>NC_133760.1:31567828-32203363 GCF_036562045.2 Rhinolophus sinicus | reverse complement strand
TTGGTCTCAAAACTCAGTCTAGGTGGTAGGCTAGAGTATTCATGGGGCTCATCTTGTTTGCTTTTTGTCTCACAGAGATCAGTGTCCTGGGCTGTCTGTTGTCCAGTGTCTGAAAATCATTATTTATATATTTTGTGCAGTTTTCTACTCATTTAAGGTGGTAAGGTAAATCTGGTCCCTGTTACTGAATAGCTTTGGTTTAAAGCAATTTAAAGTACATAATTCGTATAAAAAGAAATAATAAGAATAAAAGTAATAAACACTGAGAAGAAGCTAGTACAGCAAATCCGTGAATAATGTAGTTTCATTCAACGTCATTTCATTATAATGTTGATGAGATGCCATAGAAACTTAAATCTTGTTTATGTCAATTAATGTATGGTAAAGTTGGTTTCATTATATGCCATTTAGCTTAAAGCTGCAGAAGCTATGGATGGATGACGTTAAGTGAGGACTTACTGTACTCAAATCATGAATAGTATTATTACAGTGATTAAGTACTACTTTTTTCTCTGAACGTCCCAGAAACCAACATAGCAAGAAAAGTGCAGAGGGGCAGATTTTCTTATAGAAGAAATAAACAATTTTCAGTAGAGAAAAAAGCATTCTTTACCCTCAGTTTTAAGGACTTTATATGGGGAACTGGTCTGAGTTTTTGACATCTCTCCTTTGCTGACAGCCCGGGCAGCTGGCGGGAGTGACGCTGAGGCAACGGCCGCTGACTGGAGGAAGTGTGACTTGATTGCAAAGATACTGGCCTCTTGTCCCCAGCAGTCTCTTTCCCCAGAGGATTACTATAGGGATATCTGTCCCCAGGTAAATAGTTTTGTTTCTTTTGACCGTTTGAGGACTATTTGCTTATTTACAAAGGGAGGACTTTTAATGTTCCTCTAATATTGAGGTAAAAGCAAGGTAATATTTAAGTTTATTGTTCAGTGAGGGGGCTTCCTAATAAGGGAATAAAAACCTGTGGAAGACACTGACCAAACTGTTAGGTTTAAAAACGCCTCGTCATTATTAGATGACTAGCCCAGCTTGCTCTCAGAGCTGGAGTATGAAACTAAAGTTTCATCTCTTTTCTGTGTTTTTTTAATTGGTAAAAAAAAAATAGGTATTAAATAAACAAGGTAAATTAACATGTTACACAATTTAAAAAGCACAAAAGAGTAAACAGAAAAATAAGTCTCCCTCCCATCTCTGTTCCCTCATCCCTCAGAAGTAGTACTGTTACCAATGTCTTTTTATTTTCCAGAGATATTCTGTATATACAATAATATGTGTATATATAGTCTAACATGCTGCACACACATACTGTTTTCCATTTTGCTTTTTTAGCTTAACAATGTTCCTTAGAGATCACTTCATGTACAGGCATTTCATTTAGTGCTGCCTCATGCTTTTTCATGGGTGTGGACTATTTCATTACATTAATGTACCATAATTTATTTAACCAGCTTCCTATTAATGAATATTTGAGTTGTTTTCCTTACTTTGCTCTTACAAGCCATGCCACAGTTAATATTCATAAATCTTGCACACTGCAAGTATTACCATAGGAAAAATTCCTAGAATTGAAATTACCAGGTCAAAGGGTATATACATTTAAATATTTGATATTATTTACTTATCTGTTTTCCCACAGCTTTGCCTACACAATGTGTTATAAAACTTTTCTAACTTTGCTAATCTGATAGGTGAAAAATGTGGAAGGAGTTTTCTTAATCAGTACTCCCCGTGCATTTAGATGTAAGTAAGGCAGGCCTTTTGGAGTACAGTCCAAAGAAAGTCATTCAGTTGTTACGCTGATCTTTGGGCTTCTCACGGGTAGGCATGCATGAGAACAAAATACCACAATTCAAAACTATCTTATATCGGAATACACTAAATATAAGTCATCTTACAGGGCAAAGTTAGCATTTGCAATGATGCGTATAAATATTTTCTGAAACTAGTAGCTACAGTTTTGGTACTTGACAAAATGATAAAATCAAGTCATAGGTTTCGGGCTTGCTGAGTCTCTGTATGGCAGTGTCAGGAGTCACATACAGTTTTTAGACAGAAGATTTTCCTGTCTGCAAAAAGTACAAGCATCACTTTTAAGTTAGGACAGGAATACACTTTTCTATCAGTTGTTGATAGACTGGGGTAAATACACTTATAGGCACTGGAGATCTATGTTTATTTATTTATTTACTTAATTTTATTTTTTTTTTTGCGGGGGGGTAATATTGGGGAACAGTGTGTTCTTTCAGGACCCATCAGCTCCATGTCAGGTCGTTGTTTTCAACCTAGTTGTGGGGGGTACAGCTCAGCTCCAAGTAAAGCCGTCGTTTTCAGTCTAGTTGTGGAGGGCGCAGCTCACCAGCCTATGTGGGAATTGAACCGGTGACCTTGGCGTTATGAGCACCGTGCTCTTAACCACTGAGCCAACTGGCCACCCAGCGGCACCTCAGCTCCAAGCTCAAGCCACTGCCTCTCACTGGCCCATGTGGGAATCGAACTGGCGACCCTGGTGCTATGAGCACTGCACTCCAACCACTGAGCCAACCGGCTGCCCTCTATGTTTATTTTTGAGAATAAAATAGATTATTATCTGGGATACTTCAAATACGACAGACTCTTCAGACCCTAAATATATTTATATGCTTTGACCCAGTAATTTCATTTGGTGGTGCTATTTAGAATAGCAAAATTTTGGGAAAAACAGAATGTCTGGATATTAGGAGATACTTTAATAAATTCTTACATACAGTTTGAATATATATTGTATTTTGCTATATAATACTTTGAGGAATTTATAATAGTATGAGAAGGTTTTAGTAATATACAAAACTGAATATTAAGTGTGGTCTCAGTGAATTTTCTTCTTAAAACTTTATTTTCCAGATTTTTCTACAATGAGCATATATTTTATTAATTTGATAAAATTAATTAAGAAAAACACAGCCTCTTCAGTTCTCACACCCTTTGCTACTGGGTTGTTAAATTAAACATTTTTTTTGTTGTTGAATCAGTGTTATTGCAGTGAGTTTATTTTTTACCTTAGAGAAATTAGTACTGTCTCTTCTTAATTAATGTAATGCTCCATGCCAATAGCCTGTTACTTACTTACTTTGTGTACTTTTTCTTTTAGATTCTGGATTTATTTCACTTTCAAGATAAATTGACGGCGCGACAATTTCAGAGAGTTGCTACCACTACCTTTATAACTATGGCAGGAGAACGCCCACAGTTGGCAGCCAAATATTTACTTCAGCCAATGTTAGCTCCTCTCTATCGATGTTTAAATACAGCAGGTAAAGTAGGAAGTCTGGTGGTGGGTGTTCCTCTAAAGATCTCTTCTTCAGTACTTCAGTTTTAAATGACTTAAATCTGTGATGTTTCAGTGGCTTTAGGTTTACTTTTTTCCCTCCAACTTTGCATTTTGAAAAATCCACGTCACAGAAGTTCCAAGAAGACTACATTGCGCCACCCCTGTATACTCCACCTCAGTGGACTAACTGCTAACGTTTTGGCCACATTTGCTTTATCTTCTCTCTTTCTATGCATATGCATTTGTTCCGCAGCATTTGAGAGTTATTCGTAGACATCATCTAATATACAGACTGTATTAAAATTTTTCTAGTTGTCCCAAGAATTTCCTTTATAGCTGTTTTTAAAAAATCCAGAATCCAGTCAAGAATCATGCATAACATCTACTTGTTATGATTTTTCAGTTTTCTTTAATGGAGAATAGTTCCCCAGTCTTTTGTTTGTCTTTTACCATGACATTTTTGAAGAGCCCAGGTTATAGAATGGTTTTCAATTTGTATTTGTCTAATTATTTCCTTGTGATTAGATGGAGGTTAAGCATTTTGGCAGGAATACTACATAGAATGATGTTTTTTTTCTTAGTCTCCATCAGATTAATTAAGGGACATATACTGATTTATCCCAGTATTAGCAAAGTTATATTTGATCGTTTGATTAAGGTGGTAGCACGCAGATTTCTCCATTGTAAAAATATATTCCTCCCTATATAATTAATAAGTAATCTATGGAATGATAGTCTGGGACTGTGTGAATACCCTGTTTCTCAATAGTCTTTCATACTGTGGTTCATTATCCATTGATGAGTCTTGCCAGTAAAATGGTGATTTTGTATTTCGTGTGTTATTTCTATTATAATGTTAGTTGGTATTCTTCTGTAAAGAAGAGCATTTCTTTCTCTCTGCCTTATCCCTTTAAAAAAAAATTTTTTTTTTATTGGGGAATACTGGGGAACAGTGTAGTGTGTTTTTCCAGGACCCATCAGCTCCAAGTCAAGTCGTTGTTTTCAATCTAGTTGTGGAGGGCGCAGCTCACTGGCCCACATGGGAATCGAACTGGTGATGTTGGTTATGGGCACTGCACTCTAACCAACTGAGCCAACCTGCCACCCTGCCTTATCCCTTTTTAAAAAATAATTATTGAAGTATCAGTATAGATTTCATAGATTCTTTTTTTATTCAGTGAGTTACCAAACATTCCTGTCACTCATTTTGATGTTCAGATTTTTGCAGATTTGGCCGGTGGATTTAGTTCTGTTTTAATGTCTTAAGAAACTGACATTTTCACTATTTTCCTTAGTATGTTTTCATGCTTTATTGAGCTTAATGCAGGGAAACAGAGTATCGTTATAGTATTCTTAGTGATTAAAAAAAATGCTTTCTGGATAGCAGTTTCTAAGGTTAAAAATGAAGAAAAAGTTTGCTGTTATGGTTAAAGCAAATTTAGGTCTGTGTAGAGTTTGTGTAGAAGTCATTTGTAGTATGAATTTTTCTGTGTGTGTGTTGGGTGAGGTGGGTGGAGATAGAGAAAGTCTAATTCTTTTACATAGTAAAACCACCAGATTAAGCCTTGGTGAAGTGAAATTTGTGATTATTCAGACATGATAAACATGATATTTGAGTAAATTAACATTTCTTTATACATTTAATAGGAATGTAGCTTGGAATCAGTATATTCTTTTAAAAATGGCTCAAAAAATGAAGTATTTTTGTTGGCCTGAGTGTGGGTAATTTTGGTTTTTGTTCTATAGAGATTCCAGAAAGTCGCATGGTGCCAGGGACCATTTTGGTGACAGAAGAAGAACTTAGTAGATGTATTGAGGATGTATTTAAGGTTGGTAATTTGAATCACTAATGTTTTTAGCTAATATTTGTACTTAGTCTTTTAAAATAATTTTGCCTTTTTAATTGATGGTTTAAGAATTAGAATGATTAATCTTAAATTTAAAACATTAAAATCTTTTCTTTTTTTGAAACTGGAAACTATAAGCTGTTAGTGAAAAACTGATCGTGAAAAACTGATCTATTTTGAAACTGTCAATTTCATCACTTCTCTGACTGTTAAAACAGTTTGTATTCTCTAACTGGCACATGCCACTGAAAAAAGCATGTCTTTTAAAGAAATTGACAGAGGCATTTATAATACTGTAGGCTTCCTAAAAGTGTATGATAATATCGAATCTGCTTTATGACATTTGATAGCAATCACCATCATAAAGAGGTAAGTCTGAATAATGGAATCCTGCAAATGACTACCTAAATATATACTGAAAATGAAAAAAAACCACTATAGATTGTATGTTCTCTATGATTTACAGTCTTATAAATCTATGTGAAATATATATTTTTAGGCAAAAATGAAGTCCATTGTGTTAGGTTCAGATGGAGTTGGGGTAAATAATGCTCCTT
Organism: Rhinolophus sinicus; assembly: GCF_036562045.2. Taxonomy (NCBI): domain Eukaryota; kingdom Metazoa; phylum Chordata; class Mammalia; order Chiroptera; family Rhinolophidae; genus Rhinolophus; species Rhinolophus sinicus. The sequence goes on along the minus strand of NC_133760.1, from coordinate 32,197,646 downwards.
TAAAATTTATTTCAATAAATTTATAATAGTATTTTACTATTAAAAACAGATACAAAAAAACCAAAAAAACATATACACTAGTAGACAGTTTTCAAAACTATATTCCATGTAAAAAGGTGCTGCCAACACTTTGGAGAATAGTCTGGCAGTGCCTCACAAAGTTAAGCATGGAGTTAGTATATGACCCAGCAATTCCACTCTTAGGTCTATATACCCAAGAGAAATGAAAACATGTTCACACAAAAACTTGTACACGAATGTTCATAGTAGCATTATTCATAACAGCCAAAATATGGGAACAACCCAAATGTCTATCAATGGATAAACAAATGTGATATAGCCATATAATGGACTGTTTTTCAGCCATAAAAAGAAATGAAGTATAGCTACATGCTACAACATGGATGAACATTTAAAAATTATAATTTAAAAATTTTAAAAGAAGCTAGACACAAAAGACCATACATTGTATAATTCCATTTATGTGAAATGTTCAGAATAGGCAAATTCATAGAGACAGAAAGTATTAATAGATTAGTGGTTGCTAAGGGCTGGGGCTGGGAAATTGTGAGTAGCTGCTAATGGGTATAGGGTTTCTTTTTGAGGTAAGGAAAATGTTCTGGAATTAGACAGTGACGATGGTTATACAACCTTGTGAATATACTAAAAGCCACTGGATTGTACATTTTAAGAGCGTGAAGTTTATGGCATGTGAATTATATCCAGTATAATTTCACGTTTCTCATTTCTTTTCTATGGCAGTGCATTAAATATTTTACAGTAAATATTTTCATTTTAGTTTTCTATGAAATAGTTCAAGCATACAAAAAATATAAAGGGTAAAATGCTCATGCATCCACCACTCAGCTTAAGAAATTAAACATTAACAATCCAGCTGAAGCCCTCCTTCTACCATCACTGATCACGTTTCCCTTGCTTCCCACCTGAGGGGAGCCACTATCCTGAATTTGTGTGTATTATTCCTTGTGCTCTTCGTAGTGTTGTTGTGCATGATTTTAAATTTATTTAAATGACATCATAATGTGTGTTACTTTAATTCATTCATTTTCACTATTAGATGTTATTCCATTATATGACTATCGTCATGTATTTGTTTATTCTTCTATTGGTAGACATTTGAGTTATTTCCATGGAATCTGTGCCAATCTGTTAGGTGTAGTGTAGTTTTCATTAGCAGTTGGTTCTCTTAATTCTTAATAGAATATCTTTTCATGTTTTTGGTTCATTCATATTTTTGCTTCTGTAAATTGTTCATATATTTTGCCCATTTAAAAAATTGTGTTATTTGCCTCTTTAAAATTTTTTAGAGTAAATTTTTTTTAATAAAGCAGACTGATTGAGGTATACTTTACAGACCATAAAATAATGTTTTAAGTGTACAATTCAATGATATTTAGTAAATTTACAGAGTTGTGAAACCATCACAATAGAGTTTTAGAACATTTCCATTACCCTAAAAAGATCTGTTGTGTCTATTTACAGTCACTCCCTGTTCCCACCCTCAGTCCCAGACAACCACTTATCTGCTCTCTACCTCTCTGGATATTTCATAGGAAGGAATCATGCAGTATGTGCTCTTTTCGTGGCTGGCTTCTCTCTCTTAGCATAATGTTTTGGAAGTTCATCCAGGTTACTGCATATATCGATATTTTATCCCTTTTTATTGCCAAGTAATATTCTATTGTATGACTATATTACATTTTGTGTATCTATTTATCAGTTGATGGACATTGGATGTAGAGTAAATCTTTTTTTAAACAGCTTTATAAGATATAATTCACATACTGTACAGTTCACTTATTTAAAGTGTGCAAACCAGTGGCTTTTTAGTATATTCACAGATTTGTGCAGCTGTCATCACAATCTATTTTAGGACATTTCATTACCCAAAAAGGAAGCCCCACACCAGTCCCAAATCCATCCACCACATTCCCCCCAGCACTAGGAAAGCACCAATCTATTTTCTGTCTCTATAGATTTGCCTTTTCTAGATATTGCATATAAAATATAGTATGTTTTCCAAAGTGGCTGCACCATTTTACATTCCCCCTAGCAGTGTGTGAGGGTATACAGTCAATCTTAAGTCATGTTCTTTCAGATAAAAAAGCAGATGCTTCTGTATTAAGCTCTACATATTATACTGATAAATTCATAGATATAAAATGCATGCTTAAAAATTCAAAATTCATTCTCCATAACACTTTTTACTAAAGAGATGTTTACTATCCTTTTGCTTAATTTAGCTGTTAAAAAACAGTATACCCTTTACAGGGTTGATATGGCGTACAGATATAGAGTTAAATTGCTCAGGGACAAAGCATGACATAGTGACTTAATGAATATAATGCCATTTTTATTTTTTAAAGCCTCATTTAGAGACTTATGAAAAGAAAGTTCTTCTGTCCTATTCTGCATATTGGTAGTCAAGGACTTTTCAGATTATAGAAAGACAAGAAATTATGTAAAGTAGTCTAAAAAGCAAATGAGAACAAGGCCAACTAACTTTCAAAAAGATTATCCTTAGTCACATCCCATCTAAGGAATATCATGATGAAAAACTGTTAAATGGTTGGGTGTGGAATGTCAGAAAGACTTGAAAGTGCTGGTAGGGAGAGGACTAATTGTGACTAAACTTTTGAACAAACCCCTCATAGTATTCCTTGGAAGTCAATAAATTGCTTTTAGAGGAAAAAGGAAACAAAACAGCTTCTTTCTGGCAAATGAATTAGCCTCTAAACCAGGGGTGTCCAAACTTTTTTCAACATTTTTCACCAAGGGCCATATGCGGTAAAATACACAAACAGCTGGGCCACTCACTCGAGGTGAAGTACGTATTGCCTCACCTGGTTTATTTAAGTAAACTAAATATATTTTTGGAATTTGCTGTGGGCCAATTAAAAATGGATTGTTGGCCCGCGGGCCGCAGTTTGGATACCACTGCTCTAAACAGAGAGATCCAGAAACAGTGAATCCTGCCATTTCTCCTACTGTTTCCCAGAAAAGGGGGGGAAAGCCACTCTAGTTCCGTGAACAGTTTGGTGAATTTGAAACCTGGAGAGGCAAGCAAAACATTAGTTTGCCGTGGACACTTGATTATGCATAAGGATTGGGACTGTCATGAAAGCAGAAAGGGTTGCAGAGGGTAATTATTCTCTCTACGAGGTATTGGCAGCTCAGCTGCAGTGGGAAAACAGAGGAAATGTGTATGTTGGAGGAAAATGGTAAATATTGTGTAAAACTTAGCAACAAAGGATGTGTTATCTTTATTAACTTGGTGCTAATACTAAATTATAGAATACAGCTCAATGGCAGGGAATAGGAAAACATCTGCAATGATTCAATTGATTCATCAACTCACTGGGTAACAAGAGGGTGTTTAATTTTAGAGAGGTATTTGGGAACATTTCCAGCTCTGGTTTCTCTCGCTATTCTTTTCTTTTTAACAGATTTATTGAGATATAATCCACATACCACACAATTCACAGACTTAAAGTGTTCAGTGTTTTTAATATATTTACAGTTATGCAACTATCACCACAATCTAATTTTAGAATATTTTTGTCCCCTCTAAAAGGATCCCATACCCATTAGCTGTCACTCTCCATTCTCCCCACTCTGCCCCCAGCCCTAGGCAACCACTAATCTATTTCCTGTCTCTATAGATTTGCCAATTCTGGACATTTCATGTAAATGGAACTGTATAATATGTGGTCTTTGGTAGTTGGTGTTTCACTTATCATGTTTTTAAGATTCATCCATATTGTACTTCATTCCTTTTAATGCCAAATAGTACTTTGTTGTGTGAATATACCATATTTGCTCATCTGTTCATCAGTTGATAGACATTTGTGTTGTTTCTGTACATTTTGGCTGTTATGACCAATGCTGCTATGGACATTCATGTATAAGGTTTTGGGTGTATGGATGTTTTCACGTCTCTTGGGTGCATACCTAGGAGTGGAATTGCTAGATCGTACGGTAACTCTATGTTTAGCTTTTTGAGGAGCTACCAGATGGTTTTCCAAAGTGGCAACACCGTTCTACATCCCCACCAGCAGTCTATGAGAGTTCCAACTTATCCACATTTTGGCCAACACTTGTTATTATCCTTTTTTAAAATTATAACTCACCTAGTAGGAATAAAGAAGTATCTTACCATGGTTTTGATTTACATTTCCCTAATGGCTAATGATATTGAATAGCCTTTAATATACTTATTGGCTATTTGCATGTCTTCTTTGTAGAAATAGTCTGTTAAGTGCCTTTGCCTATTTTTAAATTGGGTTAGTTTATGTTTCATTTTTCGTGGGAGGGATGGACTCACCCTCACCAATGGCTCTGTCCAAAAAAATCATCCTCATTGATCTCACAGTCTCCACACTTTGCGTCCTTCTCTACCCTCTTTCTGAATGAGAAGTTTGTGTAGTCCTGTTTTCATTTTACTTTGTCTTCCTGGAGTTTTAAGTCTATTTTATCTTGGTGCCTCACTTGACATTTCCAAGTTAACACTGTGCCACCTGCATTATAACAGCTGTCCATCTCGCTACCGTGTCAACCTCTAACTACAGAGCCCTTTAGTTCCTCAGAGCCAGCTTCGTCATTACTTTATGTACAGGCCTGATCAGATGGGTTATCTGATTTTTATGACCATCACAGAATTAGGAGGAACAGATTAGAAGTTCATTAGACTAAGGCACACTGACGAGAGGAGCAAGAAAAAGACAGTAAAAGTGTCCCAAAAAGGCATAATAATTTGAAAAGCAAGTTATGTTGGGGCTGGTATGGTCAGTATTTATACGTACTTTGTTTAAGAAGACAGGGATTGTGTATAATCCATTTTAGAAATATTTCCTTCGGAAACAAACTATAAATACATTTTGGTATTGTAGGGACTAAACCCTCAGCTCTCTGGATGAAAAATTTCTGGCAGGAGCAATTACAAGGGGAGGCCTTTCTACTCTTGCATCCATACACAGCAGTGAGTGAGCGGTGTGGCTCTCGTCGGCCAACTGGAAAGTTCTCAGGAATACAGGTGTATACATAGGTGCTAGTCGAATTGAATTGAAAACTTGTCATACCTAACTTGTACTTTATCTGCATAAATAATTCTCTTCATTTCTATGTGTGTACCTTACATCTGGTAAAATTGTCTAATCCAAAAGTGGGGTATGCACTTCAAATATCTTTTAGTCCAGTGGCTTCCTATTCTGTCTCCTTCTGACTCTGAATCCCTGGAATGTTGCAGTTCTTTTGTCCTCCCTGGTATGAGCGGGATAGATGGTTTTCTTTGTCTAGAGAACTGAAGAGAGGCCTAGATTGCAGAGATTTGTCTGGAAGGGCAGGATAAGATAATTCCAATTCTTTCTGAATGGACATTTTCTTGCTCTTCAGAGAACTGGCCATGATCTGATACTGGGCTGGGAGGTGATTCCTTTTAGTATTTCTCACTATGCTTGTCGAGACTCTCTAAAGGCAGAAGAAAGATTAGGGTAGGAAAGACTAGAAGATACCTAATTAGTTTATTTTCTACATTCTCATTTCCATTTTATCTCTCTATTTCCAGATTCAGGGAATCTTTACTTTAATTATCCAAGCCTTTTTGCCCCCCATTTAATCTTAATGAATTTCTAATTAAAAGTTTCTTTCTTTGTCAGATTGGCCAGTTGACTCTTCTTTGTGAATTTTTAATTATTTTTGTAGAGTAAGTTAGAATAATAGCACCTTAGAGCTGGAAGGAACTTTAGAAATAATTTAGTATAACCCCCTCTTTTTTTTTTAATAGATTTTATTTTTTAGAGCAGTTTTAAGTTCACAGGCAAATTGAGCAGAAAGTGCAGAGTTCCCATATATCCTCTGCCCTTCGTGTGTACAGCCTCTCCCACTGTCAGCATCCCACACCAGAGGGGTCCATTTGTTACAGTCGTTGAGCCTATATTGACATGTCAGTTATCACCCAAAGTCCATAGTTTACATTAGTGTTCACTCCTGATGTGGTACATTCTTAGGGTTTTGACAAATTAATCCCTCGTTTCATAGTAAAGGAAACAGAAATCCATAAGATTGTGAAATGACTTGTCCCAGATTATACTAGTGAGTGGCAGAGCTGGTTCAGGGACCAGTCTTTCCTTTTCTCTGTCTTTCACTCTTTCTGTGTTTAGAAAAGGTAATATTTGAACATGGTACACATTTAAGAAGTACAAAAGGCTTTAAGTTAGTCTCCCTCCCATCTATGAGTCCTCCCTAAAGGCAGTCGTTCTTTCCAGATGTTTCCATCTCTTACTGAACTGTGACCTTAAATAACATGCAAAGGACTAAAAGAGTATGTTTTAAAGCTGTGGGAGATGCAAGTGTTCGATTTCTAAATGCTGCAGTTCAGATTTTGTGGTACAGTGTAGTGACAAACACCTGGCCCTTTGAGTCAAACAGACCTAGATTGGAATCTGGCTCCCAGGGTGATTATCCGTGTGACTTCAGGTGACTTATTTAATATTTGAGTTGCGGGGATGAATAAGGTAACTTTTGGTAGTTTCACTGCATACTTTAGCGCATAACAGGTGCTCAAAAAACTGTCAGTTCCTTTTTGGTTCAGGGAAGCTTTTTTAAAAAGATAATTTTATGCAATATGCTCTGAAAGCATGCACAGAATACTATATTAGGTAACTTGTCTTATTCTTTTGCCTCTCACAAGTCTTAATTAAACTCAGTACGTGCATTAAAAGTTCTAGAACATTACTATCAAAAGGATCACTGTGATATTTTAGAAGGCAGCATTTGACTAGTTTATTCTTTAACGGGGATAAAAATCAAGTTCCAGCCTGTACTGAATTTCATTGTTAGGATTCAGTCAGCTTGGTTCTGAAAAGATTCATCATGTTTGTATTTCCACAGAAGTACACCCCTGTAAGAGACAAGGCCATAAATTAAGGAGACCGTTCCATTTACAGGAGCATCAAAGAGAATAAAATATTTGGGAATAAATTTAACATTTGTACACGGCTGTATATTTTACAAAATATTTTATATGAATTATCTTAATTGGTCCTTATGCCAAAAGCTTAATGCCTACATTGTAAATAAGGAAACAGACCTAAAGAGGTTTAAAAGTTTTACCTGTGTTCACTCACCTTAATATGTGATTTTTGGACAATCATATCGGTAGCAGAAACAAAATTCACACCCAAGTTTCTTGAGTCCTCTCTTCCTGGTGCTCTTTCACCTGCTCTATAGCAGTAAGGGGTGTGCTTAACAGTGTAATAGAAGTCTATGAAATGAGAAACGGAACGTGGAAGGACCGCTTTCTATTTTGTTTTGCTTTGAAACAGAAGCACATGTTTATTCTTAATACTTTGACCATTTTGACTCCTCTGAGTTTTTGCTTTCCCTTTTTATTTAAATTTCTAGTCAATCCTTCCAGAGAAATTCAGTCCTCCAGACATTGAAGATAAGTGTGAAACAAGCCAGTATAGTTAAATCAAGGCTTCTTTTGATCACTCTGCTCTCCCTTTCATGGCTAAAGTTTTGTTCTGTTCAGCTAATTTGTGCTGATTGAATAGCTTCTAGCTACAGCTTTAAAAAAAAAAAAATGTGAAAAGACAGAGGGCATCGTGACTTCCCCACAAAAACAGAGCTTTTGAGAAAATAAACATCAGTCTACTTTGCTCATTCATTCTTTGATTCATTTAATCAGTCACAAAAAAACTTAACCAAGTACCTGCTAAATGCCAGATACTCTGCTAGCTCTACAAATACAGAAATGATTAAGAGCCAGCTGCTGTCTTCAAGGAGCTCCCAGTCTACAAAGAAAGAGTTACAGTAATGTGTGATCTTTAGTTAAGAGTACCTAGAGCGGTTAGCTCAATTGGTCAGCGCGCAGAGCTCTTAACAACAAGGTTGCCGGTTTGATCCCCACATGGGCCACTGTGAGCTGCGCCTTCCATAACTAGATTGAAACAACTTCTTGACTTGGAGCTGATGGGTCCTGGAAAAATACACTTAAAATAAGTAAAAGTTAAAAAAAAAAAAAAATAGTACCTAGAAACACGCCTCTATTACTTGTTAGAGCAACAGTCCTCTAAGCTTAGATGAAGGGTCATAGGCTTAACCACAGACGCCTCTTCTCATGGCTGGCTCTGTGATGGAAAGCCAAGATGCATTCAGAAAGGAATGTGGAAATCCCAGAAAGGAATGAGGAAACGGCTCTGTTCTGAGCCATTCTGGGTTTCACAGATCCATACTGGTCTCTTCTTTCATCCTTCAGCCCTGCCGTACACATTTATACTGGAAAAGAAAGACACAGGTAGATATGGAAGTTTAACTTTTCTTCAAAGCACCATCTCACATACTCTCAGAGAGGCTTTTTCATGCCAAAGAATAGAAAAGGTTTCTTGAGAGTCTGTCTCTCCCTTCCTTGTTCCAGCTTTCCCATCTGCCGGTATTTTGTTTGATTATCCCTAGCTGTGCAGATACTTCAAGTAACCAGAAAACCTTTCCACCAAATAGGATTTCATCTTTAAAGTACTAACTTCAGAATTGATAGAACAGAAAGTGTTTGAGGAAGGCATAGAAATTTGTTACATCCTGGTCAAGTTGAAGATTCAGTGTTTCAAAATTTTTTTTGGGGGGAGGGATGGTTGGTTCATTTATTTCAACTGGTCTTACCTCTCAATGGCTGAGGTACCAAAAAGTTATAGAAGAAAATGAACAAACTTGCAATCAAATCAAAGAATGCTGAAAGAGGCCTTAAAGCTTGATAAATCCAAATCTTTATTTTTCATATAAGGAAACTGAGATGCAGAGAAGTCAATTGATTTGTGTTAAGTCTCACAACTGGTCAGTGGAAGTATTTACAGAGAACTCTATGTGAAATACACCCAATAGTTTTACTGTGGCAGCAAGGAAACTTTCAAATGATATGGAACATTTTTGCCACAGGTAGAAATAATATAATGAAGTATCGGATTATGTTTCAGAACTGAAATTCCCATCCCACTTTGTGTCTAGGTGAGCAGGGAGGACCCCCAACTAGAAAGACACTACACATAAGCACAGGCCAAGGAAATTCCACAATACCCGATCTCAGGGCACAAAGACAGTGCAGTAGGGCTCTGCCGCCAGTGGGGCAGGAAGCAGCTGACCTATTGTGCCTCACTGCTTCCTCAGTTGGTACTATCACCAGCCTGGTGTGGAGGATACTGGAAGGAACTGGCCCAACAGTTTCCTTCGTATGGAGTATGACTTCATTGGAAGGACTGTTCTGTTTCTTCTGGGTCGTGTGGTCATTGTCAGTGCTGGCACCAAGAGATCATAGTTCAGCATTGGCGGAGTCAGTCCAGCATCCTGTGTTCCTGTATGGATCACTAAACTCTAGATACAAGTCAGCAATCTGAGGAGTCCACTTTCAGGGGCACGTGACCAGGTTCCCCTTTGGGAGTGTAAGTAGAGGGTAATGTTGGATGTCAGGTGCAGACCAAACTGTTAACTTGCATGTGAGTTCAGTGTGAGGCAAGAGATTGGAAGGAGGGGGCTGTCACTGGGAAGGGCTAGCTAGTATGGCCCTGGACGTCCACCAGAAGACGCGGTGGAAGGGGGCTGTATAAGACTCAGGAGGAAGAGAAGGTGGTCCGGAAGCTGCTGTCCATGGTGCCACTCAGGAACGCCAGCCCTGCCCTGCAAAGTCTTTAGGAAAAGGTTTATTACAGCCTGACAACCTGGGATCTACTGACTTGGGGAGGATTGGGAGACAGCTGGGATAAAGTTGGTATAGGTTAGAGATTGAAGCAACGAAAATGGTATGATGAGCAAGGGGAGGTGAGTATTGGGAGATCATGGGGTACATGCTTTGTTCTTTTTTAAACTGTGGTAAAATACACATAAAATTTACCATTTTAATTCGGTAGCATTAAGTGCATTCACAGTGTCGTAGAACCATCACACTGTCTAGTTTCAGAACTTTTTCATCTCCCCAAATGGAAACCTTGTACCCATTAAGCAGTCTCCATTCCTCCCACGCCAGCCCCTGACAACTGCTTATCTGCTTTCTGTCTCTAGGCACTGTATGTGGATTTTATGTCAGACAGATCTGGAGTCATCCTGGCCCTTCCATTTACTAAAAATGTCCCTTTGCTCAACAAACTTGGCTTCTCTGAGCCTCAGTTTTCCACACTTTTAGAAAGAATTAAAGTCCTTAACCTGCAGGACTCTTTTGGGGATTGATTGTATGTTGACTGTTTAGCTGAATAATCTGGTTCATTCTTGAGTAGACATGCAATAAATGGTAGTTAATTGTTTTCCTCATTAAAGCAGTAACAGTGGGATTCCCTTAAATTGTATTCTGTGTTTAAACTGCTTATTTACCAAATATTGAGGTAACGTAACATAATCATCTCTGATAGGTGCTAAAGTAGGGAATTTGACTTTTGCCTTCCAGACTAGTTGAAGAGGTGAAAGATAATTATATATTCAAAGACTGATTATAGATGTTTAAAAGAGGGTAGATTTAAGCTCAGTACAAGGAAGAATTTACTATTCATGTTTGAAGGGAGGTGACAATCCTGAATGTATTAAGCAGAGGCCATTTAAGTTCTTTGAGATATCCTAGAGAAAATGAGTTTGATCAGATTGAGCAAAAGGAGACTTTATCTCTAAATCTTTGGCTTGGGAAAAAAATTCCCTTTTCTCTATTTCTATCTGTGAACTTAATGGATTATTAGTGGATGAATTGACAGGAGTTATTCTTAATTTCTCTCTGTTTCCACGTGCTCTTCCCCTCATCACCCTCTGTCCCTTTAACCTATTTTGTTTTTCCTCATCACACTTGTCACTGTCTGATATTATATATTTATTGTTTATTTGCTGTCCCCCCACTAGAAGGTAAACTTCTTTGAAGCAAATAATTTGTTGACTACTGTATGCCTGGTACATAGTTGGCACTCAGTAAACATTTGCTAAATCTTTATATAAAAATTAATATATATGTATAAATAGCTATAAAGTTTCTTGTAAAAAAATACAGAAAAGTATAAGAAGAGAATTTAAATTGGAAGAATTTTATCAACAACAACATATACCCCTGAGCAGTGTGCTTCATTGAGTTCATGTTAAAGTTTGAGGTGCTTTGGCCCAATCAAGCCAGTAAACAATGGAGGTTTAACTCCATCTTTTTGTTTTTTGTTTTTAACACCAAAGATGTTGGTAAGGAAGGATGGCTCCATAAGGATTACCTCTGGGAACACAGAATTCAGAGCCAAATAATAGGCCCTTCTGTTATCTGGGAGAATCTCTTTTTTACCTCCTGTAATTGGTGATATATAATTAGGCCTGCAGATTACTTCTGAACACTGCCATACAATGCACTTCATTTAGCTGGGCTTATGGAGATTAGATCATGTACAGGAAGCTGGCTCCTTGGTTACTGAACTCCACAGAAGAGTTGGGAGGCTTAAGGAGTGTGAAAATTTAGGGTTGATTTAAAGGGACAGGGTTCTTTGGAAAAGCACAGAGATTTTTCCACCTTGTGCCTCCATGGCCTTTCGTTTCCCCTAAATAGCATTGATTCATACATCAATACTTTCTGTAAATAAGGGCCTCTTTAAGCTTCTCTTTTCTCATCCTTTAAAACAGGGCTGTGAATACAGAATTTGTGAGATTGTTATAATTTAAATGAGATAACTCTTTAAAGAATCAACCATAATATCTAGAAGATAAAAATCCTAGCATCATTCCTGGAACATGTACTAAGAGTGTAATCATTTTCAGTTCTTCTTCTTTTGTCATCGTTATCACTGTCCACACTATCAGGCTTTAATTTATTATAACAGAATTACATTTTGAAATCCTATTATGTTTGACTGGAGTGTTGAATAGCATTTTGCACTTCTTAAGGTATTTTAAGTTATCCACCTTGAATTATTGTTATTATAATTGGTTTACTTGTTTTATTTTTCCTGCTAAATCACAAACATGACTCTTATTCATATTTGTAATCACTAAAGCACCTAGCACAGTACTTTGATCCCAGCGGGTATTAAAAAAAGGTTTGTTGAATGCTTTTTAAAAGATACAGCTAAAATATGTATCATAATTATTGTTAATAAAAACCAGCATTCTCACACTTTCAACCCTACCCTGTTTCACCGAAAATAAGACCTAGCCGGACAATCAGCTCTAATATGTCTTTTGGAGCAAAAATTAATATAAGACCCGATCTTATATAAGACCCGGTTTTATTTTACTATTTCACTTATTTTACTTATAGTAAAATAAGACCAGGTCTTAATATTAATTTTTGCTCCAAAAGACACATTAGAGCTGATTGTCCGGCTAGGTCTTATTTTTGGGGAAACACGGTATAATGCCAGTGCAGGTAGGTACACAGCATAACTTCTCTGAACGTTTATTAATTTGGAGAGAATAGGACATGCCATTGTAGTAGTAGTTACATCTTAAGAGTGACAAATCTAGAGCAAGCTATGTTTCTGTTTTTTCCCCTTAGATCTAGTTTTAACTTTTTCTAGTTGGCATTAATCGCTTGTTAGTTCTTCAGCACAGGGCCGTCAGCAGTAAGATAATTATTGTACAGATGATTAATAGACAGATTAGGAGACTCAAAGGTAGGAAAATAAGGTGTCAGAAAATGGGTTAATTTACCCATTTCGCCCAGCAGTTCTTCAGGCTGCACACACACAGGGCTGCAGTCCAGTCTCCCTCCTGTTTCCGCCTGTCAATCTCAAATGGTTTCATTAGCCTTAGAGCTGAAGTTGTTCGCTTAGGCCTAGAGTGTTGCTTAAGGTAAGACTCAAAGCCCAGCTGATAATTGTATGTTGAGTCCCATTCCTCTGGCCTTGCAGTCACAGTACCTCTCACCTTTTCCTTTTCCCTAGGTGTACGTGGTCGGGAATGAACCTTTAACAGTTTTGATGGATTCTCTGCTTCCCGTCCTGGGGGCGCTCTTTTCTCTCTACTGTTTTACGAAGCAGAGTGTGTCCCACATAAGGTAAACAACCAGAGAACCTTAATTGTTTATAAATAGCAAAGTCTTTTTTTCCCCACATTGTTCTTGTTCTTATTTTGAATATGACTTATGCCACCTTGTAATTGTTTTTTTCTTTCAAAGCCAGGAAAACATTTGAGGATCCTCTGATATTCTGCTCATTAGAAAAGAGAGCTTTGCAAATTGCAGGGGGTTGGACGTAGTTTTTAGAATGACTTTCCTCAGCCTCTGTCCTAGACAATCAGAGATGAAGTCTGTTTCCATGTATGACCATGCCACTGTTTGATCAGTGAGAAACACTGGAATTACATGTCTAGGAAGGAGGAGATAGAGGATGGATCATCACTGCCTTGTGGGGCGTTGAAATCAAGCTTGGGAAATCTGGATCTGAATGTGGCACTGTGTAATTTAGGCTTGGATTTGGGATTAGTGCTGCGCAATGTTGTTTGCAAGGAAGGGGTTTCTTAGTTACCCAGAAGGTAATCTTTTGTATTGGAATTTAAGTAGGACTCATATTGTATCAGCTCTATTTTCACAGCTATTTATATTGTTTCTTCCTCCTTATAAGAGTTTATATCCTCTCTAAAATTCTACAGAATTCTGATTTTTGGTGTTTAGAAATCCCCCTGTGTGATCTGATATACAGCAATGGTACCTTCTTCGTTGGGTTATTACAAAGACTAACTGCATTAAACTGTTAAGCATTGTCCCCGGCGAATAGTAAGCTGTCATCATCATCATCAAATGGTGAAGGGAAGTGCAGTTGACCCTTGAACAACATGGGTTTGAACTGCGCGGGTCCACTTATACATGGATGTTTTTCAATAAATACCTGTACTGTTTTTGAGCCCTGGTTGGGAGTCTGTAGGTGTGAAAGGCCGACTGTATGCATTAATCTATGCCATTTTATATAAGGGACTTGAAAACCTTTAGATTAGGGTATTTGCAGGGGGTCCTGGAACCAAATCCTTGTGGGTTGTAAGTTTTGAGGGGAGTCAAAACTTAAAGTTTTGGGGGAGTCAAAAGTCATACATGGATTTTCGACTGTGTGGGGGTCGGCGTACCTAACCCCATGTTGTTCATGGGTCAGTTGTACTTAGTCTTGCATAGTAGCCAAAGCTTACATACTGCCTTTGACACTCTAATTTTCACTTAGTGCCTCATTATAAGCCATAGCCATAAGGGTAGTGACAATAGAAAGTAGGGTGGAAGATGGAGACTATAAATATGTGAATTTGGCTTTAAAGGCCACCCATATAATAACTCTTGCTTTAGTTTTGAAACCCAAGTCCCCACAGCACTATCTTGTCCACATCAGAGACTGAGACGGAAGAAGCAAACGTTTATTCCATTCCTCTTCTAGTTGACTGGCACCGATAAAAGGGGGTGAGGAATCAGCAAGAATTTGTTGGTGTGCTGTTTCTTGGTCACAAGCTATTGGTCCCATTGATAGTAGATGGTTTTATCAGAGTAAACTTTCTTTCTCAGTGCCTGATTCAGAGGTAATGGGTACGCTTGGAATTACACACACACACACACACACACACACACACACACACACACACATTCACGTGGGACTTATATGTCATATCAAGGTTGCTTCTAGAGGCAGAGATCAGTCAGTCACTCATTGAATTTCAGGATATTTTATTCTGCAATTCACAAGAAGCATACTTTCCACTCCTGTGCTTGAGTAGTGCTAGGTGACTGTGCCAGCATTCAGAATGCAGTGGAACCTGACAGTCTTTCTTTCTTTCTTTTTTTATGTTAGCATGTCAGATGTGTAGAGAAAGATGACAAGCTCATTTATAACCGTTTTTTTCTGCCAGGTCCCTTTGCCAAGAGATCTTATTATGGATTCTGGGGAAACTGGAGAGGAAGAAGGCAATTGCCAGCCTGAAAGGATTTGCAGGGTTGGACAAATCTGTACCTTCTTTCCATTCTCTGTGTCAGTTTAGAGCTGCCACTCAAGGTGGCATTATGATTACTATCAAAGAGGCCATTTGGTGAGTCCACCCATCATTGACTGTCTTTCTTCAGATTTGATTGTACCCAAAAGGCCATTCTGGGACTTGTCCACTAAGGGGCGCTGATAGAAAGGAAACCAGAAACTCAAGCCGCTGAGGTGCTGTTGTTTAAAATCTCTAAATGAAATGTCAGCTTTAAGTAATTCTCTAGGTTTTACCTACATGCTAGCTAATAGTAGGTGCAGTTTACTGGAGCCTCACAGCTCTGCATCACAACAAGCCGACTTCCTTCACAAAGTCTTTGCTAGTGAATTAGAGTACAGGGCAGACACATGTTCACCCTCGCGCCAATGCTATTTCTGACTCTCAAAATGTGTGTGTTCAGAATCAGACTTACTCCTAATGGAAATTGCCTGATAGCTATCTTTTATGGCAACTTTATGATGGGGTTTTGTTTCTCCTAGGGATTGATTAGAAGGTGCTTAATAAATGCTAGTGAAATGGATATTTTATTTCTCCAGCATCTCACCAGTGTATTTTAAATTATTTCTGTTTTCTGGGTGATATGTGTAGATGTTATTACCTCAGAATATAAGTTCTTGTTGATCAGAGTCATATGGTATTTAACTGGTGGCAACTACTCTATTTAGATTTCATATCACATTCAAAATGCTGCTGTTTATTAAAGTGTTTAATATTTTTATTCATGGTTAATGTTAAGTTTTAGAACACTCAATATGGTGAACTAGAGGAAAATAGGAAAAAAGAGACATTGATTGCAAACAGTACAAAATCAATTTACTGAGAGTTGTTGAGCGTTAGTAGACTTTGTGGTTATAACTATGCATATGACCCTGAACTGAAAAAGTTTTAAAATTTTTGTCATTTTTATTTAAAAAATACTTTGGAACAATTTAACCTGGGACCAATGTAGTGACTATAGAGAGAATTTTATAGTTTCCCTTCATGGTAGGAAAAACAGCGAATAGGCAGTGCGTGAGTGAATCTCCATCCATGGCCAGGTCCTTAGCGTGGGGTCTCTACATGGGCTTCTAGGGGCCTATACTCCCCTTGAAATTACACACAGGAAATGTTTCTACATGCATATGTGGATTTTTTTCTCCTGAAAATAGAGTCCATACTTCCATTAGATACTTAAAACACTTCATGTCTCCAAAAAGTTGACACTGAGAGAGTATTTATTCTTCATGAATCTTTTCCCTGTCTGAGGAAATAACTATGCAGGACATGGCAGCCTAGCATCTGAGAATAAATACTTTTTATTCTCATGGAATATTTGCATGGAGTAACAGGAAAATAATTTAAAAAATTTTTTTTAGATCTTTCTAACAATTTGCTGTATGGAAATAACGTTACTTTAGGATATTATTAATGGGGTTTCAAAAAAAATATCTCTGAGTGATCAGTCTTACCAAGATAAATCTGACTCCACATTGCAGTGATGGAGATGAAGAGGAAGCACTGTACCAGAAGGTGTCCTCAGAACAGTGTCAGGTAGAGCATCTTGGGGACTTGCTGTCCCACTGCCAGGAATGTGGTTTGGCCGGTGACTTCTTCATCTTCTGCTTGAAGGTAAGAACTACATATTCGTTCATGGTCAGCTTTATTCCAGGGCAGTATTGGGAGCCCCTTTGAATTTTCAAGGCAGTTATAATTTTAGGTTCTACATTTAGGTCCTATTACAAGAAATGATCTGAGGACATAAGGGTAATTTATTTTTCAGTAGGTTTAATAAAAAGAAGACACTTAACTTCAGCAGTACGCATATGATTGAATGACTGCACTGAAATTTTAGAGATGACCAAAGCAGAACTATTGATCTATGAAAGGGTTAATTTTGCTCTGTGTTGACAGTAAGAACTCTTTTGAAGTTAATAGCAGGTTTTACAGCTACAGAGTAATCCCTTATCCTTTTTGTTGTTTTGTCAGGTAGGTGGGAAGGAGAATTAGTAGCTCTGCCTCTCTCATTTCATTTTGTAGCCACTTGAAACCTTTTCTGGGTTTGTTTCTTTAGTACTGGTGGTTGTGCTTCCTTTTGTCATAATTTCCAACAGTAACTGTGCCCCATAACAATACTCCTTATTTGCACTGTTTGAGACCATAAAGCCAGGTGATCTCTGATTCCCTGTCCTCCAGCTCTGCCTTCTCTGTTGTTTCCCTAAATAAAGTGTCTATTCTAAGAGAATGTTTGTGGAGTTTAAGGTTGGTGTAGGTATGGGAGAACGCAAGGAGGGAATTAGGGCTAACACTTCTGGAATTTGAAGTAAGGGGTACTTTTTAATGTCTTCTCACCTTCCATGTTCACATCCATCTCCCTGTCCAGTCACTCATTGTAAATAACATTAAAAGAATACGAGGTCTGACAATTAAGTTCGCAAACTCATCCTAGAAAAAGTACTACATACCTCATTGCTGAATATCAGTATGGTCACCTTTGAAGTACTTCCCTTGGGAAGCTATGCACTAATGCCAGCGCCAAGTCCACCCTTCAAAGCAATTTTGGAATTCTTTTTCTGGAATGGCCATCAGAGCTGTCGTCATATTACCCTTGATGTCCTGAGTGTCATCAAAATGTCTTCCTTTCAATATTTCCTTTATCTTTGGGTAAAGAAGGAAGTCATTGGGGACCAGATCAGGTGAGTAGGGAGGGTGTTCTAATACAGTTATTTGTTTACTGACTAAAAACTCCCTCACAGACAGTGCTGTGTGAGCTGGTGCATTGCCATGATGCAAGAGCCATGAATTGTTGGTGAAAAGTTCAAGTCGTCTAACTTTTTCATGCAGCCTTTTCAGCACTTCCAAATAGTAAACTTGGTTAACTGTTTGTCCAGTTGGTACAAATTCATAATGAATAATCCCTCTGATATCAAAAAAGGTTAGCAACATCGTTGCAACAAGTTTGCAAACTTAATTGTCAGACCTCGTAATTTAAGAAGTGATCTCCCTGACTAATTTAGTACCCATCTGGTACTATATATAGTTATTACCATATTATTGACTATATTTCCTATGCCTTACTTTACATTCCTGTGACTATTTTGTAACTACCAATTTGTACTTCTTAATGCCTTCACCTTTTTTACCCTGTCCCGCAATCTCCTTCCATCTATCACCCCAATAAATCTAGTACCCATCTGACACTATACATAGTTATTAGGTTGGTGCAAAAATGATTGCAGTTTAAAAGGTTAAAAATAATTGCAAAAAACACAATTACTTTTGCACCAACCTAATATTATGGTATTGTTAATTATATTCCTTAGGTTATACCCTACATCCATCCCCATGACTACTTTGTAATAACCAATTTGTACTTCTTCATCCCTTCCTATTCTCAACCCCCTTCCCATCTGGCAACCATCAAAATGTTCTCTGTATCTATGAGTTTGTTTCTGTTTAGTTTGTTTGTTTATTTTGTTCTTTAGATTCCACATATAAGCAAAATCACATTGCATCTGACTTTCACTATCTGACATACTCCACTCAGAACAGTACACTCCAGGTCCATTCATGCTGCTGCAGATGGCAAGAATCCATTCCCTACCATGGCCGAGCAATATTCCATTGTATATATGTACGACCTCCTCTTTATCCATTGTTCCTTCGACAGACACCCAGGCTGCTTAAGTATCTGGCCATTGTAAACAATGCTGCAATGAACATACGGATGCACATGTTCCCTTGAAGTAGTGTTTTGGGTTTCTTCAGATAAATACCCAGAAATGGGATTATTGGGTCCTTCTTTGTTACTAGTTATAGCCTTTGTTTTAAAGTCTATTTTGTCTGGTATAAGTATTGCTACCACAGTTTTTTTTTTTCCTTTCTATTTTCATGAAATATCTTTTTCCATCCCTTTACTTTCAGTCTGTGTGGTTTTTGATCTGTAGTGAGTCTTATAAGCGGCATATGTAAGGGTCTTGTTTTCTTGGATAACAGCCACCCTATCTTTTGATTGGAACATTTAATCCATTTAAATTTAAAGTAATTATTGATAGATATGTAGTTACTGCAATTTTATTATTCATATTTTGCACCTTTTTTTTTTTTTTTGTCTTGAAGTCCCTGTAACATTCCTTCTAATATTGGTTTGGTGGTGAGGAACTTCTATAGCTTTTTCTTGCCTGGGAAGCTCTTTATCCTTCAATTCTAAATGATAGCTTTGCTGGGTAGAATAATTTTGATTGTAGGTACTTGTTTTTCATCACTTTGAATATAGTTCCTCCCAATTCCTTCTGGCCTGCAAAGTTTCTGTTGAGAAATCAGCTGATAGTCTTATGGGAGCTCCCTGTAGGCAACTGTTTATCTCTTGCTGCTTTCAAGGTTCTTTCTTAGTCTTTAACCTTTGGCATTTTAATTATAATATGTCTAGGTGTGGGCCTGTTTGGATTCATCTTGTTTGGGACTCTCTGCACTTCCTGGGCTTGTACATCTATTTCCTTTGCCAAGTTAGGGAAGTTTTCAGTCATTATTTCTTCAAATAGGTTTTCAATCCTTGCTTTCTCTCTTCTTCTGGTACCTCTATGATGTGAATGTTGGTACGCTTGATGTTGTCCCAGAAGCCCGTTAAACTCTCCTCATTTTTTTGGATTCTGTTTTTTTTTTGCTGTTCTGATTGGGTGTTTCTTGCTACTGATCTTCAAATCGCTGATTCAATCCTCTGCTTCATCTAATCTACTTTGATACCCTCTAATGTAGTCTTCATTTCAGTTATTGTCTTTATTTCTGACTGGTTCTTTTTTATGTTTTCTATTTCCATTTTTATGTTTCCTAGCTCTTTGTCGAAGTTCTCCCAGAGATCATTGAGCATCCTTATAACCAGTGTTTGGAAGTTGGCATCTGGTAGATTGCTTGTCTCCATTTTGTGTAGTTCTTTTTCTAGAGCTTTGTTCTGTTCTTTTATTTGGGAAATGTTTCTTTGTCTCCCCATTTTGGCTGCCTCCCTGTGTTTGTTTTTATGTAGGGTTGCTGTGCTTCCCGGTCTTAGTAGAGTGGCCTTATATAGTAAGTGTCTGCACTACCTAGTGGTGCAGTCTCCCTGATCACCAGAGCCAGGTGCTCCAGGCTTGTCCTTTGTGTGGATTGTGTGTGCCCTCCTCTCATAGTTGAGACTTGATTGCTGTTTGCATGTCAGTGGAAGTGGTTGACCCTCAGGCTGATTGGTTATGAGGACTGGCTGTGAGTACAGTGGAGGAGCTTTGTGCAGTGGCTGACCTTACAGAGCAGGGTTTGCTCTAGTGGGCCTCTGGTGCCAACCCAGTCTGCCCTTTGGTGTATCGTCCTTGGAGGTGACTGGGTGATGCTCTGGCCCAGTCCAAAGCTGGCCACTGGGCCTGCCAGCCCCAGGGCTTCCTGGGAAGGGACCTGCTGCAGGCCAAGTTTAGCTGCAGTCTGTGCCTGCCCAGGGCCACCTGGCATGAAATGCAAAGCAATCCAGAGATGGCCACCGCTCGTGCTGTGCTGCAGGGGCCTTGAGAGTCCAAGCAGCAAACCAAGGCCAGCTGTTGCTAGTGCTGGGCTTAAGGCTGCTCAGCCAGAGATATGAGATATACCAAAGCCAGATGCTGCTTGTTTGGGTTTTGTGAACCTTTGAGAGATTTTGGGAATGTCTGCTGCATGATTCAAGGCAGGCTGTTTATAAGGAAAAGCCACTGGTAATGGCTTGGGTGTGCGGAAAAGTTGGGTGGGGTGGGGTCTCAGGGCATCATTAGGGGAGGACAGACAAAAGATGATAGCCAGTTTGATGGAGACTCAGATATGGTGTCTGCCTACGTCTGCACACAGGGAGTGGGAGGGCTCAACAAAGAAACACTGGCTTCCATCAGCTTCTCCTTGTGGCAGAAAGCTGCCTCTTAAGCCCTCACCCTGAAGCTAGACAATTCAGTTCCTCCTCATATGTCCCTGGTGCCTTTTGACCTGCTGCCCCAGGGTTGGAGCTCGGAGTAAGTGAGACTGTCACTGAGTAATTACGTGCATGATCCATTTAAGCGGAACCCCTGGGAGTGTATCTGCCCTCCGTCTCACTCAGCCATAGTCTCTGCTGGTTTTCACAGCCAGAAGTTATGGGGACTTCTCTCCTCGGCACTGAAACCCTGGGCTGGGGAGGAGCTGGGACCCCTGCTCCTCAGGGGGGGACCTCCACAGCTGAGATATTTCTGGTTTTTTAATTGTCAGACATAGGTGTGGGACTAGCCCTTTCTGTGTCTCTGCCCCTCCTAACAGCCTCGAGGTTTCTTCTTTGTATGTCTGTAGTTGTAGGGCTTTGTTTCAGCTAGACTTCAGGCGATTTTCAATTATGGTTGTTCTGTGGTTTAGTTGTAATTGATGGTCCTGAGAGGAGGTGAGCACAGCGTTTACCTACTCCACCATGTTGACTGGATATCCTGAAGCAGGTTTTTCTATCTGAATCTCTTGGGTAGAAATGAAGGAATGGTCAAAGCTTCTTTCTGAGTCTTTTGTTTCTTAATAACTAGCTTAAAATCAGTATTTCAAAATGGGAGCTTCAGGGTGGCAAAACTGGTTCCCTTTATCTGCAATGTATATTTTTCACTCCACATTGTTTTTGAGATTGCTTTATATTGACACCCATATAGATCTAGTTCATTTACTTCAACTGGTGAAATATGATAAATACATCACAATTTATTTTTTTATTGCTGGATGTTTTCATTTCCAGTTTTTGGCTATTATAAATAATGCTACAGCAAACACAGACTAGTGCTTTAAATGCACATTTCAAATAGAGTTTTTTAGCTGTTTTTGAAGCTCTTAGTTATGTGGATTTTTTTTCTTTTCCCCCACACTGATAGGAGTTGACTCATGTGGCCGTGGAAAATGAAGCAGAGTTAAAAACGAAGCCCTACTCCAGCAAAAGCCTCTTGGAATTAGAGCAGCACCAGACTCTTCTGGTGGAAAACCAAGAGCAGAAGCTGCTGGTCCTACAGCTGATGGCTGTTCTGTGCGAGAGAATGTCTGAGCAGATATTCACAAACATCACTCAGGTCAGTGGCTGTCACATTCTGGATGGTAGTTGTCCATTTTGATTTCTTTATATCCTTTCCAAAAAATATTACTCAGCATGTGGTTTGATGACACCTGCATCAGTGTTACCTGGAATGCTGGTTAAACATGCAAATTACTGAGCTCACGCACACCAGACCAAAACTTGGGAATCCACATTTTTAATAAGCTCCTGAGGTAATTCTCAAGCATATAAAACTTTAAGAACTGTTTTAAATATTACATATTATATCACAGTGGTTTTCAACTTTTGGTGCAAATAAAATCATCTGGATTCTTTTTCAAGATATTGATGCCTGGTCCACTTTTAGAAATTCTGATTCAGCCTGTCTTCGTTAATGCCTGGGCATCTGTATTTTTTTTAAAGCTCCATGGATGATTCTCGTTTACATCAAAAGTTGAGAATGATAGAGACTCAAATTTGGTAAAAAATCTCTAATGAATAATAAAGCTTGAATTTTACAGGTCTTCTAACTCACAGCTTATCTCCACAACAGCCTGTGAAGTTTTAAGACATTTAAAAAAATGCTTTCCGAGTAGAGTAACTGTGTGAATCAATGCTGAATTTTATTGGCTCAGAAATTTTTACCAGTTTTCTTTTTTAATAGGAGATAAAAAATAATAACACATAGGCAGTACAGTTGCCATGTTTTACCATTTTACCAGAATTAGTTGTTGCTTGGTTGGGGAATAATCAGTTGTGAGATGGTATGATTGTCACGCTTAAATCTGATTCTGCCGCTCTTTGTATCCTTCTCATTGTCATCTGTCTTCCGGTGTTGCTAAGCAGCATTTCAGTACAGCTCCTGCTGAGAAAATTTGCAGCTGCCTGTCAGCTCTGACTTATCATGACTGTTTAATGAGAATTATGGTCATGATTTCTTTCCTGCCCTCTTATTCCTTCAGTTCACTGACCCTGTGTTACTCAATAGGATGATTTGTTTCTCCTGTGTTTATATCAGTTCCCTAAAGACTTTTTCACACAGACCTTATGTTTTTGTCTCAGGATGCTAGTTGGAAGGGGAAATGGTCTAAAAACTGATATGACTTGAGCTTTTGCACTTACCTCCCTTTAGTCCTAATTAAGGAACAATGTTTTTAGGCTGATGCAGAAATGATTTGTTCCATTAAATTACCCTTCAGCTAAGGTTCAAGTATATCAAGGACAAAAAGAACCACCAAAAAAGTTAAACTGCATTTAGTAATCTTATTGCTAGTGATAATTTTGGTATGGTATTTTAAAATACACACACATATGGGTAAGTTATAAGTAATAAATGTTACAGTAATTTTGTTAATATCATTGGGAACCGAGATTTTCAGTAGAAGAAAAAGTGTTATAAAATTAAAGAATGTGAATAAAAACCCTATAATATTTAATTTCAGTTGGAAGAGTATGAACTCATGGTTTATTTTTCTCTTTTTTAAAAATAGATGACTTCTAGCTCAGTCCACTATCAGTGCCAAGAAGCAGTGACAACCCAGTAGCAATAAGCATACTTTGTGCCAGCTTATAGTTTCTAAACACCATTTCCTACTGAAAGAACACAAATCTGTTGGATTAAAGATTTATTTGTGGTCTCGGATGGGAACGATACACTGTAGGCCTCGGGGCATCTTGTTGTACCTGAATACAAGGAAGCTATCTGAGATTAATAGTCACGGCAGTAGCACCCAGGGGCCAATGTGAAGGGGCTGCCATTGGCCTTAGCACATTTTGAGCATGAAAAAGAATAATGCCTGCAATGGATTGAAACACATCAAAGTTAGAAAAATCTGAGTTCCCACAAAAAAATCCCTTGCAGGACATCTTTGGAGGTTGCTAGGGCATCAGTTCATTATTTTGTAAGTTGATAAATGAAGGCAAAGAATAAAGCATTTATCTTGTCTTACCTTCAGAACTGTATTTCAGTGTAATGAAGTAGTCGATGAAGGAAAAAATTTCTTTATACAAGAATCACAGCTAAAAAAATTCAGAGAGAAATAGAAAATTACATTTTGCAATCCCCTAATGAAATAATGGATCTAGGTAACAATCATCAATGTCTGCTAAAACCATTAGGAGTACTGTATGTATAATGAATGTAACTAGGCCAAATACACCTGAACCAACTGGTCCTCCCCCCCGCCAGGATTTTATTATGAAAACTTTCAAGTTTGAAAGAATTTTATAATGAATACCTATATACCCACCACCTAGATCCTGCTATTAGTATTTTGTTATAGTTACTTTATCGTATACTACTAATCCATGCTATCATCTGTCTAGCCATCTCATTTTTGATGGATTTCGGGGCTAATGCAGATATCAGTAGATGACCCCTAAATATTTCAGGATGGACAGATTGATCTTACCATCACCATAAGTAGACAAGCAGACCTTATATGCCTCCTGATGTAATGCAATAGGAAGTACGCAGCACCGCCTGCCAAGGGTTCTTACAAAAAAATATTAAAATTAAAAAAACCCAAACGTGAATCTGAATCTAATCAAGGAAACTCAGGACAGAAGAGCAAGTTAATGCCATGAGGAAACAATTGGCCAAATCCAGAATGTGGGAAATTCTACAATGCAAATGACCCAGCTTCTTCATCAAATAAATGGCGTGAAAAGGGAACAAGGTTGTTGTTGTTTAAAAGGGACTGAAGGGACTATCAACTAAATGTAGTGTGTGGATCCTGATTAAAACAAACCAAGACATTTTGAACAGTCATGAACTAAGTATTAGAAGATACAGGGATTGTTATTGGGTGTAATCATGGTATGGTGGTCACACACGCTCATTGTAAAGACATATAAACAACATAGAAGTGCAAAATTTAAAAATTAGGGACTTCTGATTAAAGATGGTGTATTGTTGAACATGTGTGTTTATCTGCACTCTCTGGCAACAACCATAGGGACCAACAGAACGGGAAAAGAGAGACAGTAAATAAAAGAGAACAAAAACATTAGGAAACTGGAAAACAGTAGCTGATTTAGCAACTTCAGGAAATGGAAAGCTAAGTGCCTGCATGGGAGAAGTCAAGAAGCAAAACACTATGTTTCAATAAAACTGTTAAAATTTTTTTTTGAACAGAAAAAAAAAGCAAGCTACTTCTCACTGCAGAACCCTGGACGGACTGGAGGCCCTACCTAAGCTCTAAAGCTGAAGTTGAATTTAGAGCTTAAAACAGGTTGAAAGGCTCTACTAGCTTCAGTAGACCCCCTTGATTCTTTCTTCAGCTGTGTACAATCACCTTCCCTCCCCTCCCCAGCAAAAGACTGGAGGTTTATTCTTGAGAGAGATCTAGAATTGGATGGTAGTAGCAAACTGAAAAACTGGAGGGTTAAGCTGACAGTGAGGCTTCCAGCCCCCTTCCCCTCAGTTACCAGAATGTTGGCAGCAGGTTTATACATCCTCATAGGATTATTTTGAGGATTAAGTGAGTTAATACCTGTAATGTGTCAGAATGGTACCTGGTAAATAGTAAATGCTTAATGTCATTATTAACCAGCTAAATCATTAAAAGTAGTTGCCTTTGTAGAGCCAGAATCAAATGGGGGAAATGAGATAGGGCACTGCTATATTTTCATTATAAACTTTCAGGAATATTTGGCTTTTTAAATCATGCACCTTTACAAAAAAATTTAAGTAAAAAGTAAAAGTCTCTCCCCCCTCCCTGCAATATACATAAATTCTAGAACAGACTTCAGCCACATACCTATCCTTGTGGCTGACAGCCTCACCAAAATCACAGGAAATGAGTAGTAGGGGGAGGTGCTGTTGTCCAAACCAGTGTGGTGGTTTTGTTGTTACAAGAAAGTTTGGGGGAAAGCTGGCTATCATGCCATTTAACAGCTCCTAGGGATTTTTTTTTTTATATATAGACACACATAGAAAGTTTCCTTTGTAACAAAAATGGGATGATATTACTTATTTTGCATCATATATGTATATGATATATATATGTATGTGATATATATACTAATGTAACATATATATACATATATATATATTATGTATCGTAGAGAGGAACTTAGCAAAAGAAGGCTAGATAGTTCTATTTCAGTAATTTATGCTGGTGCTGAAATAGAAGCTTCCAATAAACAAGGAGTGCTTTAGAAAACTCCTTGAAGGCAACAATAGGTGACCCAAGATGGCAGATGCAGCAGTTTCTCTAGAAAGGACCAGTGTCCTTAACTTCAAGTATCAATCAAGTCCTATGCTAGAGAGGGCGGTGAAAATTGCCATAATCAGCATTGTTCATTTTAGTAAGTAGAACTTTTAATAACCTTTATAGCTTCCTGCCTTGCTCCAAAAGACAAGTGTTAACAAGCCAAGATTTTACTTTAAGCTTGCAATAAAGATTCTAGCATAGCATGTGATTTGCCCAGAGAGTTGAATACGTAAGCTTGCATGGTTTTTAGAGGCTTATTATGACCTATCTCAGCCGTCCCATTTTCAAAATTACTTTTCCCTTTTGAGCCATTAATCTTAAATGTGTGTGTGTGCGTGCACGTGCACGCGCACGTGTCTGTCTGTGTGTGTATATTACGTGTGTATGCTACCTTTTATTCAAAGGTATTTCTACTTAAGGTGATTGATCCACATGCAGTTAAAAAAATGCTGCTGACCAAATTAATTCCATGTAACGCTTAGTTGTTAGCCAAATGCTGTGTAAAATCTTATATATGAATAATCTTAATCCTTTAAAAATATTTGATACTTAGAAAAATGATTAGATCATTTGTACAGATTGTTTGAGGACACTGGCTTCCAGATAAAATTGGATGCCTCTTTGCTTACTGGAATTAGATTGTCAGAACGGCAGTCTAACGGGTGGGGGAAGGAATCCTTGAGGAGGAAATCTCATTAGGAGAAGCTGATCTAGGACCCTCCAAGATGGTCAGAAAGTAACACATCATTTTTTATTTTAATTTCCTGGCAAAATTCATGGAAGTGAAGGAAGTTGGATTAGTATGTTAAAACTTTTGAGAAGGAATACATGGGCTTTCTCACTTACTGACTGTATGGCCTTGAGCAGATAATCTCTTTAAGACTCAGATTCTTCATCTCAAAATGAGGATAAGAGTACCAACCTCCTAGAGTTAATATGAGACCTCAGTGAGATTGTGCATGTGAAACACTGAGCGCCATGCCTGCTACATAGTATCAGTTGTTCTGGAATGTTCTTGCTATCATGGTGTTGTGTGGAAGAGGATGAGGGTGTGGAGAGGTAAGATGTAAGGGGAATGTTGCGATTTTTTTTCTTACTCCTCATGATTCTAAATCCCATTTCTGTGGTAGGTGGTGGACTTTGTAGCAGCAACCCTGCAGCGAGCATGTGCAAGCTTGGCCCACCAGGCAGAGAGCACGGTGGAGTCACAGACCCTGAGCATGTCCATGGGCCTGGTGGCTGTGATGCTGGGAGGAGCTGTTCAGGTGAGTTGCAGGCATGACCCAAACCTGAATGGAAGGAGGGAGAAAAGAAAGAGAAGAGAAAAACCTCTTATTTCCCCTCCGCACCCTTGTGAGAAATAAGAATGGATATTGCATTTGCACATGGAAAAACCAAGATAAACAAGTCAGGTTGTTAATGAGAATTGTCTCCAAAGTAGATGACAAGAAAATTGTGCCACTTCTACTTGGTCACCTGCTTAGACTTCACCATCAGAAGGGAAGAGCCCTTTGTGACCTGGCATAAGCTTGATTTGGAAACACCTGGCACAGTATTTTGTATCCATGGAGAATACTGAATTCTCTGACCCTCACTGTAAAGGCGCTCCAAAGCTGGTCCCACTATTGTGGTCCGGGGAAAACCTTTGTAACCTGCTGGTTATTTGGGACTCCATCTGCTTTGCATAGTTACATTTTTGCACAAGATTCATTGTTCCACCTATATCTTGTAGCAAGTTAAAGCTTTGTTTCCAGTGTATAGATCTTCTACGTACTTAATTTATAATCTTTTAATTTAGTCACAAAAAATATTTACTGTATGCTTGCTGTGTGCCAGATACTGAGCTAAGGTGCTGGAAATACAGCAGTGGACAAAGCAGACATGGTACCTACCCTCATGAAACTTATAGTCCAGTAAGGGAGTCAGATACCAAATAACTATTCATAAAATAGACTTGGAATTGAATGAAGTGCCTCAAAAGAGAAGTGGAGGCTACCAAGAGAACATATTATCCAACCTAGGCTGGGAAGGTCTTCACTGAGGAATTGTAAGTTTAAGCTAAGACTTGAATGATGGATAGGAATTTGGGAGTCTGTGGTGCCGATGAAGGAAACTCTTCCAAATAAAACACCCTGTACAAATGTTGGGAAGCAGAAAAGAGCTTGGAATACTTGAGACACTGATTGAAGGCTGGTATAGCTAAAATGTAGAGACCAGGGGTCAAAGTAGTGCCAAACAAGGTGGGAAGGTAGGCACATGTGTGAGAGCAGTTAATTACATAGCACAGTAGTTCCGCAGACTACAAGAGGCAGAATGGGCTTAGTGCAAGTATTAAATCTAACCTGAAATCATACTGGCCATAATTCTTAGCAATGAGCAGAGAACCCTCTGGCAATGGATTTTTGAGTTTGAGAATTCAAATCTGATACTCATTCTTGATATGTTAGTATTTGCCTCTCGCTAGCCTGTCCTTAAGGGGAAAAGGAATCTTATTTGGGCCTGTTGTTAACATGAAGTCCATTTCTTGGTAAATTTACTTGGTATTTCTAATTTTATATTTACCATGTAGTTTGAGAAAAACATTTTTGGTTCAGTTTCTAGAGTTGTGTTACATCCTTGCATTTGTACTTTCAAGGAGGGATTTACTCATGCAGTAGTTTTTGTTAAATTATATTGTTATTGGATTTAGTTGACCTGATTGATTTTGTTGTTGAGGATTAATTTGAATACTCTTTGTTTACATGAGAGTGTGATTTTTTGTGTGTGGCTTTTCTTTAATTTGACACTTACCATTGTAAACTTCATCCCAAATGGAAAATGGAACACAGATATCTCTAGTTTCCTTTCTAGAAGCCCATTGTTGGGGGGTTGGTAGTATAAATTAGTCATGGTCTAAGAGTGATTCACCTGACTTACGCAAATATACATCCCTTACCTGTCCCTGCCCTTCCCTGAGACATCCTGACTCACTGATTGCATCCTGAACTCTGACTTTGCAGTTATCGTACTTAAGTGAACATATGAGTAAACACATCACCCCATACTTTTGCCCTAAATTTATTATTTTTTCTGTTTCGTTCATGGATTTATAGGTGGCTTGTAGAGTAATGCTGGGTTTTCTGTCTTTGTAATGGGAAAAAGTCACAATTCTGAACTATGTTTTCAGATAATCATTGTCAGGCTTAGGATTTTTTGCTTCAGCGTCTAGAAAAATTATTGTGTACCTATTCCCAATTATGATTCATTGTTTTAGCTAATGAAACAGAATCTAATAGCATTTGAACCTTTCTGTCCTTTCTAATTTATATAATTAAGGTGATTATTAGAGCAAAGTGTCTGGGAAGAGCAGTTAATTTGGAGAAAGTGTAAGCTTATGACTTCTAACAAGACATCTGTAATTCCAAACTCATTTTCTAAATTTCAAGGTTTGTCATCAGTAAAAGTAGTATGATGTTGGTAACTTCCCTGTCCCCTCCCCTGAGGAAGCCGTTTCTGCCTGACATTCCTGGGCCCGTCAGGTCCTCTGAAGCCCTGCTGCACAGAGCTGACCTGAGCTTTGAGGTGCAGGTGCTGGGGCTGGGGCGTGAACCCCAATCTTGAGATCTCGTACCACATTTTATGAGAGGATCGTAGAGTGAACTCATTGAAGAGATATTTATCAAGTGCCTTTTTGCCCTCATGGAGCTTACCTTCTAGTGGTTGTGATTCATCTGAGGAATTCTTAATAATTTTTTTTAAAGATTTTTATATCTTATGTCTGTCTTTATGTATAGCTCATACAGGGCATGTTGTGTGCTGACTTAGATCAAAATACCACTGGTAAATAAATTCAGTGACATTATGCAAGTAAGGATCCAGACATGTAAAGTGGTCAGCTAAATATCTGAAACATAAGTGATATACAGAAATGAGAACACAAAGAATAAATGTATTTTTCAGAATTAGGAATTTTTAGGTCAGAATTTTATTGCTGGAAGAGACCCTTGGATTCTTCCAAAATAGTGATTTTCACTGGAGCCTGATAAGGCAGGATGAGGGTGATGCCTGCCCTGGAGGGGAGCTTGTGAAGTCTCAGGTGGGGCTTTTCAGTGTCCACTGCCCTTCTCTGGCTGTCCTGTCAGTTCTTATGTTTCTCTTAGAAGCACCTCCCACCCCCCTCACTCCTGGCCCCACCAGTCCAACCCTCAGGTCCTAAATTGAAGTCTTGCAGAAATTTCGAACAACTCACACAACTCACCTTCTAACTGGTTCACTCCTGACACCCTGAAAGAAATCATAGGTGTGGGCTGACATGGCTCTGCTCATTCCATTCCTGAAGCATTGCAGAAACTCTGAAAGAGAGGCCGCCAGATAAAGGAATCTGTCACTCACTGAGGGCTGCT
This sequence comes from Rhinolophus sinicus, assembly GCF_036562045.2. Lineage (NCBI taxonomy): Eukaryota > Metazoa > Chordata > Mammalia > Chiroptera > Rhinolophidae > Rhinolophus > Rhinolophus sinicus. The sequence goes on along the minus strand of NC_133760.1, from coordinate 32,167,089 downwards.
CCTTCAGGCCTCAGGGCTTTTACACAGAATTCTGAGATCTGTGCTGAGAAGCAGTGACAGGAGTAGAAATGAGGGCTTTATGGTCTGTTCTCAATTTTGATGGTGGCCCCAGGTAACCCTTGAAAAATAATTAGCATTTTAGTGTTTCCGTTTCCTCATCTACCAATTAAGTGACTATTATTTTATATTTCAAATTTTTGAACATTTATGAACAAATAGTTGGTACCTATAGTCTTAGATTTCCTGGGCTATTCTAATGGTGGGAAATCTGCAGGGTTTGAAGCTGAAAGTAAGCATTGCTTTAATTGCCTTGTCAACTATTTGATTCATAATCCACCTTACCTGCCCATGCTGATTAGAGAAGTTACCCAGTTTAATAAGATGAATCCCCCAATGACCAAGAAGTTTGAAAACAGAGAGAAAAAACGTTTTGTTTTTTTAATAGACTTTAGTTTTAGAGCAGTTTTAGGTGCACAGAAAAATTGAGTGGGCAGCACAGAGGTTTCCCGTATACCTGCCCCCACGCGTGCTATCAACATCCTGTAACAGAGTGGTGCGTTACAGTCCATGAGCCTACATTGATCCATCACTATCACCTAAAGCCCAGAGTTTACATTATGTTCACTCATGGTGTTGTACACTCTGGGTTTTAACTAATGTGTATTGACCTGTATCTACCATATGTAATGGTACAAATCCTCTGTGCTCTGTCGAGTCATCCTTCCCTCCCCCTAAAAACCGCTGATCTGTCTCCACGGTTTTGTTTTTCCCAGAATGTTATATAGTCAGAATCATTCCAGACTGGCGTCTTTCACTTAGTAATATGTATTTAAGGCGCCTCCATGTCTTTTGTGGTTTGATAGTTCATTTCTTTTTAGTGCCGAAGAATATTCCATTGTCTAGATGTATCACAATTTACTCATCCATTCACCTACTGAAGGGTATTCTGATTGCTCCCATGTTTGGCAGTTATGAATAAAGCTGTTATAAATATCTCTGTGTGTAGGTTTGTGTATGGACATAAGTTTTCAACTCATTTGGGTAAATAACAGGGAGCATGGTGGCTGGAATGTATGGTAAGAGTGTGTCTAGTTTTGTAAGAAACTGTCAAACTATCTTGTAGAAGTGGCTGTACCATTATGCATTCCCACCATCAATGTATGAGAATTCCTTTTGCTCCATATCCTCACCAGCATTTGGTCTTGTCAGTGGTTTAGGTTTTAGTTGTCCTAGTACCGTGTTTCCCCGAAAATAAGACCTAGCTGGACAGTCAGCTCTAATGCGTCTTTTGGAGCAAAAATTAATATAAGACCCGGTATTATATTTATTATATTATATTATATTATATTATATTATATTATATTATATTATATTATATTATATTATATTAGACTCGGTCTTATAGTAAAATAAGACTGGGTCTTATATTAATTTTTGCTCCAAAAGACACATTAGAGCTGATTGTCTGGCTAGGTCTTATTTTTGGGGAAACATGGTAGGTGTGTAGTGATATTCCGTTGTTTTAATATGTAATTCCTTGATGGCATAGAATGTCGAGCATTTCTTCATATGCTATATATCTGTGTATCCTCTTTAGTGAGATATCTATTCAGGTCTTTTGCCCATTTTTAAATTAGGTTGTTTCCTTATTGTTGAGTTTTAAGAATTATTTGAGTAGTTTAGACTACTGTGCTTTATCAGATGTGTCTTTTGTAAATATTTTCTCCTAGTCTGTGGCTTGTCTTCTCTTTCTCTTAACTTTGTCTTTTGCAGAGCAGAAGTTTTTTAATTTTAATAAAGTCTAGCTTATCAATTATTTCTTTCATAGGTTTCTTTCCTTGGTATTTTATAAAAAAGTCATCACCATACCCAAGGTCATCGAGATTTTTCTGTGTTATCTTGGAACTTCATCATTTTGCATTTTACATTTAGGTCTATAATCCATTTTGAGTAAATTTTTGTAATGGTGTAAGGTCTGTGTCTAAATTCGTGTGTTTTTTTTTGTTGTTTTTTTTTGTATGTGAATGTCCAGTTGTTCCAGCACCATTTGTTAAAAAGCCTGTTTTTTCTCCATTGTACTGCCTTTGGTCCTTTGTCAAAGATCAGTTGACTATATTTAGTAAGTCTATTTCTGGGATCACTATTCTGATCCATTGGTCTATTTGTCTTGTTGTTTTGTGGTTTTTTTAGAAGAAATTGTTGTAGATAACAGAAATGAAAAAGAGACTATATTCTGTAGATATAAGTAATATTCCCATTTCAGATGCTTAAAGGAAAAACAAAGGTCCATCATACTACAGAGGCACTGAATGAAGTGCAGCATAATGATAACACTAGCAAAATTGTTCTAAAATGTATTTTCTAGTTCCACATAGTTACTGATAAAAGTGATCCTTTTTGTAGATAACATATACCTTTACTCTAGACATATATATTCTCCTCTCCCCTTAAAATATAGTAGCATAGGAACGATCAGTTGTTTTACACGTGAAGATAAGCTGACACATGTTGCGGAACTAGAAGTTCTACCTTATGTCAATTTTGCGTTAGTTCCTAATTGTTTAAACAAAGAAATCTGAGGGGAGTGAATTGTGAAATTCTACAGGTACAAACCTGTCGTGTGCCTCAAGTTTTCATTTACTTGGGAGGAACGTGGTAGGGAAAATGAACAATAACAGTTCTGTGGACTGAATAGTGTAAAATGAGAACACTATATAGGTCCTATGAAAACAGTTATGTAGTTGGTTAATTCGTTGGTTGGTTAGATAATGAAATGAGTGAATGAGTAAGTAATAAATACTCTGCCTTGTTCAGAAGGATCTAAGACCCTCAAGGTTTTCAAATTATCAGGGCCTCATGAAGCCTCATATAATACTTTTTCCAATATTTTCAAACAGAAAAGAATCATCCCTGCTTCTTGTCTCTCCACTGACTGCACACACACCTTTCCTTGTAAGGCCTATGGCATTATTACAGTAAAGCTTCTGGAGAGAATAAAATCTTATGTAATTTTCACTCCCACTTTCTGTGAGAAAATTCCTTTTTGCCAATTACTGTTCCATTCCTTTCCAGACCTATGGTGCCCTTGTACGCTGACCAGCCACTTTAGATCAAATAGTTAAGAACGGCTTTATTCGTTCAAGTGTGACCACGTAGGGTATTGGGTAAGAGTGTGGACTCTGGAGCCAGACTTGTTGAGTTCACATCTTACCATCTTTCAGTTGTGTGACCTTGGACATGTTATTTCTGTACCCCAGTTTCCCCCTGTTTAAAATGTAGATAATAATAATAACTAGATCATAGGGATATGAATATGTGTGTATATTTTTTGTTTATTGTATTTACATTTACATAGTACTTTCTATGTGTCAGGCTCTAAATACTTTGCTAATATGAAACTCATCTTTTTATGGCAAAAGGTACATAAAAGTAAAAAATATAATAATACAATTAAAAAAATACAAAGGTCAAAACACAATAATCTGGAAAAGAATTTCACAATATGAGTGAATATTCAAATATGATATAATAAGAATAGCTGTAGAGACAGTTTAATGGGTAAGTGGGTACAAAGGATGTAAACAGGCTGTTCATAGAAAAAGAAATGCCCATAAACATGGAAGGAGGCTTAATATCACTGATAGTCTGGCTAATGCAAATTAAAACCATAAGATACCATGTTCTGCTTATCAGATTATAAAAATTAAGAGTAGGGAGGGCTGCCGGATGGCTTAGAGCACGAGCTCTCAACAACAAGGTTGCCGGTTCAATTCCCTTATGGGATGGTGGGCTGTGCCCCCTGCAACTAAAGATTGAAAATAGCAACTGGATTTGGAGCTGAGCTGCGCCCTCCACAACTAGATTGAAGGACAATGACTTGGAGCTGAAGTCCAAGCTTGGAGCTGTTCCCCGATATTCCCCAATACAATTTATAGAAGAAATTGTCAAATTGTTTTTTTAAAAAGTTAAGAGTAATAATATGCATTACTGATGTATTTTTTAACTTAGAAAAAGTACCTGTACGTGGTGAGTATTCAATAAATTTTTTGTTGTTGGGGGGGGTTGGTAATTATTCAGCAATAGTTACTGAGTGCCAGCCTCATGCTGTCTGCTCATTACCAGGAACAAGATTTTCTCCCTGCCCCTTTTACTTGGGATATGTTGCCTTATGCTCAGGTCATACTACTATCTGCTTTGTTAATTTGGGTTTGGCATTTTTTGTTTCATTTTGTAGTTGAAGTCCAGTGACTTTGCCATCCTGAAGCAGTTGCTGCCTCTGTTGGAGAAGGTCTCCAGCACACATCCCGACCCTGTCATCCAAGAACTCGCCGTTGACCTCCGCATCACCATCTCCACCCATGGAGCCTTTTCTACGGAGGCTGTCAGCATGGCTGCCCAGAGTACCCTGAACAAAAAGGATCCAGAGGGGAAAAGAGAGGAGCAGCAGCAAACCAGCCACGAGAGAGGCACTGATGATTCTCATAGCCTCCTCGAACAACAGCAGAGCCATGAGAAAGCCAACCAGACAGGCCTGAAATCTGATGCTCCATTCATCCCTCTGGACGTCAGCGAGCCCGGCGCTACTACAAACTGGAAACCTGGAAGCATAACAACAGAACAGCTCCAGGAAGTTCTTTTATCCGCTTATGACCCTGAGATTCCAACACGGGCTGCTGCCCTGCGAACTCTCTCTTGCTGGATAGAGCAGAGAGAAGCAAGAGTCCTTGAGGTGCAAGAGAAGCTTCTCAAGGTGAGTAGAATGCACCATAAATACACCTATGCAGGGTACACACATCTACACACCGACTCCAGGAGCCTCGACTGTGTTAGCGCTGTCCTGGACTCCCTTCAGGGGAATGGTGACTGTTCTGAGGAGGCAAGCCTTACACACAGGAGAGACCTAGATAACCCACAGGCTCGATGAAACATGAACAGAATACCAGAATTTTTACAGGAAGGGGATGCTGTGCACAGTCCGGAAAAGGAGAGATGAAATCTGGAGAGAGTAGATCTTGATATGGCCATAACAAACTAGTAAAATTTGAGCAGAGGAAAGAAGAAGGGATGGAACAGCATGAGCAAATTCCCAGAGATGGGAACGTCCTTTCTGGTAAATAGGTCTACCTTCAACACTGTGACCCAGCCGAGATAAGCCACCTGTTTTCTCTGGGCCTTTTAGAGGGGCAGAACTGGGTCTCCTCCCTTCATCTCCCTCCATGACAGTGAAAAAGCTGATTTTTACATTTATGTGGGAGAAAGCTGTGCTTTACATTTATGTGGATTTATGTGGGAGAATATATGTGCTCACTCGGGGGTCTTTTCCCTTTTGTGGAAATTGATCTGAGCTCAGTATGGGTTAGAGATGAAGAGCAAAGGATCTAGAGACTACTGATCAAATTCCAGATCAGTTTCTGGGACAAGTCACTTAACTTTCTGAGCCTCAATTTCTACATTTGTAAAGTGAGGATAATAATAATAGGACCTACTTGACGTTGAAAGATTTAAAATAAAATCGTCCATGTAAAGCACTAATTATAGCATGCACATAATTAGTGCACATAATGCACATAATGAGCCCCAAATAAAGGTTGACTGCTGTTGTTATTATCTCTTCCATATAGTCTAGCCATTAGACTAAGAATTATAATTCTGATTTATTTTTAGTCACTAAAGTATTAGAACCAATAGTATAATAATACCTGCTGTTTATTGAGCCAGGCCCTATAACTTTCAGACATTGTCTGTAGTCCTCACAACAACCACAATATTGGTATTATCCCCACTTTATAGATGAGAAAACTGAGGCATGGAAATGTGCCAAGGATTTGCTGTCATTGAAATGTTGCTAAAAACCTCAAATTACATATCTCCTGTGAGTAGTCATTAAAATGATCCCTTCATACACCTATTTAGATGGTGAATGCAGTGAACATCTTTGGAATTTAACTTACTTAACCTTCATCTGCTGTACATAATTGGTCATCAAGTCCTGTTAATTCTTTTTCCAAGAAGTCTTTCAAATTTATGTCTTCCTCTTTATTCCCATAGCCACTACCCAGGATTAAGCTTCTTTTACTCCACATATGATCCCCACCCCTTCCAACCTGGCCATCTTCCCAGATGAACTAATCTTAGGCTCTCCCCAACATGCTGCACATGTGGAGACCAGCAGCGTCAAGCTGGTATCAAGAATCTCTGTGCCAGCGCAGGACGCATCACTGCATATGGAACAGACACTCCCGTCTTTCCCTAGACACCAAGCAGGAAGAACATGGGCACATGGCTCTCATGTGAAGGCCTAAACCTAACATGTCACTGTCATATCTTCTAGATAAGTGGTACCCACAGCAGTTGACAGGCCCTGGTGGGTTCCTAAATTGTGAGATGTATTGAGATTAATTTGTTACTAATGTCAATTTAAGTGCTGAAATTTGCAAAAGATTTTCAAAAATAAATTAGGTTTAAAGTTATCCAAATAATAACATCTTTGTCTCTCACCTGCATTTCCATATGCTTTCTGAGTGCTAGAGAAAAGGATCAAATTACAGTGATGTGCCATCAATTGGACATAACCCCACCTGGCCTCGTGTGTCACAGCCTGTCATCAGTGTGTCATGTCATATGTGAGAATGGCGTTCACCATGGGCTATGATGGGGAGAATGTTGGGGATTTTGGTTTCCATGCCTACTACTCGTGTATACTTGACTACTTCAGGAAACATCTCCTCTTAATCACTATGCTTTTTAAAAAACTATTATAAAAATGGGACTTCAAACTGTTTTCCCCACAAGACCTTAAGGTCAGACCAATATCTAGCTAAGACAAATAAGAAGGAAAGCATTTATTCTTTTGAGGCTGTATAGGGGTCTTAATCTTGCTGTGAGTCAAATCACTGCTGTATTTTGTGATTCCAGATATTTTTGGAGAATTTGGAGCATGAAGACACCTTTGTATATCTGTCTGCTATTCAGGGTAAGTCAGTCCTGGTGAAAGGACTTAGTGTCTGTGGGCCAAAGAGTGTATCATGTAGGTTTGCACAAAATCTCTAAAGTTCTACAGCCATACACTGCTGATCCCTCTGTCCATCTTCCTGCCTCTTATATAGGACTTGATTTAAGTCATAATAAGTTCCTGGAGGATTCCCAAAGGTCCTTATAGAATTTCAGTGTCTGATAATGATGAGGAAATCTTTATGTTTACTTATGAGTCTATAGATTAAATCTCATTTCCTGTAATTCAAGGAGGTAAAGAATGACATACATGTGAGCTGTTATCACATGAACCTTTTATGTATTTGACCACGATCAGTATGCAACTTTGCTCTCTTTTTAAAAGACACTCAGGGTCTTTAGTATTTCTTCATCAAAACATAACAAACTAGTAAAGTTTGAGCAGAGGAAAGAAGAGGGGATGGAACAGCATGAGCAAATTCCCAGAGATGGGAACGTCCTTTCTGGTAAATAGGTCTACCTTCAACACTGTGGCCCAGCCGAGATAAGCCACCTGTTTTCTCTGGACCTTTTAGAGGGGCACTGGGCAGAGCTGGGTCTCCTCCCTTCATCTCCCCCCATGACAGTGAGAAAGCTGATGTTTACATTTATGTGGGAGAAAGCTGTGCTTTACATTTATGTAGATTTATTTGGGAGAATATATGTGCTTACTTGGGGGTCTTTTCCCTTTTGTGGAGATCATTTCTCCTTTGTGATTCTTTGTTGTTCACATCTCTGTTAATTTTCGGATTCCAAATCTAGAGAGGGGCCTCATGGAAAGAAGGGGGTGGGGGGATAATTAGGCACCCAGAAGGGTGAGAAGCAGACATGGCGAGAAGGTCAGAATTAACTCACAGTGTCTCTTGGCTCCCTCAGCAGAGCAGAGTCATTAAGAGCCAGGGCTCTGGAGACGAAGTGCTTGGACCCACCGCCCATTCCCTGCTTCTCAGTTGTGTGAACTTTGGCAAATTACTTAACTCCCTCTGGGCTTCAATTTCTTATCTGGAAAAAGGGGGCTACACAGGAATGCTGGATTGTACACTGCTTTGGAAAACAGTCCAGCAGTTCCTTGAAAAGATACACATTTATACCACTTGAGCAGTTACACTCCTAGTTATATACACAAGAGAAATGAAAACTATGTCCACACAAAAACTGGTAAATGAGTGTTCATAATAGCTAAAGGGTGGAAACAACACAAATGTCCCATGAGCTGAAGAATCGATAAACAAAATGTGATATATGCATACAAAGGAATGTTATTTGTCCATAAAAAAATAATGAATTAATGAAACATGCTACAGCATGGATGAACCTTGAAAACATTATATTAACTGAATGAAGCCAGTCACACACAAAAACTCATATTGTATGGTTCCTTTATGTGAAATGTCCAGAACAGGCAAATTTGTAGATAGAAAGTAAATTAGTAGTTGCCGAGGGCTGGGGGAAGGGAGAAAGAATTGGGAGGCGATAGCTAAAGGGCACGGGGTTTCTTCTTGGGGTGATGAAAACATTCTAAAATTGATTGTGGTGATAGTGGCACCACTCTGTGAGTACGCTAGGAACCATTGAATCGTACACTTTAAATCAGTGAATTTTATGGTCTAGTAGTTCCCCCTTATCTGTGAGGGATAAGTTCCAAGACCCTCAGTGGAGCCTGAAACCTTGGATGGTACTGAACCCTAATCAACTTCCTCAACTCTGCCAGAAATGTGACTGCAGCTCCTTCATCAGCAGATGCAGCCTCTTCAGTAATTTTTATGTTTTCAGTCCAAACCTATTATGGAATCTGTGTAACCATCCCTTACTTGCAGTAAGTGGCTTGGTGTCTCTCATTTCAGGGGATCCCTTGCTGAAGTGTTCGTACAGGCTCAGTGCTTCCTGACACAACACATTGCTATCAGTCAGAACACATTTTCTGTTCATGCCTTCCACCCACAAATGTAATGCCTCTTCCATCTGGACTAAGTACTTATGTACTGTGGCCATAAGTTTTGCAGTTTGAGGTATGATGGCAAAACTAGCACTAATTTCTTTTTCCTTCCTCACAATTTCATAGATAGAAGATTCGTTGTTACTGTCGATGTTAGCAACCTCAGCATATGATGTTTTTCTTATTAAGTTGAGAACTTTCACCTTTTCACTTGAGGTACTTTACAGTTCTCTTTGACATATTCGAATTGCCAGCATCACTACTCTTGCACGTTGGGATCATTATGAAATCAAATAAGGGTTATCTGAACACAAGCACTGTGATCCTGCGACAGTCGAACTGATAGGTCTGATAACCAAGATGGCCACTAAGTGACTACTGGACAGGTAGCGTATACAGTGTAGGATATACTGGACAAAGGGATGATTCACATCCCGGGGGGTGGGGGGAGGTGGCACGAGATTTCATCAGGTTACTCAGAATGGTGTGTAATTTAAAACTTATGAATTGTTTATTTCTGGAATTTTCCGTTTAATATTTTTGGACCATGGTTGATCATGGTAACTGAAACCACGGAAAGCAAAAACGCAGATAAGGGGGGTACTACTATACTTCTACTGTTGGATTGCTAGGTAATAATGTGATCTGCGTAACTTCTCAGATTTAAAGCTTGAGTAGGCTGATTTTATTCATTAGTTATTGCTATTAGGTTGATGCAGAAGTAATTGTGGTTTTTGCAATTGCTTTTACCCTTCTAAACTTCAATTACTTTTGCACCAACCTAATATATAATCTACCCCAACACTGAGTAGCTTAAAACACCAAGCATTTATTATTACTCACACATCTGTAGACTAGTGGGGTTCAGCTGACCTAGACTGGGCTTGGCAGGGCAGCTCAGCTCCTCGCTGTGGATCTGCCGGTCAGCTGCAGTGACTGTTGGTCAGGTAACTGATCACCCCTGGACCCATGGCCTCTCAGGACACGTTCCTGTAGTGATGGCAGAAGTGTGAGAGAGCAAGGCCTCTTCAGGCCTAAGCCTGGACCTGTAACCCCATCACTTCTGCCTCATTCATTTAGCAAAAGCAAGTCATGTGGCCCAATCCAAAAGTCAAGGGGTGGAGAAATATACTGTCCCTTTAGTGGGATAAATTGCCAAATTACAGAGCAAAGCGCATGGATGCAGGGAGGGGTGAAGAATTGAAGCCAGTAATACAGCCCTTCACACTGATGTGTTCTGTTTATCTGAAAAAGACAAGGTTCTCTGTGAGCACAAAGGCATCTATAGGCCCTTACTGGCTACTTATTTCTTGGTATAACTGGCTTTGTATAGGCCTAGTAGTTGAAGCTTAAGAAGGAGTGCAGAGGGGAACAAATACAGTGATGAAGGCCTGAGCCTTGGGGTTCATTCTTTATTCAGCAAACATTTATTGTGCATCTACTATACTCATATATAAAGCACTTTAACAGTGAGTTATTGTGACTAGGTTAAAAATTCTTCAAAGGAGACAAAATGATCACCCAAAGAGGTAAGAGGACCATTAGGTGAGAGCAGAAGCCGGAAGAATAGGTTTCAAAAAAGAAAGTAATTACCTGCAACTGAGAGGCAGAAGATTCCAGGAATTGAGAGAAGCTTGGGGGCTCGATAGGGTTCATGAAGCCACATGACAATAATGGTACTTATGGGAATCAAATAAATCAGTGAAGCGAGACTCTCAAATGCCTGTAATTAGTAAGTTTCAGAACACAAGTCATTCTGTACTTTTCCCAAGAAACTGCAATGTCAAAGAATCGTTTCTCACTTAGAACTGGGTTTTCTGGAAGCCATGGTGTGTCATTCTAATGTGGCAACATTGCTGTCTGGAATAAGCTGCTTAGCCGATTAACCCATGGAGCTCATTAGCCCCTAGGGGATGCTGTAAAAATCACAACTGTTGGTTTTGTGTTTGTTTTTAGTAATTTTAATTGGTGTGCTAATCAGTTAGTAGCTAATTTGGTGATGAAGAACACGGGAGGTAGAGGTGTAATTTCTGTTCTCAGCTCTCCTCAGTGGGCAAGTTTGAATTAATTGATGTTTTTGGTGTTTGTAACGTGCACTTAAAGGCCAAGGCCTTAGGTGAATTTCCCATTAGGAAAGGAAAGAACTGAATTTTCCCACCTGCATTGCCAGTGTCCTTTGCCCAGGCCTAACGCCCTCCGGGAGCCAAGCATCCTGGACTTGCAGTCAGACAAGATCAGCCACTTATAAATGTCCTACAGTACCAGGGGGCTGGGCTGAGGTTTGCATGGCATTAATATGGGGAGTGTGTGTGTTTAAAGTTTCTCTTTTTTAGACTGCCTAAATGGCTCCATGTGAAAGGTACAGGGTGCCTTTTGCTTAATTTACTGATAGTTTAGATTCCTTTTGTGATTTCTCACCAACTTTGCAGTCTAGGCACAGATCAGAGGGAAATTAAGCTCATTCATTCATCAAATATTTACTGATATCTGATGTAGGAATTTCTTATGTATTATCTGTCCATCACAACAATTTGAGAACTAAATTCCCTGGGAATTAAATTTTAATTTTATGGAAGACTGTCTGAGTCTCCTTTTAGTCCTAATGAGAAAGTGATGGTTGATTTAGTTCTCACAGCAGCTGCCTCCAGGTACTCAGTAGCAGCTTTGGAGACAGAATTATATACCAAGTTGCTGTGCTCCAGTTACAATCCAGAGTTTACAAATGGAAGACTTAATCTTAGACGGTGGCCGTTAAGTGTCTCCCCTTTTTAAACTCCTTACATATTCTTTTTTCATTGTTTTGTCATTATTATTATATATTATGTTAATACATTCTCATTATTTTAAAAAACTTTAAATGACAAGGAAGTATATAAGATAAAAAGTAGAAGTCCTTCTCTTTTCCGAAATTGGAGTTAAAATATGTCCTTGAGAGTCCCATAATTTATATTCGATGTTTTGGGCATTTTTCACATTTCAATTTTGAAATACTGTGTTTTCCCGAAAATAAGACCTAGCCGGACAATCAGCTCTAATGCGTCTTTTGGAACAAAAATTAATATAAGATCCTGTATTCTATTCTAGTCTATTCTATTATTTATATTATATTATACCAGGTCTTATATTATAGTAAAATAAGACCGGGTCTTATATTAATTTTTGCTCCAAAAGACGCATTAGAGCTGATTGTCCAGCTAGGTCTTATTTTTGGGGAAACACGGTAGATGTTCAGTAATGAATATGATAAATAAATAAGTGATATTCTTCAAATAAGATACTATAGCCAGGTTATTTATCACACTGGGGATCTACTCATGTATCCTCTCAGTCACTTTCAATTATTTAAAGGATATTTTGAAAGCAGCACCAGAGACAGATGCATTTCAGGGATCCAAGTGATCCCCATCAGTGTCAAAAGGATCTTTGGATAAAACTATCAGTTCATTGAAAAAGAAAAAGGAGGGCCGGCCTGTTGGCTCAGGCCGTTGGAGCTCCGTGCTCCTAACTCCGAAGGCTGCCGGTTCAATTCCCACATGGGCCGGTGGGCTCTCAGCCACAAGGTTGCCAGTTCGACTTCGGCAAGGGATGGTGGGCTGCACCCCCTGCAACTAGCAACTGCAACTAGACCTGGGGCTGAGCTGCGCCCTCCACAACTAAGATTGAAAGGGCAACAACTTGACTTGGAAAAAAACTCCTGGAAGTACACACTGTTCCCCAATAAAGTCCTGTTCCCTTTCCCCAATAAAATTAAAAAAAAAAAAAAAAAAGAAAGAAAGAAAGAAAAAGGAAAGAAAGAAAGGGGGGAAAAAAGAGAAGAAAAAAAAAAAAAGCAACCCTAGGCTCTGAGCCAAGCATGGGAGGTGAAAGTAAGCCAGTGTGTGTAGTGAAGAGAATCTAGACATCTTGACATGCCCAAACAAACCACACTAACTCTTCCACTCTCTTCCTTTCAGAGAAAACTTTTCATTTCTGGCAAAAGAGTGAAAGGGAAGGAAGGCAAAGGGCCCGGAAGGGGGGAAGGTAGAGACAAGGTGAAATTGTTTTTACGAAGTTTCAAACTGAGCAGGGTTACAAATCTTAACTTGTCAGAGACTGAACTCCCTATCTCATTCTCAGATTTCTACCTCAAATAAAGTAAGTTGGGAAACCATTAACTGAAAATAATTCTATCCCTTGAAGGATCATCTAATTGGATCTGGCATTGAAATTTGGAATGCAGCCCTGTGAAGTTTATCATCTCCCTTTATGTCCTTGAAATGGGAAGATTTCTTTTATGTCCTGACCTGGTTTCTGTACCACCTAATTAACAAATGAGCATTTAGCAAATGTCTCTCATATATGCTATCTCTGTTAATTCTTTTTTTTTTTTTTTTAAAGATTTTATTGGGGAAGGGGAACAGGACTTTATTGGGGAACAGTATGTACTTCTAGGACTTTTTTCCAAGTCAAGTTGTTGTCCTTTCAATCTTAGTTGTGGAGGGTGCTGTTCAGCTTCAAGTTGTTGTTTCAGTCTTAGTTGTGGAGGGTGCAGCTCAGCTCCAGGTCCAGTTGCCATTGCTAGTTGCATGGGGCGCAGACCACCATCCCTTGCCGGAGTCGAACCAGCAACCTTGTGGTTGAAGGATGCGCTCCAACCAACTGAGCCATCTGGGAGCTCAGCGGCAGCTCAGCTCAAAGTGCTGTGTTCAATCTTAGTTGCAGGCGGTGCTGCCCACCATCCCTTGCGGGACTCGAGGAACGGAACTGGCAATCTTGTGGCTGAGAGCGCACTGGCCCATGTGGGAATCCAACCGGCATCCATCGGAGTTAGGAGCATGGAGCTCTAACCGCCTGAGCAACCAGGCCGGGCCCCCTATCTCTGTTAATTCTTGAAGTGGTTCTGGGAAATAGACATTATCCCCATTTTTTAAACTTCTTATTGGAGATACAATTTACATAGCTAAAATTCACCGATTTAACATGTGCAATTCAGTGGTTCTTAGTATACTTCAAGAGTTGTGCGACTATCACCACTCTAATTTTAGAACTTTTTCATCATCTCAGAAAGAAACCCTGTACCCATTATCAGTCACTTTGCATTCCGCACTCCCTCTAGCCCCTGGCAACCACGAATCTACTTTTTGTTTTCATGAGTTTGCCTATTCTGGACATTTCATATAAATAGAAGCATATAATGTGTGATCTTTTGTGTCTGGCTCCTTTGACTTAACATAATGTTTTTGAGATGCATTCATGTAGCATGGATTGGTACTTCATTACTTTTTAAGGCTGGATAATATTCTGTTATATTGATTAACTATATTTTGTTGTCCATTCATCAGTTGATATTCATTTGGGTCATTTTTCACTTTTGGCTATTATGAATAATACTGCTATGAATATTTATGTGCCAGTTTTTGTGTGGACATATGTCTTCATTTCTCCTGCGTAGGCACCTATGATTGGAATTGCTGGGTCGTTGCTGCATCATTTTCCTTTGCCATCAGCAATGTATGAGGGTACCACTTTCTCTACATCCTCACCAATACTTGTTATTGTCTGTGTTTTTTATTCCCACCTCAGTGGGTGGGAAGTGGTATCTCATTGTGATTTTGATTTGAAATTCTCTAATGATTGATAATGTTGAGCATCTTTCCATGCGCTTATTGTCCATTTGTATATCTTCTTTGGAGAAATGTCTTTTTAGATTCTTTGCCCATTTTTAAATTGGGTTATTTGTCCTTTTATTATTGACTTGTAAGAGTTCTTTATTTATTTTGGAAACAGGTTCTGTATCAAGTATATGAGTTGCATATATTTTCTGCCATTCTGTGGGTTGTCTTTTTTCCTACTAATGGTGTCATTTGAAGCACACTACTTTTTACTTTTGATGAAGTCCAACTTATCAATATTTCCTTTTATTGCTTGCACTTTTGGTGTCATTTCTAAGAAATTATTACCTTCGTTATCCTCAAGATAATGAAAATTTATTTCTGTGTTTTCTTTTAAGAGTTGTATAATTTTAGTGCTTATGTTTAAGTCTGTGATCCATTTTGAGTTCATTTTTGGGTATGATGTGAGATATCCTCATTTTATAGCTAAAGATTCTGAGACTTAGATAAGTTCATCCCTTTTCCATGATTATGTAGCAGGTAATTTGAACCATGTTCTTGGCCTTTGGTTCTTTGTTTCTTCCTTCCCAATACCTTATAGTACTTAACTAGAGCTTTCCAAATAATGATAGAAATTGGCCTTATTGTGCTTTTTAAAATAAAAACCAGATATGATTATGATGATTAATATTAAAATTGAATAATGCTTGATCATCTAGAAAGCTTTGATTCTATCAACGATCCTGAAATATAATAAACACGGATATTATAATACTTTTATAAGTGAAGAATTGACTCGCCTATAGTCACAAAAGCTGGGAGAGTGGTGGAGCTGGCACCAGACCCATTTCTCAGGGATTCTCCGCCCACTGTACCTTGTCTTACTACAGCCCAGTGATATATATGATGCCTCCCCTCCTCCTCCAAGTCAGAGATTGCATTTCAAAGCCTAGAACACTTGAGTTTTAAATTAGCTTAATTTTTGGAATATCTCTCTGGTGTTTTTCTCTATGAACCAGTGAAAGATTGGTACATTCAGATTTACATCAGAATATTTAGCAGTTTAATACTTTTACTTGTAGGTAAAAGATGAACTGGCTACTTCATGTTTAGTTATTCTCACTTTCCAAGATTGCCCTGGGTAATTACCATATAAGAGAAATGTCAGTAAGTACAATAGAAGTTACCATTTATTGAGTGCCTCTTATGTGTCAATCACAGCAACCCTGCAAGTTAAGAATTCTTATCCCTATTTTACAGATGAGGGACTTTAGGCTCAATGAGTTTAAGAAACTGGCTCAAAGTGACACAGATACTAAATGTCAACATCAGGATTTGAGTCTTAAATCTTCCCTGACGCTGAAGACTATGTTCTTGCCACAGGGCAGAGTAACCCTAGTGCCACATTGTTCCTATTCCCAAGGTACTAGCACTGAGTTTTCAGATGGCCTTTCGTACAGGAGAAGCAGCCTGCTGATGGGAAATAGGAAATAGTTTCACTACAAATCAGCCCTCTCGTTAACAATAATGTGCTGACCTCATGTTTGCTTGATTTTTTTGTGTGTGGTTTTGCTCATTTGGCAATGTGTTACATTATTATTTTTGAAGCAATCTGTGTGTGTATCTTTGCAACTCATCTTCCATTAGTGGAATATGAGAGTGTATTACCTCACACTGCCTGCCCTGCTTTCCACTGAAGGTCATCACTGTTTCAGCACAGGGCATCAGCATCGTTTGAGCTGAAAGGGAAAGAGGCTTCAGAAATCAATCCTGGGATGTATGCAGTGACTGAGGTTGTGGTTACATAAACATGTAGTTCTCTGTATAGACCTTCTGATATTTGCTGCCTTGCTGATACCAATTAATGACATTTTAAAATAACTTATTTTAAAATAATACAATTTATGAGGCCGCAGAGGGATCGGAACCCACATACACTGATGGTGGAAATGTGAAATGATGCAGCTGCTCTGGAAAACAGTCTGGCAGTTCTCAAAAGGTTAAACATAGTTACCACATGACCCACCATTTCCACTCCTAGACATGTAACCAAGAGAAATTAAAACCTATGTCCACATAAAAGCACATTTGTGTATGAATGTTCATAGCAGCATTATTCATAATAGCCGAAAAGTAGAAACAGCCTAAATGTGTATCACTCAATGATTGGATAAATAAAATGTGGTATATCTATACAATGGAATGTTATTTGGCAATAAAGAGGAATAAAGTACTGATTCATGCTACAACATGGATGAACCTTGAAAACATGGTAAGTGAAAGAAGCCAGAGAGAAAAGGCCACATATTGTATGATTCCATTCGTATGAAATGTCCAGAATAGATAAAATCCATAGAGACAGAAAGTAGATTAGTGGTTGCCAGAGGATGGGAGGAGAGGGGGATGGGAAGTGACTGATAATGGATATGAGATTTCTTTTGTGGAGTGATGAAAATGTTTTGGAACTGGATGGTGATCATTGCTCAACCTTATAAATATACTAAAAGTCACTGCCTGATACACTTTTAAAATAAACTTAAAAAATTCTGAACAGTAGTTTTTCATGGAGCTCTTAGGACTCTGAAGGATGAATGGGCAGGATTTAGACATGTGCAGATGGAGTGACGGGATGAAGGCTGAAAGAAAAGCAAAGATAGGAAGATATTCAAGAGCGGCAGGTATAAAGGAAGCTAAGCAGCTCAAGTTGTTAGTGGAGCAGAGTGGGCATCAACAGGGCGAGTGGGCCTGGGCTGGAGTGCAGAAGCTGTTGGAATGCCAAGACAGCTGAGCTTCTCTGGGGGGCAGTGCTTGTTGTTACCAGCCCACCAGTCATGTCTTGGCGATGGGCTCTCTGCATTTGAAAGCATCATGCTTGTGGATAGTTAGTACTTATATTTCCTTTGTGCTTATTTTCACTCATGATTTATTGAGCAGCAACCACATATCAGATGTAACTTGCATTACGTCATTTACTCCTCACTGCAAGCCTATGAGAGTCAGTATCTTTATCTCCCCATTTTTCAGACAAAGAAACCAAAGCTCACAGGTTACAAGTAAAGGGCCAACCAGTGAGCGACAGAGTGTGGAGTCAACTCCACAGCCAAGGCTCTTATCCCTCTCTGTACTTCCCGCCTCTTCATTCCATCTTCTCACCTTTCTCAAATCATCATGGCCTCTGCTCTTACAGACAGTAAAATTAAGCCATGGATCCTGACATTTTGAGCTAAGCAATTAAATACTTCTTAATTTCTTGGTTTTCAGGGCTCATTTCAAATCCTTTACCTCCTATTCATGTAAGCCAGCTATCACAAAGGCAGGATTCACTACCAAGAGGGCAATTGTGAAATACCTTGGGTTAGTGTCAGTTGCTTAAATGTCTACAAGCCGTTAAGAAGATGTTAAGTACCTTCCCTGGAGAGCAGCTATTTAAATTTTGCCCTGGAGTCACCCTTTCTTTAGTAAAATTGGAATTTGGAGGCAAGTTAAGGAGGATAAAATAGTGAGAGAGCTCAAAGTAAAATAGCAATTTCCTCTTTAGACTTATCTTTAAGCATATTCCTTTACTCTAAGGAATCAATTCATTTTGATGAACTGTAACTACTTTGAGATAACAGCTAGAGCGCACCCTGCTCTTGGCTTTCCCTCCCAAATTAAAGAGCAAGCAGCCTACATTACCCTTCATTTCAAATACAAATTACAATTCCTAATCTCACCAGATGTGATTTTAAGATGATCTTTGAAGCTGTTCACACACTTAATAAACCCAATTATATTTTTTATTAACCCTGACATAGTTCCTTTTGTTGCTGAATCATAAGTTTAACATTTTTAACTGACTGAAGCACCAATTTCCCCCTCCTTGGTCACTTCAAGATCTAGGGCAGAGGTGGAAGAGTGCACTTAAATGGTACAGTTTTGGAAACTCATTTTGAGATTCTTATATATTAGATTTTAAATCTGGTTTTATTTCCTGACCTGTGGTATCTCTGCTGTCCCTGAGGAGGCTGGAAGGTTGGGAATGAACTGAGCCTCAGGGAATGGATTACAGACATGGAGCTACCAAAGACCTGGTCAGATCACCTGCCAGGACATGACTGCTGAAGTTTTCTTTCTTAGGAGAAGGCTGTTTTAGAAGCACTTTAGCCCTTATGTCCAACTTTGTTTTCCATTATTGGTAACCCAACTTTAGATAGGGACAGAAAGAATTGTAAAATATCTTTGACCATTGTTTTTTTTTCTTGATGGTTACAAATGTTTGTTCATTCATTCAACAAATATTTATTGAGCACTTATTGTGTGGGAGGGCACATTGCTGAGGAAAACTGTCACGCACTGCCTTCATGGGTTTACAGGTGGCGTCCGGGAGGATATGATGCGGGGTAACTGTTAATCAAGTAATCACACAAAATAATGTGAAATGTGGCTTTGACAGGTGCTGTGAAGAAAAGGTATCCAGTGGTAAGAGAGCCTGTCTTAGGTTCGTTTTACCTGACGGAGCGGGGAAGGAGGAAGGGACGTAGAGGCTGAAACCTGGTGGGTGATTAGGAATTCTTCTAGTAGAGAAGGGAAGAGTGTTCCAGACTGAGGGAGCAGCAAAGTAGCAGTGCTGTGGCAGGAAGGAACCTGGAGACCGGAATGCCTGTGTCCTCCGGGACCATGGGAATCAGTGAAAAAGGGGTGAGCTCCAAGTACCAGGCAACCCCACTCTACCCAGAGGGTAGAGTGGCTTTTCTCTTTCACTGAGCCTCGTCTAAATGTTTCATATGAAAACAAAGTTCTGCTTTAAAAAAAAAAAAGAATATGAAAGCTCACTGTCTTAGGTCATCTACCTGACCTAGCAAGGGAGTTTTATAACACATGTCATATGTGATGTGTCGTGCCACACAACACTTGTCGTCACCTTTTCCTTACCACTGTCAGAGAATGCTGTCTCTCTTTAAGCCTGTTTTCATGAAATGCAGTGTTTGGCTATCTCTATAAATCTCTGAACTCAGTTGTCCAACACATAGCCCTTAGCTATTACAAAAAAGCATTCTAATTGCACATGAGAAAGGTAAAATCCATATGGCCAGTGGTTTTAGAATAAAATTTTTTTTTAGCTGTGGAATTCATTTATCTAATATGAAGGCATTGAAAATTTAAGTGATCTTTATTATTTGTGCCTTTTTTCTATATTTTCTGCAATTTCTAATATAAACATTTATTGCTTTTATAATCAGAAGATAATATTTTTTTAAATTATGTGGCTGTTTAGAAAAACTGAATCATTTCATGATAACAAGTTTCAGGGACTAGCACAGATTGAAACAGATGGCTTCCTCGTTGTAGTACCCCCACATTGACCTTTTCACAACTAGCGATTACCAAATCACAGAGTGACCGTGGTTTTTTCACCATTAATTTATACGATTACAGCAGAAGTCTCACTGACAAACAGATGTTTTTCCCAAGTGGAGTTTTTCTTAATGAAATGGTTGCTTAGAAACCAGACCATACTAATAACTTTTCTATATTTAGTCCGTAAAGTGATTCAATTTATAAAATTATTAAGTAAGAGAATACTAATTAGATAAAATGAAACATATCTATTATTTCTCATCTTGCAACCCAGCAACCAAATGGTTAAAGTAGCAGCAAAATTTCATCCAGATGTGTCTACGACTATAACAAGGACATACAAGGAAAATGACAGCTCATAGAGCCACCCTGCTCTGCTGCTAACTGTGATTCTCTAGTGACACAGCGTGTTTGGTCTTTCACCAGCATGTATTAGAAGCTGTGACATGGAACACTTATTAGGTTGCTGAAAGGACCAGTGGGTCAAAAGCTGTATGTGAAAATGTAAAAATAACTTCAAGTTAAGCTCATTGAGACAGCAGTGTAAAGGAAAGGGTTGGGAGTGAAGGTGCTTGTTTGAGATGACAAAATTTATAAATGGAAAATCTGATATGCTAACTATTACTAATAACAGAGAAATGGCAACATGTACTATATTTGTCATGTACCATATTTGTCAAGTGAATTAAAACATTAAATCTTAAATTCAAACTAGACAAAATTTAGAAGAAAATACATTTATTTCTGTCTTTCATTTCCAGTAATGATGAGACAGCTCAGCTGAAAACAGCTCTTACTCAGGGACCCTAGAGGGTCCGTGACTAGGTCTGGTCAGTCCCAGAAGTTGTAGGCAGCGCTTTTATCTCTGTATGTGCATTTATCAAGGGGAAAAGGGGCTCTTTGGGGGAAACTTATAGTATCTCTGCCTGGTTTCCATATGAAACTACAGTTTAAGTCCTATAAGTCAGTAGTTGCTGATTTCACAATAATCATTTTTTCTAAGCCAGTCCTAGCCCGGAGCGCCCATCACAAAGACTTGCCTAATTGTCTCATCAAGACACTCTGCTAGGCTTAACTGAGGAAAAAAAGGAGAATTTCAGGAGAGTTCATATCTTGCCTGTATCACTGCTGGTGCCCAGAGCAAGTCTCCCGGCCCTAAGACACTGGAGAATGTGAAAGATCAGCCCTGTCTTGTTAGAGCCTCAGGCCAGGTGACAACTCCCCTGGGAGGCTTTGGCTCTCTCAAAACTAGTGAGAACCTGACACATCAGCCAGTTTTGCTGATTCTGCAGTTTCTCTTTGCAGAGGCTTGAGGTGAACTGCAGTAGGAACTTAGAAAAAAATGAATCCAAAGTTCAAGTGGTTCTCCTCCCGCCGGGCCCACCTATCCTGGGTCTTTATTTTCTCACCTAGGCAGTCTAACAGAGAACCACGGACAGTTTTCCAAGCCATCAGAAGCCCTTCTTTTCTTTTCACCAGTAAATGTTTGTTTTGATGTAGCATAAAGAGAATGTTAATGTGCTTTTTCTCTCTTTGCAAGCTACATAAAGAGAATTAAATGACTGACATTCTGCTTCTTATTTCTCACCCATGATCAGCTGACATGTAAGTTTCTCTGAATGCACAGGACAGTGATTACTCTCAGAGCAGTGGTTAATTGCTATTTTCTTTTCCTTCTTTCCTCACTTAACACCTTCAGTCAGTATTAGGGCAGCTTTGTTTTATTTTTGTACATACAGCGGAACCCTTGATCACCATGGCGTTCTCGGGGCTCAGCTTCTCTCAGCTCTGTTCTTACTCCTTCCTCTCTGTCACCCAGAGGAATTTGATAGAGACAGCCCTGAGAAGGTGACGCTGAGCTTTTCAGTGCTGTTTTGGGTTTTGTTTTATTATTTGGGGAGGGTGGTCGAATAAGAGGTTTAGGGGGCTTGCAGTAGCCCATTAAGATGATGTGAATTGGAAGTGTTTGAGAATCACTGCCTAAGAACTGGAACTCATGCGTTGCCACAGGCACAGTGCTGCTCATTCCGTGGCTTGGGTCCCAACTGGGCCACAACGTCTTGGGAGATGTGGGTCCTCAGAGCCTCCTTAGAGCCAGAGTTCTGGCTGCAGGCAGCTCCACGGTGGCAGCAGAACAGAACCTCTGGAGTGGATGGACCTTTTCTGAGCAACTTTGCTCATTTGCAGCAGCTGGACAATGTTCCTCACTGATATCTGTCTGTCAGTGTAATCATCATATCATTTCATTCCAGTGGCAGTGACTCAGCTCTGAAATCTATACGGAAAAAGCACCAGGATCCCAGGCTTTCAGTGGCTTCGACACAATCAGAAGTGCCTGCTCTTGAGCCTAGTGGGCCTCTAGGCAAGCTGTCCCTGCCCATTGGGACATACTGAGCTATGCTGATGCCCCGGAGGACCCCACTCCCATAACCTCTCTTTCACCAGACATGGGCCGCATCCCCTGGAGTGCAAGTATCAGCACCTCGCCAAGGTGGAGAAAGGAGAGGCCAGTGTCGCCTTCCCTGCGTGACCCTGTCATTGGCCATTGATGGTACGGACAAGGTCCCTGTGGTGAAGGCTAAAGGTATCTGCATCATCATGAATTCTCAGATCACAAAACAGACCCAGGAAAGCAGCGTTTTGAGCATCACGCAGGGCTGGGAGATGCTGGCTACATATCCCACCAGGGCCTTACCACCCAGGAGCAAGTACCTTCGAGTGGCAGAGCACTCCACACACTATTTAGAGAGTGGAGAGACAATGAGAGAAGACCAGCAGCCAGCGTCAGCCCCGCCCACCCCCCACTCTTACTCTAAGCAGAAGCTCAGAGGCTGGTTCTTCTCTGGCTCTTCCACCTGGCCCTCCTTACCTGGCCCAAATCTCAGCACCATGGATTCTGGAAGTGGGGATCAAGACAGAAACACGGCAGACAAAAGGAGTGTCTTTGGACCAAGATCCCTTGAGAAGTCCGATTCAGGAGTTTTTGCCCCCCCCCCCAGGCCTATGGAAGAGCCCAGAAGTGTCCTCCAATGGGATTGACCCGTGTGTAGGCCACCCGAATGGCCAAAGGTCCAGCAACTTTTCAGCCACCCAAGATGAACATACCAATAGTCAAAGGGAAGAAACCTCCACGGACCCATAATCTCAAACCCTGTGACTTGAATGTGCTCACACCTACTGGTTTCTAGCACTTTCTCTTCCAGAGACTCTGGGTAGAGGGTGTCTTGCCCCTGCTTCCCTTGTACGTTGGCTCTGAAATAGGAAAGGTTTTTGTTTTTAAAAGCCTCTTCCACTGAGGCTAGAGCTGGAGACATAACTGGTTTTTGATAAACATTAGTACAAAGCTTGTCCTGGCATAGAAGAAGCCATTGTGTATTGCTTTAAAGTTAGACTAAATAATCTCAGAGTGATGTATGGGGGCCTCATTACTATTTGTGTATCATTTAACCTAGACAAGGGCTGTGGTCATTGCCTACTAGATAAATAATGTTTGTGTTGTTCCCAAACCGAGGCTTCTTGATTCCACTACCATGCTCAGCGCGAGCATGGACAAGCCATGGCACAGAGGTGCTCACTGCCAGTGCTTGGCCCTCTCGGCTGCGCGGCTGCCTGCGCGGCTGCCTGCGCTCTGGCCTTGTCCGTTAGGGGCACCTATGATCTGTTGGAGATCTGGGCACTATTCAAAGCCAGACTTGGCAGGAACACTCTTCCTGTGCCGAGACTGGAGCCCCTTGCTTTCTGGCACAGCCAGTTGTTACCGCAGTACCTCTGGGGCTGTGCTGCTGAAACAGTGCTTCTCTTTCATTGAGTGTCACAGAACAAACACGAGTCTTGCATATCCTTTGTTGTACTTTAAAGTGAGATTAATTCCAATTTGGTTGAAAACTTTCTAAGGGAGAACATTCAGCCTACTGGTTTGGTATAGATAAATGTATGTTAAGTTTTTTTAAAGTAAAGAAAGTGGTAGCTGTACGTCGATTTATAGTCTTGAGGTTCATGTCAAACTAGTGTCACCCTATTTTGATTTCTTTCTTTAGGCCAGGGCCTGAAACTTTTTCTGAGATGTGGAAGAATGAAAAAAATTTCTCTCTGCAATCATTTCCCCCCAAATGAGCCTCATATGACCTGTATAAAGGCAGAGCTACTGAGCAAAGGAAGTAGGGAAAGCACTTGTTCATTTCTCCTCATTGTGGACGTATTCAGCCATTGTCCTGATCACCGTCTCAAATCCCTGCTGGTTTTGCTTTGGACAGGCTCGTGTCTACGTGAGGAGCTGAGCTGACTTTTCCATAGAGAGGCGCTGGAGCCTCACATGATCCAAACAATTAATTTGTTTGTGTCTTCTGTTATGCTTGTGTCTCTTACTTGTTTTGACAATAAAAATGTGTACTCCTTGAAAAACGAAAAACAAACTGGAACTCATTAAAATCCAAGTTTTGGATTTCCTTTTGTATGGCTCCTCTGTCATCACTAATAGCAACAGCCTCTTAAGTTAGAGTCATTTGTGAATTTCATTAACGTTACTACCTTCCTTTTCCAAGTGCTATATAAAGATACCAGCTGGGAACAAAGCAGTTCCTTTGAAGCCCAGAGAGACCCAGTAGAGGATTCTGCCTGTTCATATGGGATACTGTGTGCAAAGGGTCTCTCCTTGTGATCATCTTGGAGTCCAACAGAAAGTAAATTTCATGGAGTGAGGCTGACATACTTGAAAATGTAAGGTTTGTATTTTTGGAGTTAGGGTTTGCAAAGCGAGTACTAGTCAGCAGTTCTTTTCTCTTAGGCTCTGCTGCCCGGTGAGCCGTGGGGTAGCAGAGAGCAGGTTTACAGCTCTGCTCTGCCATGTGGCAGCTGTGTTATGTTGGGCCATATTTTTCACTCCTCTGCTCCTCAACTTCTTCCTCAGTAAAATTAGGAGAAAGAGTAGTACCTACTTCAAAGGATTGTTGGAAGCATTAAATGGATGAATTCACATAAAGTGCTTAGGACTTCGCCTTGGCATATTGAAAACACTAAGCAAATGTTGGGGAATTTTACTGTCTTTTTGATTAGATTTTTATTTATTATAATAATATTCCATGATCCAAACAGCTTCCAGCAAGTATAGTTAACTGTCAATAAATATAGATTATTCACTCATTTTTTCCTTTTTTCCCTTCAAATTGGGAATTAGAAAACAAGTTGTTTTTTTTTAGATTTTATTGGGGAAGGGGAACAGGACTTTATTGGGGAACAGTGTGTACTTCCAGGATTTTTCCCAAGTCAAGTTGTTGTCCTTCCGATCTTAGTCGTGGAGGGCACAGCTCAGCTCCAGGTCCAGTTGCCATTGCTAGTTGCAGGGGGCGCAGCCCACCATCCCTTGCGGGAGTCGAATTGGCAACTTTATGGTTGAGAGCCCGTGCTCCAACCAACTGAGCCAGCCGGGAGTGCAGCGGCAGCTCAGCTCCAAGTGCTGTATTCAATCTTAGTTGCAGGGGGCAGAGCCCACCATCCCTTGCGGGATTCGAGGAGTTGAACTGGCAACCCTGTGGTTGAGAGCCCACTGGCCCATGTGGGAATCGAACCAGCAGCCTTCGGCATTAGGAGCGGGGAGCTCCAATCGCCTGAGCCACCGAGCTGGCCTAGAAAACAATTTAAACAAATGTATTGGGCATTATTTTAGTGTTCAAATATATATATTATTTAGATGCTGATTTAAAGAAATAGGTACTAGGTATAGTTCTTACAAATTTTTAGCAGTTAGCCTTCACAGCTTATTAGCCTAACCCTGTTTTTTCCTCAGGCCTAAGTAAAACTCACTCATCTTGAATCTATAAATTTGTTAGGGCTTGTCCACACTTAACACAACTTTGGAGCCTTGGAGAAGCTTAACATCAAATTGGCATGCTAGACATTATAATTTACTCTAATTACAAAGACAGCCCAGCTATTAAGTTGAGCTCCCATGCTTCCTTGATTTAATTACCAACTTCCCCAGTTTGCAACTTCCTGGATTCTTGGAGCTGATGTTATTGTTAGTTTCCATCACAATGAGAGGTCTCAAATGAAACAACTGAAGTACCCTGCTAAAGGGTAGTATTTTCTTTCTCTTCAGTTTCTACCTTTCTTTTTTCTTTTTTTTTATTAGTTTCAGGTATACAAAACAATGTAATAGTGTCTACCTTTCTTATCTTTGTGTCGTAGAGCTGCAAGAGAGGACAATCACAGATTGACAATTATCTTTTTTGTGGTCAGAGGGAAAATTTCCATGTGCCTGATCTCTTCTGTTAACCATCATTGTTCTTTCAAACTAGAGCTTCTTCCACAGGTTCATATACATCTTTATCATCTTTTTAGTTTTTCAAAAGAACTTGTTTTTATAGTAAATGTACTTTGAACATAGTTTGTAAAGAGTCAAAAAGTTTGCCCCTTGCCCTGCTTCTTACTCCCTCACAGTTCCAGTCTCCAGAGATAATCATTTCCCCACCACCACCCCTTTTAAGTAGTTTTTTCTAGTAATTACCTCTCCATTTATAAAGAAAATACTTATACAGACCTCTCCTGGGTTAAACATTTTTGGACATTACCTACTCATTTTCTGTATGTTGGATGAGGATTTAGCACATACACACACGTGCATTCCTGCACGTGGCCACCTGTATCCCTGTTTCTCCCTTTTCCCCATCACAATTGTGGCTACAACATTGGGCAGTGTTCGCTGCTGACTATATGGATATTATTTATTGCTGAGCACGGTTCAGTCTTCCTTTCTTATTTATGTATTTGCTTAGTTTTCTATGTAGTTATTGCTCCTCTTTCCAAATAATCCAACAGTTCTATCAAATACATGTCACTTTTTCTTCCACTTTGTTCTCTTTATCCGGACTTCAGCTGTGACATCTATCAAATTCTCTTTATCCTTGTTTGTGGGTTACCTCTTTTACTCCTTAACTTTAGTGAGATTTCAGGAGGAAGAAAATACAGATGTTTGTGGTCATTCTGCTCTTTTCGAGTGTAAATTCCTTTTACATTTCCACCTCTTAAAGAGGCTGTCCTATTTTAAAAGACCATGCCCCTTATCACAGATTTTTTAAAAACTTGCATTTATTTATATGTGATAGGTAAGTACACAGTTAAAAATTCATTAGGTACAAAAAGGTACAGAATAAGAAGTCTCTTCTCTCATATCTAACCCCCAAACACCTCATTTCCTACCCTAGAAACAACCGATATCATTAGTTTCTTGTAAATCCTTTCAGAACTGTTTTATGAGTGTGTATTTCTCCTATGTACACAATTTGTTGAATTCAGTACACATCGTTTGGTACTTTGTTTTTCACTTAACAAGTTTATTCCATGTCAGTTCTTTAAAAGCTTATTTATTTTTTTATGGATCCGTTGTATTCCATTGTATGAATGAACATAGCTTTATCTTCTATTAATGAACACTGAATTTGTTTTAAGTTTTTCCTACTACAGAGTGCTACAGTGTATGAGTTTGTACATAAGTAATCTACTTGTGGTAGGATATCTATTTGGATAAATTCCTTGAGTAGAATTTCTGGCTTACCACAGAATTTAGATTTTTAAAAATAATAATTTTCTTACCCGTGCAAGACAGAGTCTGTGAAATGTGAAGTGCTTGATTTGTTTTCCCATTGAAATAACAAATCATTATCTCTCTCTTTCCACGTCACCCTTCAAGGGCAACCCAAACAGATTTGGATGCAAAAGGAAGCTGGTACTTTGTTCTTGGCAGCAGATTTCCCTTTACATTTCAGATGTGCTATATTATTTTCTCCCCTTTTTCTTCTATTCTAAAAACCTAAAAGGGTAGATACGAAACAGTTTCTTAAAATTTTTTTATAACAATTTTTTGACATATAACTCACATGCCGTATAATTCCAACCACTTAAAAAGTATAGAGTTCACCGTTTTTTAGTGTATTCACAGAGTATGTAACCATCACCACAATCAATTTTAGAATGTTTTTATCATTCCAGAAAGAAGCATCCACTAGCATGTCCCCATTTTCCCCCAACTCGCACAGCCCTAGGTAACCACTAAATCTACTTTCTATCTATAAATTTGCCTATTCTGGACATTTTATCTAAAGGGAATCACACAATGTGTGGGGGTTTGTGTTTCTTGTAGTGTTTTTGGCAGAAATATCTGAGAGGTTTGGAGAGGTGGTTTTCCAGATTGATGTGGCTGTTTGGGGAGGTAGGTGGCTACTGCCCAGGGGAAGGAGGCAGGTTAGTTTTGAAGTGGGGATGGCTTAGAAGGATCCTGGGATAGAGCCAGTCAGCAAAGACACTTAGAATCAGATTGTCTTTTCGACAATGCAAGTGCACTGTGTAAAGTGAGACTACACCTAAATAACTTCCACCGCTGAAGGTCTGCAAACTCACTGAGCAGCATGCTGAGGCATCATCTTGAAGTCAACCCTGTTTTGATCAGAATACATTTCTGGCTTTGTAATGAATGTCATTGGAGGGGAAAGAACAGTTATTTTACTAAGTTGACTGTCTCTGTTTTGTTGCATAAAGTGCTTTTAGTAATGTTTTTTAAGTTAATTTGCCTATATTTTAAGCTTTGCCCCAAAGTACAGGTCAGAATGCCTTCATGAACTCTTGCCAGTTTGTTTCACCTTTACCTACTATGTATTTTATCTGTTATATCACATCTTGAAACGCATAGTCATTTTCCTGCGATCAGAGCAGGAGCAGCTATCTCTCACACAATCATTTTGTTCTTCTTGCCAAAGAGATTGATGTGTCATGTTTCCTTGAAGCCTGTGCTGACCCAGAGATTACCTCATTTTCAAATTACAAAGGAATTATCAAATGTGAGGGGCCAAGGGTCATATGAAGGTTATAGCCAGGCTTCCTCAGTTGCCAAAATTCAGAAAACTTTTTAAATAAACGAAAACAGCCACACAGAATCTCATTCCTTTTAATTGTTATACAGTCTTAACCATCATATGTGATTCTCTTCACTGCTTGGTGTAATAGTGAGGAGGGAACTGTCCTTGTCCTTTATGGATTTATAAACTCATAGGTGGCAACTGTATCTTAGAAGGTAAAATTCAACAGTCAGAGGGCCATTTGGCAGCAGTCTGTGGAGCAGGCCGGCAGGAAGATAAACAATTGCTAACATGGGACTGTGGGAAGCAAGGAAACTACTTTGTTATTGGCAACAATTTAATGCAAGATTGGGAGAATTTAAAGCTCCCTGGTGGAATTAAAAGTTTAGCACTATAGGAAAAGTAAAAAGTTAAAAAAAAAAAAAAATCTGAAATTAAACAAAAATCTGAAGTAGGCTGTGTTAGGATTCTTTTGGTTGAGAAAAATATCAAACTGGCATATGCATAAAGGATATTTATTGGCTTATGTGTCCAGAGACTGTAGTGGGTAGAAGTACAGTTGGATCCAGAGGCTCAAAGCATGCCATCAAATCTCTTCCTTTTCTGCTTTCTTCTCTTGGCTTGACCCGCTTCTGTGTTGGCAACATTTTTGGGTGGACTTTCTCCACTTGTGGCCACTGGCAGCTTCAGGTTAATAACTTTAACAAAAAAGAAAAGAAAAAAGTTTACCTCTCCCAGTAATTCCAGTGTGGGCTCCAGGATCGAATCTTATTGCCCATTCCTGAGCCAGTCCTTGTGGTGGGGGTGGGATGGAGTATCCTAACTGACCAGCCTGGGATATGAGTTCACACATGAAGGGAGAGAAAGTGGGAAGTTAACTCCACTCAAACCACGTAGACTAGAAGTGGCAAAGGGATATTTCCCAAAGGAACACCATGTGTTGTTACCAGGAGAGAGAGTAGATGCTGTGTGCAACCAAAATGCCTGTCTGCTAAACAGATGAAATCAAGAGCTCATTTGGTTTTGAAATATATAGCGGGATGATATGCTCATAGAAGTAAATAACTGTTCTCTGCTAAAGATTAATGAGAGAAAATAGGCATAAACAACAGTAAGAGGGACTTTAGTAATAGATGTGTTTTAGGAAAGCTAGATGCAGATCAGACTTTTCTAAGGCATATCCCATTTCCCTACTGATTTCCATTATAAAGTTACAACTATATTCCTAAAAGGAAACAAACGCACCAGCTTTTTTAGTTGGGAACTTCTGATGGAAAGTAGTTATGATAGCTACAGATCTATAATATGTACGAGGTCTTGTAATGTATTCGCGATGCAACAACTACCAGAATTGCAGTTACCAACCACCAATTCACTTTTCCTTTGGGGCTCTTTCAAAACTTGGAAGCTTTTTCCTTTCTTTCCCTTAGTAAACAATTCATTTATCTTTTTTCTGAAGCCACAGATAGTTTTCCTATGCTAGGATGTCTCTAACTCCACCTTGGACCTCCAAGAAGTTGTCCATTGTTTTACATAATAGAGCTAACTACAAATGCAGGGTCACATTTTGCCAGCAGGGAAGCTGTCTAATTCCGGTTCTGCCACAGCCTGAAAACTCCCTGAAGAGCAGAGCTTGTGTTTGTATAAAATTGGAGGCCACATAAAGGGAGCTGTGGCTTAAGGCCACATGCAGAGACTTCCCAGGCTTTTCGGAAGCAATGAAAAGATAGGAGTGGGGAGAGCAGAAAAGAGAATGGGCAGACAGGTGTAGCCATCAGCAGGTAGACAGCCTTTGTGTAGATCTGATTTATAAGAGAATGGAATTACAACCTACAACATAGAAAACGGTGCATAGACTTTGCCTGCACGATTAAGTTTTAACAGAATGGTAAACTCAGGTGAAAAATAATTATAGATTTCTCAAGCAGTTATATGATTCCTTCCACATCTTCTTTAATTCCTGAAGTTTATATCAAGACTGTATTTTTGAACCTATTTCATTCATTCATTCAACACATAGTTATTGAGCACCTGCTATGTCCTGGCACTCTCCTGGGCATGAAGCTATAGCAGGGAATAAAACAGTCCTTGACTTGGTAGAGTTCACATACTAAGGAGGTGAGCAGTCAATAAATAAGCAAATATATAACATGTCGGGTAATACTAAGTTCTGAGAAGAAGAATGAAGCAGAGGGAGAGGGAGAAAGAGTGGTAGGTGAAGGAGGCTGCCATCTTATATATGATAAATGTGACATTTGAACAGAGACATGATGAGGTTTGGGGAGCAAGCCGTGAGGTTACCTGGAGGGGGAGCAGCTAAGGCAGAGGTGAAGATGCAGGGCCTGCAGCAGCTTGGTCTACTCTAAGAAAAACAGTGAGGACTCCAGAGTTGCTGGGAGACAGGGGCCCAGGGAGAGGATGGTAAAGATGAGGTCAGAGAGACAACAGAGGCAGGAATTAGGAGCTGCTCATATTCAGGGGAAAAGGAAAACCACTGAGGGATTTGGGCGGAAGAATGATGGGTACTGGCTGATGTTTTAGTTAGAAATTTCCAGCTGCAATGAGGGAAAGGATAGAAGCAGAAGAAGTTAGGAGGTCATTGCAAAAAACCAGGCCAGAGATGATGGTCCATCATCCGAGGTGGAGGTGGTGAGAAGCGTTCTCATCCTGGATATATTTTGAAATCCATATTGTCTTCCTTTTTTTTTCTCCTTCACTGTTCTTTAGAAGTATATAACCTTTCCCATCCTTTCCGCAGCCCAGTCACGGAATTTGTGTTTATATAGCTTTGAGAACATGGGCTTTATTTCTGGTCCTATCTTAGGTTACATCTCCCTTCCTCCCGCCACCACCCCTCTAAAGTTTGCTTGCTATGGAGCTGGTCTCAGATGATGATACACCTTTAGGAGGTACTGGCATGATGGGAGAAAGGATCAGCAAATCCTAGGAAGGGGGATGCGAGCAGAATCTTCCCTATTTCTGACCAGGGGACTCAGCCATGAGCATGTGTCTCCTACTGATCCAGCTCAGAACACTCTGAAAGTCTTTCCTGGTGTAAATTGCTCTTGTCATTGACAGTTTTACGGCGAGAACTCATGCTGGAATGGAGAACTACAGCAGACAGGAACTAGGGCTGTGCTTCAGGCTGGTGTGTTGGCAGGGATAGCACTAGTCACAGAACTTGAGTCTCGGAGTCAGAAGGATTCCTAGAAGGCATTTAATCCAGTCTTCTGCTGTTGTGTGAATCCCTGCCGTGATATGTGATCATCTAGCTTCTGCTTCAAGAGACTATAATCCATAGATCATAGAATGTCAGTGCTGGAAGTGATCTTAGATCAGATAAGGGCTGGGACTCGAAGAACTCAGGAGTCTGACCCATGTTATTTCCACTCACTATGTTATCACTCCAAATAAAGGGCGGCCCTTGCTGGTAGAATTACAGAGATGGGTTTAAATGTCTATGTGTTCATCCCATCGCAGGCTGTCTGGGTTTACTTGCCATTCAATCCTAACCAGTAATGAATTCTTTCTTTTTGTTTTCCACCACAGGGGTTGCCCTGCTCTCAGATGTGTACCCTGAGAAAATCTTGCTTAGCCTATTGGCTCAGTATGACCACGGTAAAGATAAGCACACTCCAGAGACCAGAATGAAAGTCGGGGAAGTCCTGATGCGAATTGTCAGGGCATTAGGTGAGTTTTCTTGTTCTGCCCATCTGGACAAGGCGGGGAGCAGTATGGCTTTGGAACCAAAGTCTGTATACCGAGGCTTCGTATGCTAGCACAGAGAAGGCTGGATGCTCCGAAACATCCTATGATGCACGGGACAGCCCCCTACAACCAAGAATGATCTGGTCCAAAATGTCAGTAGGGTCCGTCAGTATATCCTGTTGTAGAGCTCACGTGAGCCATTCTGTTTCTGCTTTCACATCACTTAGATGTGTTCGCCAAATCCAGGACTGCCACATACAGTTATGCTGTTGTTCACAGCTGTAAAAACTCCAAGAGGCATCATTGTATGAATGGCATGCCCTGGAGTTACGTGATACTCAACCTGTGCAGTCGTCCTGTTGGCCTTGACACGTCTCAGTTACAATTTAGATTGCCATCTCCCTGGAGGGAGTTTGAAACGGTAGTCATTCCTTTCTGTCGTATATTTACAAATCCTTTTGGATGTGGAAGCTTCTGCACATGGCTAATTTGATGTATTTTATACCAATCTTATGAGCATGCTTTTTAGTGGATAGCCTTTTCTCATACCTGCCAACGATGGGAGTGTGTTCTCATTAGAGCCTGTGGCCGCCTTTGAAGTGATTTTATATTGCCTCCTTCCCTTTTTGGCCTTCCTTTACATTGAATGGACCATAATATGACCTAAGTATATTTTTAAATTATCCCTTATATTTAAGGGATGTTTTATATCCTTTGCTAATATTTATTTCTCATGCTAAGGAAAAACATTTGTTTTATTTGTATGTGTCTCTCGTTTGAATCTTGAGCTTGGCTCAGAAGTCCTCGACAGAAAAATAGTTTCTACCTCTGCCCATAGTAACACCCAAACAGTCTCTGAATTGTAATTTAATTTCCTGCTTTTGTCAAGTTCTGTATCATATAAACTTCTGAGTTTGAGTTATTTGGTAGCTCTTCCTAATGCTCCAAGTTTTTTATATCTTGAATATATGTATTTTTTCTTAATCTTGGTGGTAGGGACATCAATGTAGTTCGTTCAAAAACCTTTTTGGAGCAGCTACTGAATGGCACGTTCTGTGCCAGGGGCTGGAAGTAGGAGCCTGAAAAAGCCACAGTCTCTTCCTGCAAGGAGCTTACAGTTTAATAGAAATCAACTTATACACACCAGTCATCTCCATAAGGTGACCTGCCTGTGGAGGGTATAGTGGGAACGCCGAGGAAATAGTCTTGTCTGTCCTTTTTCTTCTCGAGACCCCGCAGTTCGTTGAATGTGACAGTGTGCTGCGGGGCTGCTTCAGTTCCTCATTATCACAGCACAGCAGGGCAGTTTTTGAAAACTAGCTTTTGTATGATAGCTTTCGGAGATTTTCAACTCACAGCGTAGGCCTGAATTAAGGTAAAAAGGTAGGTTGGACATGTGAATAATTGGACACCAGTCTGGGAGTTGGGCATTCATAGATTTCAGCAACAATAAACAACAGTCAAGGATTAGAGCTCACATATTTTCAAAGGGGAAATTTTCAGCAAAATTCAGAGGATCAAATAAAATGCTTCTTGCCAAGTCTGCCTAGGTTAGCATGGGTGTAGTTCAATTCAACAAATATTTATATTTAGTTGGAAATACTAAGCTGACCAGAATTGAAGGTTAAAGCCCAGACTTAACTTGTTTTTTTCCTTCCTCCTCCTTTTTTTGCTTCCTCATGTCAATTTTTTTGAGAGATGTAACTTTAAAAAATCTATTTATAGACTTTTCCCCTCCTAGGTAATTGTATCAGTAAGACATGATAATTTTGGACAATTTGGAGAATACTAAAAACTATTAAAAAAACAACAACAAAGTAATCACTTGATAGTCTCACCATCAGAAGTAACAACCCCTTGTTTACATTTTGATATTTCTGTCTCTGAATTGTAATTATATGTATACTGGACTTTTTTTCATTTAACATTATTTATAATCACTTTTCCATGTCATTAAATATTTCTTGAAAATATAAGATTTATTGGTTGTATTATAATCAGTAATCTAAATTTATCATATTTTTATTTAATTATTTTCTAGAAAGATACTATTGTTTTCTTAGGTTGTTCCCAGTTCCTTTCTTTTTTGGGGCGGGGGGAAGGGGAACAGGACTTTATTGGGGAACAGGGTGTACTTCCAGGCCTTTTTTCCAAGTCAAGTTGTTGTCCTTTCAATCTTAGTTGTGGAGGGTGCTGTTCAGCTTCAAGTTGTTGTCCTTTCAGTCTTAGTTGTGGAGGGCGCGGCTCAGCTCCAGGTCCAGTTGCCGTTGCTAGTTGCAGGGGGCACAGCCCACCATCCCTTGTGGGAGTCGAATTGGCAACCTTGTGGTTGAGAGGACACACTCCAACCAACTGAGCCATCTGGTAGCTCAGCGGCAGCTCAGCTCAAGGTGCTGGGTTCAATCTTAGTTGCAGGGGGCGGAGCCCACCATCCCTTGTGGGAGTGGAGGAATTGAACTGGCAACCTTGTGATTGAGAGCCCACTGGCCCATGTGGGAATCCAACCAGCAGCCTTCGGAGTTAGGAGCATGGAGCTCTAACCGCCTGAGCCACCAAGCCGGCCCCCCAGTTCCTTTCTTTATGAAGAATTTTATGAGTATTGTGAGAAGTGTGCTGTTGATTATTCTTATACATAAATTCCTTTGGTGAATCTTTGATTCATGGGGTAGGTTCCTACAAGGGAAATTACTGGGTCAAAGGCTAAATACCAAGAGCATGCTTTTAAGGCTCTTGGTATTTAGCCCTTCAGAAATGTGCACTCATGTCAGCAATGAACGAGCCTGCTAATGTCACAGAGAAAAATTATTCCATGGCTTCGGACCAGATTTCTAACCCTGACCAGACATCTCCAAAATGTATACCTTTGCTCTCAGAATGAATGGAGGAGCCTGTCATTGTTGGGTGGGTGGATGGATGAAGGGAAGGAGGGAAAGGTGAGAGTGGGGAGGGCAGGAGAGACTGATGGATGGTAGGGTGGATGCATAACTCAATGAACCCATTATTGCCCTAGAAGAGTGACTCAGATGTGGTAGTGTCCTTGTGATAGACAAAGGTAGTGCTTTATTTTTAGAGGCAGAATGTAGTCTTCTAGTCAGCAAGCTCGAACAAGTTCCCCTTCACTCTAGGTCAGAAACTTCCAAAATTGAGAGCCAAAATAGAAAACCATATTTGTGTTGCTTTATCTGAAGAGTTACCTTCAGTGAACTCTGTAAAAAAGATTAGGAATTAATTTTTGAAATGAGGAAGGAGGGGAGGGAACTAAATCCCAGGTGTCTATTGGAGTATGCCTTGGCAGGTAGAATGACACGCGGGAGTGCTGGGGCAAAGCAGCTTATACTTCTAGAGTAGAAGCTGCCTTTTCTTAAATTACTATATTCCAAGAGAAGGGTAGGTCCTGGGCTTTAGGGTGTATTGTACTTCTACCTCTTAAAACCTGTAAAACACCCTTATTTAATGTGCTTTGTCAACTCTTTTCCATATCACCTGCTTAAATTGTTTGTTTTAGTTTAGCAATCACTTTGCCCCCTCAGAGTTCATCTAAGTGATGAGCAACCCATGATCCCCTCTAGCTTCAGCATGAAGCCCGTAATCTGATTTGAGAAACCCTATCATCTGCCCAGAGAGGAGCAAATTCAGCCCCAAATTCTGTTCTGACAACACCCTCTTCTAGCCAGTTATAGAAAACAAGGGAAAATAGAATAATTGGATTTGTCTAACAGATTACTGTGAGTTCCAGTTGGCTTGGTCTGGAAATTAAGGTGAGAAGAGGAGCTTTTAAACAGCTGCATAACATTTTATAGTATGGATATACCATAATTTACAATATTTATTCAACTATTCCTCTGGGAATTGATTGAAGATGAGGAGAGATTGGGATGTCCTTCAACATCAAAACTCCAAGAGAATGTTGAAAGAGTAAGCAAAATGATTTGATCAAACAGGCCGTTGACTATTAGGGAAATTTCTGAGACTCTGAACATGTCTTACCATTCTGTTCAAAGCATTTTAATAACCAATTTGAGCATGAAGCGAGTGAGTGCAAAATTTGTTCCACGTGTTTTGACTGTCAAAAGCAACAGCATTTGTCAGTTTTGTTGGAGTTGCACGATCGTGCTGCTTCAGCTTCTAGCTTTTTAAGACATGTCATCATGGGAGATGAAACGTGGGTCTGTGGTTATGATCCTGAGACCAAGGTTCAGAGTTCTCAATGGAAATCACTCTGTTCTCCTGTGTGAAAAAGTGCGTCAATCAAGATCTAACATCAAGGTGATGTTAATTGTGTTTTTTGACCTTGATGGAATTGTGCGAGCTGAGTTTGTACCCAGGAACTCTACAGTGAACTCTGAATATTATAAGGACTTATTGGAGTGTCTAAGAAACGATGTATGTAGAAAACAGCCTAAGAAATGGGCTAATGGTTTCATCCTCCTTCCTGTCAATGTTCCGTGTCGCACATCGCTTCTGGTATGGCAATTTCTGTCAAATAAAAACATTATGGTGTGTCCTCATCCACCTTATTTACTCGATCTAGCTACTTCTGGCTCTTTTCCAAAGTCAAAATGACCATGAAAGGTAAACATTTTGAATTGATTCAGCACATCAAGGCAGCCATGACAGTGCAACTAAAGACACTCACGAAAGAGGACTTCTAGAACTGCTTCAGAAAGTGGCAAGAATGATGGGATAAGTGTGTTCAAACTGAGGGGGAGTATTTTGAGAGGAATTAATGACAATGTATCTTTTACAGTAATTTTTTTATTTAAACATTCACTGTATTGTTTGATCACACCATATGTGTGCATGAGTGCGTGTGTGTGTTTGTGTGTGTGTTTCTGCTGGGTAAGTACCTAGGAGTGGCATTTCTGGGTCATATAGAACATGTATAAGAAACTGCCAAAGTGCTTTCTAATGTAGTTGTAGCATTTTGTACATTGCTGTACAACCAGCAATATATGAGAGTTCCAATTGCTCCATATCCTAGCCAACACTTGGTATCAATATTTTTTTTAGTTTTTAGTCATTTTAATGGGTCTATAGTGGTATCTCATTGTATTTTAAATTTGTATGTCTCTGAGGACTTAATTATTTGAGCACAAGTCTTTTCATGTGCTATTTTCTATTGTATCTCTTTCATGAATTAACCATTCAGATCTTTTTTTCATTTTTTAATTGGATTATTTTTTCTTTTTATTGAGTTGTAAGAGTTCTTTGTATGTAGTGGATACAAGTCCTTTGTCAGATATATGTATTGCAAACATTTCCTCCCAGTCTTTCTTAATGGTGTCTTTTGAAAAGCAGACATTAATTTTTTTATTAAAATAATATTTATTATAATAAGTAAATATGCAAAAACAAAATTAGGTTATATATTTTAGATCATTTACAGCTTTAAAAAACATTTAAAATTTTAATGCCAACAAAAAATCAAATTGATGACATTATTTTAATGTGATAGGTCATTTTTTGCTAAAACAAAATCACTGCCCACAATGTAAGCATGGTTCTGATGTTAGGGTGGGAAATTTTTGTTTAGATCAGCATGCCCAAATTATTATGTGCTGTACGATGAATCCTTACTGCCATATCTTCCCTCTGTATAAACTATTGCCAAACCCTTGGGTCCTGAAGTCAGGCTGCCTGCATTCAAATCCCAAGGCTGCCACTTCCTGAATCTCAAATGTGTGACCATAGGCAAGTTACTTAGCATATCTGTACCTCAGTTTCCTCGTCCGTAAAATGATCATCATAATATCTATTTCACAGTGCTCTTGTGTGGCTTGCAGCAGTTATTAAATGTAAACTGCCAGGTATATAATAAGCAGGTATATAATAATATTACCTTTCATTACCTCAAACTCTATGTAGTAACTGCAGGGACTGAAGCCTCAGGCCAACAGGGAAACTAGACAGTTGTGGGTAGAATTTCAACTTCCTCAGGAAAATAGGAACTAAACCCAAACTAGGCTTCTTGCATAAAGCGAGGGACCAGGTTTGTACTAATTCACACACACAAGAATGAAAGCTATAGTTACCACTGGGAACACGCTTTTCTCTTGGGAGATGGATGAAGACACCCTCAGCATCAGACCCTGCTCCCTGGTGGCTAGGACTAATTTCTAGTAATTTCCCAAGGATGAAAACCCTTGAAAGGAGTGGTTCACAAGGGCATGAAAGATGGATAAAGAAAGAAGAGCCTGGAGCCAGAGAGACAGCTAGGAAGCTTTTGTGGTATTCCAAAGCACAAAGAGGGATGTCTGTGAGAATGGTGAGAAAAAGTAGATATTATAGACAATTCAGAGGAAGAAATGAGAGACTGTCATTTTTTCTTTTTTTTTACATTTAGAGATGGCGATAGAGTT
This sequence comes from Rhinolophus sinicus, assembly GCF_036562045.2. Taxonomy (NCBI): domain Eukaryota; kingdom Metazoa; phylum Chordata; class Mammalia; order Chiroptera; family Rhinolophidae; genus Rhinolophus; species Rhinolophus sinicus. Next base: position 32,128,322 of record NC_133760.1, on the reverse strand, counting down.
ATAATCTATCCAGCAACTGTTATTCTCATAAAATTGTTGAGGCTCAAATGAAATAATGTATCTTAAATCATTTACAAATATTTGAGTTTCATAGATACAAGATCTGACAATTAAGTTCGTGAACTTGTTGCAATGATGTTGCTAACCTTTTTTGCTATCAGAGGGATTATTAATTATGAATTTGTACCACCTGTACCACTTACTATTTGGAAGTGCTGAAAAGGCTGCATGAAAAAGACAAAAACAACCCGAACTTTCCGCCAACAATTCATGGCTCTTGCATCAGGACAATGCATCAGCTCACACGGCACTGTCTGTGAGGGAGTTTTTAGCCAGTAAACAAATAACTGTGTTGGAACATCCTCCCTACTCACCTGATCTGGCCCCCAATGACTTCCTTCTTTACCTGAAGATAAAGGAAATATTGAAAGGAAGATATTTTGATGACATTCAGGACATCAAGGGTAATATGACGACAGCTCTGATGGCCATTCCAGAAAAAAAGTTCCAAAATTGCTTTGAAGGGTGGACTAGGCACTGGTGTTGGTGCATAGCTTCCCAAGGGAAATATTTCGAAGGTGACTGTAGTGATATTCAGCAATGAGGTATGCAGCACTTTTTCTAGGATGAGTTCGCCAACTTAATTATTCGACCTCGTATATTTAGCACTATCTTATTTCCTGTAGTGGGGTTGCCAGATACCAAAATAGAGAGATGGGATATCTATAGTGGCAGTCATTGGGCAGGTAAAAACAAAGTTGACATACAGGCACAATCTTGGAATACATTTGCCTTTCTCTATCAAAGGTACGTACTGAGATCCTGGAGTCATAACCCTCCTAAGTTTTGAGCTGACTCACATTTAATAGCTATGGACAAGTTACGTAACTGCTCTGTTCCTGTAAAATGAGGATAATTACGATAACTACCTTATTGGGTTGTTATGAAATTAAAAAGAAAATATATGTGAAATGTTCAGAACCAGTGTCTCTTATGGTAAAGGGTGAGTAAGTGTTGGTTGCTATTATTTTCTTGTTATTTTTGAGTGAGCACATTGTCTTCCGTCATTCTCCCAAGGCAAAGGCCGACCTGAGTAAGTAGCCCTTCACACGAGCACCATGTGTGATCCCCTGTCCTATCGCAGGATACAAGTCAGTGGCTCACTCCCTGTTAATCACTTTATATGCGTTTTCACATAATCCTTGAAATGGCCCTACAAGCTGATTCTTCTTATTATTATTATTATACCATTTTATAGAAAAAGTAACAAGTTCAGAGAAGTTAGTGAGTCCCCCAGGGTCACTTTGCTAGCCTGCTCGATCAGAGACTGAGAGCCAGATCTTTCTGATTGCAAAGATCATGCCCTTAGTCACAACTGTAATAAATAAATGGTTTGCCTTAACCAAACTTATCATTTTCGATAATATGGAAACTGTAAAAGCCAAATTATATTATGAAATTAGAAAATCAGCTGCCTGGTATTGGCATGAACTCTTAATGGCAGAATGTACATTGGTGACTGCAGTTGCAGCAGGGAATTCACTTCTGTAACCCAAAAATCATGGGGCTTTTAAGTTGGGAAATTACAGGGGTTGACAAACTGATCCAGCCTGCCCCTGTTCTTGTACAGCCTCTGAGCAAGGAATGGTTTTCACATTTTTAAATAGCTGGTGGGGAGGCGGGAGCAAAAGAAGAATAATCTTTAATGACGTGAAAATTATATGAAATGCAGATTTTAGTGTCTGTACATAAAGTTTTATTGAAACAGTCACCCTTACTTGTTTATATATTGTCTATGGCTGCTTTTGCCCTAAGCTAAGTTGAATAGTTACAACAGAAATTGTGTGACCCTCAAAGCCCAAAGTATATACTGTTTGACTCTTTACAGAAAAAGTCTGCTGAGCCCCCTATTCTATGGTAACCAACAGCACCTCATTGCTTACTTTTCAGGGGAGTTTCTTTAGAAGTGACTCATGTTTCCAAATCATTCTTAAGTCCTTTTCCTCCCAAATCAAGCTTAACAGCAGAAATCTTACCTTTTGTAATTAGATCTCTTTAAATAGATTTCAGTAGATATTTCTTTTCTGAAAAATCACTAGCTGAAGATTCATTAGCTCAGGAGATGTAAGATGCCATTAGCAGAGGGTCCTTTCTTTAACGATTACAATTACATTGAATGTTTCAGTGTTTTATTCTGCTGTTATTTTTATTTTCAGTGATTTCTTCATACCTTTGTCTTCTCATTTCACTCCCCTGTTCCAATTTAGAGTAAATTAAAGCATGAATTTGGGTTCTTCAATGTGTTTGTGAAAGAACACAGGACCGGGAAGCACCTGATTTTCTCTTTTCTTTGCAAGTTTTGAAATAGAATTTGCATGCATTTTGACTTATGGACTTGAAAGAGAGTCAACCAGCCACTAACTGAAATATAATATTTCCTTTAGAAAGAAATTGTACCTCAACTTTCCTTTTGCTGGACCTGATCTAGTAGAGATTGATTTCATAACACTTGAGGGATATTGTGTTAATGACTTAAACATGAGTTTATATTCTCAGGCTACAGGCTTCTTGATTTGTGTTTGTCAATATTATGAGGCCAACTAACTCTTGGGCATGCTTTAACGGGTTTGAACATTTATGTAGCAAATTAAATTAATTAAGTCACTGGAGTGGTTGCAATACTTTCAAGATTACAAAATTGTAGAGTCTCCTTCATTTAAAACACCGAGTTTTTTTTCCCTTCTTTCATCTTTTAAAACAATTTACCATAAACCTGGAACCTTTCCTTCCTTGTGATCACATTTCTGGGCTTTACTTTGTTAATTCTGCCCTTCAAGAAAATTCCACCATGTTTCTGAAGTCTGTTACTGTCTCAAGTACACTTTTCAGGAGAACTAATCTGTCTGTCTTGTTAGTAACACACTAGGGTAGAGTCAGTTATTGTAGATTTTCCTTGTAGGGTGACTTTGTGTAAACTAGAAAGTTTATACGTTGGTAATCCAATCTTGGAGTTCAATGAGCTGTAGAGATGGAATGAGTAACCTAAGTTAATACCTAACTAGGGAAGCCTTGGCATCCAGTTTCAAACTGTTTCTATTTGTGTTACTTTAGTTCATTGAGTTGCCAAAAATCCATTGGTACAAAGCATTTCCTGTACATTGTTTTACTTTGTCCAAAAGATATTTATCTATGGTTCTTATTTGCACATCTCTGTTGTTTGAAGACGCGGAAAAACATTCTTTTGCAAGTTGAAGTGTAAAGTAGGGTCTCTATCTCTCCTTTCAGTGCCCCTCACTTATCTCTTTTTTTCTTCTCCCCTCAAAACTTCCCTTTACAGGTTCTTCCTTACCAGGCTTGACCATCACTAGAAAGTAATCAAATTTCAGAGATTATCACACCTTCAAATTCCTTCCCAGCTTGTAAAAAAGAGTAAGCACGTATATTAACATTTACTAAGGGGTGGATAACAGCCTCCTATTGTGCTGGCCTTCTTGGGATGATTTTGTATTTTTAATAAGGAGGCTATTTAGTCCAAAGAAATAAAATTCTAATGATTAAATAGACTTGGAGGCAATACAATTTGCTAATAGAAGAAATATTTGGAGGCAAGAAGGTCTCTCTGGCTCTCTAAAACATACCTGGTATGTCACTTGCACCAACAATTGTCCCACTAACAAGTTTGTTTTTGTTTAATACCTTGTCTCATAATGATCTTCTCAGGGTTACATCTAAGCTTATCAGAATCTGTCTATATACAATGTGCGTCTCAATCATCCCTGCCTATGTGGTCTGTGAGATGAGGAATAATGATACCAGAACCGGGAAAGAGAGGGCTAAGAGCCCCTGAAATTCATAGCTCAGGGTCACCTCTTGGTTACATTGCCTTAAAAAGAATAACAATATGAATGTGATACCAAAAACAGGCCATCAACAATTAGCCTTAGGGAGAAAAGTGGGTCCTGACATGTAGACACCAGTAGGGGGAAATCTATCCAGGGACTACCAGCATTCTTGCTCCGTGACTACTGTGACCTGCCTCTCTGGCAAGTCCCATCAAGACCAGAAGATGGCTTTGACTCCAAAACTCGGCGATGACCTAATATGTGCATCAAGTGTACGGGTTTAGCAGCTTTCACAAGGCCATTTATCAGTCATTTCCTACTCTTAGGAAATCAGAAGTGTTCAGCTCTGTTCATTTTGAAAATAGTAAAGAAGAGGGGAATTTTTTTTGTTCTCTTCTTCAGGCTAGAATTCATAGGATTCCAGCCCTTAAACAAGAAGATTAACAATTCTGTATTTTGCCCAGGGACCAGAAGAACTTATTCCCATTCTGCCCTATTGCTTATGCACTGTTTTAAGACATGTCACTGGCTTCTTTCCACCCATGCCTTATAAGTTTAAACAGAGAAAGATGAAAATTGCAAGGACCATGAAATGTCAGATGTGGGGGAATCATTTGGCCTCGTTTATGTCCTTTGTTTTAGAACGGAAATTCCTGCTGATTTTAATAGAGAGCCAAGTAAGTGTCCTGATGGCAGTAGAAAGAGCCCTCTGCCTGGGAGACAAAAGCCTGGTCTGTCTTCCAGTAGCTGTGTGACCTGGGATTGGCCTCTTTTAAATTTTACTTTCCTCATTTATAATACAGAGTTAATAATATTTTTTTCTACCTACCTTAAATTCTTGGGAGGCCAAATAAGATAATAGTCACTCAAGTGCTTTGCAGATAAAGAGGCTTATAAATGCACACCACATTGCTTTATTCCACAGCATTTCATGTCTGGGGTGTACTGTAGCTACATATTTATCTTAACTAAAATCTCTCCCTTGTTCATAAAGGGCTATGAGAAGAAGGGAAACAAATCAGAAAAGAGATGATTTCCCCAGTTACATGGGAAATTCAAGGCTGAAACGTAATTGTTAATAGATCAAAATTTACCTATGAAGTTTTTAATGATGAATTTCATAAAAAATTAATTGCATTTAAATTATTTAATTCTATAAATGGCTTTTGGAGAGGAAATCCTGCCTGTCAGTATCTGCCATGTCAATCTAATTTCCTTCTGACCTTGACAGAAATTATAATCGCTGTTGACTCTGGTTCACACATGACAATAAGTTGTACTTGTTACATGTTACAAGAAACCAGTCATTCTTCTACTGGATTTCTTCAAGGAGTGAAGCAGAGTTGTAGGCCCTGAAATTCAGGAAAAATGAATAGATGTTAGCAAGGACATAGAAGGGTACCATATTCTGTCTATATTTCGGCTCCTGTTTCCTTATTGACTGGGTCAGCAGAAGAGATATTTCAATGAGGGCATGTGGCTCTCCATGATGTCACCCATAGGGATCTAGTCACTTGAACTCCCAAATAAATGGGAATCCAAAATGGGAGGAAACATCATTCTTCTGGATCCCTTTTTTCAGTAACTGATTTAGTGAAGTCAAGTGTGTGTTATATCATTTAACCTTTTTGTACATTTGCTCATTTTTCTCCCCAAAATACCTAATATCAAAAACAAAGTACAGAAAGTACTGCCTTGGAGAAAGGAAGAGCATACTTGAAATGGTTAGATTACACAGGGGATTTAACACTGTAATTGAGATCTCCATCTCTGCTTGAGTCTGGTCCATAGAGGAAATGAAATAAAGAGCAAAAGCCCCCCTTTTTTTTATTTGGACATAATAATGCTGGAGCACAAAGGTTTTTAAATATTGACGGTAGGTCTTAACTATCCCTGGATTCATGTTTGTCAAATGTGGTTTGGTGCAGCCATTCCTATAGATGGGGTATTGGACCAAATGGCTATATCCATGTGTAAGAATCTCCGAGTCTAAATCTTAAATATTTTCTTGACTCTTTTAAGAGACTTTAAAATTACATATATATATTTAATGAAGCAATGGATTTAGAAGGTTTTTTTTAAATGTTACCCAGTAAACTACTAGCTCTGAAATAGTAAAGACTGAAATTTTTTTTGGCACCATCTTTTACTGACAATAAGGAAGTAAAGAGCTGGCAGAAGCAGTGCCATTCACAGAGTAGTGGGAAAGCTCTGGGTTCTGCTTGACTGGTGGTCAAGGACCCAGTTCCTGTAGTGGGCATGTCACCAAAGAATCCGGATGTTGAGGGGAACAGCCATTGTGAGTTGTCTGTGAGATTCGTCCCCAAGCCTTTGGTCTCTGAGCTTTTGGAAGGCAGAGGTCTGTTTCATGTCAGATTCTACCTACACACATATACCTCTTCTCTTATTTACCATACAATTCACCCATTTACAATGTGTAATTCAGTTTTTTTTGTATATTCACAAGGTTGTGCAAACATCACCATAATCAATTTTAGGACATTTTCATCACCCCAAAGAAACCCTCTACTCATTACCAGTCAGACTAATTTACTTTCTGTCTCTAAGAATTTACTTATTGTGGGCATTTTCTATACCTGAAATTACGCAACATGTGGTTTTGTGGCTTGTTTTTTGGTGGGTTTTTTTTTTTTTAGTGACTGGCTTCTTTCACTTAGCATAGTGTTTTCAAAGTTCATCTGTGTTGCAGTATGTATCAGTACCTCATTTCTTTTTATTAGCAAATAGTATTCCATTATATGTCTAGACCAGCATTTTAAATCAGCTATACCAGGTGACTGTACCAGAGGGCACACTGCTAGATGAATATGATCAGAAATAGGAAGGATCAAATCACAGAGGGCATGAAATTAAAGATGTGAACAATAGGAAACCGGTAATACAAAATGGTACAGCCACCTTGGTAGCCAGTTTGGCAGTTTCATATAAAATTAAATATACTCTTCCCATATGATCCAGCAATCATGCGCCTTAATATTTACCTAAGTGAGTTGAAAATTTGTATCTGTACAAAAACCTGCATATGATTGTTCATAGCAGCTTTGTTCATAATTACCAAAACTTGGAAGCAAGGTATCCTCAGTAGGTGAATGGATAAATAGATTGTGGTACATCCAGACAACAGAATATTTTTCAGCACATGAAAGAAATGAAAAAATAAAGAAACAAAGAAAGAAAAAAAAAAGAAATGAGCTGTCCAACGATGAAAAGGCATGGAGAAACCTAAATGCGTATTACTAAGTGAAAGAAACCAATCTGAAAAGTCTACATACCATATGATTCCAACTACAGTTGATCCTTGAACAACACGGGTTCGAACGGCACAGGTCCACTGATAGGTGGATTTTTTCAATAAATACTGTAAATGTATTTTCCTTATGCTTTTCTTAATAACATTTTCTTTTTTCTGGCTTTATTGTAAGAATACAGTGTATAATACATATACAAAATACGTGTTGACTATTTATGTTATTGGTAAGGCTTCCAGGCAACAGTAAGCTGTTAGTAAAGTTTTTGAGGAGTCAGAAGTTATACACGAATTTTCAACTGGTGGGGCGCGGGTGGTCAGTGCCTCTAACCTCCATGTTGTTCACAGGTCAACTGTATATGACGTTCTGGAAAAGGCAAAACTTATGGAGACAGTAAGAAGATCAGTGGTTGTCAGGAGTGAGCTGGGAGGGAGGAATAAATAGGCAGAGCAGAGAGGATTTTTAAGGCAGTGAAACTATTCTGTATGGTAACTACAGTGGTGGGTACATGTCCTTACACATTTGTCAACCCACACCCTGTGCCACACCAGAGTGAACCGGAATGTCAGTGTGGGCTTTGGGTGATAATGACGTGTCAGTGTAAGTCCAGCAATGAAAACGTATGTAGTCTCTGGTGCAGGATGTTGGGGGAAGGGAGGTGCAGGGGGTCCATGGGAACTCTGTATTTTCTGCTCAGTTTTGCTGTGAACTTAAAACTGCTCTTAAAAATGAAGTCTTTTTTTTTTTTTTTTTTTTTTAAGCATTATCAGTTTCCCATTGTTTAAATCCTTAACTTCATGCCTTCCATGATTTGACCCTGGGTATTTCTGATCATTTTACCTTTTAGTACACCTGTTGTTACAGTCACCTTGCATAGCTGTTTTCTAAATAAAGCCATCTGTTTTATTCTCTCTCTGCCCACCTTGCCTTCACGGCTCTGCTGACACAGTTCCATCTATCTGGAATATCACATCTATGAAAATCCTCACCATCCTTCAAGATTTGGTTTAGGTGCCACCTCCTCCATGAAGTCTTCCCCAAAGAGAATAAATATCACCTGGTTTATTGCTCTCATGCCACTTGGTGTACCTCTAGCTTCCTAGAAGTAAGGACAAAATCTCCTTCGTCTCTAAATCTGTAGTGCCCCACGGAGTCCGTTGTACATGAAACGTTTTTATTAAATTGGCTAACTGGAAGGGTGTCGGGAGATCAAATTTCATGGATTTTAGGGGTCTGTGAGTTCTCTAATAGAATTTTTTAAGTGTTGTGTTCTTATTTTAATGAGAATTCTGTATCACTTGGATCCACATTATAATCACATTGCACAATTTCAGTGCTCATGTTTGTGTTTGAGAAACATTGGACTAAAACATTACTTGAAATATATGTAACCTTCTGATTACAGAGGAGTGCTGGGTGTAAGTGATCATTTGATCTTTGGAAAGTATAATTGGTTTTACCCAGCAGCACCTTAACCAGCAGGATAGGATATCTCTTAGTTACTTCCTGTTTGTAGGTACTGTATTTCCCCGAAAATAAGGCTTAGCGGGACAATGAGCTCTAATGCGTCTTTTAGAGCAAAAATTAATATAAGACCCAACATTTTATATCATATCATATCATATTATATAAGACCCGGTCTTATAGTAAGTTAATACCGAGTCTTATATTAATGTTTGCTCCAAAAGACACATTAGAGCTGATTGTCTGGCTAGGTCTTATTTTTGGGGAAACACGGTAGAAGAGAGTAGTTAAGAATGGTTTTATCTATAGTCACTTTTTTTTTTTTTTTTTTTTTAAGGAGAGCACAGCTCACAGTGGCCCATGTGAGCTAACTGGCCACCCCCAGTATTCACTTCTATGTCTCAAAGACAAAAAAAAAAAAAAAAGGAGGGAAGGGAGTGACGAAAAAAGGACTAGAGGGACTCCCAGACATTAATAATAGAGTTTTGAATGGATGGTGTAAGGATTTGGCCCGGGGTGGAATTTTCTTTCTCGCTCCATTTTTCTTGATTTCATTTTTATGACCTGTTTCAGTGAACTAGGAGAATGGTTGAGCCCTTGAAATCAGCTGGTCTCCTGACTCCAAAAGTTTAATTGGGTGTTAATTCAGATTTTATAGCGGCCCTTCCACTATGTAAGTCACCTCAGATCCTTTATGGAAGAAGATGAGATCTGACAAATGAATCTATCAATCTAGGTTTCAGAGTACCATTGTAAAGCTTGATAAAAATCTTCCAAATCCTAATTTGTTAAAAGAATCATCTCACATATACAGTAATTGATACAAACAAGTCATAGGCAGGTTAAAATTTTTTCAGCTTTCTCTTTCACTATGCACTTGATTTTTCACCTTCCAAAGCAAGTCATTTTTATCAAGTTTGTTCAAACAAACCTAGATCCTTCACTTGCTTCCTTGAACATACAGCTGTTTGCTTCTCAATAAGGTTGATTTTTGCTGACATCCTGAGAAGAATATGAAGATGCAAATAGCCAGGTGTTGTCATTATCATTGCTCAAAGTAGAAGTCATTAATGCTGAACTGACTAGCATCTACTTGAGTCAAGTTTCTAGAAGTGGGCTTGGATTTACTATGTTCATTTCCCTGAAGCTGTTTAGAAATCCTGAGGAAAATCTCTAACTTCAGTTCCATGGGTATCTCTTAGTCTACATATTGTAGTCTGTGGTGAGTACGTTCTGAAAATGGTGATAAGGGAATTCAGAAATCAATACCATTTTTTGTAAAGGCCATATAATGTGCATAATTTTAAGGAGACAACTTAACAGGTTGGTAGTGAATGTTTGCCCTTGTCAGGGAGCAAGTGTGTACCACTTTCAGACAAAAGGTGAATAAGGAGCTTGGAATCTAATAAGTTTCAAAGAAGTTTCAACTGAAGCAGTAACAACATTTCATCTGGACAAAGAAAAATACCAAAAAAAAAGCAAAACCAAAAAAAAACAAAAACCTAAACCAAAACAAGGAGTGGATGGGATAATTGAGGTTTTATTTCTTAATCAGAAACTAAGGAATAGTAGTGGGTGTCCTGGAGCCCGAGGTTTTAGTTCATAATGAAGTGGATTAGTCAATAGTTGCGTAATACACACAACGTTATAGCCCCTTCACATGAGCTACTGTCGTTACTCACCTTTTTTTTTTAATAGGTTGGCAGACGTATAAAGATGACTTAGCTCTTTGGGAAAGTCATATATATGCTGATATTATAAGAGTCATGCTCTATATGAGGCTATTGTCCCAATTAAAATTGTAATTAGAAGAAAGAAAATTATTGGGTTTAATTTTTTCTTTTGTTGTATGTTAGTTATAACATTGACTTTTGAACCCTTTATAAAACATATACAGTCTTAAATTCCTTTGTTTTGGCAAATCTAATTTTTCTGGCTTTGTACAGATAGACATAGAACTGACACAGAAGTACTCTATAATTTTAAAGAACATTCCAGTTTTCATATTATATCAGTTAGAATGCTTTTGGCTGCAGGTACAGAGATTCCCAACTCAGCTGGCTTAACCAATAGGGAATACGTCACTGCACATGACAGAAAGTCCAGGACTAGTTAATTGTTTGGCTCCATGACATAATTTTTTTCATCTTTCTGCTCTGCCAGCTGCATCCTCTGATCCCTCATGGTTTTAAGTTGACTACAGCAACTCTAAGATGTCATATCCTTAACATAACCAGAGGCAAAACATTTTCTTAGAGTCTTCTAGCAGATTTTTCTTCACATCTCATTGTCCACATTGGGTCAACATGGCCATACCTAAATCATTTAAGGCAAGAGGATATGTCCACCATGATTCACTTAGACCAGTGAAGACCTTAACCTGAACCACATGGTGGTGGTTCGTGCTGGGGCAAGTGGATACTTAAAATTAGAGTGTGATTTGCAAGAAAGAATGGAAGAATGCCAATGAGATGTACACAATAAAATTTGACATATAGGGATCCCTAAAGCTCAAATTAAGAACGCTTTATGTAGTGTCTTTAAGCTCTATGCCTGTATCAAATCGCAGCCCCGGAAGCTGTATTCTCTGACTATGTGCATTCATTTTGTTCTGCCTAGATACCTGGTCAGGGCTGACCCCTGTCCTGGAGACTGGGATCCAGTACAGTCTTAAGAAACCAGCCGCACAGCCTGGTAGGAGCTAGGGGAACAGAGAATTAATCAGAGGCTAGCAGAGCCGCCAGGAATTGGGGGCAGAGCTGTATATCCCCAAAGAAGAACAAGTTTGAGCAAAGGTATAACAAATCTAGGTGGTGTATGTGAAGTGTAAGGGAGAATATGATCAGGGCACTCTGAGCAATGCAGAGCAGATGCAGTGAGTGTTCCAGCTCTTCATTCCAATGTCTGGAAAACAAGGCCACAAGTGGGCCCAGAGCGTGCTCATGGGTACAATGCAGGGTTCTTGAGATGCTGACCTTCCCACTGGCTCCTCTAGGTTCCTAGGTGTACTTGGGGATGGTGCTGGTGGAGCATGCAGTGAAATGCATGCTTGTTTGGAAAGTAGTAATGAAGCTGGGGTAGGGCAGGAATTTACATAAATGGAACTTTAAATTGTGGTTTTGTTTATGTAATGCTATGCCCTTGTCTTCTATTGTGGCTCAGTATAAGAAACAGCCATACGATTTCTACATTGAATACAAAACTTCTGTTGTCCATTCTGCTCTTCACTTTCCTCCCGGGACTTCACATGACTTGTTCCTTCAGCTCTTCTCTGAGAGCTTTTCCCTAAGCTCTCACCCCTGGCTCTCAACCCACCCCCACCCCCACCTTCCTTCTTTTTCTTCATAGCCCTATTGTTGCTGGAAGATGTATTTACTGATTATTGTCTTTCTCCCTGACTAGAAGTAGGCTTCATGAATATGGGAACTTTGCTTTCTAGTTCATGCTATAGTATCTCCAGTACTGAGAACATACTTTTTTTTAATGCATTTGTATATTTAATATACATATTTAAATCTGTACATTTGGTTTGCTAATAGTGAGAGAAGTCGTTTATTGTGCATTTTTACAAACAAATGGTATGATACTGGTTCTATTAGTTTCTGTTGCTTAAGGAGACCTCTCCATATTAGTGCATGCAATTCTTTCATGTTCTTTTTAATGACTACACAATATTCCATAATATGTGTGGTTATTTAACCACTTCCATATTAGTTAGTGTTTAATTTATTTCTTCTCATTTTCACTATTATAATTCTGCAGGAAAATCTTTTTTAATTATTTTTTAAAATCTGCAGTAGAATATTTATGCAGATATTCTTGTTCGTATATGTGACTACCTCTCTAAGATTGATATTCACAAGTGCAATCTAAGAGTAGGCATGAAGTCCCCTCTTTTCTGTTCTGAAAAAAGGCTATGGCTCAGTCACCATGGATTCAATTTCTGCAATATATGTTGATGTTAACTGGGCAGGGGATGAGTCTTAGGACTTCATATGTATATTAGGAACTGGGAGCATTTTGGAGGAATTACTTCTTTATCTTTTTATTGTATGGAAAATACATTGTGTTCCTGAACTTAAGGGAAAACAAACAGACTTCCTGCTCCTCCCTCTTTCAAGTGACTGAGATTAATGACATCAGGCTCTCTAAACAACCTCTGCTTGACTCTGTGATGACATTAACTAGTCCATCGAAACCATTCTTGTCAAGGTCAACAGTGACCTGATTGATACTCAATCTAATGGCCAATTAATTATTAGTCTTCTTCCTTCCTAACATTGAATGTTCTTCCTGAGCATAGTTTTTAATGGTTATGCAACTACTTTGAAAAGTATAAAACACCATGCAATGTGCCACAATAATACCGGTTTTCCTTGTTTAAGAAGTTAACAATTTGCTTTAAAAGATTTTGATTTCTTCCCTTTTTCTATAGGGGACATGGTCTCAAAGTACCGAGAACCTTTGATCCACACCTTCCTGAGAGGAGTGAGAGATCCAGACAGTGCTCACAGGGCCAGCAGCTTATCCAACCTTGGAGAACTGTGCCAGAGGCTGGACTTTCTTCTGGGCTCCGTCGTTCATGAGGTACAGAAGTTTGATTCCTTTCTCTAAAGCTTGTTTTTACTTGGACCTGTGATATAGCTTGGGATTGGGAGTCAGGATATCTGTGTTTATTTTTCAAGATCAGGTAAGTCTTTAACCTCCTTCAGCCTCACTAGTCTGACGTGTATATTGAAAGTTACATTAGTAAGGATTTTTTAATTACAAGTGACAGGAAGTCATCTTAACCTACGTTAAGCATTAAAAGAGGATTTATTCAAAGATTCCAAAGTAATCAATAGAGTTGAAGAAACTTTGAGGAAGGACAGATGAAACTTTACCCGAGTCTCTGGGCCATCTGTGAGTTTCCTATCTGTTCACAGAAAAATCTCAGGCAAATACCCTAATTGGCCCCCTTTGGTCACACGTGCCCTGTGTTCAGAGGGACAGGGCCATTTACCAGAAAAGACTAAGCTCCGTGTATTGTTCACCACTTTATATCCTGTGCCCAGTGCAGAGCAGGTAAAGGAGAAATGAGCAGCCCAAAATAATAGCTATGCAAGAGGTTGGCACTGGACGCTCCTCCTGATTTCAGAGCGTACGAGTTAATGAAATGTACGTCTTGTTGCTCATTTGTGTATTGCTCTATGAATATTTTCCTCTGGCCCCTTAAATTTTTTCTTTGCCCTTGTGTTTATTTAGTCATCAAAAAATTAATGTATACCTTTAATATATATCTACTGTGCATTAGCATGCTGCTATTTAGAGATGATGATGGGCAGAAAAGAAGAGTTACTATGTGGCCAGGAGTCTGTTTCTGACCAATGCACTTGACCATCTTAAATCTTTTTTGAAAGATGATGGCATGTAAGTTATAAATATGTAAATAAAGTAATATGTAAATAATTTATATTGCCTTTTTATTTATAAGAGACAAGATTTCTCATATAATATAGCATGTAACTTTATAAAAACAAAAACTTGGAAAAGGGTATTACTGGCTTCTTTTACAATGTCAGTATTCTAGGGCTGACCATGTTGAACATCAAATCTTAGGAAGTACTCACTGAGAAGGAATTTTCTTCCAAGTCTGGTGATTGTGCCTTATCAGTAAGCAGAGAGACACACTCATGGATGTATACATACACTTCCATTTATGGTATTGCCTGATTCCTGAGCTTTATATGTTTCGTTTTATTGATTATAAAGGCAACTCTTACCATTAAATTCTGACTTAGGATTTTAAGAAAGTTATTCATCAGTCATTTCCTCTCCTAATTCTTCCTTGAGGGATATACCCCTATGCCCAATTGTTTGTATCTTTTTTTTAATAACTTAGAAACAATGGTTATTACTGACTTAAAACCTTCAATTGCTCTAATACACGTGAACCATCAGATACCTGATCTTTACTTGTTTTGGATGGCACTTAGCAAATCTCTTGTTCTTTAGTAATATTAACTTGTAACCTGTAAAAGGGCCTTCGCAGGACTATTTAGTTACATCAGCTAAAGATTTAAGCCTAGTATAACTTCTCTGGGTCAAATACTGAAATGGTCCCCACATTTTTTTCTCTGTTTACTTGGTTTCTTCACGACTCAACCTAAACTGAACCATAAACCATGAACTGAAACAAACTCTTGGACTATGATCTGAACCAAACCTAAATATTATTTTTAATAACAGCTTTATTGAGATAGAAGTCACATATCATACAACTCACCCATTTAAAGGGTACAGTTCTGTAGTTTTTAATATATTCACCGAATTGTGTAAGCATCACAAATTTTTGTTAACATAGCCTTGAACTGAATAAAAGTTCCACTGTATCTCCCAAGCAGTTAAGCGGAGACTTGACAGGATCCCATACATTTTCTAAAGACAATAAACCCAGACAGAGTTTAGACATCATGGTCTTTTCTGAACCCCAAAACTGAGACCATATTTCTTTTTGAGTCCCCAGACTCTTCTTCCCTTTCTCTCTTAAGGAAAACTGTAGCATAGTGGTGGCATATGCTTTCCTATTGAAAGTGTGGGAGAAATTTCTTGGTTTGGTTAATTAGAAAGATTAAGCTAAAGCAGGTTTCGTAACATTCAAGAAGTGTCATCTTTCTGGAGGCCCACCTCACCTGTTGAAAGAGAACCAGAGAGGCCCAGCTCCACCACCTACTTACCTGTGTTCACCTGAGCAGAGAACTTAGAAAATGAGATTAAAATACCTACAGTGCAGGATTGTTAAAAAGATCTAGAGATAATGTATCTGTGGAAAAGAAGAAAAAGTAGAGAAGGCTGATCAGAATTATACTGTTAGGTAAAGGAGAGAGTGCAGTAACTAGGGTATTCAAGTGAGCCTTACTGAGAAGGTGACATGTGAGTAAAGAAATTTTAATTTTCTATATTAAAATTTTTCTTTAAGGAGCATTTTGGTTATTTAAAGTGGGCTGAGGATAACAGTGATGAGGATGAGTAGCAAGGGAATGGGAAGAACAGGGGTAACCATGACCTTCAGATGTTCTCAGTCATACATTTACCAAACACCTTCAATGTGCCAGGCCCTTTGTTAGCGGCCAGGAATTCAAAATCCTGTAAGATACCACCTTGCCTTCGAGGCATGGGCAACTTGGTAGGAGACTCAGACATCAATGATTGCAATTCTAGTCCATGGTGCTAGGTGCTGAGGGAGCACATTTTAGGAGCCCCTCAGTCAGGTTTAAGTGCTGATAAAGATATCATGGAGCTAAATCTGAGGAACAAGTAGACGTCGGTTAGCCCAAGAAAGCAGAGGCGAGAATTTCAGTAGAGGGAGCAGCTTATGTAAAAGCACAGCCGTGTGAGAGAGCCTGGCAGGTTGGAAGAACTATAGGAAGATCCAAAAGGCTAGAGGGAAAGGGTAGGGGCAGGAAGTTCGTTGTCAGAGCCGAGGCAAAAGAGGCGGCAGGGCACACATCATGAAGGGCCTTGTTAGCTTTACGACTTCCTGGTTCACAGAAGGAATAGAGCGTCGCTTATGAAGCCTTCAGAAATGTAATATGAATACTAGGTAGTAGGCTGTTTGCTCCCCATGGGTGCTAACACAAAGAGAGAGCCCTTCCTTTTATTTTAACTTTAAAATCAATGTGAGGAGTTGCTGCTCTGGGGAACCCCATGTCCACTGTCCCTGCCCTACTTCTAGAGACCTGGACTCTGTGACATCAATCCCAGTAGTGTTTCGGATCATTAATGAATTGTGAGTACAAGGGCAGAACCAATCTTTATTCACTTTTGCACCCCCTAGCGCCTATCACAGTGCTGGGCATATTGTGGGTACTCAGTAAGTATTTGGTCATTAATATTAAAGGGACAGGAGAGCAAGGCTTATTTGGGAAGACTTGTTCCTACATATTTTTTAAGTAGTAATAATAACAAGCACTTAGTATTCTTCTCAGTGCCTTACATATGTCAACTGCTCCAATCCTCACAGGAGAAATTGAGGCACAGAGAAATTAGATAAGTTGCCGAAGTCATGCCGATAGGAAGTGGCAAGGCTGGGATTTGAATGCGGGCAGTCACTTCCTGAAATCCGTGCTCCTAACCCCTCCTCCATATTGTCTCTCAGTAAGTGTTTTCAGTTCGTTTATAAGATGACTTTTGTGGCCTGGACAAGGAAGAGACTTGCTATATGAGAAAAGCTACTGACAGGAAGGGTCATGTAGCTCCCCGTCTTAATAGCACTTCCTTTGGCAGTGAAACTTCAGAAGGCAATCTATTCCCTGTGATTTGAAAAACCAGTTGTTTCCATCCCACGTAATTTCTGTCTCTTCTTTTTAGACGTTCCTTCTTATATAGCATCCCACACTTGCCATGTCATCAGTGCTAGACCAGCTGCCTTGGGTGGACTACAAGTTTGAACCTGATTGGACACCTGAAAGTCATAGTATTTCATCTGTCCAGTCCTCCTGTAGTCAGACTGCTCTTGTCTGTTCACATAGAAAAAAGTGAGCTATTTGGCAAGTCTCTTAAGTAGTTCTTCATCCATTTGTTTATTTATTCAACAAATATTTAGTGAGCACTTATTGTGTCCCAGTTATGGGTCTACAAATGCACCATGTGCTGGGTGGTGGGGATTGAGCTCTAAACGCAACAAGGTTCCTGTTCTCATGGAGCTGGCATCCTAGAGAGGAGGGTTAGGTAACAAACAAGCAAGCATGTAAACAGGTATATACTGTGGTCAGATGGAGTAAGTGCTAAGGAGATAAATCTAGTAAGGTAAGGGGCCAGAAGGGAGCTTGTTATTGTATGTGAACTTGGATGACCAGGAAAAGCTTCACTGATGAGTGACATTTGAGCCAAGATCTGAAGGGAGTAAGGATCGACCCAGCCAGGTGCTTGTGGAGAGAGCATTCCAGGCAGAGGGAGCAGTAAGTAGAGGGCCTGAGGCAGGTGCATGCTTGACTTGCTAAGGAAAGAGCAAGGCTTGAGTGAAGAAGGGAAGGGAAGGAATCAGAGTTGGTGGCAGTCCAGTTGGGGCCTTGGAAGGATGTTGGCTTCCACTGTGAGTGAGATGGGAAGCTGAAGCAGAAGAATGAAATGATCTAATTTATTTTAAAAGATTATTGTATCCTCCTCTATGACAGTTCTTTCAGTGTCCCATGAAAGCTCTGGAAGTCTTTTGTAGTCTCAAAAATGCTTAGTCCCCGTGTGTGCTGGCGGAGAAGGAACTTTAACTTTGGGCAAACTTGTCTTTGGCTGCAAACTGAAGGAATTCTCCTTCCTGAGCATTTGTCATGTGCCAGGTATGTTAGAGGGCACAGATGAAAGACTCAGTTGCTTCCTCCAGGGAAATCTCAGTGGAGTGTGAAATACCAAGGAATAAATAGACAGTGGACTCGAGTGATGTCACAGAACCAGCACAAGGTGCTGAGGGAACATGGAGCTGGGACCTTCAGTTAGACTTGTCAGGGCAGCAAGGAAGTTCCATTGATCAAGTGTTAACCAGGCAGAGAAAGAGGAGAAGGGTAATCTGTTTTGATATAAAGTGGAACAAACTAGCCTCCATGAGGTCTTCTCATATGATCTAATCTGGGGACCACAGCTACAGCCCTTAGGCATCTGAAGAACGTGGTCCCACCTGTTGGGTGGTCCAGACCTGTGCTGTGACAGTGCTTGCTGGCAGGGAAGGAACATAAAAGATAGGATCAACTCTTCTACGTTCTCTGTACTGGGAATTCAGGTTTTTCCTTCCTGTTGATGTCAAGATTTAACCTGTTTGGAAAGCATTATTATTTTCCCCAATTTCTTCTTCTCAAGAGCTGTGTTGCTTGAAGCCAAATCTTGATAGGCTCTTTCATCTTTATCGCTCTCTCTGAGAAGTAAATATGATTTAACTGACCACAATGAGAGGCCCATCCTCAGTGCAGCAAATAAGATATGCCCCGGATGACAAGTGAAGGAGCAGTCCACTTCTGATGTGGTGCCCACAAACCTGAA
This sequence comes from Rhinolophus sinicus, assembly GCF_036562045.2. Classification (NCBI taxonomy): domain Eukaryota; kingdom Metazoa; phylum Chordata; class Mammalia; order Chiroptera; family Rhinolophidae; genus Rhinolophus; species Rhinolophus sinicus. Next base: position 32,109,739 of record NC_133760.1, on the reverse strand, counting down.
CTTGGAGGTCTGATGCAAATCTATCACCTCTGATCCCATTGACAGATCTGAATTGATTACCAGTTTCCCACAATCAGTGAAGTTTTCTAAGTGACAGGCGTGTGCAGTTTGAGGGTGCAGAGATAGATCCCTGAGATGGGGACTCAGGTGGATGTCTTCGAGGAAGCTGAAGTAGCCACCATGGTTCTCTTTCATGGCAGGGGAAATGAGCAAGCCGAGCACGTATGAATTAAAGACCACACTGCCTTCGCTGCTAAGGTGTCTTAGTTTACAAACTAGAAGGCCAGATGGTCTAGTTTCAGACAAGTTAGCATACGTTGGAAAACTGAAATCATACATTCGTGATACACACCTTAACTCTAGTACCTCTCTTCTGGAATTTTCCAAGGGTTTTTGTTTTGTTTTGTTTTGTTTTGTTTGGCTTGGTAGTCTTGCCATTTGTGTTATCTCTATTTACATAGTTCTGGGTCTACTTGGTGTGTGCCAGCTGTTTGAGGAGTGATGTTTTTCCTTACTTCTGTTGGCTCCTATCAAGTGTTAAATTGCTTGAAGTGTCCTGTAGTGTTTCCAAAGCAATCATGATCTTTCTCTGTGTCTGGCTTTCAGAAGTGGACACAATTTGCATAATGAATGTCGCCAATGAAGAAAAAGCCTTACATAGGATGGTTTATTAAAATAACTACATTGACCCTCAGGGCAGGCGACATGAAGATCACATAGAATGGGTTTCTGCCCTCTGGGGTGACTTAAAAACAGAGTAGAAATATCACACCAGTTCATAAATTAGTAAAGACCTTACATCATCTATCTGTCTATTTACCAAGGCTTTTAGGGATGGAAGGCGATGTTGAGTATGTCCTTGGGGCTGGAGGCCAGAGACACTAGCCATGGGAGTGACTTGTTCCAAGTGGACAGGTGAGAGTGACCATGTGTCCTCCCTGCTTCGAGTTTTTTTTGTTTTTGTTTTTTTTTTAACCTTTTATTATCATATGGTGACCAACCTTCTTTTTTTTTCCCAAAGATTTTATTGGGAAAGGGGAACAGGACTTTATTAGGGAACAGTGTGTACTTCCAGGACTTTTTCCCAAGTCAAGTTATCGTCCTTTCAATCTTAGTTGTGGAGGGTGCCGTTCAGCTTCAAGTTGTTGTCCTTTCAGCCTTAGTTGTGGAGGGCACAGCTCAGCTCCAGGTCCAGTTGCCATTGCTAGTTGCAGGGGGCACAGCCCCCCATCCCTTGCGGGACTCGAGGAATCGAACTGGCAACCTTGTGGTTGAGAACCCGCGCTCCAACCAACTGAGCCATCCGGGAGGCAGCTCAGGTCAAGGTGCCCTGTTCAATCTTATTTGCAGGGGGCGGAGCCCACCATCCCTTGCGGGACTTTGAACTGGCAACCTATGGTTGAGAGCCCACTGGCCCATGTGGGAATCGAACCGGCAGCCTTCGGAGTTAGGAGCACAGAACTCCAACTGCCTGAGCCACCGGGCCGGCCCCCTGCTTCGAGTTTTTGATGAAGTGTCTACCCCATCAGCCTGCAGAAGAGTAACATTAGATGTTGGTTATGGGAGCTTGACCTGAAAAGAAGGCTGTTTTTACCTCTTGATATCTGTAAGATCATATTAAAATTCTGATGCCTTTAAAATATTTTGCGTAACCTACCATTATACATTTCACAGGACTTGGTTTTTGTGGCAGAAGAACTGAGGAAGGTTCATGAACACTTTTCTGTTCATAGGACTCTTCCCGATTGTCCTGAATGGCGATTGCAGATGGACTTGGTATAGTCTGGTGCAGAAATCACTAACAACCTGTAGCAAGCAGGAAACCATTCCAGCTGATCTCAGCCAGACTTGTAATAACCAGCCCTTCTCTAGTCATACCTTCAAGGGGACACAGGGATTCACGAATGAGTCTTGCAGGGGAAGCCCTTTTCCAGCCAGGATGCCTCTGCCTATTCCAATTATGGAATAAGTGTCCGAAAGATAGAGCAGGTCTTATCCTGAGAGCTGAGGCAGAAGCATGGTCCACTCAGCATAATGTAGGAGAACAGAGGTGGCAAAGCTGGATGCCAGCAGGGTTCTAGGCCAGGAAGCCTTGGTCCACCAAACATGGAAACATGGGCCCCAAACTAAACCTAGAGGGAAGCAGGCAGAAAAAGGCTTGGGAGCATCTGCACGTTACGTGGCCCTGTGCTGGCTTTCACACTTTAGTTATCAGACTGAATAAGCTGCACTTTCATGTGTCAAGAAGGACTCAGACCTAGCTCTAACTTGTTTCTCTGATTTCAGCTCTTACCTTGTAAATACTAAGCCTGGAAGCGGAGGTAGCTATTATATACTGTTGCCTGTTTGGAGGGCGTCCAAGGAATTCCTCCTAGTACTGAAATACTTCCCCTGTTAATACCAGAGACATGGAAGCCACTGATGGCCTTGAGTCAGGGTGTCCCAGGTCAAAAGCAGGAGCAGTTTGCTGGGTCTTATTGAAGGACAGCCCCCAAAGAGTTGAGCTTTTCTGAGCTGTCCCTTTACTTGCAAGCTGCAAGTTCATTTAATCGATGTGCAGCTTGATTAAGTGCCAGTGCATCACAGATGCAATTACATTTAAGAACAAGCTACTTCTTCTCATCTCTCTGCCATCACTGATTAATTAGACACTTTGAACTATGCCCAACTGTTTGAAAGCTGTGAAAAATACAACCTGCATAGTTAAAATTTCTACACAAGCCTATGTCCTCATTTGTGCCTGTATTTTTTTAAACCTTTTTACAAACCATTCTTTAAACATAACATGTATTTGCACGTGTTTCCAAACACACAGTCTGGCTATTTTATTATTATGGTTAGAAATCCCTCCACGGTTGACCAAGAAAAACACTCATACAATAAATCAAATAACGAAGTATGTAAGAGACCAATTGAATAATTTAGACTTACGTTCCTTTCGATTTTTGCTGCTCTTAGTCACACTTTCAAAATTTTTGTTTTTCCTTTTTAAATGTTGCACGAATACCTCAGAAAGGTTTGTTGTTGCTGTTTTTATTGGTATCTCTTCATTGAGGTTTTAGAATATTTTTGTGCCTACCAGGAGCAGGGTAGGGACAGCAGGGTAGCTGGTACAGGGTATAGAAACTCTCATTTTATGACATACAATAATTAGCTAGTACCTGGCACCAAGTTTGGCAAGTAATTTCCAGTCTTTTATGTTATAGAGCCATCTTTTAAAGTAAATGAGCGCTGAAAGACCTATTCTAAAATGAAGAAGCCCAAGCAGGTAGTCTCTGAAAATGGCCCCTGGTGACTCACCTGGGGTATAAGCTGGATTTGTAGGACTGGGAAGTCTAGACATGCTGAAGAAGATGAGTTTGAGTATTTAGTATTTCTCTGTCCCTGAGCAGAAGCTTGCATTGGTAGCACATTCATATTCATGCTGGGCCTTGAACTCTGAAGCTTGCTTAGCTAAGTCTCCACAGCCTCCATTCCCTAGATGCCACAGTGTTTGGACCGTCTTTTCTTCCTTTGATTTGATGTCCCCAAAGGGGGACAAGTAACAGATCTTCCCTCTTTTGAGGAAATATTTGTATTTGACCATACCTTTATTATACAGTCATGTGCTGCATCACGACGTTTTAGTCAACAGTGGACCAAATAGAAGATGGTGATACACCACATAGCCCAGGTGTGGAGTAGGCTGGACCGTCCAGGTTTGTGGAAGTACATTCTATGATGTTCGCACGATGACAAAATTGCCTAACGAGGTATTTCTCAGAACACATTTCTGTTGTTAACAGCGCGTAGTTAACAGACCATATACACATATCTCCTCCCACTCCCTAATCTTCCTCCTGAATTCCAAACCAGATTTTGTCCTTTTCCAGAAAAGCCAGACTAAATCAAGCTCTCTACCACTAGGTCTCTCCCTCTTTATTAAGAATGAGGAAACTATTCACCCCTCTCTAAGCCAGATTGTTCTTGATGAACGTATAGAAAGTAGAACATAGTTGAAAGTCTTTATGTAACTGTGCAATCCTGATTTTTATTGACTTCTTCCTCGCTCTCCTAGGTAACAGCTTGCCTGATTGCTGTGGCGAAAACAGACCATGAAGTTGAAGTGCGCAGAGCTGCCATCCACGTGATCGTGCTGCTGCTTCGGGGGCTCAGCCAGAAAGCTACAGAGGTAAGTCAATCTCTTACCACTTGCAGCTTCCGTGCCTCTTTGGTTTTTGTCTGTTTATCAGTCTCCCTTTCACCAGGGCAGGCCTCAAACCTTTACCCTGGGTGGACTCATGATGATGGATCGATAAGTAGGAAATTTGTAGCAGGAAAATGATAATGTTTGCATCTTACTAAGCGTCTCTGTTTCCTCTGTAACATAGTAGGCAAACCACACACTAACTGCTGCAGAAAAACCGGAGTATAAATTTATAGATTGAAACTCTGAGTCCTAGTGTTCTCCTCAGAGCGACGGGTTCCAAGGTGAGCGCGCTAGAACACACTAAGCCTGCCTCTGTAGCCTGAGCTTTAGTGACTTGTCTTCCCTGATTCATAGTAGTTCATACTGAATTATTAAAGGGCCTCATTTAAAATGTTTCCTTTCTAGCTATAAGTTCAATCCATAAGATTTTCGTTGCTGCGTAAGTTAATCTTTCTTCCTCCCCTAAGTGGGTTTGACTGGATATTGGATGGCCAATACAGGAAGAAAGTATTTATATCTACATGTGAGCTAACAATGAGTGACCTCTAAATTAATTTTCTTCTTGATCTTAATGGACACTCGTTCCCAGTTGACTTTATAGAGAGTTTGCATTAATAATTCACTGCCTGGCATCCACAATGCTCCTCTGCGGCGGGCCTATCGGTATTTAACTAAGTGACAGTGAAGCCATTAGAAGAGTAATTGTTTTGTCAGACACACAGGCTTTATTCATGCTAGACTTTGTCATATCAAGTTTCTTACACCATATTTGTACAAGCGTGGACTCATTAGTTATCCCTTAGTTATTATCTAGGACCTTGATGGGAATGGGGATGTACAGAGATCATAACTCAGTAATTCAGGTAATTAAGTAAATTGCTATGGTGTACACACTGTTCTTGTTGAGAATATGCTATATAAGAGGGAGATAAGAAAGGGTAAGTGATTTTCATCCATTGTTAAGAACTGCACAATTCTTAACAAATATACAGCAGGGGAAACTGGGTGAGGAGTATGCAGGAATTCTCTATGTTGTCTTTGCAACTTATCTGTAAATCTAAAATTATTTCAAAATAATAAAAATATTGAAAAGCATGAGTTACAACACTAGTAAATGAAATTTATAAAACTGTAAGTGCGGCACTCTGAGTAAGAGGAGGGAGGGGTGAGAGAGAGAGGGAGAACGAAAAAGAGAGAGAGAGAGGAAAGCAGAACAAAATGTCTAGTTAGTAAAGTGAGAGAAGAAATAGAAATTCTATCCAGATTTCTCACATCCACATGTAGCCAATGAAAGCAACACTGCTTGTCTCACCAGTACTAAAATAATTTGTAGCCATGGAAGATTTTCATCACTTTCAAAAAAGCCACGTGAATGAAAAACCTCTACTATTCTCCAAACCAACTGTAGTCTGCGCTCACTGAAATTTATCAATTGTGCTTACTCAGTGAATAAAGAAAAGGAAATGGAATGGGATGAATGTGTGATGCCTCTTCCTGTGGCATCCTTGAGGCCAGGTGTGTTAAATCTTGTAATCGTAGGTGTGATTATAAAACAGGGGCACTTTAATGAAAAGCGGAGATAACCACAAAGCTTTCAATCTCGGATTTCTGCTCTGTTTTGCCCCCAGGAACAGCTGAAATGAAAATGCCACTTTGTTAATGAAGTTTGGTGGTGTGTTTTTTTTCCTTCTAATCACTATCTCTCAAGCTGTAGAGTGCCAAAAGGTAATCCCAGGTTTCAGTGAATTCTCTGTTACTCATAGATGTGTCAGCCAAGGACCTCTGTGGTTCTGGCAGCTTAAAAAGGAGGCAGAGAGTCCAGTGAGAAGCAGAGGTTCAGAAGATCAGGTGATAGACTGGGATCAGAGAGGGAAGATATCACCACCCCCAATTCATGAGACAGCTTTTATTGCCCTCCCATTTGAAAGTAGCCAGAATTTTGTGCAGTCAATACAATATCCATATTGGAGGAAAATACTGCATTCACTTTCTTATTGAAAAACTTACTTTCTCTGCTTAGCCTTGTTTTGGCCTTATGACCACATCTGTTTCTTGACTCATCCCCAATATAACCTGAAGCCTAGGAGAAGCCAGAAAGACTACACTTTAAGCCCATTCTAACTTACCTTGCTGAAAGGTAAATTTACTAGGATACCCAGGAGAGGAGCTATGATTAGACCTATATCTTCTCTTGGCCTCAAAGTTAAGAACAGCCCTCCTTGGGCGTCCAGCTGGCTCAGTTGGTTAGAGGGCAAGCTCTGAATAACAAGGGTTGCCAATTTGATTCCCACACGGGCCAGTGAGCTGCGCCCTCCACAACTAGATTGAAGACAACGATCTACTGCTGAGCTTCTGGAGGGGCGACTGGACAGCTCAGTTGGTTAGAGCCTGAGCTCTCAACAACAAGGTTGCCGGTTCAATTCCCACCTGGGATGGTGGGCTGTGCTCCCTGCAACTAAAGATTGAAAACGGCGACTGGACTTGGGCTGAGCTGTGCCCTCCATAACTAGATTGAAGGACAATGACTTGGAGCTGATGGGCCCTGGAGAAACACACTGTTCCCCGATATTCCCCAATAAAATGTATTTATATATATATATATATATATATATATATATATATATATATATATATATATATATTTTTTTTTAAAACCACAGAAAAACAGCCCTACTCTACATGGAGAAGATGAGCTGAGCCACAGAATGAGAAAATTGTGCCTAACTATCCAGCTCTTCCCGAATTAGGTCTTTGCAAGGTGATTGTTTATTTTCAGTGTTGTAAATGTTTAGAGCATCCGTATTCATAAATTTATTCTAAAGACAATAACGAATGATTAGGGCAGTAGCCTACTACCTGGTAGTAGCCTACCAGACTGGCCCTTCTTCAGATAACCACTAAAAACTCTGGATATAATATAGTAAATAGCCACCTGGAGGTACTGGAGTGTGGTCAGAAGCTGGCAGGTTCTTATGGGGAGTCCATGCTTAGAGGAGAGGCACAATACAAAGGGAGTTCCCATTTTCCTGGCTGTTAGCTTAGGGACAAGTCTATTTGGCTAAGAATGCAGTACATAAGGGGCACTGGTGGAGAAGTCATAGTCTTTCTGTACTATGGGACCAGAAGATTGAATCTGGGGAAGCTACAGCTGCAGAACAGAGAGAGGGCAAATCCCAGAAAGACCCAGAAAGAGAGAGGAATCCCAGATTCTGTCTGCCTACATCTCTGGCAGACCCTTGAACCAAGTAAGATAATTGCCTGCTTTGAAAAAAGAGAGGGAGGGAGGGAGGGAGGGAGGGAGGGAGGGAGGGAAGAAGAAAGGAAGGAAGGAAGGAAGGAAGGAAGGAAGGAAGGAAGGAAGGAAGGAAGGAAGGAAGGACCAATTGGAAGAGAACAGAATCCAGAGTCTCCATAATTTAACATTCATAATGTCCAGGATACAATCCAAAAATAATTCAATATATGAAAAACCAGGAAAATGGAACATACGTTCTCAACAGAAAAGAAATCAACTGAGACCAACTCCAAAATAATCCTGATGTTGGAATTATCAGGCAAGGATTTTAGAACAGCTATTACAATTATCCTCAATGAATTAAAAAAATATATATACCTGCAATTAATAAAAAGATAGGAAATCTCAGCAAAAAAAATAAAAACAGTAAAAAACAGCTAAATGGAAGTTCTAGAACTGAAAACATCAATATCTGGGGTTTTGTTTTTTTTAAATCACTGAATGGAATTAAAAGTAGAATAGAGATCACCAAGGAAAGAATAAAAGAATTTGAAGCTAGAACAATAGAAATTAATGTGAAGAACAGAGAGAAAAAGTGGGTGATTTGGAGTGACCGGAGGCTCTCAGAAACCTAAACCCATCTTTCCCCGAGGAGCGATGGTTCAGTATCCACTAATTTAGTGTTCTTGGTGACTTTATAGAACATAGCTACTGTGCATAACGAATTGGCTGTATAGTAGTCCTTCCTTATCCTTGGGGGACACGCTCCAAGACCCCCAGTGGAGGCTGAAAGCGAGGATAGTACCGAACCCTATATGTACTATGTTTTTTCCTATATATACGTACCTGTGATAAAGTTTAATTTATAAATTCAGCACAGTGAGAGATTAACAACAATAACTAATAGTAAAATAGAACAATTATAGCAATATACTGTAATAAAAGTTTTGTAAATGTGGTCTCTCTCTCAATATAGTTCATTGCACTATACTCACCTTTTCACTTATAGGAATCACTTTACAGCTTCTTTTTGGCACATCTGAATTGCCAGCACCACTACTCTTGTGCTATGGGACCATTATTAAGTAAAATAAGGTTTATCTGAACACAAGCACTGTGAAAACAGGACGGTCTATCTGATAACCAAGATGGCTACTAAGTGCGCGGGTAGCATCTAATCATGGACACGCTGGACAAAGGGATGATTCACGTCCAGGAAGGGATGGAGTGGGATGGCAGGAGATTTCATCATGCTACTCAGAACGGTGCACAATTTAAAACTTATGAATTATTTATTTCTGGAATTTTCCATTTAATATTTTCAGGCCATGGGTGATTGCGGGTAAATGAAACCACAGAAAGCGAAACTCCTGATAATGGGGGACTACGGTATATATAATAGGAAATAAAAATTGATGATCTTTAAAAAAAGAATGAGTGATTTGGGATTAACTGTAGTTCTGTTAGGTTGGTGCAAAAGTAATTGTGGTTTTTGCAATTTTCAACCATTTAAACCTCAGTTACTTTTGCAAGAACCTAAAAGATATATCCAGATGACTACTACTGCAGTCCTCTACGTAGTTTACAGACAGTTGACTTCTCAGAACTGTGAAGTACTGGAGAGCTTTACACATGGGCTTATCGTGACTACCTATGGCAGCATTTTATATTGAAACTTTTCCCCTTGCTTTTTAATATCAGAAGGTAATTCCCAGAGCTTAGTTTTTCTTCCTTCTAATACTTAATTTTAGATGACAAAAGAATAATCTGTTCTCTACTGTGTCTAGTGGGAGATAAGTTGTAGGCTTTAGAATTGATTCTTCCAAGATGATAAACAAGTCTTGACACCAGGTCGTATCTTCAAAAACAAGCAAAACCTGAAAGCATCCTCAGTGGGAAGAGTTTGGCATTCATTATTATAACTGATGGCTGAGTCAGGTTCTGAGCCAAACCAAGCCCTCCCCCCCAGGAGTGATTTTTTAGCCCCTTCTTTTGAGTCCAGTGTTGGACTTTGATGACAGAAGACTCTTCCTAATGACATTTTGAATAATGGTTTCACTAACATTTGTGCAGTTGGAGGTTACTCTCCTACTGCTTTGTGAGAGAAAAGGCAAACTCTGGCTTAAAAAAATGAAATGGTTTGCTACGACGTTATGCTTTTTTAATTATAGCAGTTACACATGGTCCATCCAGACGATGCAGTGCGTGTGTCCTAGGTTCACCTTGGGCCTGTCTGTCCAGACTGGGAACTAGGACCTGAGGGGGGTATGATACTTAATCTCCAACACAGCACCCAGGGCAACTTGTAAGTAAATGGACAGACTGAATGGAAACTTCCTTTTATTGGTTTTGTCTTATCCTGAAAGTTATTTTGACAACATTTGATGAGTTTTTTTGTGCCATGGGTACAGTAAACAGGCCCAGTTTCCTTCCCAGAGCTAGTTTCACAGACACTGCTCCTTTTTAACAGATCGAAGTCTCCATGTGAGAAGCAAGTGAAAAGAACATTTATATAAAAATGAAAGGGCTCCAGGTAGTAATTATTCCTCTGTAAACTTTGAAAAAACTGCTTGAGGGGGTGGCCAGTTAGCTCAGTTGGTTAGAGCGTGGTGCTGATAACACCAAGGTTGCTGGTTCTATCCCTGCATAGGCCACCGTGAGCAGCACCCTCCTTAAAAAAAAAAAAAAAAAAAAAAAGGTGCTTGGGACAGCCCTTCCAGGACTGAAATAAAAGAGCATTTTCCCTTCCTGGGAGTGTACGGCCAGTTGACCAAGGCAACTTGTTGATTGATCCTTTTCTTCTTTTTTTTTTATTTAAGATTTTATTGGGGAAGGGGAACATGATTTTATTGGGGAACAGTGTGTACTTCCAGGTCTTTTTCCAAGTCAAGTTGTTGTCCTTTCAATCTTAGTTGTGGAGGGCGCAGCTCAGCTCCAGGTCCAGTTGCCGTTGTTAGTTGCACGGGGCACAGCCCACCATCCCTTGCGGGAGTCAAACCGGCAACCTTGTGGTTGAGAGGACACGCTCCAACCAACAGCCATCCGGGAGCTCAGCGGCAGCTCAGCTCAAGGTGCCGTGTTCAATGTTAGTTGCAGGGGGCGGAGCCCACCATCCCCTGCAGGAGTCGAGGAGCCGAACTGGCAACCTTGTGATTGAGAGCCCACTGGCCCATGTGGGAATCAAATTGGCAGCCTTCGGAGTTAGGAACATGGAGCTCCAACCACCTGAGCCACCGGGCCGGCCCAAACGATCCTCTTCTGCTACTGGCCAGGGTTTGGGTGCTTACAGTTTTGCTATTCTTCATAGAAGGCATTTAATAAAAATTCAGCATTTGTTGGACATTGTTTACAGTGTCAGCGGCACACAGAGACTTTAAAATATATTGTGAGTTTATAAATTGTCTCTGCCCCCCAAACATTTCCCTCTTTACTTTTAGATATCCTAGTTGCTGTTGCTTCATTTCCATCTTAGAAGGAAAAAAAATCCTCTTAGGTACTGTATCAGTTTCCAAGGGCTGACATAACAAAGTGTTACAAACTGTGTGGCTCAAAACAACAAAAATGTACAGTCTCGTAGTTCTAGAGGCTAGAAGTCCAAAATCAGGGTGTTGACAGAACCATGTTCCTCTGAAACCTGTAGGGAAATTCTTCCCATAGTAAAAGCTCCAGTGGTTTGCCGGCGATCTTTGGCGTTTACTGGCTTGTAGCTGCATAACACCAGTCTCTGCCTTTGTCAAGACATGCATTCTCCTTGTGTTTCAATGTCTTTATGGGGCTTTCTTCTTATAAGGACACCAGTCATGTTGGATAGGGGCCCACCCTACTCCAGTATGACCTTATCTTAACTAGTTATATCACAACAATCCTGTTCCCCAATAAGGTAACATTTTGAGGTACTGGGGGTTAGAACCTGAACATATTTTTTTGGGGGGAGCAGGGGACACAACTGAACCCATAACAGGCCCCTAAGATTCCATAAGGCCTCTCTCCTTTGTGCTTATGCTTCTCCATCTGTTCATTATTGCTGCATCTTGAGAAGAGCCTATTTTGTGTGGCGCGTCTCTGTCTCTTTCTCTTTTTTTTAAAGCATCTGTACCACATCCCATAGCCTCGGGAAGGCAACAGAAGCAGTGTTTCTGACATGCTTACCTTGAAAGAACTGGATTCTGACACTTGAAAGTAATGAGGGAGCTTAGAATAATTTTTGGGATTGTTGGACTTGGTGCAAGTTCTGGTCTTGGTCCAAGTCTCTTCACCCCTCTGAACCTTGTTTTCTTATCATTCCTACCTGCCTGACAGAGATGTGGCAAGAATGAGATGGGATAACACATAAAACTGCGAACTGTAAAGGGTTGTAAATATAGAAGACAGCAATGATGATAACTACTAGTCATTATTGTTCCTATTATTACTACGACCACCACCACTGTCTGATCCATGGATTTGCTGGGGATTCTTTAATGGTTTTTTTTAAACCCACCGAAGATAATTTTATGTTCACCCTAAATGAATAGGCAATTTATTTCATGGCTGGAACTTTGAGAGCCTGACGCTTTATCATGCCAGGCTCATCAGTTATGCTCAGCTTTTGGAAGACAGACTTCCGACTCTGTACAAGGATCATGTTGCATATGCCACCTCATTCTTCCTCATGATAGATGCCAGCTCAACTGGGAAAACATATAAGAACCTATATACTTTGTAGTTATCAAACCAAAAGGACTTAACATATGTTTGAACTTGATTTGACTTTCAATACTATTTTCTCCCTTTCTTAGCTACCACTAGGAAGCCGTGGAGATAGTACAGCGCTCTGAGCTTTCATAAAGCAGGCACTGAGCTAGGTGCCTTATTGTATTATGTCAGTGGATTCCCTCGGGAACCTGGAGGGGTAGGTGTCGTTATCCCCATTTTTCGCATGACTAAAGGAAGCCCCTTGAGGTTAAGTAAACAGCTCAAAATCATACTGCTGGCAAGTGGCAGAGCTGACTTACACCCAGGCTTTGTATCTCTAAAGCCTGTGCTCTACCTGGCTCAACTGTCCTCTAACCTTATTAGACTACGTATTTTTTAAAGAAAGAGCAAATCAAGATTATTCTTAAGGCAAAAAATTACACCAATAATGTGTGAAAATATACAATAAACTGTCACCAATTTAATTACCCTGCTGAGAAGATTTAAAGGACATTCTAGTTAACTGAGTAGGGACTTGTACCAAGTTCCAGCCAGTTCCTTTTTAGCCATATACTTTTCTGTAAATAACAAAGTTCTCATCACTTCTTTGTGTCAAGGTGTTAAAATTGTGATGAGTTTTACACCTGTTATGTATATTTAGAAGCTTGTCTTATTCTGTTTTGTCTCAAGCCCAACATAATTTGCTATATTTTACTTCTTAAGACCCAGTCAGACCAGAAGTACAACTTTTCAGATGTTCATTCCCACACATTAAAAACCGAATGTTTAGTCATTAATGAATGCCTGTTTTTCCGAGGATCTCCACCACCTGTCAAATATAAGATTTGTATATGGGATAGCAACTCAGAAGTCATGCTCTTAAATCCCTGAATTTAAGAGGATTTATAGCTAGATTACCCTGGCAATAATCAGGGACCTTTTTCAGGGGCACGTTTGTCCCAAGATCTGAGCCAGAGTCTGAGAGAACATGGCTGGAAGGGTGTCAGGAGAGGAATGCGGTGCCAGGCTGGAGACAGACCCAACCTGAGGGAAGTTGTTGAATAGAGAAAAAACGCAAGGCCAGGTCCAGGAAGATGAAGGCCACTGCTGCCGACCCAAAGGGAAGTGAAATGAGTGCCCTCTGTTCATCAATAGTACAATAGCATCCACTCCCCCTACCTTGTATATTTTTCTCACATAGTTTCTTAAATTGAGATATAATTCTTGTTCATAAAATTCACCCTTTTAAAGTGTGCAATATAGGGTTTTTATGATGTATGACAATTGTTAATAGTTCCCCAACTTGCCACCGTGCGCTTACATTGGCACCACGGTACAAATAGCTCGGTAAGGTTTCATAACCTTGGTATATCAGTGTCTCACAGCTGTGTTCGTGTTGACGTGTAGCGGTGTCTTGCTGAGTGGCGTTCATTATTGTTGTTGTATGTTTTTGTGTGCTGTCAAGAGAATGCCTGAGCTTGAACCAGAGCAACGAACAAACATTAAATTTCTTGTTAAACTTGGCAAGAGTGGATGTGAAATCAGGGACGTGTTAGTCCACGTTTATGGGGATAATGCCATGAAGAAAATGGCAGTTTATTAATTGATTAAACGTTTTTCTGAGTGGAGAGAATGTGTTACTTTTGAAGAGAGGTCAGGATGGCCAGTAGCAAGCAGAACTGATGAAAAAATTGCAAAAATTCGTTGAATTGTGCGTCAAAATCGTTGGCTGACTGTGAGAAGCATAGCAGACCAAGTAAACATCAATAGAGAAACAGGAAAATCCTAACTGAAAATCTTGGCATGAGAAAGGTGTGTGCATAAAGGGTCTCAAAGGAGCTCACTGATGAACAAAAGCAAAGGAGAGACGAAGTTTGCCAAGACTTTTTGGAGATGCAAGATGATGTTTTGGGCTGTGTTATCACTGGTGATGAAACATAGGTGTACCAATATGACCCTGAAACAAAGCATCAAAGCGCACAATGGAAGTCAGCCATTCTCCACGACCAAAAATGTTCCGTCAGTCCAAATGAAGAGTCAAAACGATGTTGCTAACCTTTTTTGATATCAGAGGGATTATTCATTATGAATTTGTACCAATTGGACAAGCAGTTAACCAAGTTTACTATTTGGAAGTGCTGAAAAGGCTATGTGGAAAAGAAAAAAACTACCTGAACTTTTCGCCAATAATTCATGGCTCATGCATCATGACAATGCATCAGTTCACAGGACACTGTCTGTGAGGGAGTTTTTAGCCACTAAACAAATAACTGTATTGTAACACCCTCCCTACTCACCTGATCTGACCCCAATTATTTCTTTTTTTACCTGAAGATAAAGGAAATACTGCAAGGAAAACATTTTGATGACATTCAGGACATCAAGGTTAATACAACGATAGCTCTGATGGCCATTCCAGAAAAAAGAGTTCCAAAATTGCTTTGAAGGGTGGACTAGGTGCTGGCATTAGTGCATAGCTTCCCAAAGGGAGTACTTTGAAGGTGACCGTAATGATATTCAGCAATGAGGGATGTAGCACTTCTTCTAGGATGAGTTCACGAACTTAATTGTCAGAATGTCTAGGATTGAATCCCAGCTTGTAATTTATTGGCAGTACGACTCTGCACAAGTCTAGTTGACCTCTCTGTGCCTCAATTTCTTCATCTGTAAAATGGGGATAATATAGGGTTGTTGTAAGAATTAAATGAGCTTATTTATGTAAAGGTTCTAAAAGCTCCTCAGTGTTTATATTATCATGACTGTAAGTATATCCATAGCTGAGCCCTATAATATACTATGATTACATAGCTTGTCTTGTATTGATTTTGGCTTTCTGTGAAGTTAATAAATGTCTCATTTATTACATTTGTTACTTTTCTATGAGCCAGTTACTAATTCATCTTCAATCTCTGCTAAAAGTTTATAAATCTCTTAAAAGTTTCAAACACATCAAGCACTACCCTAATAGCTTCATCTCTGAGATACATGTCTCCTACAACCCATCATCCACTCGCTCTTATCTGGACTGCTTACTTTCTAAGCCTACTACAAGATGTAAGAACAAAGCGCTATTTATAGATAATGTGTTATGTGCATGGGCTGGTGGACCTTATAGGACGGTGATGATCTGGCCAGGTCATTTCATCGGGAAACTCGAAGACTTGTTCTGAAGTCTTTTTTTGGGGGGTGGGGCAGGTCAGAGAAGAATCGTCTAGTCTCCTACCTAGACTGGCTAGCCAGAGTTCTAGAAGATGAGTGGAAGGAGGTATATGGTGGTCTCACTATTCAGTAGGTAGATTTTCGCCTAATCCTTCTGTTTTTGACATGGCAGCCTTATCCTATCTGTACCTGATGTCCACATATCCAGAGTCCCTCTGCTGGACTCTCCAGAGGGTAACACTAGGCTTCTGCTATGTTGAGGAAGGGCAGTCACCTGGATACACAGAGTTGAAGGCGTCAAGGGACATAATTACTCCTCAGACATACTTCCAACCAGGGTTTCTGTTCACCTCCATTTTAAGAGGTATGGTTCATCAACTCCTGGACTCTTTTTGAGTTTCTGTGGTGCATTCGGCTTGCTTCTGGGCTTCTTGGGTTTAATGAGTCAATTTATCTTCCAAACCAGGACACTTGAGAGAGTGAAAGAGGACACTATTAATAATTACACCAGTGCAGCAGATGTAAAACATACTAATCTGGGCAAATCAGGATTCATCCACCTGCTTCTAGCATCCAAACTTTTGTTGCCATTGCCTTGTTAGTTCTTTTTGTTCTGATAACTTAATGCCATTTTTTAAAAATCCCTTTACTGTCATTTTAGTGGGATTTTGGGAGAGAGCAGTAGTGTGTACGTTTTCAATCCACCAGCTTTCAGGAAACAGCCTCCATTCTTCCTTCTTTATTGATGGAGAAAGTAGGTGTGGTGGACATGTGTGGCTATAGTCAGAGCTCTTTTGGTTTTAAGCAACAGAAACCTAGTCTGAACTAGCTTAAGTAAAGAGAAAGTTTTTTTAGCCTCCTGAATCTAAGGAAGAGTGAACAACCCTCTTATGGGAAAAGCTGGGATGGAGCTGGTCATCAGTGACTCTTAGATTCAGGAACTGAAATGCTCCATCTCTTGTCTCTGCTTCTCCTGCATTTGCCTTCATTCTCTTGCACTGGTGTCCAGCTTTCTTCCTGTAACAGCAACATGACCACTGCCGGTGGCCCAGTGTTGTATGTAGCGTCCAGTACTCAGAGATTCCCCCTCTGGCCTCAATTGCAAAACCATGAGGGAAGAAACTTAATGTTCCAGCTAAGATCAGGTGCCCTTCCCATATCAGCCGACTTGTCTGGGCCAGGTAGGGTATATGGGGTTTCTGGTTTGTGTAAAACCATGTTCAGCCTCCATCAGAGCCATTTGTGAGAGGAGAGACTGGGGGTCAGTGCTTAGGAGTAGAAGACAATCCCGTAGCTTTCCTGAACAGTAACTTGGCCAAATCCTTATGGCATTAGTGATGAATTTGAGAAGGTAAGCTGAAAAGATTAGGGACTCAGTACCTTACTGTGACTCCTAAAACATAAAATGTTCAACCTTTTCTAATAGTAACATAAGTGACAGTTTGGAAGCCCTGACACTGAAAACTGCTCCCTTTCTGCCTCTTTTGCATATCATTTACATAGATCTACGTATGTTAGAACTTGGTTTGTCTTTCTCTCTTCTTCATCAGACTTACTGTTTTATTTTCTGTAGGGTAACTTTCTCTTTACCCTTATTCTGATCTAAAATGGCCAAGAAGAAGGTAATCTCATTGTTTTAATGATGTTATCAATGTTTCAAGATTTCAGGATTTTGGAATCTTAGAGGTGGAAGAAGGCTTAGAGACTATTTAATTTGTATTTCACAAAAATTTTCATTGGCTTACTAACCTCATGAGTTGTTCCTTTGATATACGGTCTCCATGGTCAAATAAGCTTGGGAGATGCTACATACTATTATGTAGTCCCCTCTTGGAGATTCTATGCATGTTAGCCTATTAAGGAGTCTGAGAAGTTCTGCAGCAAAGAAAACACAATTTCCTCAACTCATTTACCAAGGAACCCTTTTTTTTATTATAAGCATGCCAAATAATGTTCCATGGAACGTACTTTGGGAAATATTCCAATCATCTTATTTTATGAATGAGGAAATAAAGTTCATAAAGAGACTGTGGTTATAATTTTCCAGAACTAATGCCAGGAAGAATTAGCATTCATTTCCAGTTGTTCCTGGTAGCTTATATTAGCCCAGTGCTAACGGAAGTATAGTATCTCCCTTCTCTTACCTAATTCATGTATTCACCTGGCACAAGAGTCACCTTTTTATCCCATGTATCTTAGGTAACATCACAAAGGTGAGTTGGAGCACGAGTTAAGCACCAGGTTTGGGAATGGCTGCTGTCAGCTTCCTTTCTCGAGTAAGAACCCTAGATCCATATATCTTGTACTGGCAACTCAGAAGTACATGGGGTAGCCTTATTTTCCAAGATGGTAAACTATTCTTTGTAAAATTCCAACAAATCAAAATATTATCTTCTCTGAATTTATACAGTAGTTGCATTCCTGAAAAAATTCAAGACTAAAACCCCACAAAAATACTTTCACTGAGCATTTACTATACGATAGCACTTATATCTAAGTGCTTTACGTTAATTAATTCATTTAGTCTTCATGGTAATCCCATTTAGGTATGATTAATACCCACATTTTACATGAGGGAACTGAGACCGAGAAGATAAGTAACTTGTCCAACAACTCAGGAGTGGCAGAGCAGATGAACCCGGGCAGCACAACTCCAGAACTTGCACTCACATGTTCTGTGACTGTCAGCTCAAGGACCCAGAAACTGAGTCACTTGGGCATCTTCTGGACGGAGAGATCATGGCTAACAGAAGGCTGCTTCAGGCCCTAGGAACCTGACACCCAAAGGAAAACAGGCCAGACTACCTCCTTACAGCGTATTTACTCTCTGCTCTGGAGGATGAGGGAACAGTCAGAGAAGTGTTTGCGGCCAGCCTTGGACCCTGACCTCCCAGGACCTGCCAGTGTGAACTCTTCAGAAAGCAGAGACAGGAAACCACCCTGGCTTCCTTTTTACCTTTCCTCATGTTCCACTATCTCTTGCCAATAGCATGGTCCAACTGTGGACTACACCATCCAGCACCTTCCCATAATACAAACAACTGAAAAAAGCAGGGAGCAGAGAAAAACCAATGGAGTCCAAACACCTTTGGGACTGCCAGGCTAGGGAATGAGAGTCTTGGGACTTTCCTCCTACCCTACAGCCTGATCGGGAATAATTTCTTCCTCTGAGAGTGATTCTGTTGATAATCAGATGGGCCTCTGAGATACAAAACGTACTTTTCTTTGCTCTATTCCCTAAAAGGGAGTTCTAAGTGTCCCCGCCCTGGGGTGACTTGAAATGACAGTGAAGATTGATGCTTTGGGGTCTGTTCCAGCTCATTGCTCATTGCCCCATTATTTATTTGTTCTTAGCAAACCTGCTCCAAATAAATGCCATGTCCTCTGAGATTTGCTATAATAATATAAGTAACATTTATTAAGGGCTTTTTGTATACCAGGCAAAGCGCTAAGTTCTTTACTTTCATTATCTCATTGATAACAACTTTCTGAGATAAATACACTTATTAACTCTATTTACAGATAAGAAATTCAGGTCCAGAAGTTTACATTTCGATGGCCAGGTCAAATAGCCAGTAAAAGGTAGAACTGAGTGCAAACCCAGAACTGAGTGCCTTATTGCCAGCTTGACTGTTCTGAAGGAACTAATTAAAACTGGCCTGAGATTATACTTGAGGAAGAGGTGAGCTATTACAGGTATACTGGGATAAAGTTGGGTTCCTAGGACTTCTGTTTCCTTAACCACTGGACTTTCTTCTGCTCTTTAATTCTCCGGTGGTCGATAGTTATTCAGTTACTCAGCATAGTAAGGGAGCAGCCAGAGAGATCTTTCTGAAATGCAAATCTGCTGAGGTCCAGACTCCAGCTAAAATTTTTCCAGTGGTTCCCTGTGGTCCATAAGCTAAAGACCAGACTCCTTAACATAACATACAAGGCCGTGTGTAATCTGGGCCCCATGAGACTTCTATGACTGTCTCTCCCGTACTTTTCCTCATATACCCTGAGAACCTCATGTCAGCGCCGATAACCTGTGTACTGGATCTTGCCTCCACATCTGGGTCCATTACTGTTTCTTGTGCCCCAAATGTTTTCCTTCCCCCCTTCCTGCCCATCTGCTAAGCTTTTATTCATCCTTTTGGATTCTATGTAAGTGTCACACTTTTTGTGAAAAGACTTTCCTGATTTCTCAAGTAAAATGAATCCTCGCTTCTCAAGTCACTGCAGGACTAGAGTAGGTTTTGTAGTGCTTTGTTCACCTCTGGTGTCAATAGACTGTGAGCCCCTGAACACACCGTCACTTTTTTTTTAAGTTGTGATGAACTTTCCCATCTTAACCATTTTTAAGTGTATGTTCAGTTGTATACGTGTAAGTACCTCCACATTGCTATGCAGCCATCACCACCATCCCTCCACAGAACTCCTTTCACCCTGCAAAACTGACACTGTGCCCATTAAACACTAACTCTCCATTCCCCCTCCCCACAGCCCCTAGCAATCACCATTCTGTCTCTATGAATATGGCTCCTCTAGGTACCTCTTCCATTCACTTTCATATTCCCCAAATCTAGCACGTTGCCTTGCACAGAGTGCTTAATAAATGTTTATTGAGAGAGTACGTGAAATCCTTTCTCTAAGAGGCATGAACACATCTCTTGAATTTCTTTGTACCTGCCTTAGCAATAAATAGACTCCTTAGATGTTAAACTGGAAATCCTGAGACTTCCAAACTCTTCCAGAGTTCAGGTTCCCCAAAAGTAGAAGTTGTCTGAGCAAGTTCTCTCAAGGGGAGGAATTTTGCCTCCCTTACTGGGAAATGCCTAAAGTTTTTGTTACAGTTGGGTTGTAGATATGCTGTCCCCACATCACTTAGGAGAGGTCCTGAGGCAGAGTGACAGTGAATATTGATGTCTAGCCAGAACCATCTGTATTTCAAAACTTGGCTTCTCCCACACATACACAGGTATTTCCCTTAACTTCCCCCATCTGGGCAGAGGTTCTGCCATGATTCCAGCTAACCTAGCACCAGAGGCAGCTGCATTTTCTTACAGAACACACATTGGTAGCTGGTAACTTTCATTTTCTTGCAGAACGCACATTGGTAGCTGGTAACTTTCTGTCTTCAGAATCATACTTCACATACATGTTTGAGAATACATTTTTAGAAATATTTTGGGAAATGATACAATCTTAATTTGTGGATCAAAAATGATTTTGACCCTGTCACCTTTCAGGAAAATGAAAATCTGGTTGTTGATAGTTGCAAATTCCAAGAATGTAATAGGTTATGTCCAAATCACGTCACTCACTGTTGGCATTGAGATTTTTCATAGGCAGAGTCGTAACAGTGATCTCTACTTTTGAAACCATGGCATATCTCTTACCAAATCTCCTATCCAGTGTTTTTTCCTAACATCCTCAACTATTTGTATCCTGGCTGCTTATTAGAGTCACCTGGAGAGTATAAAAAGAAATTAAGGGCCAGCCCAGTGGCTCAGGTGGTTGGAGCACTGTGCTCCTAACGCCGAGGTCTCTGGTTTGATTCCCACATGGGCCAGTGAGCTGCGCCCTCTACAGCTAAGAGTGTGAACAATAGCTCTCCCTGAACTGGGCTGCCATGAGCAGCCGGAGGTTGGCGGGAGCTGCTGTGGGTTGCTGAGTGCTGCTGTGTGCAGCCATGGGCTACCGTGTGCTGCCATGAGCAGTGAGTGGCCAGCAGGCAGCCAGTGTGAGTGGCCCGCAGCCGATGAGAGCTGCTGTGAGCCACTGACCACCGACCGCCGCAGCCAGGGCGAGCGCAAGGCTCATAATACCAGCATGGGCCAGGGAACTGTGTCCCATACAACCAGACTGAGAAACAACGGCTTGAAAGGGAGTGGTGTCCTGTGTGGGGGAGAGGGAAACAGAAGAAAGGGGGGAAGAATTTTTTTTTAACCCTGAGTTCCAAACCCTAAGATTCTGATTCTGATTCCTGAAGTGGGAGCCCAGGCAATTTAAAAGTTTTCCAGGGGATTATAATGTGCAGCAAGGGTGGAAAATCACCACAGCAGAAGGGTGGTGTTGCTCAAAGGCGAGGTCTGGGCTGTGTAGACATACATGTGGGTGGGTGAGTTGCTTCTTCCAGTTAAGTCCACACCAGCTATGTATTAGCACATAATAGAAAGCCTACTGGGCCTCTCCCCTGTGTCAGTGACAATGGTTGTCTCCAGCCTTTGGTCTAATTCCATAACCTTTTGTTCCTGCGGCATCTTACAGAGAGCGTTGAATTCCACTGAGTAAATGCCCAAAGGAGAGTGGCCTGCACTTCCCCTTTAGCCAACTCCAGGTAGACCTGAGGCTGTGTGACCCTGGTGAGCCTGGGGGGATGTGAGATGCTCACGAACTAGTGCCCCAAAGGGAAACCAAGGCTTGTAGTCAGCCAGTAGCCCGGCAGCTGATCCCCCTCCTCCCTAACCAGGCCTAGCTTAATAAACAGTTTTGGTGGTGTAGGAAAAAGGTTCGATTCTCTCCATAGCTGTCTTTTGCATATTGGATTTCCTAGTAACCGCCACATTTAAAAGCAAGATTTACAGTTAGACCTGACAGACACAGATTTGAAATCTAGCTGTGTCCTTGATAATCACTAAACCTCTCTAAATCCCTTTTCCCTAATTTGTAAACTGGGCCTAATAGCACCTACCTCAGAGGATTAAATGAGATAGTGTGTGTGAAGGGCTAGCACCACGACTGAAATGTAGTAATCACCCACTCAATAAATGGCAGTGAGCCTTTTTGCTGGTGCCATCCAATCCCACGTGGGAGACTTTAGGAGCAGAAAGGGGGTAGGACTGTGCTCCCTCAGCAGGGTGTCTGCATGGAGAGCTTCAGGGCCAGGGATAGGAAGCCCTTTGCCCCAGACGTGGTCATGGAACACAATTTGAAAGCTGGGATTGTAATCACCTTCTAAGGACAAAGCTCCCGATTTCTCCCACAAGCTACAGCTTGCTGCTGCCTTTGCACATACTCCGGCCATTTTTCCTGCCTTCTTTGTTCTATTTCCGTGCCTGTGGGAGTGTAGGAAAGCTGCTGCCTTCCTCAGGTTGCTATTTAAAGACATTCTGAAAGATGCTGCCACCACTGCTCCTAGCGCCAGAGCAGCTGCTGTTTCTGTCCCTGAAGCAACGAGGTGGATGCAGCCCCTGTCAGTTGGTCTGTGACCCCTCAAAGCCTTGGGTAGCATGCCTCAGCATAAGCTAGCCTAGGGGCACACACAATTAGGTGTCAGTAAGTCCATTCACCGACTTTTTGTTGTAGGATCCTTGAGCTGTCACCCCTACCAGGTGTAACCTTAGTGGCAGTGTTGGTCTTTGTCCCCAACCTGCTCATCCTGTTCATCCCTGTAGCATTTTTGGCACTCGACTGGTTAATTTTTTTCTCCCTTATTCTTCCATGAAAATCACACATGATACCCTCCTCATCCCCTCCTCACCCATCTCCAGTTTTCACTTGTGATACTCTCCCCATTTAACAGCCAGACACAATCCAGAAGGGGTAAAAATGCCATTTTTCGCTGGGTCTAGCAGAGAAAAATACTTTGGAAATAAAAGGTTTTTGAAATGCTCAGTAACCTCCGGCTAATAATGCTACCCTGAACTTCATTCAGCATGTTTGAGATTCTCTGTCGGGTGTGGATAGAAATCTCTTAGACATTAGTAATCCTGTCTTTCTTTGGTGACCCTCCCAACGCTTTCAATGAAGTGTCTCAAAAGCCCGGTCTTTCTGTCTGAATCGGCCCTCATTTCTTTTTAATAGACACATCAAAGTGAAGGTTTAGGTTTTATCGGGGAAAGCATTTATTCTTCTTTAGGCCAGAGCTCCCTGAATGAGGTCCAGATTGGCCACCTCCATCTGCTTCCCCAATTTGTTTCCTGCCCATTATCTCAGAGAGGCTGCTTGCCTGCAAGACCCCAGCGCCTGGCTCCACGCTCCGCAGAATCCCTCCCTGCTCTCAGCTCTGGACTCGCATGGTCTGTGTCCTCGATTATCAGGTGCCCACTCTGGCCCTGATACTGTGCTCAGACGACAGACAGTACATCTGTTTCTCCTCTTTTAAACCTGTTTCGTTTCTTCTAACTCCCCTCCGTTTATTCATCTTCCTGATGACTCTTTTTTTGGCCTCTGCTCTCTATTTTTCATTTTGAGAGCTGTGCCTTTCCCCACATTTTTTTTAGCTACTTGGTATTAAACTCAATGAGCTCAATGTCAGAGTAATAATAGCAACAGTACTTTGAATCATATATCACTTTTCTTGTGATAGCAAAGTCTTCTCACATGCATTGTCTCTTTTGATCCCATATACACTTGTAAGGTAGGCAGTATATGTGCTTTATGCTCCCCGCTTTGTAGTAGTGAAAATAATAACCACTTTGAGAGGCAGAATGTATAGGAGTTAATAAAGAACATCAGCTCTAAGTCAGGCTGCCAGGGTTTGAATCCTGGCTCTACCTGGTAGGAGCTGTGCGGCCCCAGGCAAATTGGAGATAATAATAGTACTTCTCTCCTTGTGTTGTTGTGAGGATTAAGTGAATTACTATAGAGAAAATGCCTAGAACCATACCTGGCACATAACAGGTAATGTATAAGGGTTAGCTGTTGTTATCATTCATTCATTCATCAAAAATTTACTACATGCCACAGCGGCTACATGCCAGGCTCTGTTTTGGCCTCAGTGACAAGATGGACACAGTTCTGGGCCTCAGAGAGTTCACAGTGTTAGTGCAGGAGGCTGACAAACTGTCTCTTATTTAGCACCCACCATACACAACTCCTTGTGTTTGCATCTTCAGAGACATTAACTCTAATTCTTACAACAACCTTAAAAGGAGACAGAATTACCCCCATTTTACAGATGAGATCACTGGGTTCCAAGAGCTGAAGTAGTTTGCTCCTAGCTAGTAATTAGGAATGCCAGGATTCACTTCGCCCGATTCGCCTGCCTCTAGACCATTTGATTCAACTCTGCGTGTCTCTCTGCCCCACAGGGTGGGGAGCTCCTGACAGGTAGGCATGAGCCCTCGTTGCCCAAAATAGGTTGCATCGTCTACTGCACATGGGTTGTGAAATGTTGGCTGAGTTGTGCTCTGTGGATGATCCTTGACTCTCTGCCCCATTTCTGGTCTCATCTTTTCACTCTCACTTCCTTCAGCCACCAAATCATACATTAGTTTTAACATGGAGGTGCAGTGGTCAAAATGAGGGTTCTTAGGAGTTGGCCTATAATTTTCTGACATACTCATACTGCACCTATTGCTTATTCCAAGGTGTTTTTAAACAGAACTACTCAGATTCTGGGGTTTCCTCCTCTTCTGGCCCCTAATCTAGAGAATCTTTTTTTCTGCCAGGCCAGTCTCCAGCCACTAACTCCAGTCAGTGTCTTGCCTTTTATTTCAATGTCTGATTTCCCGGTCAGTCCTGTTTCTGTCTTTGTTTCCAATACTTATTTATTTCTTAGCCACAATTGGTGGTTGATAGGATTGCATGGAATTTCATTTTCTTTCTTTCTGACCTTTTTCTGCCTCATCTATTGGTTCTATAGAAGATTGAACTTCTAAGTATAGTTAGTATATGCTAGCATTAATTTTTTTATCCTTTTATGTTTAGTAACCCACTTTCCCCTTAAATATTAAGAAATTATAGATGGGGGCGGTTGGTTAGCTCAGCTGGTTAGAGAGCGGTGCTCTTAACAACAAGGTTGCCGGTGCCATCCCCACATGGGCCACTGAGCTGCACCCTCCACAACTAGATTGAAACAACTACTTGACTTGGAGCTGATGGGACTTGGAAAACACACTTAAAATAAAGCTTAAAAAAAAAGAAAAGAAAGTATAGATGGAAAGTCCTCTGCTAGATCACGTCTTTCCGAGTTCTTACTTCTGTAAATGTCTGGTTTGTGACCGTTTGTGTTGTGTCTTGTTGATCTCACATAATAATAACAGAAGAATAATAACTTCCATTTGTAAAATCACCCTGAAGTATAAAGGACTTTTAAAATATTAAAATAATTTTTTTAATGTAACTGAATCTACTAATTACTAAATGTCTTTACTAATGGAGCTTGTGTTAGAGAGGCAGTTTGACTAGAGACTTGTTTCTTCTTCTGTTTTCCAGATATTTGGGTTGTGGTTCTATTGCTTTTATAATGAAATAAATAAGTAAATAAGTTTAGGAACTAAATAGAAGAAAGGTATTTGCTATTTATTGCTTCTTTTGATCTTAACGCAGATACAATAACCACTTCAGTGATGTTCCAGGTCAAGCTCAATGAAAGAGTCAAACACTGTTTTCCTGCTTTTCCATTGAAAGTGCACCTGTGTGCCCAAGGCAGTCTTTTGCGCACACATTCCCTTTTCAGTATGCCCTGCCTCATCGGGTCTTTTCTAAGCCATGTCTAACCCGAAAGACTTACCCTTGGCCCTGAAGCAGCAGCATTGTGTGCTTCTGGGAACGGACCTGGCACCTGGAGGGGAGGGGAAGAGAGGAAGTGTGTCTTGGGGTGGGGGGGACTCACACTCTAAATTCTTTTAATAAAGCACCCGAACCCCACCTCTTTCCAAAAAGTTTCAGACTGAGAATCTTGGTAGTTCTTTACGGTATCCTTGGCCCACCTCCACTCACACCTGTACCCCCCTCCACCTTTCCCTGGAGTCCTTGGGCCTTGATGTGTGGGGGTCTGAAGAGCAGGTGTGTTGAACTCTTAATGAGAGGTTTCCTCCGTGGGATTGCCTATATCCTGCCCACCACAGAGGCTCCTGTGAGTAACTTTACCTTTGAACTCTCCTTGTATTCAGCCTCTGATCCTTGGGATTTGGTGACAATCCCTGGCTGGCAGGAAGCTTTGATCCCTGGGGAGTCCAGAGGAAGTCCTGTGATGTGTGGGATTCCCAGGGTTACAGGGATTGGGTAGAAGCCATACCAGGATGGGTTGCTAAGGTAGACCCATTAATTAAGAAGGAGCCTTTGCCTAACACTCAGCTGCCTAAAAAAGGAGATCCGGTAACTGATAACAAGGAGCTCAGCGCCCCTCAGGTGTGAAGTGGTGTTTACACGAGCATTGTTGTTATTTTAAGGACACAGCAGTGCTGAGGGGAAAATTCCTCCCCCCGTCAGGAAAGAACTGAGTGCCTTAGAACTTCCCTTTGTAACAAGTAAAAGCCAACCTTACTGTGAATGTTAGGAGGCTCTAGCAAAAAATCTCTCAGAGACTTCTGAGTAGGTAAAAGATTCCTCTGGAAGAAGGGGGGGAAAAGATTATCTTATAATAAACAGTGGAAACACTAGAATTCCTCTACAAGAGGCACTCTGGGCTATAATCCATTGGCGAGAGTGGTGGGAGACTTGTCTTTAAGCTGTATTCGCATAGCAAGCACACCTGGTTTGCTTAGAATCTGCATTTATTAGAGGTGGCTGGGGGTTGAGGGGACTCTGAAGCTTCCCCAAGCCGCTCCTTGGTGCCTCCCCTTGGCTACAGATAAAAGAGTAAAGGCCCTTTCGCATGTTCTGCCCCCACCCACCTCCACAGGTAGAAATCACCTTTGCTACCACAGAACCACCTACAGCAGTCTCTTGGGGTGGGGACTACATTGTCTGGGATGTGTATCTACCTCCCCATGAGGCTCTAGCTGCCAGAGGGTAGGGTTTGTACATTATTCATCCTTTTATCACCAGCACACTGCCTGGGCACGAAATAGGGGCCTTAATAATGATTATTGAATGAATGAGTCATCATGAGGCGGTAGTTCTGGGGAAATCATCCTTTTCCTAGAATCATCTCTTTTTCACACTGCCAGCTGTAAGGACAGAAAGAGCAGTCAGGATAGCGCCAGAGCCCTGTGCCTGCGCCAGGAGACCTGAATCCTATCGTGTCTTGGCAGCTTTTTGAGAAAACCCGAGAGACCAGTACACAGCAGAGATGGGACAGCATCTTTGTGAGGTCTGCCCACCACTCAATGTGGGGAAACTGGGCAAGGAGCACTGACAGTTGTCTGCATGGCTGACTGCATAGTATATGGGACCCAGTGCAAAGTCCCTTGTTCCAAAAAAATTTAAAAAAGGTGCTGCTAATGGTTGTTGGTGAAAGAATGTCTAGCCTAAGAAAAAGTCTTGTAAGAGTTCATTTAAACCAAACTGACCACAGTTGCTGAGAAGCAAAATCTCAACAGATTGAGACAGTGCTCTGTAGAAGGCAATTTTGCAGCTGATTTTGTACATTAGAATCAAAAGAGGACATGTAAAGGGGTTACATGAAATCCATTGGTGGTAGATTAGGGAGGCTGGAGAAAGCAAAGGAGAAATCTGTGGGATTGGATTAAAAAAAGCAAAACGGAGAGAAACACCCCTCTTACAATGGTGGGTACAAGATTAGTTAACATTTACAGCACATAGAGTATGTGGGCAACAAGATAACAAAGTGGTCTGGTGCTCTGGTGCCCGCGGTTGTGCCTTTGAAGGGTCTGGAAAAGAAGATTACTCTGACATTTTAAAGGTATGTTATCTTATATGCACAAAGACAGTAGACAATTTCAAAGTTAAAGACTGACCTTTGTCAAGGAAGCTGCAGGCCTAGGACATGACTACCACCATGACCCGATTTTAGTTGGGAATCTTTACATCAGACCACCCTGTGTGGTTACTTTGGCTTCTGGGTTTGTAAGGCCCGCCACACAAGTTTCCTCTGAGCGGGTCACGTTTAGTATGTGGCCCCTTTTTCATCCACATGGTTTTAAAATATAAAGTTTTTTCCTTCCTTCCACAATCTCTCTCTCAACGTGTCATGGTGTTTATTATTTGCTACCGTGTTTCACCGAAAATAAGACCTAGCAGGACGATCAGCTCAAATGCGTCTTTTGGAGCAAAAATTAATATAAGACTCGGTCTTATTTTACTATAATATAAGACTGGGTATAATATAATATAATATAATATAATATAATATAATATAATATCTGATCTTTTATTAATTTTTGCTCCAAAAGACACATTAGAGCTGATTGTCTGCCTAGGTTTTATTTTCGGGGAAACGGTATTAATGTTCTAAGTAAAGAAATGTTTAAATGTTAAATTATTAGCATGAATTTTACTGTTTATCTTTATATTGTGCAATGCCACTTTTAAATGTAAATATAAGAGCATTTAACTCATACTTTGAATCACCAAAATTACACAATTTGTATTCCATAGCTTGTACATGCATATGTATTTCCTTCTTAGCAGAACAGTGGAAACTCCGCAGAAAACTAACTCAACTATTTTATTTCACTTCTTGATACATGCATATTCTGCCAGAACTCTTTACCTTCTGTTTATTGATGAGTCAGAATGGACTGAAAGGAACAAGAACTGTAGGTTGTCCTGTTTCCTTGTGTGTCATCATTTTCAGTGTAAATGGTTGGCTAAAACAGGGAAGCAACATGAAAAATATATGATAAGAGTTCCTTACTCATCTATGTTTCTTTGAAAGCCATTGCCATCTTTCTGTGTTTGAAGCAAGTTCTGGTTTGAATGGAAAGTGTGGCCTTTTTGGGCTATCAGTGCCTCCATTTGCTCAGTTGTAAACGTAACAAACACGCTCCCTTCCATGGCTTCTGGTGTTGCTGAACGCCCACACATTGTGGATCCATCCGAAGCTTGTGCTCATGGGGCATGGCGAGCGCTGATATTTGAACTCACTGGCAAGGAATGGCAGACATGCATATTGGGCATATCGCCTCTGCTCACACACATGTTCCTTTGTCTCATTGGACTTCATGTACTAAACACAAGTTCAAAGATAAAATTATTAAGAATTTTAAGATGGCAGCAGCAGATCATTAAATAATTGTACGGCCCTCTTGATCATGGGGGCCTGTGTGACTGTACAGATCACACACCCATGAAGCCAACCCAGGTTTTCTCATTGTTTCAATAGATGTCCTTAAATTTTTTAGTTTTTACCAAGTGAGAGACTAACCAGGAGTAGCGTGCATGCCTTCTTTTATTCATAACTATTTTTCAGGTATGTGCCATATGCCAGTTACTATATGAGGCACTGGGACTACACCAGAGTGAACAAGGCAAGACATGGCCTCAGTGTCACTAGTACATGTGACCTTTTAAAATTACACAGTAAATACTTAAATTACAATTGGGATAAGGGCTACAATCAGAGCTATAGGCAGGATAGGAAAGCTTATGGTGGGTGTTAAAGTAAGGCACCTCTGAGGAAGTGGCGTTTTAGGCTAAGAGTAAGCAGGATTTGTAGGGTGAAAGGAAGTGAAATAGTCTTCCAAGCTGAGGGAACGGCGTGTGCAAAGTCCTTGAGCTGGGAAGGAACTTTGTTCAGACAAGGAAAGAAAGAAGGGCTGCACAACTGGAGCACCGGAGACAAGTGGGAGACCAGCAAGTGGCCTGGGGGGCTTGATTTGTGTACCCCATTTCCCTGCCTTCTTCCACTCCCCAGTACCCATGCTGATCATGAATATAAAAGCTGGAAGGGGACCTTTCTCTGTTCTTTAGCAAGCCTAAGGTACGTAGTGCTGCATGCTTAGTTTACTTGTGTGGAATGCTCTGGGCATCTTGGGCCCAGACCATGTACTTGTTACCCAGCGAATTAACCATTTCCCATCATTTCTGTTCATCATCTCCGGTTCACTTCCTGTTCCTAAAATGTGACCTCTCTTTCCTCTGATCTCTCATCACTCTCCCTGCTCTTTTAGGACACTTACCATGTTCTGTTCTGTATGTCTTTATTTACATGCATGTCTTATCTGCAAGCCTTTTAAGGGTAGGTTCTATATCTGTTTTACCTGTTAAATGGCCTTAGGAAAATCCTTCTCTAGTAGTTGATTCAGTTCAATAAAAAGCTTATTTATTTTTTAAATAAGTAAAATATTCATAAAATACAATATTGAAAAGGTACAAAAAAGAGGATATAATTCCCCCTATCCCTCCCCAGTTTCCCTCCCTGAAGGCCAATTGTTTTTTAATGTATTTTTGCAAAAACAGTCCATGTTTATATTATATAGGCTATTATACATATTTATTACTTGGTTTTTATGAAAAGCCATAAGTATGAAACAATGGATAAATAATCTACATTCTCCTATTGTTTACTGATCTTCCTCCTTTTTAGAAATTATTCATTGGCACAGCCTTCAATATACAGTCAACTCTTGAAGTTCCAGTCGTGAGGGAGAAAATTTTAAAGTCCATCTGAACCAATTATTGTCATAGATGCTCCCATATATCGAAATGAACCCAACTTGATGCACCAGGTGACATTACTGATAAACAGAAAGAATACAGTGTAGTGTAGTGGCTGAGATTGTAGGTCCTATTTCTTCTAAGCAAAATACAAACCACAGAAACCATAAAGGAAAAAATTTGATCAATTTAGCTACATGAAAAATGTACATTTCTTCACTAGAAAAAAGTTTTCACAAAAATTACCAACTGGGAAAAAAATTTGCAACTCATATGTAATGGACCTTTTTTCATATACAAAGAGCTCTTACAAATCAATAAAGAAATGACTAATTATTCATACCAGAAAAAATATATATAGTTATGTAGTTATTAGAAAGATGCAAATTTAAAACAGAAAGATGCTATTTTTCACTTACTGGATTAGTAAACATAAGGAGTTTAGAATACATAGTACTGTAAATTACATAGTACAGGAGTTTTCATACTATTAGGTAAAACTAAATTCTTGCAACCTCTCTGGCCTTATCTATCAAAATCTTAAGTGTGCATTACCCTTTGACATAGAAATTCCATTTCTAGATGTTTGTCCTACAGGTACATTTGTATGTGCCTGTAAAGACTTAGGTAACAGAATATTTATTGCAGCAATATTTGCAATAGCAAAATATTAAAAACATGACTTAAATGACTCCTTGGGAGAGTGGCTAAATAAATTCATCCTATGCAGTCATTTAAAAAAAAGTAATTTCCATATATGCCAATTAGACAAAAGACCTTCAAAA
The DNA here is from genome assembly GCF_036562045.2 of Rhinolophus sinicus. NCBI lineage: Eukaryota > Metazoa > Chordata > Mammalia > Chiroptera > Rhinolophidae > Rhinolophus > Rhinolophus sinicus. Next base: position 32,078,484 of record NC_133760.1, on the reverse strand, counting down.
CATGTTAAGTGGGGGTGGAGATCATGGTACATAGCAGTGTAGCATATAATTCTGTGCTTTAAAAAATACGGGGAAAAGGCATATACATATATATGCTTGTAAACACCTAGAATATTTCTCACAATTAAGAATGATATCCTCTGAGAAGGGAAACTAGGAGTCTGGAGTAGAAGAGAGACTTATTTTTTAATATGTATTTTTTGGTACTATAGTTCCATTTCAATATAAATAAATAAGAACACAGACTCCACCATTCTTTTTTTTTTTAAGCTAAGTAACCTTGGGAGGTTACTTAACCTTCTAATCCTCTGTTTCCACATCTGTAAAATGGGACTAATAACTTTCCTTTATATGACTGGCATAAAAATTAGATAACATATGGAAAATACCTAGTACAGTACCTGACCCAAAAATAACTTTTGAGAAAGAATCAGCCCAGAAGTAACTTCAGAAGTAGCCACAGACAAATTATGTGACCCTCCGTGACCAGGTTGTCTTCATTCCCTAGTTTGACCAGATGATCCCTAAGGCCCCTTACTCTGAGTTTCTCCATTCTTTTGAAACCTGTTTCTTGCTAGATGTTCTAGCTCCCAAGCAGGAGGATTTCGAAGGAAATTAGGAGTTTATGGGAGTAGGTGCTTTGGCATCCTCCCAATTCCTTATCAGACGGTAAGATCAGAGCCTTGGGTGTGAAAAATGGGTGCGGCTGTGTCTATGGAGTCCTTTCCTGTTTCCTATCACTGAGTTGCAATTGAACAAAAAATTGGGCTGTCCCGGTGGCTCAGGCGGTTGGAGCTCCGAGCTCCTAACACCGAAGGCTGTCGGTTGACTCCTGCAAGGGATGGTGGGCTGTGCCCCCTGCAACTGACAATGGCAACTGGACCTGGAGCTGAGCTGCGCCCTCCACAACTAAGATTGAAAGAACAACAGCTTGACTTGGAAAAAGTCCTGGAAGTACACACTGTTCCCCAATAAAGTCCTGTTCCCCTTCCCCAATAAAATCTTAAAAAAAAATAAATAAATAATGGAAGGAGAACTGACTCTGGGTGGTGAACACACAATGGGATTTATAGATGATGTAATACAGAATTGTACACCTGAAATCTATGTAATTTTACTAACAATTGTCACTCCAATAAATTAAAAAAATAGTGACTGGGGGAAGGGCATAGAAATAGAACTGTGGAGGAAATTTTTTAAAGTAATGGTAAGGAAAAGCATGATTGTTGAAGAAATAGCCTCCTGGGTTTCATAAGATAGACGCCTTCTTCTGTGGATCTCAGCAGAGGGCTTTGTGGGAGCCAGACAAAAATGCTGGTAATTGTATGCTAGGAGCAACCATATCTGGGCAGTATTGCCTGTCTATGGTCCTGAGGTCTGTGCTATGCTTTGGGATTCAAGGAAGGGGTCTGGAATCTATACTTCGTCCTGGGGCTAAAGGGAAGCAGCAGCCCCAAAGGGCAAAGGCCAGTGTAGTGGCCTGTAGTGGCAGGGGGGCATGAGAAACCCACAGGGAAGCCTAGCTCAGTACAGCTGCTCCTCCGTCCGTCTCCAACTTGAGAGGGTTGTGCGTTATCCTTTTAAGGGAGCATGAGTTTCCTCACAGAAGTCCTCAGACAGAAGGCAGTTTGGTTGTTCTTGGAAATGTTGACACAGTAGACACATGGTCATGACGCTGTCTCTCTTATACAGGTGCTAAAGGACGTCCTGAAGGATCTCTACCACCTGCTGAAGCACGTAGTACATTTGGAACCTGACGATGTGGCCAAGCTCCATGCCCAGCTGGCCTTGGAAGAGCTAGATGAAATAATGAGAAACTTCCTGTTCCCACCACAGAAGCTGGAGAAAAAAATCATGGTCCTGCCATAGACCTGGCTGGCTCAAAGGACATTGAGCAGGCAGAGGGACCAAGCAGCCAGAGCAGTACCCATGCCTTCCAGCAGGTGGCCCCACGGTCTCTTTGATGCTGGCAATATGGCTGACTGGAGGTGGCTTTATGTCTCTGGTCAGTTGTCTTCAGGCTGACCTTCCTAAAGCATCTATTTAGTCAGCCCGTATCCAGCCTGAAGTGTGTGCCATTAAAAGAAAAAAGATTACAAATCCCATTAATTTGCTTATTTCACTGTCCTATAACATTTAGAAAAGGATATCTATCTGTTGGAAGTCTATTTTTAACATGAATGATGGAATTTGATTACTTGGCCATTTTCTTCTTGCGACGTGAGTAGAAGAGTTTGACCACCCATATGTCACATGTATTGATATTCTTTCATGGTGAGATTGTTCTTCCTTGCGATAGTGGGGAGCAGCAGAGCTAGTCATCCTTGGCTGCTCAGGAGGCATTTCAGAGTATGGAAATGCAGCTGGAGGTAGAAAGGGAAGGAAATTGTTATCAAAACATGCAGAATGGAATAAAATTACCCTGGCTGGAAAGAAAAGCAAGTCTGAATCTGGTCCTCTGCTATCGAGATGGAAAGCTATGGCTTTAAAAAGGATTTGGTCACCAGAAAAGAGACTCAAGCTGGTTGCATCTTCCGGAGAAGAAGGGTAAGCCTTTTGTTTGTCCTCCCAGGCCATTTCTTTCACTCCCTCTGCTACTGTTTGTATAGAGTTGTCCTGATTATAGGAGAAAAGAGCCACAGACATCTCAGATGACAGAATGTATATCCTGCATTCAGCCCTCTGCCCCTTTAGAAAGATGAATGCGTAGGTAAGGGGTTAATACTATATGTGGGCTGGACAGTGCATATTGGTTACTTGATGCTAGGTTTATTGAAATCATTTCAGATGTAGTGCTGTGGACTCCCTTTATTTATATATTTTGGCTGCTGAATTTTGGTTGCAGCTAAGAGAAGACAAGAAGAAGAAACTGGCTGTTTCTGACAAGCCCTCCATGTTCTCAACACTTTGACAAGACTAACCCGGAGCTCATTAATCAGTCCTCAGCTTTGCAGGGCCAGGTACAGAATTTTATCACAGGATTTTATTCCTACTCTCTGGGGTGACCAGGCCCAGGGGAACCAAAACATAATTTCTCCAAACTCGCAGGCGACTGAAGGATCTATAAACAAGCATGCCCATTTGCCAGTGAACAACAGGATGTCGCTCTCTCCCCCATCCCGCCCCCCCCATTATAGATACAGTTCTTAGCTCAGAACCTTTGTGGTGAGCATCCCTTTAAAGAGGTCAGCTTACAGTTAGGGATCACAGATTAGCTTGGTGAGCAAAGAATTAGAATAAAGGTAGTGGGGTGTTTTTAAGGAATATTTCCATTCAGCCAGGGTAGCTGGATTAATTTCCATTCTCCAAATCAAGGATGTCTAGAAAATCAGGATTGGGGCTTTCACATTAGCAAAGAATCTCCTTTGGACCAGATAGAGTTGCACTAAAAATTCTTGTTTCTTCGCCTTTCTTTAACTAGACTCCATATAACCCACTGCATATAATCAGATTGAATATAGTAGATGATTGGTTTAACTTACAACTTTGTTTGCATTAAATGCATTCCAGTTCTGAGGACATATCCTAATTGATCACCTTGATTAGACTGAGAAACTCTAATCTAAGAACCTAGACTCCTAGGAAATGCCTCAAGAAACATCCTAGTCCTGGTATCTCCATTTAGAAATTGCCTCTTAATTTGACATATTTGGCAAGTAGCTAAAAGCATCTTTGCTTTATTGATGATTGTGGTGGATTCAATTTCAGAGTGACTTTTTAAAAATCAAATTCAAGCGAAAGTTACCTTAATGTTACCTTCCTAAACATGGCAGAATATTGTTTCCAAATTATTATATTTATATATATAATATGTATACATATATAATATATATACATATATATGTATATATAAGTAAAATCTCCATCCATTTCTGGAAAAGAGCATGAGAACTGAGAACTTTAAGATAGTAAGAACACAAAACTGAAAAAAGAGGCACAGAACTCCAGGGCAATAGTGACACTGCCCTGTACAGGCCTATGAGGTGTCTGCTATGTGTAATAACAATATACTCGTGCTTGCCTCCCACCTCTGCCTGTCTCATCTCCTGCCAAGGCCACCTTCTCCCTGCCCCTTCCCATTTCCCCTTCATCTCTCCTGCTGAAATTCTCCTGGCCTGTTACCTTCAGTCTCCCCCAGTGGTCGGTCACCCAGACATCTCTGCATTACTCATCTGTCTTTTATTTGGCCCCTTCCCTCCTCTGTCTCCCTTCCTGGTTCTCCCTCCTTTTCTAGGCCCGCTGACCACAGCCCCCTTGGCCTACAGAGGGTGGCACTACAGCAGGAGACATGCAGGAGGCCCAGAACTGTGGCTGCAGCCGAGCCCCCGGCTTTGTGCCCAAGCGTCGACTGCTTGTTCAGGTTAGACTTCCTGGACATTCTGGAGTTCCCCTCTCTGTGGTGGTATTCTTCCTCCCTGGCACAGACTTCCCCTTCTGTAAGTCCTCTGTTATTTCATCAGAACTCTCTTAGCTTTTACTTTGCTCCTTATCATCTCTCTACACACATAACTTTTCCATATTTCCTAATATTTTTGTCCTGTTTTCACCCTTCTTCATTCCTTTATTTTCCTGTGGATCTGCCCACCCGTCCACATATAAAGGCTGAGGTTCCAGGGACTGCAGGATAGGAAAGCAAATCATAGACAATAATTTATTGAGCACCAACTATGTGCCAGATGCTGCACCAGACACCAAGAACACCGCAGTGAACAAAACAGGCAAAACCCTTACCCTTGGGGAAGCTAACTTTGTAATGGAAGGAGCAGATAGTAAATAAGATAAATAATAGAATAGACAGAATGTCAAATGGTATTAAATGCTATAGAGAAAAATAAAGTCAGGAAGGGAGTTGAGGAGCATATGGGAGTGGGATTTGTAAGTTTAGGTAACTTCTCCAGAGAAGGCCTCACTGAGAAGTTGATATTTGAGTCAAGATTAGAAAGAGGTGGAAGAGTGACCATGAAAACGTGTGAGGGTAGAGCATTCCAGGCAGACGGAATAGATGTGCAGAGGCCTGGAGGTAGGAGCATGTCTGGCAGGTTTGGGGAAGAGCGGGGAGGCTGGTGTCGTTGGAGCAAAGTGAGCAAGCGGACAGTGGAGGGGATGAGGGAGGGTGGTGATGTGTCTGGTCACACCACGCCGTATGGACCACTCTGAGCAAGGGGAGCGGCCACAGACCTATTTCTGCTTGAAGCCCCTTCAGCTCCTTTTTGGAAAGTGCTTTAAGGCCAAGATGATAAGTGCTGTAAAATAGGAAATACATACAACTAAAAGGAATTACAAACGCAGCCACATGTGCTGTCTTAATCAAAATAAAGCAGTGAGCCCCATCCCTTTTCACCACCCCTCTTCTCTGGCAGCAGTGGCTTCTCCTCATTGGCCCAAGAAGAAAGAGAAAAGCAAATGTGTTGATCTGCCCTCAGTCCACCCCTCTGCTCCGTCCCTTTGTCTGTGTGAGGGTGAGTGAATGGAGCCTTGCCTGCCACCTGCCTGTGGCTCTCACCAGCAGTTTGCTGCAGTGGAGGGATGGCTAAGACATCTGCAAGTTGATCAGTTAGTAGGAATGAGTTGGGGGATGATTCATCTGACCTGTGTATAAAACCAGGTTGGCTTCTGCAGGCTTTTTGCACAGACATCCAAAATGTCAGCTGGAATTTCAGTGGCAAGAGAGAGAGTTAGAACCAGGAGCTGAGTTCAGGGTGGGCTGTGAGAGGTAGCCACTGTTTCCAGACCATGATGGGGAGTCTCCTTCCTTTGGCCCCTGAATGCCCGGCTGTGTCCTCCAGCAAGTTCCGCAGCCACAGACATCCTGCAGTCACATGCAGCAGGCTCACTGCAGCACACAGCGCCTCTGACTTCCATGCACCACTCGGCCTGGAGCTGACTGGCTCCTTGGGGGTTGGGAAGTTGTCTTCTTAGAATATTGGCTGCTGCACTCTTCCATGCTGGCGGAGCTCAGGGCTGTGCTCAGCACGCCTGCGCATGCTGGCAAGTGAAGAGGGGAGGCAGACTCTCACCATCAGCCCTGGAAGGGGCTGCGTCCACTTATTTCAAGAGTGACCTCCCCACAGTTCTTTATACTGACTCAGTAGCTTTGTGCTACTAGGAAGGCTCAGGGATTGCCTCCCCTCCTCCAGGTGACCCTCTGCAGTCCCTGGGGGGCACAGAGTAGCATGATCAGTTGCTCTGTTTCCTTTAGTTTGCAGTCATTTTTCATCCATAAGCTTGTCTGATTTCTCACAACATCATGGAGAAAGGAAGCAAGCTATTGTTATCCCCCTTTGGTGGGGTTTGGCCCCAAGTCTCCTGGGTCCTAGATAGACTCTTTTGAACATCTGTTAAATACTGTGGAGCCTCTCCCCCCAAAATGAGTATAGAAGCAAAAGCCTTTTAACTAGAGCCGTTTGGGAAGCACATTCAGGGACTCATATATACATGTGAGCTCTGGCCTTTGGGTCCCACGAAGAAGTTGTTTCATCTCCGCTGGCGCATGCTGAGGATGCCACCAGAAGCCTGTACCGGCCTCTGCCCTCTGCCAGTGCTGAGGGGTGGGAGTCCTCAGGTATGGAAGCCCTGGCTGTGCGTGCACGCGCATGTTTGTGTGTGTGTTCTGATTACATGTTATATGAATGATAACACATTTAATGCATATGTAACAAAGAAAGACATTCCCACAACCTCACCTCCACTCCTCCCCCAAGATCACCACTGACAGTTTGGTGTATATCCCTCCAGATCTTTGTTTCCTTTCACCCTCTTCCCAAATGAATACTAACAGACCTCACTGCTTTCAAAACCAGAAATGCAATTGTTCCCATAAGTAGTGTCCCGTGTAACTTTCTCTTAGTCATATACCTTGGAGATGCTCCCGTCAGTACTTACCGATCCCTGTCCTTTGTGATTGTGGCAAGTCTTCTCTGCACAGGTGAGCTACAGCTGGTCTAAGCAGTTGTTACTTTATGGTCCACAGAGTTGTTTCTAATTTCCAACGATTCCCCAGAAAGCACTATTTCCAGGTGATCATTAAATGAGCATCTATTTGTTGATCATCTTCAGTGATTCTTAAACATAACTCTGCGTACAGAAGTGTTTTGATAGGGTAAGTCCTAACAGGTTGGAATGCTGGATCAAAAGGCTATGAACATTTCATATGTTAGTACTAAAATGTCCACCAAAAAGTTTGTGATCTACATTTTCCCATCCTTAGCTGACATTGCTTAAATACCCATGAAATATAGGTTCTGTCTCCACAGCAAAGTGTTAACACCAGTCTCTAAATAATTCAGGACTAGGAAATCTTCAGGGACTGGAGTTTTCTGTGTACCAAACTCCAATAGGAGCACCATAACACGCTTTGTAAGTACATTCACCAGCAGCCATATCTAGTTAGTGGCTCAAGTACTAGTTAGTGGCTTCCGGAGAGAAATCCTGAGCCCCTGCCGGTCTAGTCAAAGGGCTTTTACCAGACTCTCAGCTCTGAGACTCCATCCTGAGTGTTAGAGCATGGGTTTGGAATGTCCCCAGGATAATGACCACAGTTCCCAAACCAGACTCAAGACATAGGGTCTGATGGCCCCTCAAAGTATCAGGTCACCCTATAAAACCCAGATGAGTGATTGCAGTAGCTCGCCATCGCTGTACATAATACTCAGTTAATACTATAAAGAGCTTATTCTGCTTTTCTGTGCACTTGCCATATAGTAATCCACTAAGTCCTCACACTGGGCCTGTGAGGTAGGTATTATCCCTATTTTACAGATGGGAAAACACAAGAGGCTAATTACTGGCCCCAGATTACATAGCTTGTGAGAAGTAGCTAAACCAGTAGTTACACCCAGGCAGTCTGGCTCCCAAGGCCGCTGTGCTTTGCTGCTACCCAATAGATAATAGATTTCCAAATTGTAAAAACTTTAATATAAAAGGTTCCCCCCTGCTTGTTTAAGTGGACCACTTTAGCCCTGATCCCCTGCAGACAGTGTCCTCGTATACCAAAACCCAACCTCAAACACCAGAACTTATTATACATCTTGTGTTTGACCTTGTAGTTTGCCCAGCAGCTGGAGATGAGATTCGCTGAAGTTCCCCAGCCCACCTGCTGCTTTGACAGTGTTTGCAAGTTGCTATTGAAAGTCTTGGTCTTCTTCCTGGGTGTGGCTTAAGTAGTAGACACCTAAGACTGCCTTCCTGGGAGCAGGGGAAGCAGACAGCCATGCTGTGTGTGTGCGTCACAGAAAATGTAGTACCTCTTCCCATGAACTCCAATAAGAGCCCAGAAATGGCCCCTTTTGTTGTTGTTTTTGGTTTGTTTTATCTTGTCATCTTCTATAAGCGGGGTTTCCATTCTCAGATTTCATTTTCAGAATGATAATGGATCATCTGAAACTGCTATTTCTTGCTTATGTATATATTTCTCGCATATATACATTTAATAGCTCTGTTCCATACCATTCCTTGAGAGAGAAAAAAAATGAGACTGGAATTAATGGCCCTCATTTGCAGAAGGGAAAAATAAGGTTCAGAGAGGTAAGTTCTTGGATTAAATGAGAAGAGAGAGAACAGGGGAGACGTGAGGGCACTTGAGCAGAGGAATTTCTTCCTCTCTCAACTAGGCAGTTCTCAGTGTTAGCTGGTTAGCCAGCACCTAACTGCATCAGAGATGCAGAATGGCTGAGGGGGAGAGTTGCTAGTATCAGGAGAGGACCTGATCCAGAGCAGCTGCGGGGCTGCAGGAGCTCCCTCGACACTGGGGAACCAGGAAAAGCTCCTGGCCCTTGAAGTGGTTTATTAAATGATGTCAGATTTATCCTCACTGTCTGCCTTAAGAACTGAAGCCCACTCAGAACAGTGCCTGGGTGGGGCTTTCTGATGTACAGCCCTAGTCATCACAAGCAGAGGCCGCCTGGCGCTGGGAGAACAAAGCTGCCTGCTCTGCACCTCCGGAGTCTCTACCTTGAAGGACTACCCCCCACCCCACCCCTGCCCACCCCCCACATACAGCCTTTATTACACTGCATACCACTTTCAAAACTTCAAAACCTATAGTGACTATATTAATCCTAGGGAAGGGCCAACCTGACATTAGGCTGTCTTTACTAAAAGAATGGTGGTGCTGATGCTTCAAAGAGCTGGGGGTGGGGTGAGTTCCCCCATGCCCCCCCAAAACCTGAGAGTATCAGTGTTGTTCAGAGACTGCAAAGAAGGAGACTCCAGCATCAGCTGTGTGGGTCTTTCTCTGTGGCCCAGGCCAGGACCATGGGAGAGAGAGTCATAGGGACCACATGCCTCCAGAGAGCAGCTAAGGCCCACTGCCCTAACCCAGCCTTTGAGTAGGAAAAGCCCCCAAAGTGCAGAAATCCTGTTGTTTAGAAAACAAAAGCTAATCCAAGTCGTTTGTGGCAGCTCTGTCCTCCCACTAACAAGTGCTGGCTGGTTTCCCCCCAGTTTTCCCAGAAGAAGCAGGCAGCAAGTTTGCCAACGTAAAGATTGTATCAATCCAATTCCAGGTAGATTGCGGAGGTCTGGGGCTGACCTGGCCCATCTCTTCCGGTCTACCTCTGTGCTTCTTAATTTCCAGTTTAGTCAGCATCCTTTCTCCTTTGCCTTTTTCCTTCTGGCTTGATAGCTCCATGAGTCATTGTTAAGTTTTGTGTGTGTGTGTGTGTGTGTGTGTGTTTAAGGAGGGCACAGCTCACAGTGGTCCATGCAGGGATCAAACCAGCAATCTTGGTGTTATTAGCACCATGCTCTAACCAACTGAGCCAACCGGCCACCCTGATTGTGAAGTTGTTAAGGTCAGTTAATTCAAACAGGTGTGTCAGGGAAGATGGACAGACACTCCTATGCTCTGGAGTTCACCTTTGGGATTGGCTTTCTGCTGCCCACCCAGTGTCAGAAATGCATTTGCAAATCTCAGTTGAGGAGAATCCTCAGGATGCGTTCTCTAAGCTGGATGCATAATAGAGTCGCCTAGAGAATTAAATAGACAACTCAAGCCTGGGGCTCACCTCCAGTGATTCTGACAAAATTGATCCAGGATAAGGTCCAGGCATTAGTGTGTTTCAAAGGTTCCCCAGGTTTTAAAATTCTAATGTGTAGCAGTCAGACATGAGAACCACTGCGTTAGCTTGTTTGGTGAGAAAAGGTGTGTGTGTGTGTGTGTGTGTGTAGTGTCGGGGGTATCCTAGCAAAAAGAAAATCTGATAGGACATATTTTGGGGGGGGGGGTCCCTCTCCCTGAAGGAACTGATGGGAACTGCCCCTACCCTTGGCTCTTCTATAATTGCTTTTATGAAGAATCCAACTTTGGACCTCCTCTGTGACAGTGACTAATGATGTCTTTAATCAAGAAAGAGAACATAAAACAGAGGTGCCAGCACATTTAAGAACTATAGTTGATGTTATTGTAACAAGAGCCCAATGAATTTGGAACAAGGTTACCTTAAGCGATTTGTTCCCCTCCTGCTGATCTGGCGACTGGGATTGTGTTCCACCAAGGTCTGGGAAAGTGAGTGTGCACGTGTGTAGTGAGCAAGTATGCGTGTGCCCATTTGTGGAGAGTGAGTTACGTGCATGTGCAGGAGTGGACAGGTACACGGATACTTGCCTGGGGGGAGGTTGTCAACACCCGGAAGAGAGAACCTCTCCCTGGAGCCCCCTCAGGCAGGAGTGCAGTGCTGTTGATACCATTCTTGGTAATGCTTTTTTCAGGAAAAGCATCCCTTCAGGGTTCTCCTAGAGCCCATATTTATGTGTGCCTCCCTCCTTCACCCAGGATCACCCCAATCCTGGATGAAGGGGTGATAAGGGGCTGACACCAGCTGGGGTGTGCCAATCAAACCATGTGCCCTGGCTCGGGGCTGTGTTATCAGGAGGAAGGGTTCTTTTTCTAATTCACTCAACTGTACTGGATGAGCTGGCCACAGCCCTACATGCTGCCCCCTACCCTGTGGAATTCTCTAAGGAACAGTGGGGGTTTTAAATAAAGTAAATTACATGAGTTTTGGCTACCACTAGTCCTATCCTACATCCTGGCCTTCCCAACTTGACTACTTTCTTTGTAGACTGAGGTTACCGAACCTGTTTTTGCGAATGCATGTATGAATGAGGCTCTACTCCCCCGAGCCCCAGCTTAGAAGGAAGTTCTGTGAACTCACAATTCATATCATTTCATAATACCTTTTCATTACAAAATTATTATACTTATTAATAGAAAATTTGGAGACTAGAGAGAAAAAGGCAAAGAGAAAAAGACCCATTGTTCTACCACCCAAACAAACCTGATCTTAATGTCGGTAAAATCTCCAATCTTTTAATTCATCACACTTAAAAGAAAACAATGTAAATGTAGTCATTCATACATAACAATTTTGTATCCTTCCTTTTTTACTTAACATTGCTTGTAAGCATTTTTGCATATTCCTACATTCTCTTCATGAACATAATTTTTAGTATTTGCACAATATTCTACCAAGAAGGTAGATGATGGATGAAAATTGCCTGGATTTTTTTCCTGCATTCACCTAGTAGGGGGAGGGAGAGAGAGGAGAGATGGCCAGGAAGAGCTTTTTCTTTCAGGATTCCAAGAAAAGCATCTCCAGGTCTGGTTTGATACTCGGTTTCAGACTGGTGTGTCCTCCTAACCCTGACCTTCAAGCCAGCACAGAAGAGCCTGGCCCCTTAGTAGGGGCTGACTGCTCTGCTGCCATCAGAGCACAGGCTCCTTAATTTGAAATGAAAACTATTCTTCCATCCAAGGCCAGAGATAGATTGCAGTTAAAATCTCAGCATTGTAACTGCAGGACATAAGAGTCCTTACACCTGCTTCTTCAAACATAGCACCTAGAAATGGGACTGATTACAGAGTACTTGTCAGTAGGAGAGCAAACTTATGAAAGAATAACTTTGTTTGGTAGTAGCTGCCTTGCTGTAGTAAAGGCACACACTTTCCACTTTGAATTATGTATTAACTAGTATTGCAGATTAAACTGCCTTGAAGAGCAAGCCCTATTTAGTCAGCTGGGGGACATATGCTACTCTTTGCAGACCAGTTTAAGTTCACGTTCATGAACTCCAAGAGGTTTTAACTGTGGTCAGCCCAGGGGAAGTGGATGGGATGAAGATTGGGCGGATTGGGGGAGACCCCGTAGCTTGGCTGCCGTCCCCCGTTCTGCTTTGCTTCACTAGAAGCTGTGGGCTGGATGCCATGGCGAGTCACTGAAGCGTGAGGTCAGAGGGTGAGGGGGCAGCCTGTGGAGCTAGAATACCCCCTCCTCCCCCTTCCCTGCCTAGTCGTTCCAACAGAGCGAGCAGCAGAGGGGAGCAGAGCAGCACCTGGCTGCTGGCAGCATTGTCGTTGTCCCACAGCTTCAAGCATCAGTGGTGACAGGAGAGATTGAATAGTGGCCTCCTATTGGTACAAGGTATTGGAGCAGTTCATGAGTTTGGATTTGAAATTTAGTGGGAAGGTGAAGTCTTTGTTTGTGGAACTGTTAGCTTTGGGAATGGCTCTTTCAACCTTCCAAACGGTCGAAGTCTCTTTCTCTTTCTCCGCCTCTACCCTCACTTGTGCCCAAGGTAGTGACACCGCCTGCCCCCAGCTCCACTTGCGAAGGCAGTGCCAACAGATCTCACTGCAGTCTTTCTCAGCCCTCTGTTGTGATTTATCTGCCTCCTAGCAGGTCTCCTACACCCCCTTCCTGGTTCTTACCCCCAAAATACCACCAGATCAGCTGTCCCTAAACAATACTTTTAACCTACCACTGCATTACTCAGACGTCCTCAACAGTTCTCCGTGACCTACTGGATAAAAGCCAAACTCCTTCTTTAGTCATTCGTAGCTTCCAGGATCCGTCCCTAGCATCTTCCTCAGCAGCTAGAATTTCTCTCCGCCTCTTCCTATAAGCAGACACTGTTGCAAGTTCTTTACTGTAAATTTCTTGTTTCATTCAGGCCGCTCATCACCATCCTTCAAACACACCTCACCCATTCCTCTTCCTGCTCTTGTTCTTAAGCTGGTTTTCTCACCTAGAACGTGCTCACGTTTCTACACAGGCAGCTCAGGTTCTCCATGGAACTCTGCCCAACCCATTCCAGCTCATGGAGATCTCTTTTCCTGAAGTCCTCAAACTTTCCTAGTTGGATTCTGTCATCAACATTTAATTATAAACTGCCTTGTATGGTGACTTAATTTTCAAGTGTATCTGTCTTCAAAATGGATAACCATCTAGATGGCAGGGACCAGCCTGAGACTTCCAGTGTCAAAGCACTGTTCTCTGCTCAATGTTTGTTAAATGAATGTTGAAGCACAAATCTTCTACGACTGAGCCAAATAGGCCTATCCTCCGGAACCTGAGTAAAAGCCAATTCAGCAACATCTGAAGTCACATTTTTAAGTGACTAGATATAGAATTAGTCTTATTTCTAAATCCCTAGTGGTAAGCAGAGATAAAGTTGAGCTTTATTTTATCAGCCCCTTAAAGATTCCCCTACCTAACTCCTCCTGAAGAGATGCATGCAAACAGGGCACAGCAAACTGGATGTTAATTACAGAAAAACCCTCCATGGCACAGACTGGCCACAAAAGTAAAGACTGTCCTAGCTGCCTGGTAGCACCAGGTCGCTGGCCCTACAGATCAGAAAAAAGAGAATTTGCTTCCGTGGGCAAGCCAGTTGGTAGGGGCAAGGTGTTTTCTCCTGATGTTGCATCTGGACCCGCTGTTCATTTAGGACATTTTAATTGACTGGTGAGGTTGTGCTGTACCAGCCCACCACCTGTACAACTCCCTGGGGTCAGCCGTGTGAGATAGGCAGTAAGCCGGTGGGACAGAGTTGGAGCCCTCACAATTATCTAGTCATGAGAGGATCCTGGAGCAGCCCCAGGCGACTTGCTCCTGAGAAGTCCTGTTGCCTTTGCCCTGAGGGCAGATTCGATCTTCCCACACTGGCTGCCCTGTACCTTAGGCTGCTAAGCAGGTCACTTACCTGCGGCCAGTTGGTTGGATATGACTCAAACATTTTGCCTGGCCTGTGGAGTATGTTTTTTTTGACATTTGATTAGCTTCCAACACTGAAAAATTAGGAGAGTTCACATAAAAATCTGGATTTCTGGCTTCTCTTGACAACAGAATATGTGGCCATGCTGGGCCCTCCCTCTCACAGGGATGTCTTTAAATGGAGTATTCACTTTCCAGCAGTCCGAGGCACTCGTTTTCCTCCCGCCTAGCCCCTGCTTGTTTTCCCTAATCTAAAATGTTGCAGGTCGCAAACTGGGGTGGGAGGTAGGATCAGTTAGCTAATCTCTGGTAACTCCAGGCTCTGTGGTGTCCGTGGATGGGGAGGAGGTGGCCCAGCTCTGGGAGACCATAATGCAGTCAAGACAAGGCATTTGTCATTAACACTGATGTCTGAACTTCCTGTCACCAAGTGTCACATCCTGGAGGAATGGGCATGTAGAATCCACAGCATCGGCAAGCGGAATCCATTCTCTAGTTGAGCAAACTTTTACTGGGCACTTACTCTCAGCCAATCTCTTTAATCCTTGTAACACCCCTGGAAAGTAGCTCCTCAGTCCCATTTCTGGGATGAAGACGTAGAGGTTAGTGCCACATAGCTGGTGGCAGAACTGGCTGTCTGCCTCCAGAGCCCTCCTCTTAACCAGGGGCTTCTCTCTCTACCTGCACATTATTAGCTCTTGTTAGGGCTAGTCTTAAATTCAAAACACATTGCCATTGTAGATTCAATACTAGTTTTAAAAAGCACATAATAAAGAATGCTTAAAGCATGTAGCACATTCGTGATGATTTTTTTCAAGCAAAAGCATGAAATGATTTGATTTCTGTAATGCAAGGTGGGAGTGGGTGGAGTAGGAGTGCCAGGGGTCTTTACCCACCGGGAGGACCTAGGAATGAGCTCCATGGCCCAGCGTGAGTGAAGGTGGTAGGTAGGCAGGTCTGAGCCTCTCAGACTTCTGAGAGGAGCAGCTTGCAGACTGCCACTCAGGTTCCTATACATTTGTGGCAGCTTGAAAAGAAATGATGGAATTATTTCAGGTGTGCTTGGAGGATATGTAAACTTATTTCTAGTCTTTAATTATAATTCATCTTCAAGTTTTCCCGAGATTGAGAAACTCAGTGTGTTCAGCTGGTTTTAAACTTCCTTCCTCTGCTAACAACTCCTCACCTCTCCCCAGCCCCATCCCACCTCATCTAAGTCTAGCACCAGCTTTTAGGGACCAGGAAACGAGTGGCGAGAAGGTCAGTCGGGAATTTAGGAGGTCATGGATGTCGGAAATAAAGGTGTAAAAAGTGGGAGGAGGAAATTGGTTTTGGCTTTAAGACACTGGAACTTCCAAGGTTCCTGCAAACCATTTGCAGCTTTTGCAAACAGCCTTAAAGCCATCAGCGCCCCACTGCGGAATTCAAAGCTAAGCTTGTCATAATTGTTAACACCTTCTTTGACCAGCCTTTTATATTTGACAATTATTCTCTTCTACGCCTTTTTTTTTTTTTTTTTTTTTTTTTTTTCCGGCAGGAAGGTTCTGCTGTCTTGGTTTTAGGGTGTACCCTATACAGCGAACAGCCCCCTCGCGTGCAGAAGTCGGGGGAAGATTTCTACCGACTCGCTCGCCTTGCAGGGTGAGTAGATTTCCAGGCTTAGAAAGCGGGGCGCGGGGGAGGGGGGCGGAGAGTAACAATTTGGAAGGCACTGCGGTTATATTGAAAGTTAACTGCTTCAGATTCTAGGTTTAGCAGTGACAGTCTCCATCTGGGCCCCTGGCCCCGAGGAGAGCGTGGAGGAGCTCGGCCTTTGGACGGGTGGAGGGTGTTCAGTTTCCGAGGGCGCACAGACTGCGAGTCTCTGCGATCCGGAGGAGCCGCGTCCACGCGGAATCCGGCGTCCTGCCGAGCGCCGGCCGCATGGAGCTCCCTCCTTCCGAGCCGGGAAGGGGGTGCTCCCTCACGGCCCTCAGGGGAGCCCTCCCACTCTACCCAACTTTGCTGGCCCCAGGGCCGGTGGAGGGCGCCTCTCCCGGCGAGGACGCGCTCGGTACTTAAAGGCGGCTCTGCGGGGCCGGCGCTCGTCAGTCGGGCGCGCGGCGGCGGCGGTGCACCCGGGAGCGAGGTACGGCGGCAGCGAGGAGCGGGAGGAGGGGCATGGAGCCGCCGCGGGCCTGCTGAGCACCCGAGCGCGGGCGACCGGCGGCACGGTGAGCCCGGGCCCCGCCGGCCGCTTTGGAGGGGCGGGCCGCGCGGGGTCTGCGCAGAGGACGCGGGCGCGCCGGGCTCCAGGGGTGCCCCGCAGACCCCAACCGGCTCCCCGGGCCGTGCGGGCGCCGTATCCCGCGCCGGGAGGCGGGCTGAGGGCTGCGGCATCGCTAGGCTTCCCGGCAACGGGTCCTGCAGCCCCCTCCCCACTGACCCCTCCTCCCTTTCTTCCTCCATCCTCTCCTCCTCCAGCCTCTCCTCCCTTCCTCCCTAGCGGCTCCTGTTTTGTGAATGGATTAGGAGGCGGACGACCGTGCGGGGTACAAGGCTGGCTGGAGTCTCTCCCTCCCCCATGCCCGCCTGCGGGTTCGCACCTGTCCTGGCACCAAGATGCTCTGCGCCCCGGTTCCTGCGGGTCAGCCGGGCCACGGCCGCACATATCCGCGGGCCTGGGCTCCCCTTCCCTCTCCGGGTTGGAGGGGGCAGGACGGCGGCCGGGAGCAAAGGAAAGAGCCCCCGCCCCACGCACAAGTTACCATCTCTCCGCGTGTGGGCCCCGCAGCAGGGCACACCTGTCAGCTGTAGAGGCTGCATACTGGGCAGCCACGCAAAGTTTCGGGGGTGGATTGGCTGTGTGCGTCCTGGGTTGGGGGTTTTCTTCTTCTGTCGTCTGGTGGAGGTGGTCTTAGAGATCGCCCCTAACCTGATGCCCTTGAAGCCTGGTGCGCATTAACCTACGGGGGCCGAGCTCCCGTGAATCTCTTCTGAGTGGAGGGGGGGCGGGGACGAGAGGCGGTCTAGGCTCCCCTCTGCTGGTTTGGGGTGACACGGCCCCCCATCTGGGCAAGGGCACTTCGGCCAGAGCCCGCACCAGCGCCTGATTGTTCGTGAGGTCCCCGGCTGCGGGACCTTCTTGGTCTTCGGTGGGGTAGCGGGTGCTGGGGTAGTGCCTTCAATTACTGCGCCGGGTGTGGGGCTCCCGTCCGGGTAAGGTGGGAGACGGCGACACCGGGGATGCCGCCTTTGTCTTCAGGCACACTTTGCCAAGGTAGCTGGGGCCCTGGGGAGATGAATGGGGCCTGGTCCGACTGATTCCTTGGATTTTCTGTTCTTTCCCGGCTGAGTCGTGGGAAACCCGCACGTGGGTGTGGCCGGCACCGCCTTCACCAGAAGGCGAGACTCAGGCGGGAGTTAGAAGCGTGGCGAGTGCCTTCCTGGCTGCATTAACCTGGTGGGCACCGCCTCTGGCACTGCACCGAGGCGGGGCGCCAGCGCCCGGCAGGTTACTGGGCTGGCCTCGGCGCCCTTTCCCAGATCGCAGGTGGGCAGCGGTGCCCGCAATGCCCCCTCTAGAGCGAGATGGGGGCGCTCCTGGGGTGGGTGCGTGGTCTGGGGGTTCCTGGGCCGCAGGCTCGCGCCAGGAGGGCGTGCGGGCAGGCGGGGGAGATCAGGGAGGGCTGGGAGTCCTGCAGAGGAAGCACGCGGCAGGCTCCCCGGGATAGCAGGGCAGAGCTCCCGGAGGCCACGCTTCCCGGAGAGGCAAGGCTGCTGCCAACAGCACTTTCGGGGCTGAAGCTGCTGGAATGGTGCTGCTGCCTGAATCTCAGGATTTAGGCAGTGACTGTGTTCTCCTGGCAAGAACGTGTTGTGTTGGTGTGGGCTTCAGGGGTTGGCTTCAGTAAGACCTAGAGTTGGAGCAAGCTTGGAAGTGAGACCTCATTGTCTGTAGAGGGTTAGTGGTAATAACGGGATTCTCCAGATCAGACCCTCCCCCTCCACAATCACCCTTCCCACTGGGGTGGTCCTTCATGGCTGGAAGTGCTTCCATTTTCAGGAAAACGATTTACCTGAGACCTGTGAAGCAAGAAACTATTAGCATCCCCTGTTAGGGGGGATACCAAGTCTCAGAGAACTTGGACAGAGTCAGGCGGCCAGGAGGTGGTAGAGCCATGGTCTCAAGCACAAGTCTTTGGTGCCTGGTCCTAAGCTCATTTCTCTTTCCAACAGGGGAGATGCTACTGTGTTTCCCCGCAAATAAGACCTAGCCGGACAGTCATAAGACCGGGTCTTATATTAAGTTTTGCTCCAAAAGACGCATTAGAGCTGATTGTCCGGCTAGGTCTTATTTTCGGGGGAAACAGGGTAGGAACCCTGACAGTTGCAAACAAAATCTGGCAGCTTTAGCAGGCAAGGCAGGAGGATGAGCACAGAGAGTTCTTGCGGGCACTAGGACCAAGTGGATGGGGCTTCCCAGGCAGCCACCCCTCCCAGCAGCTGCAGTGTGGCTGCAGTTCCCTCTGGTGCCCTGAGCACCCGGCTTCCACCAGAGCTGTCCACACCCCAGCTCTCATTTCCCCTTCTTTCCCTTGTCTGCCTTTCCCGGTGGCTTTCCCGCCTCTCAAGTAAATGAGAAAAAGGTGAGAAAGCAGAGAACATAGGAAAACTTTCTCTTACTAATTTTGCTGTTTTGAGAAAGGGAAGCTGTTTCCTTCTTTTTTCCCCTGGCACCTCTGTATGTTTCCTGTTGTTTCTCTTTTCCTCCCCCACTTTTTTCATGGGCCTCATTGGTGGCTGTGCTTTGCTGGCAAATATTCCCCTCCCAGAGAGCAATCCTCTATGGGTACAGCACAGGTAGAATCTTGGCCACTGGCTGCCTCCCTGCCAGTCGTCCTCCCTCTCCCTGACCCCTCATGTGCTGGGAGGGGCCTCAGGGTCCCCCCTACTGATGCTTGCCTACAAGAGTTTTGGGTCAGGCAGATCCCAGTTCTGCCATTCACCAGCTAGTAATCACATAGATTCTCAGGCTTTGGTTTGTCTGACAATAATAAATGCTACTTGAAGTGCTTTACTAAAGTATGTAACCAGTTTGACCCTCAAAAAGGCTACAAGGTTAATGCTGCCATCCACATTATACAGATGAATTAGCTAAGGAACCGGCAGATAGTAAGTGGCAGGGCTGGGATCTGAACTCCAGTAGTCTGGCTTCTGAGGTAACAGAGTTAGTCATGCTCAGCAGTGGAAATGGTTTTTTAGTGGGTCATTTTCCCTGTTCTGGGCCAGGCTCACAGAAAATGCACCCACTCCCACTGACTGGAGATGGTGCCTCTTGCCTGACCCCACATCTCCTGCCTTCTCCCGCCAGATGCCGGTGCAGCTGACGACAGCCCTGCGTGTGGTGGGCACCAGCCTGTTTGCCTTGGCAGTGCTGGGTGGCATCCTGGCAGCTTACGTGACAGGCTACCAGTTCATCCACACAGAAAAGCACTACCTGTCGTTTGGCCTGTATGGTGCCATCCTGGGCCTGCACCTGCTCATCCAGAGCCTGTTTGCCTTCCTGGAGCACCGGCGCATGAGGCGGGCAGGCCGGCCACTGAAGCTGCCCTCCCCGTCACGGCGCTCCGTGGCGCTCTGCATCGCTGCATACCAGGAGGACCCTGACTACTTGCGCAAGTGCCTGCGCTCAGCCCAGCGGATTGCCTTCCCCAACCTCAAGGTGGTCATGGTGGTGGACGGCAATCGCCAGGAGGACTCCTACATGCTGGACATCTTCCATGAGGTGCTGGGCGGCACTGAGCAAGCCGGCTTCTTTGTGTGGCGTAGCAACTTCCATGAGGCGGGTGAGGGGGAGACGGAGGCCAGCCTGCAGGAGGGCATGGCCCGCGTGCGGGCTGTGGTGCAGGCCAGCACCTTCTCGTGCATCATGCAGAAGTGGGGAGGCAAGCGAGAGGTCATGTACACGGCCTTCAAGGCCCTTGGCGAGTCGGTGGACTACATTCAGGTAAGGGGGCCTCCCTACGAGTGTGCCGACGTGTCCGGCTTGCCGGGCACATCCTCCTCCAGGAGTTTCAGGGCTAGTCTAGATCCCTTCCGTCGTGTACATCCCTTCTCTGCACTTAAGGCAACAGGCATAGTGGTTCTGAACAGCAGTCCTGAGGGTTAAAAAGACCTGGGATGGAATCCCAGTTCTGCTCTTAGCTCTGTGACTTGGGGCAAGTCTCTGGACTTGTGTCCTAATAATAATAGGAAACATTGTATAGCATTTGCTTCATACCAGGCACTGTTGTAGGTACTTCATACATATCAGCACCTTTAATTTTCATAATACTCCTAGGGTATAAGTACTATTATCCTCTCCATTCATGGAAGGCAAACCTGAAGCACAGAAGGACTAAGTAACTTGCCTGAGGTGAGGTGCAGAGGCAGGATTTGAGCCCTGGCAGCCTGTCTTGCATCTTGTTCTTACCCACTGTGCAGTACCGCCTCGCACTGGCAACTCGGGGATGAGCCTCTTCAGAGAGAAGCACGGGGAGCGCAGAAGCACTCAAATACTATTTTAGTCATGGGCCAAAGTCCTCCTCTTCCTAGTGTCATATTTGTGTCTGTGAGGTGAAGGGACCCAAGTGCGAATCATCTTGCAGCCTGATTCTGCAGCAGTCTCGGCAGGGTCAGGACCCTGAACAGACCCTGCCTAACTTTGAGTCAAAATGGGGGTGGGGGGTCATTGACACCCACCTGAAATTTTATTAGGTTGAAAAGGTTAATATAGCTCCAGTTTTCACAGTAACAAATCCTAGAGAAAACTGATTAAAGCTTCATGCATTTCAGTACTAAGTAGAAACTGATACCCAGGACCCCAGATTTCTAGTCCAGCACCCACACTACACTGTTCATTCCTGTTTCTGCCCTTCTCTGTACTTGCCAGAGGGTTTTGCCCATCCCTTGAATGGATAGCGGGCTGTGGCGGTAGCCGACCTGGGTGCTAACTCAGTCTCGTTGAGTACTCCGGGTTGTACTTTTTCTAGACTGTACCCACCTAAAATTCGCTTTTTTGTTTTTGGCTTTTTCGCAAGTTGAATCCTTGCATGAGAGTTGGTACGTTGATCTTTTTGTCTTTCTAGGCCCAAGGACCTCAGCCTTGTAGGGAGGGATGTGATGCAGTTGATTCTGTAGCTCACCTTTGGTCAAAGGGCCTTTGAAACTTTCCTGGGGTCTCAGAAGCCTTAGAAAAAGCCCTTAAACCCTGGCACATCCTCAAGTCACAGTGACTTTGTCATCCACTCCCTTGCAGCACAGGATCCCCCAAACCTGCTCTGCTACACATCCTCCTTTGCTGATCATTTCCTTTGTGTTCTGTGGATCAGCAACCAGGCTCATATACCTGAGCCAGCCTTTCTCCTTAGGGCTCTGGGATCACTGCCTGGGCAGCCCTGCTGGGGATTTCTGCCTGTCTTCCAACAGCCTTGCTGAGGGTGTGTGGGTCTTTCGCTCTGTGGGAGACAACCAACCCTGTCCCAGGCAGGGGGGAAACCCAAGCAGCCTAGAGCTCTAACTTCCCTAGCTGCTCAGCTAGAAAAGACCTCCCTGGAGAGAAGGAAGCTGAGCAGCATGAAGAATGGGTTGGGGTCAAGGCAGGAAGCAGCCATGAGACGAGCAGCACTGGGAAGCTTGGCTTGTAAGCTGAAGAGGCTCTGGGAGTCCGGCCCTGGGGCTCCCTGGGATCTTCCCAGCCTGGGCTGGAATGTAAGACTGTCGGTGAGGAGATAGGAGGGAGCAGGTATGTGCTCTACCTTGTTCCCCATCAGCCTTCTGCTGCTTATCTCTAGCCACCATGTCTTCCAACATTGAGAGCTGGGTACGTTGGAGTGGGGTGGGGACACCCCCTTCCTGCAGGCTAATGGGCTCTCATTCAGCGCCTTCCATACAAGGATTCTGGGCTTTTGCAGAACTGGGTGTGGGCTCATCTGTGGATACTGTTCTTTGCTCTGTCAGGAGTCAGGAAACCAATTCCCCTGCCCGATGGTTATCTGGGATCTTTGTACCATCTCAGTAATTTTCTAGAAAGCAGAAAAGAAAGCATAAGCATTCATAGCCCAGGTTCAGTAATGGGGCTACCTGCTAGAATCAAACCATCAGCCTCACTAGGAAAGGAGGACTGGTGGGCAGGATTTGATCCAGGCTTTGGAGGCAGCTGCTTCCAGAGCCTCCATGCCCATCCAGAGTATAATCCAGGCGAGAGCAGCCCTTGGCCATACGGTGCCCTGATCTGAGACTTGGTCAAGGGAGCACTGAAGGCCTGGCAGCCGTGTGTGTGTGTGTGTGGGGGGGGGGGGAGTGCTGGCGCTATGACTAGGTAGATACATCCTCCACTTGGGCTGTGGATCATCCAGGAGGCAAGAGGCTGAAACAGGGAAGACCCCACTGTTAATATCCTATGAGACAGCTTTGGGCAGTAGCCTCTGGCAAGAGCCATTACTTGATCTTCTGAGGAGTGTCTGCTGGCCCTGAACTAGACACACTGTACCTGTCATCTGACTTCAATAACTTGTTCCTTCTTTCTTCCCAAGGACCCAAAGAGACCATTTCTCAGGAGCCTGGCTCCACAGGGTCTAAAAACTTGTCCAGTTTTAAACATTTCTCCCTTTCCAGGACCAGCGCTGACAGTCTCCTGGGTCTTTCTTTCTGCCTGGTGACTGTCAAGCCTGGTATCTGAACTCTCCTTTTCCTTACTTTCCTTTGTTATTAATCTCACCAGTATGGCATAGATCTCTTTCCTAGTGGCTGGAATGAATCATGTAAAAGGGAGTTATATCCCTCAGGCAGTGGGGGTGAGGGCAGGGGGTGGGTAGGTCAGAGTGGGCTGACAGTGGATTCCCTCTACAGGTGTGTGACTCTGACACTGTACTGGATCCAGCCTGCACCATCGAGATGCTTCGAGTCCTAGAGGAGGACCCCCAAGTAGGGGGAGTCGGGGGAGATGTCCAAGTAAGAAGTAACCAAACATTCCTGGGGGCGGGAGTCTGGACTTTCTGCTTCCTAATCCAATTGGATATGCCTGGGAAATGGGTATCTTGACTTCCTAGTGTTTGTGGGGGAGGGGGCGGTGCTCCTCCTTGATAGTTTCACTGGTACCAAAGGGCTCACTTGCTACCCAAACCCTTTCCTGCTTGTTTTCAACGTGAAGGGGAAAGAATTAGTTTAACAGGTGTAGAGAGCCTGTGTGGCCATTACTCGTGCAGGGCACTTCCTTTCTGACTGACAGTGCAGCGAGCATCTCCAAAGTCATACCCTTGCTCTTAAGTAAGTTGTGCTCAGGAGCTCTGGGCAGTATGGTGAGAGCACGTGGCCATGTCTTCCCTCAGAGGGTACTGCTGGCAACATGCCATGTCTTCCCAAGCAGCTTTCCAACTGAAGGGTCAGGACAAGTGGCTGGAGTGTCGCTTTGCATCTTTCTCAAGGCATCTTCTCTGCCACTGCCATAGGCTGCCCTGAGACTGAAGGTGGCTTTGACTGCTAGACTAACTTCACTGGGACAATCGGTGCAGATGACAGTGGAGAGAAGGGCTAGTGCCAGGGAGAGTGACTGAGTGTGGGTGGCTCCTCTGCGCCTCAGGTTTCTGGCTGAGCAAGGACTGGTAGTCAGGAACTTGAGCAATGGGCTGCAGAGCGCAGCGTAGGGAGGCCTTGCAGTCTTGGGGTGTCTCCTGGGGCTCGTGGCCGCAGGTGAGGAGGCCCAGCGTCTATGGTTCCCTTACAGATACTCAACAAGTATGACTCGTGGATCTCCTTCCTGAGCAGTGTGCGGTACTGGATGGCCTTCAACGTGGAGCGGGCCTGCCAGTCCTACTTCGGCTGTGTGCAGTGTATCAGTGGGCCCTTGGGCATGTACCGCAACAGCCTCCTCCAGCAATTCCTCGAAGATTGGTACCACCAGAAGTTCCTAGGCAGCAAGTGCAGCTTTGGGGATGACCGGCACCTCACCAACCGCGTCCTGAGCCTCGGCTACAGGACTAAGTATACAGCACGCTCCAAGTGCCTCACCGAGACCCCCACCAAGTACCTCCGGTGGCTCAACCAGCAGACCCGCTGGAGCAAGTCTTATTTCCGGGAGTGGCTCTACAACTCTCTGTGGTTCCATAAGCACCACCTCTGGATGACCTACGAATCAGTGGTCACAGGTTTCTTCCCCTTCTTCCTCATTGCCACAGTCATACAGCTTTTCTACCGTGGCCGCATCTGGAACATTCTCCTCTTCCTGCTGACAGTGCAGCTGGTGGGCATCATCAAGGCCACCTATGCCTGCTTCCTTCGGGGCAATGCAGAGATGATCTTCATGTCCCTCTACTCCCTGCTCTATATGTCCAGCCTCCTGCCAGCCAAGATCTTTGCCATTGCTACCATCAACAAGTCCGGCTGGGGCACCTCCGGCCGAAAAACCATTGTGGTGAACTTCATAGGCCTCATCCCTGTTTCCATCTGGGTGGCGGTCCTCCTGGGGGGGCTGGCGTACACCGCTTATTGCCAGGATCTGTTCAGTGAGACGGAGCTAGCCTTCCTTGTCTCTGGCGCCGTCCTGTATGGCTGCTACTGGGTGGCCCTCCTCATGCTGTATCTGGCCATTATCGCCCGGCGATGTGGGAAGAAGACAGAGCAGTATAGCTTAGCTTTTGCTGAGGTGTGACGTAACCCTCAAGCAGAGCGGGAAAAGTGCAATGGGTAAGGGAGGGAAGGGGAGTGGAAGAGAGAAGATGGGGTGGGAGGGAGGAGGGAATGCTGTTTTAGTTTCTTAATGGTCCAAAGGACAAATGTGAAGTGCAAAGGACGGTGACTGTATATGGTCTGGGACAGTTCTGCTTAGAGGGGGCAATACTGATGCCAGCTCAGGGAGCTGGAAGAGACATGTTTTCAGGCTGTCCACTGTATGGTGGCCTCTGGGAGATTCCACTTCCTGCCCCAGGATCCAGAGGAACTCAGAAGTGTGCTAAACCAAACAATAAGTTCCTTTCAGTGGCAACTTCTGATAGGTAAGTGAGCAGCGCCAGCTTGTGGGAAGGGGTTCTCTTAGCCCATCTGAGTGCAACCAGAGGTGGTGGTAGAATTTGAGATCTGGGCCAGCTAGTAATGTATCCCCCCTCAATCCAGTATCAATGCAATAAGATTGTGCCTGAGATACAAGGCCCAGAAGCCTGATCTCTGGGCATCAGAAAACAGGGTCCAGGAATGGTGCTTTATTATGTGGTGTACCCCATTCCACATCTCCACATCCCAAGGATAAGCCAACCTAGCAGGGAGTTAGCACTGAACTGCTTTTAAGTGTGTATATATGTTAAAAAGGAGTTTGCCATGAGGAACAAAGATTGGTGCTGGTGCTAAAGGCCATGGGCTACATGGATGCTTTGGGCTCAATGTATTCCACCTGGAAACT
Organism: Rhinolophus sinicus; assembly: GCF_036562045.2. Classification (NCBI taxonomy): domain Eukaryota; kingdom Metazoa; phylum Chordata; class Mammalia; order Chiroptera; family Rhinolophidae; genus Rhinolophus; species Rhinolophus sinicus. The sequence continues at coordinate 32,053,080 of NC_133760.1, read as the reverse complement.
GCCCAGACATCTAGCTTAGCCTGTGATCTCTGCTGGGGAGATAACATGTTTTGGTCATCTACTAGGAAGATTAAACCTCAACACGCGTAGAAAGGAAGTGAAGGCTCGGGTATTTCAACTTGTATACTCGTAAATTCCTCTCTCAAATTCAGCTGAGTCCTAACTTAGCCTCCTCACTTGGCTTTCTTTAAGATGACGTAATCACCTCTTCCGCCCTCCACCTCATCGGGTAAGTTTTTCAAGGTGGCAAGTGAGGCAGACAGAGCCTGGACTCACTCACAGGTACTTCTGTAATAGGCAAGCCTGCCCTCAGCATATGGGGGAGAAGCTATAAAGAGCCTCTGACCAAACTGGCTGCCATCTTCGAAGTGCTTGGGCCAGATTCCTTGGCAGCTGGGTAGCATGCCAACTACAATTCTTGACAGTCTAATGGAAAGTTTTTCAGTGTTCTTAAGTGAACCCTGAAATCCAAGCTAGTCATCTTTGAGACTGTTCATTCTCCTCAGTGGCTTCTCCGAGAATTCTTACAGCCAAGCTGTGGATAGTCACTACTGTACTTGCTTGCTTCTTTCCAGAAACCAAACTAGAAGATGGAATTGGTTCCTAAGTCCTAAGGTTCTTGCTTTCTCTCAGGCTTTTGGGGCTGTTTTATTTCCCTCTGCTTTTTGGGGGGAATAAGGAAGACATTTTCTAGATATCTGCAATCCATAGACTGTTCTCAGCTCTTGGGTTTGAAACCTGGGATCTTGACTGTGCCTCTGACTTAGGGTTGCTTGCTGGTGTGTGCTCTCTCTCCAAATGGCCATTCTCAGAGAAGGTCCAGCTAACCCCTCAGAACTGGCACTAAGGTAGACAGGAATTAAGCAGCAAACCTCTAGTTGCCCAGGTGCTTCCTACACAGGAACAGTGTGCTCTGAGCCACAGATTGGCAAACCCTGGTGCTTTCATTTCCTTCATCTCCCATGAACTCAAGGGTTTTCCAAGTGCGGCCAACACTGCTGCGTCACACAGACCTCGAGCTTCTGACAAGACTGCTGGTTGATGTCGGGCCCAATCATGAAGGCTGGGAAGAGCAGCAGGCATTTGCTAAAGGCAGTTGTTCCAGGCTCTTCCGTGTTTTTGCTGGCCGAGAAGTAATCTATTTTGAGCATTACAATGGAGGAAATCCGGTCAGCCAATTGCAGAGCTCAGACTTCACTAAGGTCTTGTTTTTCTTCAGCTTTTACTTGAAGGTTAATATAGGATGGACTCCCAGATGGAAAACTTGGCTGTCCTACCATCAGCTCTGCCTTGGACTGTGGTTATCAACTTTCCTCAGATCAAGAGCAGGCAGGTACAAGTAGTGGGCTCACAACGTTTGACCTCGACTGGTTTTTCTAAGTTATTTTGTACATTTTTCAGCAGTGAAACCAAACTGGGTCTTCAGCTTTATCCCCGTTTCTTGCAGGGAAGAGCCTTTATACAACTGGACACATTTTGGTTTTTCCTCATTGAGAATTTTAACTGTCTTTTGTATTATTTCTATGATAATTTGTAAACATATTTATTTTTATCTGCTTTTTCTTTTTTAACTTTTCAGGTCAAATTTTTTATACTGCACTTATTTGTCAAAATAAAGATTCTCACACAGTGCTGGTATCTCTGAGCTACTTCCTCCCTCTTTGTACTTAATGAAAGCTAGCTCTTTATTCCAGTTTCAAAAGCAGCACTTGAGTAGAAATAGTTTAGTTAAGGGAATTCCAGTGGAACTCAGAAGCAGGATAAGTTGTCACAGCTGCCTCTGGACCTGGGGAATACAGTAGGCCTACTCTGATGATAACTGTATACCTATGGTGGCTTGGCTTTTATTGTAGAGGGTAGTCAGGGTCTTTGGGGAAATCATTGGCAGATGAGTGAGCTAATGCTAAAAAATCAAAGCTTGCTTCCTCCTTGAGTGAAAGCATTTTTATCTGGCAGATAACGTAGGATTGTGGCCAAGCTGAAACAATGAAAAGCAGTGGGTAAACTTCCTTCTCTGTGGAACAGGTAACAAAATGGAGTGACATCAGCAGCCCTCTCATCCCATTTATTAAAGAAACAGTAAGAAAAGATACAATGCAGGAAAAACACCAACCATCCTTTCACGTCAGGCTGAACAAAGCACAGTGATTTCTCCCCTTCACTCCCCCCACCCCCACCCTAATTCCCATCCACATCAGTTTAAATTTTGAGGTTCTTTGATTAGGAGTCAGTGGAGAGGGAGTTGGATGAGCTGTAGAGCCTTGATTCTGGTCTTAAGTCCCGGAAATGGAAGCTGCAGGACCAGTCAAGCAGAAATTGTATTTGGTGGGTCTCTGAAGTGGTTGCCCACCTCCCTGTTCTGTGTTCAAGCCCCTAGGGAACGGTACGGCAGTAGATGATGACCAGCTCCAAGCTGCCCAGGTCCCAGTTGCTGAAGCATGGTCCGTTCACCAATGCAACATTTCTAGAGAGCAGTGAGCTGATTCTCCAGTGGTGAGCAGGGGACTACATATGAATTGGGACCTGCAAGCCAATGTATCCCTGAGGAAAAGTCCACAAGAACAATTCAAGAAACTAGTATGAAACAAGGGGCAGAAAGCTGTGGGGCAAGCCCAGGTGGCTTCTAGAAGGCTGGAGATCCTTTCTCTCAAGGGCAGGACCATTCCTACCTGCCGTAGTCCATGTCCCACAAAAAAACATTTTACCTTCAATCAAGAAAGAAGCAGAGGAAAAAGATGGCTCATTTGAACTTGAGCCCCAGCTATGTACTTCAGACTGTAGCTCCATATCTACCCTTTTACCTAAAACACAGCCTCTGCTCAGAACCACGATGCCTGGAAACCAAAGTGGTCCTGGAGAGAAAATGCTGTTTAAGGGGGTAACATTCCATTTGGGTACATTGCAGCCATTGGACCCCCTGGTCTGGGGAAAGCAGCTGGGTTTGTGCCAGGAAGGCTCCCCATTCTAGGAAATGGGACCAAAGTCTTGCCTACAGGGCCATTCATCCTTGGTAAGGAAGCTGGGTTTAGACCCAGAGTCCCAGTTGGCCTTGCAAAAGGAGCTGGGTTGATACCCACAGGGCCTGCTGGGGAAGAGCCAAGGGGTCCAGGAGCTGACCTGGGGAAAGTTACCTGACCAGGGCCTAATGGGCCAGTAGACCTTGGGAAGGTAGCTGGATTTGGACCCTGTAAGCTAGTGGCCCTTGGGAAGTTAGCTGGGTTGGATCCTAGCTGTCCAGAGGCTCTTGGGAAAATTGCTGAATTTGAGCCCTGGAGGCCCACAGACCTCTGGAAAGTAGCTGGGTTTGAAGCCAATGTACCAGAAGACTGAGAGAAGGCAGCTGGGTTCAGTCCGCCTGAACCTGTCCCCCTTGGAAAGGGATTAGTATTTACCCCCATTGGGCCAGCTGGCCTTGGAAAATGAGCTGAATTAGGGCCTATGGGGCCAGGAGCCCTTGACATGGAAGATGGACTTGACCCAGGAAGGCTCATTGCCCGAGAACCAGGACCCGAGTTTGGGCCTATGGGGCCAGGTATTCTTGCCATGGAAGATGGGTTTGTGCCCATGTTTCCAGAAGCCTGTGAGAAAGAAGCTGAATTTGCTCCTAAAAGACCTGCTGCTCTTAGAATGGGGGCAAGATCTAGGCCTTGAGGTCCAGCCATTCTTAAGTTAAGACCAGATCCTGTGCCCAAGAGGCCACCTGCTCTGGTGTCCAGATTAGGGCCTGGGCCCAGGCCACCTGCCCTTGGGTTGGGCCCAAGGCCTGAGCCCAGGCCACCTGCTCTTGGGTTAGGCCCAAGGCTGGGGCCTGGAAACATACCTGACCTTGGGGCAGGGTTTGTACCTATGAAGCCTGATCTCAGATTGGGACTTGGTCCAGGGCCCAGGCCAACGGGTCTAGTACTGGGAGGACCATTCCCAGAAGGCAACAAGATACCTGCTCTCAGGTTGGCTCCTGATCCAGGACCTAAGGGGCCACCACCTCTGGAGTCAGGACCTGTTCCCAGGAGACCACCTGCCCTTGAGTTAGACATAGGACCTGGCCCTGGGAGACCCCCTATTCTTGGGTTAGACAGAGGCCCTGGACCTGAAAGAGCTCCTGCTCTAGGGTTTAGAGCTGGCCCTGGCCCTGGGCCTAAGAGGCCACCTGGCCTTGGAAAAGAAACTGCACCTGTGCCAGTGGGATTCATCCCCCTTGGAAAAGAAGCCATGCTTGGATCACGAGCACCAGCAGGGAAAGGTGCTGGACTTGAAGCCAATGAGCCTGATGAAGTTGGAAAAGGAGATGGGTTCCTTGGAAACGGGGCCAGATTTCCACCAAGAGAACCGGTTGCCATAAGGAAGGAATCCGAGTTCATGCTCAGTGGGTGGCCTGTGTTTAGAACAGGACCCCCCTGTGGTCCCAGGGAACTGTCGAACCGTCCTCGAGGTGGCAGTGGAGCACGAGTCCAAGGAGTTGGCCGCTCTCTAGGGAAAATCCGGGGTTCTTTCATACTTTCTTGGGGACGTTGGTGATAATGGGCTTGGGACGAGTTTTGAAAAGGATCTTGTTTTTGATGAGTGCTGTCACCAAGTACCGGGTGCCAGTGTTGCAGCCTGGCTCATCACAGTCCTGCTCCCCAGGAGTGTGTTTGACAAGGACTGCAAAAGGTTTCTCCAGGTGGATGATTTTCCCATACAGGATGTGATGCCCCACGATCAGCACAGGGATTCCCTTTGGCAGAACAAGAATAAGACGCCTGAGGTTCAGGGCAAGGTCACACACTCAGGTACTCCCTAGCGATGCTCGTGGCAGGCATGCTGGCACCTATACTCCCTGCTCTGAGGCTAACATTGCTGAGCATCCACGGAGGACAACCCACCCTTGTGTCTTTTGCCCAGGTAAGAGAATTTTCACTTTTAGAACTGTGACCTTTTGCGATTCCCCAAAGCTCAACTCCCCTGCTACTACAGAGGTGGGGGGAGAACAAACAGCTTAGCAGATTAGCTAGACCTTGATAACAAACCTGAGGGCAGTCCTCACTCTGGATCCTGGGAGCACCACCTTGGTGTAGCTTGCTTCCTGAGGCATTAGGCAGGGAAAAAAAAGCCCCCTCACCTCAGTGGTGTAATGTAGGTCTCCCAGGAGGTTTCCAGCTAATCCAGTGCTGTAGCGAGCCTCGATCTCCCCCTGTAGTTCCATCAGCACCCATTCTGCCAGGCCTCCAGCCCCAGCACTGCAAGCAAAGGGCTGGCGGTTACAATATTTTTGAGGGGTGAAGGATGAATAGTATCCTACACCACCATTCAAGGCCCAAAGGAACTCTGTTGAGCACCAATTCTTGGGAAACTGGGCAGTGCTACGCACTGAATTAGAGATTGAAATGCAAAGATTTGTGCAAGATGCACCTGAGGACCCTATTCCTTCCAAGAAAATATCAAACCTACGTAGCCCTAATCATTCAAGCTAAATAAAAAGTCTCAAAATGTACTCACCTGGAAACAACAATTTGCACCATGAGCCTTCCGTCTTTAAAAAGCAACTGAAAATAAGCTGTAGAGGAAAAAAAAGATTTAGGATAGTAATGCTAGCTAATGTTTACCACTTACTGTGTGCTATGTACTTTTCTAGGTGCTTTAGATGCATTTTGTTTCACTCCTCTAAACAAACTCTATAAACTTTAAAAAACTGATGTACATATAAAATTGCTTAAGATCATCAAGGATCAACTACAGTGTGAACAGTTAATAGGTATCACAACTGCGTTCAAGGTCACATAGCTACTAGTTAAAGAACCAGGATTTGAACCCAAGACATACACTGCACAGCCCAGGCTCTTGACCACTATGCTAACTTGCCTTTTTCAAGGATATTATTCTATTTCCCATTCTACGTCTTTCTAAAAAAAAGCTAAGGAATTTTTAGATTTTATTTTTCTTTGGTGATATAAATTTCATGTCTACCATTTTGGTTATCTGACATTTCAAGGTTCAAAGGACCTTCTTTAACTAAAAGCCAAGAAAACTGAGAAGTCCTTCAGACTTTAGTGACTAGGAGGCTGTTTTCCAAGATGAATCTCATCAAATGCTTTAACCATCTTTCACTTAAATACCCTAACACATGAATCAACTTTCATTTTATACAACAGCACCACCTGGTGGCAAGTTTGTGGTACTCTACAAGAATAGGTTAAAATGGGACATTTTTGTCTGAAACTGCCTTGACTTGTCTTTCTGGGAAGGATACATTCATGAGGGTTGAGGGGATAGGGGATTCTAAAGTAGAGCTTCTGTATGTCTTTCCAGTGAATAGATGGAGCTTAGTGGAATGTTATTAGTCCAATATTTACCAACTGTACAGCAAGTTAACATATTGTAATTATGCTCAAGCTTAGCAAATACCCGATTAAAAAGTTAAACAGGTTTCTTTACTGATCAACATGTTAATCTTCATTTTGGATCTCCAGGGAAAAGTATATGCGAACAGCCTTACTGGACGGCAGAATCTCTATTCTTGAGCACTAAACACTCTTTGGGAACATGAGGTTGGTCAATTCACTGGACTTTAAATGTTAGGTTGCTGCAAAAGTAATTGCGGTTTTTGCAATTTTTAACCTTTTACACCGCAATTACTTTTGCACCAACCTAATATAAATGGCAGCTAATATTTATTGAATTTCTACTATGAATCAGATGCTGTTCATATATATAGGTGGTATTTCAATTGCTGTGACAACTCTGAGACAAGTACTTATCCCTATTTTGCAGATAAAGCTACTGAGATACACTTGCTTGTATGTGGAACATACAACTAGTAGTATGTGGCAGAGCCAGCCTAAGAACCTAGGCCATCTGACTTTATCTACACTCAAAGGACTACCCAATTCTATCCTCCCAAAGGAGAAATCCAAGTGCCAGTGAGAATGAAAAGGCATCAGGCAGGCACTGCATACATGCAAGAGCTGGTAAGAAGGGCAACAGGGAATCAAGAGGGCATCCTCGAATAAGCCAGACCTTTGGAAGCAGCACTGGAAGCAGCACCAGTTGTGGCAACACTTGAGAACAGGTAATACATACTAGTTCAGGAGGGCAAAGGTCATCTGACAGATAAGGAGGCCCTACCATGACCATCGAAAGAAACACCAAAAGCATTTTAAAAATTCTTCTAAGGTTTCTTGAAGGAGAAAGGATAACAATTTAAAATCAGAAGGCCAAATTCAGGTTCCAGCCTGTAAGTATGGAACTCATTACTGTAACTGTCATCATACCTAAGTCACTTAATGACTATGGGGCTAACACCTCGGTTATCTGACTCATTAAACTATTGTGAAGACATAATATATGCAAAAAAAATGCCTTAAATTCCTTAAGTTCTATTCAGATGAATACCTATTATTTTAGAGGATAAACTGAATAAATCTGTATTTCCACAGTGTAATTTTGACTATAATTTAGAGAACTGTAGGTGTATTTTAGTCATGAATCAAAAAAGGCTCAATAACTAGAAAATGAAGTCATTGTTTCTAAAGGTTAATAAATGTATATAGATTAAGAGGGGGGGTTCTTGTACATAAGCTATTAATGGCTGATGACGCAGCACAGTCTCCGTGATGTGTATAAACTATAGTGAAATATAGGAGGTTTCAGAGAAGCAATGTTTAAACAGCTCGTACACATGTTCTAGGTAAATCATGGCAGGGAAGGTCAATCTCTAAGGCCTCTGACCACGTCTGAGGCAGGCATGTGTGGACTGTTTAGGAAAAGGGGATGCAGAAATATTTTCAGCGCATTCCTCACTTCCTGTAAAGTCTCCTGTTAGAACAGGAATTCAGAACAGTGGCCTAAGTGGGCCAAGGAAAATAGGTGCCTGGCAGCTGGGTCAGAGTAGCTGTACCCACATACTAATACTGGTACTTCAATGAGCACACGTATGTAGGAGGCCCTGCCTGAGTACATTTACTGATACTGGCAGACATCTACTAATAATGCTCCTGAAGATAAGAATTCTGTGGCCTACAGCTCACCATTCTGCTGCTAAACCCAATGAGGCTGGTAAAAAACTTGTGCTAAACCTACTGGGATGCTACAGATGTGAATACAAATGAATTCATACCCAGCTTGTAAGACTAGTTCATAGGAAGCCATAAACTGACCTGGCTACACTTATGCATATGAGGGTCTAAGCACCTCTTTATCAAATTTAAAAATTTGTTATTGGCTAAAGTAGGTAGGTATACCTGGTTACTTTACTGAGGACACACCTGGTGGATGGGACTGGGAATATGTATTTCACTTAGTGTGGAGTTGACTAAAAAGGATATGAGAACATGCAGCCTAGTCTGTCCTCATCCCCTTGAGAGTAGCCAGTTAATAGGAAAACAAAAAAGTGAAGTATAATACAAATCAAATCTATTAGTAATAATGAATACGATAACATTACAATGAATATTTTTTGTATAACAAACAGATTTCTAAGTCTTCAGTCTCAACTCATTCCATCAACACTTAAAGACAACAGAGAACTAGAGCAATTTCTAAGTGTTTGTTCTACAATACTGCTTCTGTAGAAAAAATTGCAGTTTTATCAAGAGCAACATTTGAAGGCACAGTTTGGTGAATATATCAAACCATAAAACTAAAAGGAGTTAATGGAAGAGCTCACCCAGCACCTATTTCTTTAAAGAGCCCTGAGTTTAATCCCAGATTTGGCTAAGACTAACTTGTCTTTGGTTAAGAATAATTCCAAGTTGACAATGTAACTGTAGTACCAGGAAGAAATTTCTGTAGTGTCACTTTTCAAAAGAATAAACTCATTAAATCCATGACTAGACTCTGGACTTGGGAGAAATAGGAAGGTATGGGAAAAAACCCAAACCTCTTTGCCCTGCAATGAATTATTTTTATCAACCCCACTCATAAAAGGGGGAAACTTCTACTTGGTTTTTCTGGACCTTCAGTAAAGGTAAATAAACAATACATAAGTTTTAGTAATATATTCCTAACTTAGGTGCCTTTCGCTCTGTAAAGGAATTTTTTTTGTACATTTAAATCCTAATTATTTCCCTACTTAAAAAAAAAAAAAAAAAAAAAAGCAAGCTTTTTGGGAGCTTCAAAATTTCTAGAAATGTTCCTTATCTAAGCTTGCCCCAGATCATCCCAGTCTTAAGGCCTGGAGCTAGTCTGGAAGTCCTGGGTAAAGTTAAGACACTGTTGCTCCTTCTCAGGAAAATGCTCCAGATGACTAAGACCCCTGAACAAACCAGAGCAGCAAAGGAACCGGCAGTCTCAGAACCAATCCAGATCCATAACGGGAACCCTAATCAAAACCCAAAAGGATTGACTTGAAATCAGAACAATCTGGGATACATCCTTATTATTTGGTTATCTCTACTTTGGAGTTAGTTACTATTTAAATTATTAAAAATATGAAAAATCAAAATGCCACATTTTCTAAGAAAAAACTCCAGGCAGAGCATTTTGACTATACAAAAAGCTTAATTTCTCACAAACTTTCATTTCTGAAATGAAAACAATCCTATGACATAGGCACTGTCTTATCACTCCCATTTTACAGATGAGGAAAACAGGTTTAAGAGAAGCTAAATTAGTCACAAACCTAATATTGTAGAGCTGGAATGTGAACCCTAACCCCTCCACAATATGGCTTCTCTTGCAGTCCTCTCACAGACCGCTCTCCCCAACAGTACATCTACAGTAAAATTTGAAAATTCTACTGTAGCACCTTAAAATATCCTATAATCTGAATCCTATTATTCTTCTTGCTCCTTGAGATTACTACTCTAGACAATGGTTTAAGGGCCAAAGTAGGTATACAGTATGTCTGTATGAGAACTTCTGATTGCTTTACTAAGGAACCTACATGGCAAGTAACCTATGTGGAAGATCTCATAACTTGCCACCAAAGTAGCTATTACATCTATGGGGCAGTCAGTTAAAACCCAACAATAATCTGTTTATTATCATATCCAATTTACTTTAGAGGACATTTGTCACTGTTTCATTTTAATCAAAATTATCTTATCCTTTGGTTTCTGAATTGTTAAATGTTAAACTGTTAAAAAATGACTAACGTCTTATGTCTTATACAGAACAGTGTGAGCTATGATCTTCATAATGGTAACTGGCCCCAAAATAAAATGTGACAGAAGTGATATGTATCCAATTAAATAGTACAGCTTTTACTGAAAAAGGGGCTTTGATTCAATGGTTTAACATAGCTACAAATTAAATTTTACTAGAGCTAAATGTTTTATAAATTATTTTCATTAGAACCTTTCAATTCTTGTATTTTAAGCTTTTTTTAAGAGAATAAAGGCTTTAACTTTACAATTCTTAAAAAAAAATTATTAAATACAGGACACAAAATACGTCTGCAACTTGCTAGGCCAACAATCAACATTTATTGAGCTCTGATTTGGTCCCAGGGACTATTCTGTGTGTTTAGGGATACAGGGAGAACTTAAGTTGTCAGATCTGGATTCTGTGATTATGCCACTTATCCTATGTGTGAGGGGGATAGTTTAACCTCAAGTTTCAGTCCTCACCAATAAATCAGGCATAAAAAAAGAACCTATTTCAAAGAGCTTTTGTGAGAATTAAATGAAGTTATAAATATAAAATCCTCAGCACAGTGCCTAACACATGGTACGCCTTTACGATCATGCTACTGATTACCTGGAGAAACATGGCTTTTTCTTTGGATTATGTCCAATAGAATGTCTTAATACTACACTGTATAATTATTTTAATGTTTATAGTGGAGTACAACATTCTATAGAAGCAGCGGTCATCAGAATAAAATCAGATTTATATAATAGAACAATTCAAACATGGCAGTCAGGGTTCACCAAACTGCTTCAGGAATTAAGTTCTGGAAGGTTTTTCCTCTAAACATGACTATTTCTCTGTATGCCTTTCCACCAAATGAACAATTCAGGAAAGTTTACATACAAATGAATACTGATTATTTTTATTAGCAGTGTTACTGTGGTTTTGACTGAAAGGGATGGTCTAAGTTGCAAAGGGGATCTTGTCTCAACAGCCTTATATCAAATGCTAAAATCCTGTTTCTAAATGAGGATCTTGCTTCCCTCCAAAAAGGGGCTATGGAGGGTAGGTGGAACTGAATGCTTCCAAACTTTTAATTAGCGAAGAGTGTGTTCATAAACGTGTGTGGATACTATGCATACACGTGGTACTTTCCCATCACGTTTTAGGATTCCCACGATGGAGGGAATCAATTACTGGTATTTGTAGACAATGGGTGGAAAAGATGGCTTCAGTCGATCTGAGTTACTCCAGTTTTCTCCATCTTCTCCTACTCTGCAGCCCCATCTCAACAGTTTTTCCTCTCACGGGTATGGCACCCTGATTTTCCCCAAAGCCCCTTCCTTTCTAGCCCACCTTAAGGTCTCCCTCTATCCTGCATTCTCCTCCCACCAGCCCCCATCTTCTCCACCCTCTCCCGAGCTCCCTCCCATCCCTTCAGTTTGAGCTACAAACACTTCCTATTTCTGGTCCCGCCCACAATCCTCTTCCCCAACCCCCTCCAAAATTACCCCCCGACTCTCGCTAGGACCCTCTTACTATGCTGTTTCACCCATTCTCCTACCTCCTAGGGAAATTATTCTTTACACTATCTTACTCCACACCCCCAACTAGAGTGATCTTCCGTTCACCCTCCTCCGAAAGATTACTCTTTAAACGTTTCCCTCTACCACCCTCATTCTCCAAATCATTCCCTAATCCCCTTTATATTCTGAAGTACTTCGTTCCTTTAGGACCCCACCCCACTCTTCGCTCTTCTCTCACTCCGCCCACAAAAGAACCGAGATCACTCTCCAGACTGTCTCTTCCTTCCAACCACCCTCCAAAATTACTTCTCCCAGCAGCCTCCCCCCATTTAAAATGTTCCCTCGAACAAACCTCTCAATCCTAACCGCCCCTCCGGAATCCTCTTTCTGGTATTCCCGCTACTTCTTGGGTTCCAGTTCTACCCCGCTCCCGCAAGCCTCGCATGCTGGGATCCCTCCCCACTGGGGGAAGAGCCCCTTTCCACACATACCTCGAGGATCCGGCCCGCGCCGCCCCCTTCTCCGTCCTCTGCCCGCGCTCGGCCATCCTTTCCGCCCAGCTTCGCTCCGCCCGCTCCCTTCCTTCCCTCCACCTTCCGTCTCCACACCGCTCCCTTCCCCCACAATTCCCGACCTTCCTACCCCTGGGGGCCCCCCCTGGTTCGCCCCCACCTATGCCCGGCGCTCCCTGCTCCCCTCCTCCTTCCTGGCCTCCCCTCCCCCGCCCGCCGCTCCCCGCCCCTCCGCTCGCCATTCTTCTCCCCGAGCCGCGCGCCCCGCCCGGCCCCAGCTCCCTGGCTTCCCGCTCCCTCGTACCCTCGCCCCCATCCCCGGCTTGGCCCTCGCTTCCCGCGGCCTCCCGCACCCCCCGCCCGCGGCCTGACCTGCAATGGCGGCCGCCGAGCGCGGGGCCGCGCGGCCAACGGGCGACAACCGAACCTCCCGCCGCCGTCGCCGCCGCTGCCGCGAGCACTGCCTGCGCACTTCCGGCCTTGCGCCGCGAGCACTTCCGGGGCAGAGCGCGCGCGCACGTGGGTCCGGGGCGGAGAGAGGCCCGCGCCGATCCGCGGGTAAGTTGGGGAAGGGGTGTGAAGAGTGGCTGCGGGAGAGGGAATTTTGAGGGGGGTGCGGCCTGCTCTGGGTCGACGCCCGATGGAGCTCGCCAGTTCCCTGTGTCCAGGCCGGGAAGGGGCTACTAAGAGGTACCCTGACAGGGAAGGGGAGGCGGAGACCTTGTGCGTGCTTCAGACGCCCTCTTAGCCGGGCCGGGCCGAAAACACCTAATTCTGCCCACAGCTTCTTCCTAACCTTGAAGGGGGACGAGTGAGGAGCGAACCAGACCCGGCCCCTACCGTTGCCGAGTGCGTTTGTTGGCGGCGGGGATGGGGTAGAAGGGGTAGTTGACAGATACCAGACCGTGTCCTCCGTGAGGAGCTCAGGGTTCTGCCTGCCCTCTCAGCCCAGCGACACTACCATAGTTTGAGTCTGTGGTTTGCAAACTTTGCCTGCAGTAGAGTTAGGGAGAGGTGCTTGCTAAAATGTAGATTCCCGCCCCCAGGAGATTGTAATTTTGAAGCTATGGAGTAGGACCTGGACTCTTGGATTTTTAAAAACCATTTTTCGAGGTGATTTTGATTCAGGAGTTCTGCAGACCTTATTTGGAGAGACTCATTTAGGCTGTCAGCGTTTCTTGCCTCTTTAAAGTGGTCGTGATGTTTAACCTCCTTTTCACCCTCCAAGAAACCTCATACACAAAATAGAAAGGAGGACCTTAGTTCTGCCTGGAGTACAACTGGTCAACTCCATGTCTCCCATCGTTCAAGTGCTCACTCCCATTAGAAAATGAGGTTATGTTCAGTTTATTGCTGAAGATCAAGTTTTAGATTGTCACCCCTCTTTCCCAGACAACTTCCTTCAGGCAGTTGTCAGGATTGTTAGAAGTCTAGGTGATAGTCTATGTGTTGATCTTTCAAATTTTTTGCAGAAGAATCTTGAGCTTGTGGAGGTTGATAGAGTCTTGTGTGTGGTATGAAAATATCATTTGTTACATACTTAGAAATGAACCTAAACAAGATACAGTCCATCCAGAACAGTGATAATAAGGGACAATACATACAACATACTGCAGTTAACTTTTAACAATGACTCTCTTTTCCTCCCCTAGGAATGGGTGAATTTAACGTCCATCGAGTTCGTTTCTTTAATTATGTTCCATCAGGGATCCGCTGTGTGGCTTACAATAACCAGTCAAACAGATTGGCAGTTTCAAGAACAGATGGCACTGTGGAAATTTATAACTTGTCAGCAAACTACTTTCAGGAGAAAGTAAGTCATTTGGGAGTCTGATTTGGTGTTTCTGATGTTAATTTTCTTCTTAAGTTCAGTTCTACAAAAACTTGTACGTCTTCTATAGTCAAAGGGATCATAAAAAGTGACTCTCCCTACCCTCTCTGGAGTTGTTTTGAACTACTTCTGTAGCATGCGATTTCTTGTCTGACTGATGAGAAGAAGCTCAGAGTTTTGATCTGTGTACTGCTGGTTAGAAAGGTCCTACCTGGGAATTGTGGTGGTTCACTGTCATTTGGAAACGGAGGTTTGCTGGATTCTTTGGGCACAAGAAGGAAAATTGTCAAGACCATTGGTTTGTATCAGTTTTCACACCATTGCAACATTGGTAAGGTGGCATTTCCTGTTGGGGGTGTCAGTACCAATGTCACTGTCAGTTCAGAAAAATCGAAACATTTTTATGTTAAACTTTTTGGTGATGTGATAGCAGGAAGATAGATTCCTAAGTTCACCTGTCTGAGAGAATGTAGACTTACGTGCCTATGTTTGGGAATAAAGAAGATTTTAAATTAGACAAAATACCATTTGGATGTATGCAGAGGGCTGTTACAACAGCATTTTTTTTCAAAGGCACTGACTACTGATTTCATGTGCAACATTTAATTCAATTCACATGTATTGAGTGCTTTATATGCCCTGGGCACTGTAACGTAAATGGATAGATGGATTAATGAATGAATTCTGTGCCCAGCAGCCTAGTACTTGGTATGCAGGCACTTTGTAAATATTTCTGAATGAGTGAGTGGCAAGTATTAGGCATAAAGATGAATATTAGAGGCCCTACCTTCAAGGAGCTCAGAGTCCATTGGGGAAAAGATGAGTATACAGTTTCCAAACACTGGTAATTTTTATATAAAGCTAAGCACAAGCATAGAATCTTAGTGGAGAGATGCCTTATTCTGATGAGATGGGTTTAGGAATCTTGGAAAGGGATGACTTATGGAGTTGACCCCTGAAGAACTAATAGCAGTTTAAAAATTATTGGCTACCACAACTAAGTCACATTCTGTAGTATGAAAAACATGCTAAGATACATGCTTGTTGCATCCTGTGTTTTTCTGTCATTTATGACAGCTGTGACTATGATAGTTTGTACATTTGTTTAATGTACTTTTTCTCCACTGAACTTCAAATTTTACGTAAACAGGGACCATGTCAGTGATGTTCACGACCATATCCCTAGCTTTTAGCAAGTGTCTACTAGTACAAAGCCACTGCTGAGTTAATATTTATTGAATGAATAAGTCAGCTATTCCTTACCTAGTAGTGTCTCTTATTTTCTTCTCTCATCTGTTTTTTCAACAATTGATTAATTCAACCTAGTCTGCTTTCTCCATATTCCCTGTTATTTAAGATTGCTTAATCACTCTCAGAGCAAGAAAAAATTATATCTGTGGGAGTGAAAAAAATAGGGACTAGGAGTAGTAAGACCTACATTCTCTTCGTGTCATTGACTTTGGGCAAGCCACTTAACCCACAAGTACTAGTTTGGCCTTTTTAAGTTCAAATAGGAAGAATTACACCTGTTTACTCTCTTTTGTGTCAAGCAGACAAAAGAATGAAATGCCTTAATAGGTATGAAACTTGAGTGCTAAGAGAGCACTTGGAAATCTGAAATTTGAATAAAAAGCCGGAGTGAGCTGCATTAGTTTATCTTTCATTTTTCAAACAGCTTTTTACAGGTGAAATTGACACACAATAAGCAACATGTATTTAAAGTACACACATTGATAACTTTTGACAAAGGTATACACCTTTGAAACCATCACCCAATCACGATAGTTACGTTGTTTATTTTTTAAATTAGATACATCAAATGCAATTGGATACAAACTATTCTACTGAAAGATTTTGCAGAACAAGTCTAGTAAAAGAAACAAAACTAACTGTGTAAATAACTAAAATGTAAAACTGAAAAAATGAAAATGTCGATAGACATGATCTTCTGATAGCACAAAACCCCCCACTAGTTATTTCTTGGGAAGTATTTTAATTTTTACCATGTTGTCTGTGACCACTAGCTGATAGCTGGTAAATTCGTGATGGATTGAGAAGTTATGGTCTTTCTGTAGTTTTTCCCAGGTCATGAGTCTCGAGCTACGGAAGCTCTGTGTTGGGCAAAAGGACAGCGACTATTTAGTGCCGGACTCAATGGAGAGATTATTGAATATGATTTGCAGGCATTAAACATTAAGTATGCTATGGATGCCTTTGGAGGACCCATTTGGAGCATGGCTGCAAGCCCCAGTGGCTCTCAACTTTTGGTCAGTATGCATCTATTGGTAATTTAAACCAAGATTTCTCTTGTGCCCACTTAAACTTTCTTCCTTGTGTTCATAGGAAGGTAGATTAAAATTATGTAACGGCGGGGTGGCCTGATGGCTCAGTTGGTTCGAGTGTGAGCTCTTAACAACAAGGTTTCCAGTTCAATTTCTGCATGGGATGGTGGGCTGTGCCCCCTGCAACCAAGCTTGAAAACGGCGACTGTACTTGGTGCTGAGCTGTGCCATCCACAATTAGATTGAAGGACAACAACTTGAGTTGGAGCTGATGGACCCTGGAAAAACACACTGTTCCCCGATATTCCCCTATAACAAAAAAAATTCTATAATGGCATATAACAACTCCAATGAGAGCTGGATTCCGGCAACCCCAATATAAGATTGTGATAGATATTGAGGATTAAAAGTCCCTTGTCCTTTTGCATCCTTTCACTTTGGACCTCAGTTATTCATTTATGAAATGAGAGCGTTGTTCGGTTGAGCATTTTCCAAACATTGTTCTCTTTGGAATTGGGAGATGTAGATTTTTTGTTTTGTTGTGCTTTGTGTTTTATTATAAATTTCATTTCAGAATACAGTACCTTAAATTCTTTTGTAGAGTCACAACACACTAATGTATATTGAAAGTTCTGAGAGATCCTTCCACCAGTTAACCTGTGGAACTTATTTCACCACAGTGTTTCTCAAAAATTGAGCACAAACTGAGAAGACTACTCCCCCCCCACACACACCATTAACATCAGAATGGTGTTTTCATAGATTTAATTTTCTGTGATAAATCTATGATTTTCTTGAGTTGCACTAATTTGTACAATACCTTGACAAGTTTCCATGTAGGTTATGTAGTTAATAGGTCTTTTATTTAGGCCACAGGTCTCTAGCAGAGATGCTCTGTGAAATCCTACTTCTAGTCTATATCCTGTGCAGGAATTAGCCTGCTTTCTGCTTAGGGCATGAAGGCTGCCAAGAATACACTGTCAGTTTCTTGGTACCAGTACTTTTTCTCTCTCACCCACTATTTTTCTCTTTCAGGGCAAGTGATTGCTTTAGGGAAGAAATGTATATATTTTTAAATACATATACGTATATATATAATATATATACATACATATATATATATATATATATATATATATATATATATATATATATTTAGCTAAAAAATACAAAGTGCTTATCTCCTATTTTCTACCTCTTTTCCCCTAATAGGTTGGCTGTGAAGATGGATCTGTGAAACTATTTCAAATCATCCCAGACAAAATCCAGTTTGAAAGAAATTTCGATAGGCAGAAAAGTAAGCATCATTTTTGGTGGGTTAGTGAATAGCCTTAATAAAAAGTTATGTTTTTGTATCATTGGGGATGGGATATTTTCCCATGGGTCCAGGTAATATTTTACCTACATGCTAACTTTATCTGAGTGCAGAGTATGTGCTGGAAGCCATCCCTAGCTTAGGCTTTTTTTATTGTGTAGCATAGTTGTGATTGCCTGGTTAATTAGTAATATAGAAAACTAGAAATACAAAAATAGGAAAACTTGTGTTTCTGTGTAAGTCAATTTGTTCTCACTTATCGTTGTGATATTTTAACAAGTGAGCATGAAGTCTCAAAACTAGAATTTTATTTTTAATATCTTTGGGGTGTTGTTTTTCAGTTACAAAGGTGATATAATGCTTGTTAAAAATTTCATACGTTTAGCCAAGTATGAAAGAGAAAATAAGTATCTCATTCCACTAGTAGACAACATTTTGGAATTAATCTTCTAAACAAATACAAGGGAGTGCTTGCACTTATTTTTTATCTTGTTTTTTCACTTGTTGTATCACAGACATCTTTTTATGTCAGTCATGCTAGTGTGCATGGTGTTGCATTTTATGATTTCTGTAATTTAGCCAAAATCCTAATGATGGATTTTTTTTTTTTTTTCACTGCTACAAACAGTGCTGCAGTTAACATTCTTATGTATTTTCATATCTTACATATTTTGGGGCACTCATGCAAGTGTTTCTCTTATATTAACTCCCTGTGCAATTATTGAGCCAAATGTGCACATTTACATTTTGTTAGGTTACTATTATACCAGATCACCCTCAGAAGGTTGTGCTTATTTACACTCCCATCAACCATTTACATATTACTAAAGTTAGTATCAAATACTTCATTATGGATCCCAGGTCAAAGTTGTTCCTCATCTGTTATAAAACAGTTCTTCACAAGTGTGCAGTAGTGAGAGTTAAGACTGTAGAACACTAGCCCTATAGATAATTGTGGAAGGAGAACTCAGTTACCCTTTGCTGTATATTTATGTGTATGTCACTTTTTTGTTGTTCAACTCCCAAGGTCGCATCCTGAGTCTCAGCTGGCATCCCTCTGGCACCCACATTGCAGCTGGCTCCATAGACTACATTAGTGTGTTCGATGTTAAATCAGGTGACTGTTTTTCTCACATTCCTGGATTTCTAAAAGCTCAAATCCATGTCATGCTTTCAGTGACCTTTGGGACCTAACCTCTCACTAACCTGAGATATTCACGTGACTTTCAGTCCTTTCTTGGATTACTGCTGCTGCTTTGGGAGGAATCTTTGTTATTTCATGGGATGTAGCATTTTTATCATACTACTCACGTAGTAAATTACCTTTCCTTTCTTGTATGCTTTTTTTTAATACTGTTTCTCTCTATATATGTGTTTATACACATATGTGTATATTATAAGTATACATATGATACACACACACACACACATACTATACACATTCTACACACACACATATGTATATCTGTCTCACTAATTCATCCTTTAATTCTTCCAGTTGTATAAATTGGGTTCAGACACATCTGATTTTATTTCTATCACTTTTATCTTGAATGATTCTCTGCTGGAGCCTTCTGACCTGCTCCAGTATAGCCAGTTTCTGGGCCGGCTGCACAGCTTTGAGATCCTGATCTCTGATTATTCAGTCATTCCAGGGAACTCCTTTGCTTTTCTCTGAGGTCGAATCCCCTGTTTCCTGGTTTATTCCTTTGTTGGGTGAATCCTGAGAAAGGGTTCTTGAGAAAGGATTCTAGGTTGGAAACTATTTTCCCTTAGAATTTTGAAGCCATGGCTTCACTGTCTTTTAGCCTCTAGTATTATGAAATCTGATGCTATTCTGAGAGTAGATCCTTTGTATGGGTTGGTGTCTCTCCCCTCCCTCCCTCTGGGAGTTTTTAGGAACTTCTCTTTATCCTTACTATTCTGAAATTTAATAATTATGTTTTGTGGTGTATCAATCTGTTAACATCACTTTTATTGGACCCTTGATAGGTTCCAGAAACCTGTGTTTTTCAGTTCTGGGGGAAATTCTAATAATTATTTTATAGACTGACTTCCATTTTCTCTTTCTGGAATTTTATTATTTCAATGTTGGCTCTTCTAATTTTCTTATCTCTTCCCGCCCCCCCCCTTTCTTTTTTATTGGGGAAGGGGTATAGGACTTTATTGGGGAACAGTGTGTACTTCCAGGATTTTTTTCCAAGTCAAGTTGCTGTCCTTTCAGTCTTAGTTGTGGAGGGCGCAGCTCAGCTCCAGGTCCAGTTGCTGTTGCTAGTTGCAGGGGGCGCAGCCCACCATCCCTTGTGGGAGTCGAACCGGCAACCTTGTGGTTGAGAGGATGCGCTCCAACCAACGGAGACATTGGGGAGGCAGCTCAGCTCAAGGTGCTGTGTTCAATTTTAGTTGCAGGGGGCAGAGCCCACCATCCCTTGTGGGACTTGAGGAATTGAACTGGCACCCTTGTGGTTGAGAGCCCACTGGCCCATGTGGGAATTGAACCCGCAGCCTTCGGAGTTTGGAGCATGGAGCTCTAACCGCTTGAGCCACCAGGCAGCCCTTTATCCCCTCTTTTTGTCTCTGACATTTTTCTCTACTTCCTTGGAGAGTTTATCATCTTTATCTTCTAACCCGGTTATTGAGTTTTTCATTTCTTTCATGTCCAGAGTTCTTTTTTGTTTCCTGAATAGCCTTTTTTACAACATTCCCTTTTTGTTCCATTATATACTAAAACTTCTCTTTCTAAGGCTGTTCATGATAACATTTGTCAAGTGTTCTTCACCCTGGTTGTTTCCTCCTTGTCGTTTATTTATGTTCTTTTAGTCTTGGCCCTGCCTTTCTTATTAAGGCTTTCCCTAAGGCTAATTGCTCTCCTGAGTGGAGCCTACTGCCCATGGTCTCCACTGAAGACCTATCTGGCTGAACTGTTTGGGGTGTTAGGCTCTGAAGCCAGGTACTTTAGATCTTTTCTTTTGTGCTGGTCACAGTCCCCAGAATTTTTTTTTTATTCTGCCTGGTGATAATCAGCCTGGACATCATCAGTCTAAGAAGAAAAGTGGCGTTCTCGACATTCAGTTAGTAAATCTTCACGTAATCTGTTTTCCATATAGTATTCCCACCCTTAGTTATGCCTGATGTTCCTCTTCAAAGAACCGGTTTCCAGTCTGCTGTTGAGGTGGGGCTTTGGGGAGTTGCCGGCTTCTTAGTTAGGGGTGGGTATCTGAGGAATCTAAAAGTTTCTTAAACTTACTTTCAGTCAATCCCTCCTTTTCACCCCACTTTCACCTCTGTTTCCAAAATATCTGTAGTCACCAGTTCTGAATTTTCTGAGGGTTCCATGGTATAAATCAGGTGGCTTCTTGGCTTTTCCTACTGCTGATTTGGAACTTAGTTTCAGAGCTCCGCTAAATGAGTTACCACTCCTTGTGTTCTTTCTAGTTCCCAAATTTGGACACTGTTTCTCCCTTTCCCATGGGGTTTTGGTAAGAGCAGAGTATAATGGTTGTGGTTAGTTGGCTAGTTTTAAGTGAAGTCTCAAATGTTTCTCTTCCATTTCACCTCCCTCAAAAAAATTTGTCCCTTACACTGCCCCTCCCTCTCTCATCTTAGGCAACCATTTTGGTGTTCTGAGACTGGTCACCATAACTATTCTTTACTGGCTCTCTGGTGTGTGCTCAGGCAGATAACTTAACACATGCCTACCACAGGCATTTTTTGAAAACTGAAGGAGAAATAAGTAACATTCAAATGTGGGCTTTTATTTTTCAGGGAGTGCTATTCATAAGATGCTCGTGGATAGGCAGTATATGAATGTGTCTAAGCGAAAGTGTATCATCTGGGGTGTGGCCTTCCTGTCTGATGGCACTGTCATAAGTGTGGATTCTGCTGGGAAGGTGCAGTTCTGGGACTCAGCTACCGGGACACTTGTGAAGAACCACCTCATCGCAAATGCTGACGTGCAGTCCATTGCTGTCTCTGATGTGAGTATGGTCCCTGTTTGGAGCAGTTCCTGTACGATCTGCAGGGCAGTTAGAGAAGGCCGTGGCAGAGATGCTCCACAAGCACTGTCCCCTAATCCTCAGTGTTGTGCTGAAGGCAGATGAGTTTAGGACAGTGCATCTGAAAAGCTACGTCATTCTCCTCAACTCTCTTACTCTTCAACGAGTTAGGGAATATTCTCTAAAAGGTTAGTTAGCAGAATGGTTTTCTTCATATACTCCCAGTTACCGCTAGTTAATCGAGTCTGATTAGAGACAGGGCACAAGTGTCCTAGAAGAATCTTGAGAAGCACTATTTCCTCTCTTCGTACAACTGTTCTCCTGCTTCCTATCTTGGGAAATTAGACGATAATGTTATAGTGATTTTGAAAAATGTTAATTTTCTTCTATTTGAATAAAACTTAAGCAGGCTTGTGTTGAACAAGTGTGTCTCTTCCCTTTTGGTAACCAGGATTCTTAATCAGAATCCTTTGGGTATTTTAGCAGTGAGGTATGGAAGTGACTTTGAAGTTTGTTGACAAGGTCCTTTATTCTTGATATTCTTAGTTGGAGAATTATTTGCTTTCTCAAGTGTGAAAATCTAGTTTCTTAGTGTAGGGATTGCTTATACTTGGCTTTTCTTGCCTGTGAAATGTTCCTATCCCATGAGAACAATTTGATGTGCATTAAAGCCCTGTAAAACATTTAGATGTCACATGTAAACTATAGTAGAAGTATAAGTTGAAATGAGTGGGAGAAATTCTCCTTTTAAGATAGAGTCTTGATCCAAAATGGTTGTAATTATTAGACTTAATTATTAAATTCAGTATCATTTTAAGTGTACTTACTCAAATGTTTTCCACCCATTTTAAACACCAAGGAGGTATGTTTATTGCTGTGGAACAATTTACAGGATATATTGTTACAGGGGAAAACAGCAGTATTATAGTGTATAACATAGTACATAATGATGTATTAAGAGAAGGGACAGATTTATATATTAGATATCCTAAATTAGATATTTATACATTAGATGTTTTATGTGTATGCAATTTTGCTAGTATATATATATAGAAAGAATATCTCAAAAAATTCTTTAAATGCAAATGATGATAATTTCTGGAGACAGAAGTTGTAGGGGTCGGGTGGGAGGCTGGCTTAATTTGTATTGTATACCTTTTATACTGTTTGATCTTCCTTCTACCATGTGCCTCTATTACCACATTGCAGTGAATCTTAGATATAAAGGATTGTAGAACATGCCATAATTTTGTTGTGGGAAAGAAGAAACACTGCCAATTAAACTATGTTCCAGTGCTTTTTTAAAAAGAAAAATTTGTATTTTATGTTATAAGCATATAATATGAACTATTAATATTGTAGGGTTATAAGAGATGTGATAAAAAATATGATGAATGTTTAAATTAAAAAAAAATTATTACAGTAAAAGACACATTGCCATGAATCCTCTTTAAAGTACTCCCCCTCATTTCAAACACACTTATTCCACAGTTCTAGCCACTTTCTTTTTTTCTTTTTCTTTTTTTTTAAAATTTATTGGGGTGACAATTGTTAGTAAAGTTACGTAGATTTCAGGTGTACAATTCTGTGTTACATCATCTATAAATCCCACTGTGGGTTCACCGCCCAGAGTCAGTTCTCCTTCCATCACCATATATTTGATCCCCCTTACCCTCATCTCCCATCCCCCACCTCCTTACCCTCTGGTAACCACTAAACCTTTGTCTGTGTCTATGAGTTTTTGTTTCTCATTTGTTTGTCTTGTTCTTTTGTTGTTTTTGGTTTATATACCACATATTAGTGAAATCATATGGTTCTCTGCTTTTTCTGTCTGACTTATTTCACTTAGCATTATACTCTCAAGATCCATCCATGTTGTCACAAATGTTCTTGCCACTTTCTGAAGCAGTTCTGAAAGTCCTTGTTTGTGAGTGTCTTCAGTTGTGCTGTCGTGGCTGCCTCAATGTCCTGAATCAATTCAAAACGTTTACCTTTCATGGTCATTTTGACTTTGGGGAAGAGCCAGAAGTCACACTGTGCCAGATCTGGTAAATAAGGTGGCTGAGGACACACCGTAATGTTATTTGACAGAAATTGCTGTACCAGAAGCAATGTGTAACACAGAGCCTTTCCTTTGTGATGAAGTAAGGTGAATGCTGCTGCCAAGTGCCATCCAAGGGAAAGGCAGAGATCTTCAATATGGGAAGCGGCTTAATAACAGTGTGACAAGTTTTAACTTGTTCGGTGCAGTCAGTCGGGTATGAGCTACGGTTGAGAGAATTAAAGTATGCCGTAAATCATCCTCCATCATGACAATGCTCCGTGTCACACATCGCTTTTGGTAATTGGCAATTTCTGTCAAAAACAAGCATTACGGTGTGTCCTCCACCTTATTCACCGGATTTGGCCCCATGCAACTTCTGGCTCTTCCCCAAAGTCAAAATGATTCAGGACATTGAAGCAGCCACGACAGCGCAACTAAAGACACTCATGAAAGAGGACTTCCAGAACTGCTTCAGAAAGTGGCAAGAATGGTGGGATAAGTGTTCAAAACGAGGGGGAGTATTTTGAGGGGGATTAATGGCAATGTATCTTTTACTGTAATACATTTTTATTTATTTAAACATTCACTATATTGTTTGGTCACACCTCCTACAAGGCCGGTATAAACTGACACAATGCTTTTTTAAATATACGTTTTATGTTTATTGAAGAGTTCCTTGACACTTAAATATAAATTTTTGTTGTATCACTCTTGTGTATATATGTGAAAAAGAAACTAAGTGAAATAAAAATGATTCGAGTAGTCCTAAACCTTCTTCCCATTCAGAGTTGAGTTCTGAATCACTTTTAGACTCAGTCATGAGGGTTCATGTTGGCCACATGTGCCGCCCAGCCATCCGTAGTGTTGGTGATGATGCTCCACGATGGAGCTTTTCTTTTTTGCTTCTGATGACGTTTCTGAAGTTTTAATGTTTGCTCTTTATCTGAAGATGTTCCACACGCACAGGTTGAAATATACAAGATACGGTATCCTGATTTCAGAACTGTGAAAATGTGGAAAAATGTGTCTGAGAATCAATGAATTGTACTTATTCAAAATTGAAAAATGCAATTGTTCAAATTCCAGCCCTCAAAAATGCGTATCGCAAACTCTGCAGTTGGGCAGATTTTAAATCCCAGCTGTACCACTTAATAACTAGATACCTTCCTCGGGTAAGTTACTTCTTCCTTTGTGAAAACAAGGATGCTAGTGATACATACCTCAGTTTGGGGAAAGATTAAATGGGTAGTGCTTGTAAAGCACTAAGTACATGGTCTGGCACAGTGAGTGGTATTGGCATTATCATTTTCACATCACTCTTGAAACTGATCCTAATTTCAAGGCTTTTCTCCACTATACTCTCTTTCCAGAACGGCTGGTTATTTTTAGATTTCTTTTTATTGGATTTTCATTGACTAAAATGTGAATAGCAGTAAACACCCTGTCCTTTAATCTTAGATGTCTTTCACCTTCATCAAGTAGGTGAATGCTGATTCCTGCAGGGCGTTAGAGGGAACATTTGCTTTCATTTACTCGGCAGTCCTGAGATTTTTTTCCTGTGTGAAGCAGTCACTCTTTGATTAAATCAGGCCATACACAAACCCCCTTCCACGTCTGCTTTTCCCTTGCTTCATTCCTGCTGGGCCCTGAGAGAGCCATTCTTTCTTTTTCCGTTCTTTTTTGATTCTACCTCAGGAAAAGATTGGGACTGAGGGACACCTGCCTTCCCAATCCCTTTATATAGGTGGGACTTTGAGCAAACTGCCACTTTTTTTTTGTAAACTAAAGGAACTGTTCAGTTGGAAGTCAGAGGGGAGAGTGTGTGAGTTCTTAAGCTGCTCTGTGTCTCCACTTTTGCCTTGGGCTAATGGTTTTCAATTAGCATCCTTAGAGGAGGTGAAGGGGAGACTGGTCTTGGCCACCTTATGTGCTGTTTTTCAGATATATTTTCCTTCCTTCTCCAGCATGACCTCAAAGATAGTTGGCACAAGGTTGAGGGGGTGTGGTGTGCCCAAAGCAAAGGCTTTGGAGGCAGGTGCCCATGTGTCTTTGTCATGTCTCTAAACCTCTTGAAGTACAAGTTTCCTTATCTGTGTAAAGGTCTATTAAATGATTGGGGCGGGGAGGGGGGGGAGGTAAGATCATGACTCATACAAACGTGAAATGGAAATATGTCAGAGATTTTCTGTAACTCGTTAACTGGGAGAACCAGTAAGATGTTATAAGCACTTCAAAGGAGAATTCAAAGAACAGTTATATAAAGCCATCAAGAATGCTGAAATGAATTTCAAATAGTTGTAAGACTCATTGTCCACAGGGCAATAATCAGTTGTATTCCACCAGGCAAAATTTTTTGTATTTCTATGAAAAAGAATCTTTTTGTATCAATCTCAGTTTTCTATAGTTTACAGACTTGTGAAATAGCTCCCAGACCATCAAAGGGCTCACTAGACCAGGACACCAGTACTTTTTATGCTCATTTCGAAGTCTTCCACAATTTCTCCTGATAGGGCAAATGACGCTTAATTTTGCAAGTTCTTGAAGGACTAGAGATGATATGACATATGCAGAGTTCCTAGCACAGAAAGTATGTGGTTGATGGCAGCTACGTGCTCAGACGTCTCATTTTTCTTGACAGGCTGACGTAGTATTTAAACTGTTTGATTGGTTGACTGCTGATTCAGGTCCCTAATTTTTCTCATTCCTCTTTAAAACATCCGATCTTTTTTTCTTCCTCAAAGTTATGTATATTTTTTAAAACAGGAGTTAAAATGAAGATGGTTTTGAGAATAGAGAGGAATTTTAAAAAATAATTATAGACAAACTAAGATCTTTTAAAACTAACAATCACAATGCTCAACATATTGGCAAGAGAAAGCCTTAAATTGGGAACCAGGGAACCTGGGTCTTTATGATGCTGATCGGACCAATAGTTCCCCTCCTAAGCCCACCCTCTCTTCATCTCTAAAAAGAAGATAGTGAATTTCAGGGATTTGCAAACTTCAGGCTTTTGACTACCAGTTTTGCAATTTTTTTTCTGTCTACACTTTCAATATGTTATTTATGTTTTAAATTTTTTTATTGTGGTAAAATATACATAACATAAAGCTTGCTATTTTAACCATTTTTAAGTGTACAGTTCAGTGGCATTAAGTACAATCACAGTGTTGTATATTCACCACCTCTTTGTTTTCAGAACTTTTTCATCATCCCCCACAGAAACTCTGTGCCTATTAAACAGTAATTCCCTGTTCCTCACTTCTCCGAGCCCCTGGTTACCTCCGTTCTATTTTCTGTTCCTATGAATTTTCTTGTTCTATGTACCACATGTACGAGGTGTGTAGTGGAATCATGTAATATTTGTTCTTTTGTGTCTGGGTTATTTTACTTAGCATAATGGTTTCAAAGTTCATCCATGTTATAGCATTCTCAGAATTTCATTCCTCTTTAGGGCTGAATAATAAATATTCCATTGTATGTATATACCTCATTGAGTTTATCCATGCATCTGTTGATGGATATTTGGGTTGTTTTCCATATTTTGGCTCTTGTGAATAATGCTGCTATAAATATTGGTGTACACGTATCTATTTGAGTCCCTGCTTCTAAATCTTTTGAGTATATATTTTCATTGCTGTTCTTGCTTGGATTAGTTGGTTGGTTTGTTTTGATTTTTAGGGTTTGTTTGTTTTTTGTTTTTTCTTATTTATTTTTCTATATGAATTGAAGAAACACTTTTTCTAGTTCCAGGTATAGGACTATCAGTGTTTTTATTGGATTATGTAAAACTCAACAAATTTCCTTAGTGAACGTGAATCTCTTTTATCATGTTAAATATTCTTATTCAAGAATATGGTATTGATTTCTTTGTTTAGGTAGTTTTTTATGTCCTTTAGAAGGACTTAAATTTTTTTCTTATGTAGGCCTAGCACATTTCTTGTTAAATGTATTCCTGGGTGTTTTATCTTTTTTGTTGAATTTCTACTGAGGTCTAGTTTGTACATGTGAAAGCACTGTTAAGAGTTTGAGGTACATACTGTTGATTGTGTCAGTAGGGGGCGCATTGTTATCATGAGTGAGCTTGCTCCTATGATGGAACTGGTAGCTTCTGGAGGAAAAAGACCCCTGTCACCTACCTTCCAATTCTGGCCATAAGTTTTCCCCTAAGCTGCCCAGATAGACAACCTCAGGAAATATTTTTCAAAGTGGGCCCTATTTTGCTCAAGTGTATCTTCCTGATGATTTAATTTCTCAGCAAGAAGACAGTTTCGTGGTGGGCACAGCCGAGGGGACAATATTCCATTTTCAGCTGGTCTCCGTGACTTCCAGCAGCAGCGAGAAGCAGTGGGTGCGGACAAAGCCGTTTCAGCATCACACACACGACGTGCGAACTGTGGCCCACAGCCCCACGGCGCTGATCTCCGGAGGTGGGTGCTGCTGTCGGCCAGGCTGCTGCTCTTCTCTGCCCGGCTCTGCTTGTTTTCATTCAGGACTTTTTCTAATTTTGATGCCTTCTTCCCCACCCGCCTCTTAGGCACTGACACCCACTTAGTCATTCGTCCTCTCATGGAGAAAGTGGAGGTAAAGAATTATGATGCTGCCCTCCGGAAAATCACTTTTCCCCATGTAAGTATCACCCCCTAACCCCCACTGTCCTGTCATCTACCCATTCCCCTGTCCCACAAGACTGTGAGCACAGCTCACACTTCCTGAATAAGTCTGTAGGACTTCTGTGGTTACCTACCTTCACTCTTCTGTTTCTGAGGCAGGCCTCTTGCAAAGACATTTGTGGGGGCCAAGAGATTTACAGCGGCACTGCTAGTTGAGTTTCAGGGGAAATCATTCCCTTTTCCAGATAGCTGTGGTTTATGGGAAGTTTGTTTTTAAGGCTGTGCTCTTTATTATTCTGGGTGGTAGGAGTAAAATTCAGGCTTCCAGTGTTTCTTTCTAGGTAAACGGACATCTCCCCAAGCTAAAAGCCCTTCTCCCCACTACCTGCTTTTACATTTCATTCAACCAGTAAACCTTCCTCAGTCTAACTCCTCTTTATCTCTTGAATCTAGTCATTTCTCTTTGTCTTCACTACCATTATCCTAGTTTGGATCAGTGTCTTTTTTTTTTACCTGGATTCCTTTATAGTAGCTTGTTAATGATCTTCTTTTATTTACATTTGTGTCATTCCAGCCTAGTCTCTATTGATCTGTTCAAAAAGCAGCTTTGTTCATCACTTCATGCTTAAACACCTTTGGTTGGTCTCTATTGCCTTCAGCATAAAAACAGAATTCCTTAGTGTGGTTTATGAAACATGTCTCAATCCTGCCCTCGTCCTCACCTCTTCTCTCACACCCTTGCAATACCCCCACACCATCTAGCCATTTGGAAAGATTCCTTTCATTCCCCCTAATGCTCTTTTACCTTTGAGCTGTTTCACACACCACTGCTCTGCTTGGAACGTCTTGCCCTACCTTCTTTGCCTGAATAGACTTTACCAGTGAACCTCATCTGGGCTCCTGTCTTTACCCCCATGAAGCTAGAGTAGATATTCTTTATACTTTTTTCATTACATACGGTGCTTAACCATGTTAAAATTCTTAGCACACTTAGTGTAATTGCCTGTTTGATTCTGTGTCAACCCTTTAGACTATAAGCTTGAGAGCAGCAGGTATGTTATATACCAGTGTGTTCTTAGATCCTAGGATAGTGCCTGCATGTACTACGTAGGAAATATTTAGCAAGCAAATGAATTTCAGCAGTAAAAAAATGTGCTAAAATGTTGCTGCTGTATCTGATACTGAGGCAATAGATGACCCTGTCTTATTTATCACTTTCGATTCTTGGATATAGCGACGTCTCATTTCCTGTTCAAAAAAGAGGCAGCTTCTCCTCTTCCAGTTTTCTCATCACTTAGATCTTTGGCGACTGGGATCTACAGTTGCGACAGGTAAGATGGGAGAACGTTTTTTTCAGTAAGGAAACTGGAGAGAGAAGCCAGAAATTAGAATTGCAGTTGATATTCTGCCTGTGGAAGTAGATTTTTCTGTGTCCATTGGAAATTATGGTTTTTCCACCCACAAGATGGAGCAAAGGAGTTTTCTTCAGAATATTGGAATCATTAGCAGGATACTGGATCATCTATTGAAAGTTTATGACTCTATTGCAGAACAGGGTAGCAGTGGGGGTGCAGGATGTAGTAGCAGTGAGGGTTGTGGAATCATAGTTTGGCGTAGCTTGATTGGGATCAAAACAGGATGTTGAAAAGTGACAAGATTTAATGTTGAGTAGTGAAAGCCCTGTATAAAAAAGAAGTTCACATGGATCTGACTGGGGTGACAGCCTAGTGGCCTTTTGTATGACCTATTAAGGAAATGTTAGGTTCTGTTGTTTTATATTGAATTAGGTCCATATAGGATTTAGGTTCCAAAATGAACAAATAAAGTTGAAGTCGCAGCCACACAAACTCCACTTCCACCCACCTACACACCTGGCTCTAGGGCAGGGCCTCAGAACATCAGTGATGTTCCATAGGCCGTGTCCGGGGCACCCAAATAGCGAAGAAAATGTACCGCCAGAAAACTGGGGGTTTACTAAGTCAGACAATTTTGTGATTTCCCACTGGTAGAGATTTCATTCTACCCAGGAATGACTTTTTAGAAGGAAAAAAATATACAAATAACCTTTCTTTGAGAAGAAAGACCTCAGGGAAATTTTTTGTTCTAGGAAAGCATGGGGATACCCTTCCACTCTCTAAAGATGCAGATCATTTACTGCACCTCAAGACAAAGGTAAGGAAATTTAACAGTGTGTTCAGGCTCAGAAATCCAGAGCATTTTTCTCGTTCTGAATTTTAAGGATTACTTAGTTGACATAATAAACTGTATAAAATCTAAAATAATTTGAAGTACTGTGTCAACAGAACTGGGTTTCCTGTTATAAGTTGGGCATTCAAAAAATATTGGATGAACGAATACAGGAAATGTTTTTCTTATTTTGGTATTAGTATGAAAATAACATGCTTATTTTTTTTTTAAATTCAAATGGTACAAAAGATTATGTAATGAAAAATGAGCCCACTTCTTACCCAAATCCCCAGTTCCACTCTCCAGAAATAATCACTGCCGGTAGTTTCTTGTATATCCTTCTAGAAAAAATTTCCACCCATCTGTGCATGTGTATATATATCCTTTCTATAGTAATGGGAATATAGTATACATACTGCTTTGTATCATTTTTAAAAATCTTTGTTTTAATTACACAGATATTTGTGAATAGTCTTACTGTAAAGAATTCAAACAGTATTGCTAGTTTGTATCCTTGTCCACCTCTTTAATTCTAATCCCCTTTCCTGAAATAATCATTGTTAATTGATTAGCTATATATCCTTCCAGATCTTTTTCTGTGAGAATATGTGTGTATACATATATATGTATATACATTAAGATGTATTTCATGAGTTTTTGAATTATGTTATTTTATTTTTCCTTTTCTGCAAATTTTTTGGCTTACTATTTCTTAGAGGTCTTTAAAGCAGATTATCATGGACAAAACAGAAAATTAGTTCTCTAAGTCACCTCGTCTCCCAAGCTTTCCTGCATTAAATGCCTCTCTGCTCAGGTTTCTAAAGTTAGGGTTTAGTATGAAGCTATTTGTGAAGTATGCAAAGGGCTGAGGTTAGTTCACAGTATTCATAGACCTCTGTTCTTGGTTGTGGAAATCAAAGCCACACCATTTAGATTATTTATTCTGAAATAATCATAGTGACAAACAGCATATGAGTGTCAGGATTATGTGTAGACATTTGTGGATATGTCCAGAGTGGTGATAGCTTGGGGATTCATGTCTCTGTGAACTTTGTTGTAAAGTTTTACTTGAACATTCATCCTGATTCCTAACATTGCCAGGGTCCCGAGAACATTATTTGCAGCTGTATCTCCCCATGTGGAAGTTGGATAGCCTATTCTACAGCTTCTCGGTTTTTTCTCTATCGGTTGAATTATGAACATGACAGCATAAGCCTCCAAAGGGTAAGTGATAACCGAATGTCTGTTTGAACAAGAAGAAAATTCATAAGTGTGGGTTTTGTGTGAGGTGGGAATGAAAGTGGAATATGAATCCTTGCTCAGTGGAAGCTATTTGGAGATAGCTGTTACAAAAAAGTCTTTTATTTCCACTTTGATTTGATTTTGTTTTTGGAGTAGGGAAACGCCAGAAAGTGTCAGTAAAATTTAGGCTTTTGAAGAGATAAAGGAGGGTGCTGTAGAGGGTACAGTGGGCGTGTCAGTTCCAGGCTCTTGGTCAACTGGCTTCCTTAGAGACAAGAAGCATTAATGAACGAGTAATTTAAACCTGGCTGTGATTATTTTTGATGGCCTCTATTTTGGATGGTCTCACTTCTTTCTCTTTCTGGTTTTTACTACTGGTTCACCCCAAGGTTTCAAAAATGCCAGCATTCCTTCGCTCTGCCCTTCAAATTTTGTTTTCTGAAGATTCAACAAAGCTCTTTGTGGCATCAAATCAAGGGTCTCTACATGTCATTCGGCTCTTGGAAGGAAGCTTCAAGCACCTGCATACTTTCCAGCCTCAGTCAGGTAGGAATTTGCTAACTGGCCATGAGAGAGAATTTTCAGTCTCTGATGTATCTTTTTTTTTCTTTTAAACCTCATTCATTGTTACGGGTTCACTAATGCTTTTCTCCGCCCTGCAAACATTCACTCATATGTTTGCAATTTAAAGTAGGAGGAGATATCTAGCACATGAAAACGCTTGATGAGATCCTCACACCTACTCTTTTCTCACTGGGCTTTTGATTCCTTATTTGGAGCCAGAGAAGTTTCATCACCCTTAGTAGTGTTTCTGTTAGCAAGAAGAAAGTCAAAGTCATTTGTAACCCTGGCACTCAGAAATGACTACTATTAATATTTTTGTGTATTTCCAGTATATGTTTGTACATAGGTATTTTATGGACATGTTTGTTTTCTTATTCAGGTGTAATTACCTCACAAATACCAAAGGAAAAGGAGAAAAATCCCACTAGTTAGAAAGAAAATTAAAGATTTTTAAAAATTTATTTAATTTATTTTTTTATAATTTAAAACGTTTTTCAAGTATAGGTGGCATATGATATTATATTGGTTTCCAGTCTACAACACAGTGGTTAGACATTTATATAACTTATGATGTGATCACCCTGATAAATCTAGTACCCATCTGACATCATACATAGTTACTATAATATTATTGACTGTATTCCCTATGCTGTACTTTACATCCCCATGGCTATTTTGTAACTACCAATTTGTACTTCTTAATCCCTTCCCCCTTTGCACCCATACCCACAAACCCCTTCCCATGAGGCAACCATCAAAATGTTCTCTGCATCTATGAGTTTGTTTCTGTTTTGTGTGTTTATTTTGTTCTTTAGAGTCCACATATAAGTGAAATCATGGCATTTATTTTTCTCTGTCTGACTTACTCAACTCAGCACAATAGGTTCATCTATGTTGCTGCAGATGGCAAAATTTTTATGGCTGTGTAATATTCCATTGCATATATATACCACCTCTTCTTCATCCATTTGTCCATTGATGGACACTCAGGTTGCCTCCGTATCTTGGCTGTTGTAAACAATGATGCAATGAACATTTAGATGTACATGTTCCTTCCAAGTAGTGTTTTGGGTTTCTTTGGATAAATACCCAGAAGTGGGATTACTGGGTCCTTTTTCTCTTGTTATAGCTTTTGTTTTAAAGTCAATTTTGTCTGATAATAAGTATTGCTACCCGTTTTTTTTTTCTTCCTTCATTTCCATTTTCTTGAAGTATCTTTGTCCATCCTTTTACTACTGTCGGTCTGTATGTCTTTCAATCTGAAGTGAGTCCCTTGTAGGCAGCATATGTAAGGGTCTTCTTTTTTCTTACTCATTCAGCTACCCTATGTCTTTTTTTTTTTTCAGGTTTGTTTGTTTTTATTTTTTATTAGACAGTGCACACTGTCTTGATTGGAACATTTAATCCATTTACATTTAAATGTAATTGTGGATAGCTGTGTAGTTATTGCCATTTTATTATTCATATTTTCTATTTTTTATTTTCTCCTTAAAGAAGTGCCTTTAACATTCCTTGTAATACTGGTTTGTTGATGATGAACTCCTTTAGCTTTTTTTTGTCTGGGAAACTCTTTATCTGTCTGATTCTAAATGATACCTTTGTCGGGTAGGATACCTTTGGTTGTAGCCCCTAGGTTTTCATCACTTTGAATATTTCACGCCAATCCCTTCTGGCCTTCATAGTTTCTGTTGAGAAATCAGCTGACAGTCTTATGAGAACTCCTTTGTAAGTTACTAACTGCTTTTGTCTTCTTTTAAAATTTTCTGTTTGTCTTTAACCTTTGGCATTTTAATTACTATGGGTCTTGGTGTGGGCCTCTTTGGATTCATCACGTTTGGGACTCTGCGCTTCCTGGGCTTGTATGCCTGTTTCCTTCAGGCTAGGGAAGTTTTCTGTCATTATTTCTTCAGATTTTTCAGTTCCTTGCTCTCTCTCTTCTTCTGGTACCTCTGTTATGTGTATATTGGTACACTTGATGTTGTCCCATAGGCCCCTTAAACTATCCTCATTTTTTTTTTTAAAGATTTTATTGGGGAAGGGGAACAGGACTTCATTGGGGAACAGTATGTACTTCCAGGACTTTTTTCCAAGTCAAGTTGTTGTCGTTTCAGTCTTAGTTGTGGAGGACGCAGCTCAGCTCCAGGTCCAGTTGCCGTTGCTAGTTGCAGGGGGCACAGCCCACCATCCCTTGCGGGAGTCGAACAGGAAACCTTGTGGTTGAGAGGACGCACTCCAACCGACTGAGCCATCTGGGAGCTCAGCAGCAGCTCAGCTCAAGGTGCTGTGTTCAATTTTAGTTGCAGGGGGCGCTGCCTACCATCCCTTGCGGGACTCGAGGAATCGAACTGGCAACCTTGTGGTTGAGAGCCTGCGCTCCAACCAACTGAGCCATCGGGAGGCAGCTCAGCTCAAGGTGCCATGTTCAATCTTAGTTGCAGGGGGCGGAGCCCGCCATCCCTTGCGGGACTTGAGGAATTGAACTGGCAACCTTGTGGTTGAGAGCCCACTGGCCCATGTGGGAATCGAACTGGCAGCCTTCGGAGTTAGGAGCACAGAGCTCCAACCACCTGAGCCACCGGGGCGGCCCCTATCCTCATTTTTTTTTTATTCTTTGCTCTTGTTGCTGTTCTGATTGGGTGTTTTCTGCTACCTTATCTTTTAAATTACTATTCGATCTTCTGCTTCATCTAATCTGTTGATTGCCTCTAATGTATTCTTTATTTCAGTTATTGTATTTTTCATTTCTGATTGGTTCTTTTTTATGTTTTCTATCTCCATTTTTATGTTTCCTATTTCTTTGTTGAAGTTCTCATTGAGATCATTGAGCATCCATATAATCAGTGTTTCGAATTCTGCATCTGGTAGATTGTGTTCATTTTGTTTGTTTCTCTTTCTGGAACTTAGTTCTGTTCTTTCATTTGGGACATGTTTTTTTGTCTCCCCATTTTGGCTGCCTCCCTGTTTATGTTTCTATGTATTAGATAGAGCTGCTATATCTCCTGGTCTTAGTAGAGTGGCCTTATGTAGTAGGTATCCTGTGGGACCAGTGGCACTGTCTCCCTGGTCACCCGAGCAAAGTGCTCCAGGTGTTCTTTGTGTGGGTTGTGTGTACCTTCTTGTAATTGAGCCTTGGTTGCTGTTTGCATGTTAATGGGAGGGATTGACCCTCAGGCTGATTGGTTGTGAGGACTGGCTGGGATTATAGTGGAGGAGCTGTTGTGCAGGGGCTGACCCTACAGAGCAGGATTCACTTTAGCAGGGCTCTAGTGCCTGCACAGTCTATTCTTTGGGTGTGTCATTTGTGGAGGTGGTTGGGTGGTACTCTGGTGTGGTGTGAGGCTGGCCACTGGGTGTGTTGGTTCTGGGGCCTCTTGGGAGGGGATCTGTTGCCCGCCAACCTGTTCCCTGCCCAGGGCCATTTGGTGTGAGCTGCAAAGTGATCTGCAGATGGTTGCCAGTGTGCTGGACTTGGAGGTGCCTGAGAGAGCCTAAGCTGGGAATCGAGGCTGGCTGCTGATAGTGTTGGGCTTGGGGTTGCCTAATAAGAGGTACCGGGCATGCCAAGGCCAGATGCTACTTGCTTTGGGCTTGTGAACCTTTGAGAGATTTTAGGAAATCTACTGCAGCATGAGCCAAAACAGGCCATTTATACAGGAAAGCCACTGGAAGCATCTTGGGTGGGTCCACAAGTTGCGTGAGGTGGGGTCTCAGGGAATCACCAGGGTGAGGTGATTGATTGGTGTTAGCCAGCTTGATGGAGACTCAGATATCTTTTTGGTTGTTTTTATCAAGATGAACTTATACATACAGTTTCATTATCTGTCATATAATGTTCATGACCATTTTTCCATGTTCTTTGAGAACATGAGTATGCGTGAATGAGTGACTGTATAGCTCACTTGCTGAGTTAATTATTGAGGACTTAGTACCCAGTTTACGTTAGATACTTCCCTTGTGCCTTTACCGTCTCCCTTGCCCTGGATTATAGTGGCTTCACTGTCATTTAGACTCCATCAGCATGGAAAATCAACTTTTAACTCTCACTGTTTGTAAGCTGCTACAGAAGCATTCAGGAAATGAAACATACAAGTTAGGAATCAGCTAAAGTAAACCACCAGTTTTTATTGAGTATCTGTATATGTTTTTATTATAAAACTTAGACTTCTTATCTTGCATTTAGCATACCCCTTAAAATTGGGTTCTACATTATGTATATAATTTTATTTTTTCCTCTTCTCTCATCTCACTTCCCCCTTATAATCAAGCTAGTTTCTTCACAGCCCTCTAACCTGTGTATTTCAGTCCTTGTTACTTAGCTCACGTTCTCTAATCCTTCTCTACCCACCTCACCCATCCTTTAGCATCTGGTTTATGCCTTGTTTTAAGCTTTTTTATTGTTTGGGGGTGTTATGTGCAGTACATATTTTGGCACATAGCATCACTATGAATTTTTTTCTTTTTTAAAAATTTTTATTAAATTTCTTGGGGTGACATTGGTTAGTAAAATTATGTAGCTTTCAAGTGGACATTTATAATACATCATCTGTATATTGCATTGTGTGTTCACTAGACAGAGTATATGATTTTTATGCCACATGAGTCTTCATGTTGCCAGTTTGGTTTAAAGTCCCTTGATGACAAAGATGCCTCATCTGTGCCCATGCTCCCTTAGTGCTAAATATACAGCAGGCACCTAGTAAATTAAAGGTATGCTTCAAGCCAGTTGAATTGGCTGTTTGTCCATAACTTGGATGAAAAATTATTTGTTAGGAAAGGAGTTTGAAACAAAGTATAGATTTTAGTGGTTGCTGTTACCCTAAGTCTTTCTCATAGTAGGTAGGGTCTCACTCAAGCCTGAGCAAGTGATACCTTCAGGTTTATCTTTCTGGCTCCTCTTTAACATGAAGGATGGCTAATTAAATGAAAGTAATAAACAGATTAACTTATCTAGAACTTATTTGCAAAATTATCAAGAAATTATCCCATCAGTAATTTAAAACTGAGGGTTTGATTGGCTTTTGCCATCATCTCCAGGGCAGGGCTGGCTGTGGACACTGATGTAACTGTTGCTCCCTCCTCACAGGGACCGTGGAGTCCATGTGCCTTTTGGCAGTCAGTCCCGATGGGAATTGGCTTGCTGCGTCAGGCACCAGTGCTGGAGTCCACGTGTACGACGTAAAACGTCTAAAGGTGAGCTTTGAGTTTAATCGTAGCAAACAGGAGGACGTTAACCCTGCAATTACAAGACTCGAGGCCGATTGGTATGGCCTGGAAAATTACTAGGCTTTTGTTTTGTTTTCTATCCAAGAATTTTTCCTGTTTTACTTGTTTAGAATCCAAAAGCTATAATCTGTCACGTTAAAATCAGTCAATGGGGACAGTGAAACCATTCGTGCACAGAAATTTGAAATTAAGTATTTATGGGTGATGAATCCACATCCAGGTTGTTTCTGTATTTTGGAGAGGAAAATCCTGATTTACCCAATGAATAGTTAGACATAATAACAATTTTTAATAGCTTGCCTTGTAATCTCAAGGTATTTTTAAAATTAAACAGAACCAGAAATTTGACAAAGGAGTAGCAGGAAAATATTTTTCACTAATCAGTCATGGTACTGTCATTCACACATGGCATCACTAATGATTCCTTACAAGTCCTCATCTTCATCATAAAAGTCAGATAAGGACTACCCAAAACTTACAATAAGCAGTAAAAGTTCATAGACCAATATCAAACTGCAACATTTAACTACAACATGGGTTTGCCTACTAACTACACAACTTAATCTTTATTGCACGGTAGCAAGAGCATATACTGCTTGCTCTTTGAGCCTTGCCTGGCATTTAAAAGCGTTCTGCTGTAGTGGTGCACGTGCCTTGCAATCATACATAAATGTCCATGGCTAGGCATTGATTTCTTTTAAATCCAGTGTAGAGCTATAGAGTCTCTGTTTGGTGACATGTTTATGAGCAGATCACACGGATGTCACATAGACTCGCCTTTTATGTCTGATATTTCTTCCCAGCTTCACTGCACAGTCCCTGCTTACAATTTCCCTGTGACTGCTCTGGCCATCGCCCCCAATACGAACAACCTGGTCATCGCTCATTCTGACCAGCAGGTAAGAGATTCCAGTGCTTTCTAATTCTTTCCTGCTGGATGGTAACTTAGAAATTGAGATAATGACAATTTTGGAAGACCCTTTCTTTGAAAGTACTGGATGACACCAAGATAGTTTTCTCCTGTATGAGGTAAAGCTTCAGTGTTATAGCCTGGGTACATCATGGGCCAGTAATTGCCATTGGCACAATGGAATGGTGAAGCATTGAGATTCTAGAGTAAAGAGGTACAAGGAGGAGGAATTTTGAAATACTCGTTTTACTGATTGTTTTTAGACTAGCGATGACATGGACTCAAGTGTTAGACTGGATATGAGACAGAATAAGATTTTGAGAGTTGAAAGTGACTAAAAGATCATATAATTAACCTTTACTTTGCAGATGAGGAAATCAGGCCATAGTAAAATCAGGTACCTAATATCAGTCAAAATTAGCGCTTGGTCTACTGCTTTTTTCCATACCAAGTTGTAAGAAGATTATAAGAAGATTTGTCAAATAACTGAACTACAGAACACATTATGAAATTATCAGTATTTACTGATCTTCATCTGTACAGTGGGCATAATAATACCTTCCTCACTGAGCTGTTGGAAAGAAGAAATGTGATCTGAGAAGCACATTTAAGTAAACTGCTAGACAAAGGATGCTTGCTACTTTGATTAGCAGTTTTTACACACACACATATGCACACAGACACATTCTGTCCAAAAAAATGAAATCTCTCATTTCAGTTTCATAGATTTGTATCCTTAACCAAAGACTGAAAGATCAGTGAAGCCATGTCCTTGTCATTGTCACACATAACGATTATGTCCAACTGATGCCTTTTACTGGCAGCTGGTCCCCTAAGTGCTTCAGTTGTTAAAACTGGTGGGAAATTTTTTAGTACCCATTAGATTAGCAAAGATCAATAGAGTTAATAATGCACAGTGCTGTGAGGTTATAGAGAAACAGCACTTCATACATTACGTAAATTAGTATGATTCCTTTAGAGGACATTTTGGCATTATCTAAAAAAATTTTTAATGCACATAGTGTTTGATTCAGAAGTTCTGATTCTAAAAGTTCTTTCTACAGATAATATGCTTTCAGTTGTGCAAAAGGGCATCAATACAGAGATAATCATTGCAGCCTTGTTTGTAGTAGCTAAAGATTAGAAATAACCTAAATGTCCAGTAAACAAATTAGATAAGTAAATCATGGTACATCCAAAAAGTGAGTGGATTATTGTATGTTCTTCAAAGGCGATGTGAGTTATGTATATATAAATATTGATATGGTCAGTCTCCATGGTACAATGCTACACAAAAAAAGCAACTTACAGAACAAGTGTGTCATATGCATAAAACATCTCTGAAAAGATATAAACCAGAAATAGCAGGTTACTTTTGTCTTGGGGAAAAGAGATGTCAAGATTGCAGAGTGGACTTTCATTGTAAACCTTTCTATGCTGTTTGAATTATTTATTCCATAATTTACCTTACTTTTTTTTTATTATTATTAAAAAAAATAGTGAGAAAGTGTAAGGCTGAATACAATACAGTCAAGGTTTGTATATGTATTTTCTGGTTTGGAATGAGGGATGCTCTTCAGGTCTTTCTGGGTACCAGCCTGCATTTCCACCGTATCATATCCTTCCTCAGATATTTGAATACAGCATCCCAGACAAACAGTATACAGAGTGGAGTCGGACTGTGCAGAAGCAGGGCTTCCATCACCTTTGGCTCCAAAGGGATACTCCCATCACACACATCAGTTTTCATCCCAAGAGACCGATGCACATTCTTGTCCACGATGCCTACATGTTCTGTATCATCGACAAGTCATTGGTGAGTTCCTCGCCACTGTCACCTGTACTGTCACTGAATCTTCTTTACTTAAGAATCTTCAAGTTCTAAGAGTAACAAGTATAATAAGTTAGATGAAGGAGACCCAGAATAAAGGTTCCTGTTACATTCTTTGGAGGAGAGGAGCTTTCGTTTTGCAGATTTCCTCATTTTTATTTCCACGTTCATTAGGCTACCAGAGAAGAGGTGGGCCTTTGTTGCATTGGTTTTTGCTGATTTGACCATTTTTCTGCTTTGCTTGTGAGCACATAAACTTGAGGAGAGTGATTAGGTCAGTATTCAGAAGGTGACCGTCATGGGGTAATAACGTTGATACAGCTGAATCACTTCCACTTTTGCATCCCGAGTGACTGAATAGTGTGGTTTCATTAAAGGGCATACAGACCGGGCGTTTGACCACTTGTACCCCTTGTCTGAATGTACTGACACACTATCTGTAGGCTTGAGGAGTTGGTCTTAAAAAAAAGAACTCCAGCTATGAAAATTCCATTCTTCATGGCTGTGATTTAGGTGGGATGTGAGCAGTTTTTTCAGTTGTAGATTCCATCCTCTGCCAGCTGCTGTTTTGATTCACCGTAAATTTACATGTTTTTTTCTGGGTAGGAGCACTGTGACCTATGGCCATGCCTGTAATGCACTTTGGGCTCAGATTACAAGCAACACACTGTTTTGGTATATCTGTGAAGGTGGGGGCGGAAGGAACATGGAGGAAGCAGCAGATGGCTCTAAAGGAGGTGGACATAGTGATGTGTCACTGGAACTCTTCTCCTGGGCCCTGTGTCCTCTCGGTGTGGGAAGCAGAGCTGGCTGACAAGTGCTTTCTGCAGTTTGAGTAATACAGGAAGGACCCCTCCCACTGGCTTGCCTCTTTGTAACTCAGCCCAGATCGGCCCATATTTTTTCCCAAGCCCTAGTGATAAGTCCATCACTTCCTCTGGTTGGGTAGAGCTATTTCCCAAGGAAGTCAGAGATGAAATATCACTTGCTTGGCCAGAGGCCATCTCTCAAAGTGTCAGTGACATCAGTGGGGGTGGTTTGTGTTTTAGTTTCTCTGGGGGAGAACTTCAGTCACTTGGCCAGTCCACAAGCTGGTTGGGGGAGAGTCTAGGAAGCAGGGCCTGCATGAGCTGAGCTCCTGCGCATGCCAGTTTGTTCCTGTCACAAAGTGTTACTGATAAGACTGGCTAGAAGCCTCAGTTGGGCTCTTTGATCTTGCCGGCAGAGTACCGAGCTCTCTGCCTCACATTCCCACCCTCCACAGTATAGCTGCAAGAGTGACTGCAGCTCTCCTGAAGTAAGGAGTCATGAGGTAGTAAATGTATAATATGGTCGGATGATGGTATTTGCCTGAAAAAATCACTGTAGTCCTTTGTTCTGTAGAAGCCCAATAAAAATAATGATATAAACAGTATATCTTTGTCTTTTTAGCCTCTTCCAAATGACAAAACCTTACTGTACAATCCACTTCCTCCCACGAATGAATCAGATGTCATCAGGAGGCGCACAGCCCATGCCTTTAAAATGTCTAAGATATATAAGGTAAAACATCTTGCATGGTATTCTGGACAGTTGGTTTCTTGTGATCGCATCAAAATGTAGTAAGATACCAAAATGTAACGTTCGTTTTTCATGCAGAGGACCTAGTTTGGGGAGGCAAGGGACCTTTCTGAGGATGTGTGTCCCTTATGTCTGTATTTCATTGTTCTTGCCTCAGTATATTAGAGGCAGGCACATTATATAACCCAAATGAAATACATAGGTAATAAGAAATGATGTTGGAGCTCAGGTGGGGTCTTTGTGTTAAAGCTGGCTTTTAAATTTGATTTCTAGTTGGAGAATGTTCCACAAGATAAATTTCCAGCAAATGGAAGTCATTGACTCTGTCACGACTTTCCTTTCTGGGCTGGGCTTTTCACTGTATATAAAGCACATATCTGTTGAGCTTATGATACTCCACAACTATTTGTGCCACCTCAGGAGCTCCATATTCATGCTTCTCAGATTGGAGTTCCTGGGCATCCTGGAATATTTTCGCTTGTTTTTTAGAGGGTTGTGGTCTGTGACTTATTCAAGTATGGTTAGCTTCCTGATACATTTGAAACTTGCCGTTTATCCAAAGCCTTCAATTAACATTGATTTCTAAGAAATTAGATTTTCTGTACAGAGAAACATGAAAAATCTTGCTGAAGTCTTGTATGAATGAACTCAGTTAAAAGCTCCCAACCTTTCCAGCCATTTTGAGTCCTAGGGCAGGAAGGATTGTCAGAGATTTATATCCCTCCAACCTGATCTAAGCTAACCTTTTAGCTCCAGTTCATCTATTCAGGACTAGCCCTGGAGCCTAACTCCTAGTAGAATCATTCTGATCTCTCTACAGCCTCTACTCTTCATGGATCTTTTGGATGAAAGAACGCTAGTGGCAGTAGAACGGCCCCTGGATGACATCATTGCTCAGCTCCCACCACCCATCAAAAAGAAGAAATTTGGGACCTAGAACAGGACTGTCTGTGTCCTTCCTTGAACTGTTCTACCATGTTTTGTTTTCACAGATTATGATAATAAAACAAAGTTATTCTTTAGGACTAGTCATTATAAGTATTACCCTTCAAAATAATGGACAATAATTTCCCTTCATTGAATGAAAGTGAATGGAAATGCCAAGGTATTTGTAGTTGGGATAATGTTCTGTGTAGCTACAAATTCATCCAACTTTTTCAGGGTCCTCTTTGTTCTTTAGACCACAACCTCAGGGGAAAACACACACACACATGTGTGTATGTATACACACACACATATGTACACACACGTGTATGTGTATGTGTGGGTGTATATACGTGTGTATACATATATGTGTGTGTATGTGTATGTATATATGTAAAATAGTTATCCTCTATTTCCTAACACATGCCTGAGCCTTCAGAATGCTGATGACCTTCACTGTCTGCCTGCCCATAACCTATGCAAAGGTGTGGGGACCTGCCCAGCATTGCCCTAGAGGGCAGGGGAACCATGCTTGCTTACTAAAGGTAGCCTAACTACCAACAGCAATAATCAACCTATGTTTCAATGAAGAATTTTAACTGCAGTACTCCATCTGAAAAGCCTTAGACCTTTGGTAATCAGCTATTAATTTTATTTAAAAGGAAAATACAGGATATGGGATATCAGTCCCATTAACCCTCGTTTCACTTGTTACATGCCAGTTTCACAGGTTAAGGAAACATTGGGCATTTTATTAAGGAGTAGGAATGCAAGTGAGGACCAGGAAGCTGGCCTTGTATTTCACCTTTTCTATCCTCTTTTACTTGCTTTGACATTGTTATTTCCATTAGTGTTCTCAACTAACTAGTTTTAATGTGAGCTTTTACATTAGAACGTGAAGAACTGTACTTAACCTGAACTGAGCAGATAGATTTCTTTCCCATCTCAGTGGATGTATTCTGTTGCATGCCTGTGGAAACCCAGTATGTGTGGTTTTGTTTGTGTGTTTGTTGTGGGGATGGAAGGCTGTGGCATAGGCAGAGAAGTATGTGGGTTCCAATG
The DNA here is from genome assembly GCF_036562045.2 of Rhinolophus sinicus. NCBI lineage: Eukaryota > Metazoa > Chordata > Mammalia > Chiroptera > Rhinolophidae > Rhinolophus > Rhinolophus sinicus. The sequence goes on along the minus strand of NC_133760.1, from coordinate 32,009,415 downwards.
ACATGAGTTAAAGTGCCGGTGAAAAAACATTTTGCTAAGATGAACCCTACCCTTGAGTCTGGAAAGGGAAAATAACGGAGAATTTAAGGTAGATGTGTGGAGGAGAGGCAATAAGAAAGAAACAGAGCCCAATACTTCATAACGTACGGTACAGCCTATTTTAGATCCATTTGCTAAGCAGGAACAGATACAACAAGGTTTAGAATGGATACCACTTCTTGGACGCCACCTGTTTAGGTTTTTTACAGTGACGAGTAATTCAAACAAATAGCTGCCACTGTTGCGGTAGTCTCTGTAAAATAACTTAACTTTGCCCTTACTGGAATATATGTCCTTAGTGCCGCGTGTTCTCCCTTGTCGGCATTAGACTGGACTATTGCAACCTATCAGGAGACTGGAAGATAGATTCCTGCCCTTCCTAAGAGATGTTTTAGGTGTTCTTTTATGTGGTTGAAACCAAAGTTCAAGTCACTGGTCTACACTGAAAAGAAGCAGAGGAAGGCTAGGATGCCTTAAATATTGACTCTTGCTTTTCACTGACTATAGAGCTATAAATTAAGGGAATCTTTATTAACTGGACTCTTGTTTAAGACTTGATTTACTTAACCTTAAATATTCTGAAACTTCTGGATCATAGAGGGTGTAATTCTGACAGAAAGAGCTCACAGGTTGTCTGAGTGAAGAAGTAAAACTTCAGAAAGTAGAAAGCATTCCTTTGCAACATTTCCAGCCAGTGATTTGGATTTCCATAAATGGTATGGGAAGTAAGAGCTTTGGGCCTTGAAATTCTTCCTCAGTAGAGAACTTTGAATACAAAGGAAGCAGAAACTGATTGGGGCCAGTTAGAGGATTTGGGGGAAGGGAATGCAAAACAGTATTAAATAAGGGGATACTTCAGTGCACATGTTTTGGGGTGATTTTACTTTTGGGATTTGTATAACCTAAACACATTATGTTTCTGTTTCAGGCATTTTGCAGATTGCAGCTCATATTTGGGTTCTACAGAAAAAGTTTGATCTGAGATCAACCTAGGAAAAGTCTTTTTTTGCTAATCTGATTCAAATGCTTTAAAAATTCACATTTCGTATAGTAAGTTAGTTAGTAATCTGATCTCCAAATCGATAATGTACCCTTCACCATGGAGATTACAGCAAATTAGACTGGAATATTGGAAGAAAGCTAAAGCCATCTAGTTTGGAGTTTTTTAAGCTTTTTTTTTTAAGCATCAAAGCTTTTTTCAAATAGAACTTTATTCTGAACTGCAATACGTGCTATAGATAAAAGTGGAGCTGTTCTGGTTGTTGTGGGGAGGGATGGGAAGGAAGCAGGGTCTCTTTCTTTGTGAAGGACACTACGTGTTTCTTGGCCTTGTCTGTGTACTCATGGCAATGAGACCAAAAGGAGAAGAGGCGATCTTCCCATGGTCACATAACGATTTGTTAGAGGCCAAGGTGGCATTTTTAGTTACTCCCCCACTCTCTTGGTTATAGGAACCCACTCATAAATACAATTAGCAGGCATGGTATGCAAAAGATTTTCCATTTCACAGACAGCACGGGAGGTGTTTAAGCATTTCTTCCCCTGGATGAGCACTTGATTTAGCTATAATCTTGAGTTCTATGGACATTCTTGTGTGTAAACCATAGTGTTGTAATAAACAACCTAGTACCTTGTCAGCTAGTGCGCACATGGGGGTGTTTGTATAGGGTTAATTTCTGGGAGTGGAATTCCTAGCTCATATTGTACCCATTTTCTTTCACTTTTAGTGGCCCTTTGGAATGGCTATATTTCAATCAACAGTGTTTGAAAGTACTCATTTCCTTACACCTTGCCAATGGAGTGATAGATTTTAGTTGTAGCCCATCTGAGAGTGAAAAATAATACTTCATTTTCTTTTGCACTTGCTTGTTTACTAATAAGATTACTCACTTTTTTATGTATTTTAGCTGTTTGGCTAATTGTGTAAATTGCATATTCATAACCTTTTTTTCCTAATGTGTTGTCTTTTTTTCTTTCATATTTCAAGGTATTTTCTGATACAGATCACTGTCCAGTAAACTGGTGGCAGAAATGTTCTGTATCCATGCTGTATAATAAGATAGTTACTTGCCACATGTGCCTATTAGCACTTGAAATATAGCTAATATGACAAAGGATCTGAATTTTTAATTTTATTTAATTTTAATTTAAATATACACATGTGGTTAGTGGCTTTTGTATTGGACAGCACAGGTCTAGCTATTAAGGCTTAGCTTTGTGTCAGTCTTTTGTCTTCAGGAAGCTAAAGAACTTAATACTTAACATATATTTATTGAGTGCCTACTATGTGCTGTGTATCACAACAGATGAAAGGTGACTTCAGCCCTCAACTTCATAGCCTCTTTGGGGAGAGAAACAAGTAGACCAATGATGCTACATTAGAAATAAATACAGAGAACGGGTACCCAACCTGTAGGGTTAGGAGAGAAGGTTGAAGGTACGAGGTGGTCTTTGAGCTAATAATTCTTAGAATTGGATGGTAATTTGCAAGGTGGAAGGGAGAAGGCATTCCTGGAGCATTCTCAGTGCAGAGGTCTAAAGCAAGAGCGCATCGCCCGTCCAAGGGATTACCAGTAGTTGCACGTGGATGAAACAGCGTGTGTTAGAAGTGGAGGGAAATGAGGCTGAGAAGGCAGGCGGAGCCTACCATAGTACTGAGCGTGCGTGTCTCACTCAAGAACGCTCAGCCCTGGAGGGTGACAGCTTCCTGAGTTGATAGTAACTCAGAACCAGGTGAGGTTTCTAGAAAAGGCAAGAGTAGAGTGGTTTCCACAGAGGAAAGCTAAGCATTTTAGAGAAGTGTGCGGGAAAGATTATGTAAATTTGGATAAAGAGCCTTTACTCCAATATGTGAGAAATAAGACCAGGTAGGAGTAGGCCTTGAAGTCTGTGGTTAAGAATTTTCATTTAGTGGAGAACATAGTTGTGAACACTCAGGTTCAAAGGAATGGCACAGTGAAAGTACCCGTTTGTATAAGTAAGGTGCAGAAGAGACTGGAAGCTAGGCAAAAAAACAGGCTGTTGTGTAGGTTCTTGACTTGGGTTCTGTATTAGTTTGCATGGGCTGCCATAATAGTGTCAGACTGGGTGGCTTAAACAACAGAAATTTATTTTCTCACAATTCTTGAGGCTAGAAGTCTGAGATCAAGGTATTAGCAGCATTGGTTTCTTCTAAGGCCTTTCTCCTTGGTTTGTAGATGGCCAGCTTCATCCCATGTCTTTACATGAGCTTTTCTATCTGTATGTCTGTGTCCTAATCTCGTCTTACAAGGATAACAGTCTATTGGATCAGGACCCACCCTAATGACCTCATTTTAACTTAGTTACCTCTTTAAAGGCCCTATCTCCAAATACAGTGATATTCTGAGGTACTGGGGATAAGGGCTTCAACCTATGAAGTCTGAGGGGACACAGTTCAGCCATAAAATAGTCCGTGGAAGGGCTTTAGGGTCTTTGTGAGACCTGAAGTTTGAATGCTGAATTTTGCACAAATGTGCACTTATCTGAGGTGTGTCCACAACATTCAGCTGATTCTGAAAGGGGTCTGTGATCCCAGCAATTGGCTATTCCATTAACTGACTCAGCAGGAAGTTAAAGCTGTGGGACGAAGGCCTAGAAATATTATATGCATCAATAAACATGATTTGATGTTCGACGGTATATGAAAAATCAGAGTTGAAGCCGACTATAAGACTGCAAGTCTTAGGAGATACTGGAAATTCTGTTAGAACTGATATTGGGGGTGAGGAAGTTTTTATTTTGGGACCTCATTTGAATTTCATGGCAAATTATGTAATTTCCATGATTGTCAATAAAAAACACGGGTAATTTTCCATAACTAAGTGGATTCCATGAAACTAACCTTCTGCTTAGAGTGTCCTTGCTAATATTTTCCTAAAAAGAAAGTCACAGAGCTACAAAACTGTCACCAGCTGCTTCTCATTAGTAATGTGGTTAGCAGATGTGGGTTTTTATACTCATAAAGCATGAGATAGTTAATCCATTTTTGTGGGTTTCAAATGGATAGTGATTTATCTTGGCGGGATGAATTTTAAAATGTGCTTGCATCAGCTAAAGGATATATGCACCTTTCCCTCTTTTCGCTTCATGTTTGTGCTGGAGAGAAAAACACATTTTAGGATATTTCTCCTGGAAGGCAGAGGAGTACTGTCTGTTGAAAAGGACAATTGATCTCACTGTCTTCTAACTGGGGCAGAGTGATGCATGCATAATTTTTCAAAGTTGGATGTTGAATTGGTTATCTTACAAACTTCTCTCTTTGGCCTTTTCTTTGGTAGTAATTGAGTGGCTCTTGCTTTTGTTTCTCTGGCATCAGGCCACCTTTGTGGTAGTGACCTTCAGGCTTGCTAAGGGCTGCAATTTTGCCTGGGGCCCTCCTTCCTTATGAAATTACACAACACTCAGACCTTGGACTGAGCCCCAGATCTACTAATTCTTTCCTTTGACGGACTCTTGGCAATATGTACTCTCTTTCAGCCAAAGTGTAGTTTTATACAAGATCTTTTTGTCACTGAAATTAATTTGGCCATTTGCCCTTTAAGCCTGGAATCAAATGGTATCATGGTAGACTCATTCCTAGATAAAGTATAGACTCTCAGTTTCTACCAAAGGTTTTACTGTTGTTGCTAAAGCTGAAGATCAACAGGTAATAATAGCAGCAGCTACGTTTTATAGGCAGTGCTGCTAAGTGCTTTGCATACCTCATCCCAGTCAGCCCCGAAGTGATACCCTTAGAGGTAGAACATACCTGAATATTTTTCCAAAGAAGAAACTAAGGCCGATGTCTTCAGCCCCTTGACCATTGTCATATCCTAGTAAGTGGCCAGACTGCAATTTGAACCTTGTGCTCTTAATTGCCATGCGAAATTATGCATCTACTATGAGAGAAAAGGGGAAAAAAAACATTGGGTTTTGAGAGGCCTTAGAATCAGAGCCTGAGTCATAGAATTGTAGGAAATGATGGAACTGAAGCTAGCTAATCTAACCCCCTCATTTTAAAGCAACAAAGATCCCTGCCTTGTTCTGAGAAAAAGTAAGATAACAGTTTGAACGGAGGAGAACCCATATTGATAGATGGCAGGATTGGAAGGTTATTGGGAATTATCTCAACCATTTCCTTTTTAGAGGTAGATAAAATAATACACCTGTTCAAAAATTTTCTAAGCTTGTCCCACCATCCTTAAAGAAGCCAGGCGTACTCTTTTTATTTCAGATTTCATTATCCACCATAAGTAGATTTCCACTGACTACTTGAGATTTCCTTGATGGTGATTTTCACTCTGCAAGGAACCAGTAACCTTCAGAGGGATTATTTGAAATGACTACTGCGCAGGAGGCACTGAATTTCAATCAATCACATGTTTTATGAGTTCCTTTTCTTCAAGGCAATATTTTTGGAATAATGGAGAATAAATAGAAGTCGGTGGGTGGGCTTGCCCTTCTGTATTTTAAAATCTATTTGGACAAACCAGCCAGGCCTAAAATTGTTCAAAGCAAAAACCCCAACAAATTGGGTAGATAAGGAAAACTGGGATGAGATCTTACTAGGTGGGAAGGTGGCTGAAAGGGGCAGAAGGGGTTTGGAAAGATGGACTCAGGTGGGAATTTGCAAGGCATCATTGGGAGACACTGTATGAGTCTGGCTGATCTAAAAGTAGTGATGAAAGAGATTGTTGAAAATTAATTTAGGTTCTGATGGAGAACCTTGTAAAAACATCTTGATAGTTTGGGAATTTTTTATGGATATATTTAAAAATAAGTAAAAACCTCCATGTAATCCAAATATCAATTTTCATTACTTTCTCTCCTTCCAGGGTTAAATATTTTGTTACATAACTATTGTCTTATGTAAGTGCCTTCATTTATTATTTGGTTAGAAGATCTACGATTTCCTCCAACTCTATTGACTTAAAGGTCTTGATACTTTTGGAAAGAATTTCCAGCATTTCCCTTTTGCTAATAAAGGTATCCTCAAGTGCCCAACCTCTGGGTGGTTACATATGTAAAAGTGTTCAAAATAGTGCTCAAACCCCAATGAATCAGCTGCCAAGTGGTCTCTAAAAAGCAGAAATGTCACATAACTCAGGCCTCTGGGGGCTCACACCTCAGCTGGAGCAAAGCCAGAAATGTCTGACTATAGGGTCACTTTAGCACATCAGGACCTGCCAGAACAGTGAGTTGGCCTCACTGCAATCGATTTAGGAGAGGGCTGGAGGACTGAGCTTCTGCTGATGTTTGCAGTTTGGAAAATCCTGCTCCACTAATTGCAAAGAGGATTCTGCTGTAATGATATTTTCGGTGAGATAACTTTTCACATTTTGAATTTTCTTCATTTGGGCTCTGGGTGCTTTCCAGTCTCTCTTTATTGTTTTCACTCCTGGTATAGGAAGTTTTGCCCATACACGAATATGCATTCACAGTGGTGCATGGACATGGCTCACGAGCTTCAACATGTACTTCATGAGCAAGCAAGTATACAGCCCCTTTTACAGGAATTGGTGTACACTCCCTCTGCTTGTAGCCCTCCCCTTTTCCCCCCCATGAAAACATGGGGATTTCGCTTTTACTGCTGAAGGAAAGTTAGAGGGCACCTTGATCTCACGTTTTTTGCTGATATCTTTCTCTCAGCAATGTGATTTCTGGACGCTCATTTTTGAGATCTGAGTTAGTAAAAAAAAAAAAAAGCACTGGACCAGGAAGCTAGGAGACCTAACTGAGTTTGCTTCCTCATTGTGGACTTTAAGCCAGAGTCTCTGGCTCCCTGGGCCTCAGTTTCCTCAGTTCTTCCAGCCCATGAAGCTGGGAGGAAAACGTGCTGCAGGCTCTGCAGGGTGCATAGTTTCTGGAGCCACCCATTTGCCCCAACAAAAGGCCACGGTTTCCAGGATGAAAGTCAGATCTGCAAATCCAAGCCCAAACTCTTTGATATTTAATTATATGAGGCTTTTCACACTCATATCCTGCTGACTCCACTGATCCTATGCTCTGTTCACATGGGAATCTTGGCATCTGCCTAGATAACCACCATTCTGCAAATATATTTGAGGCCTACCTATTGTAGTTGCAGGGCTGAAGAAGACACGGTCCCATCTCTACCTATTACAGGCAAGTAATAGGTGATAACAAAACAGATTCTTGTCTCTGGACCTTTGCTTATGCCGTTTCCTCTGCTCCCCTATTCACCTTCCATTGTCACCTCTGTGAAGCTGACCCCAGACCTAACTGAAGGTTTCTTCTACTTTGCTCTCAGGGCGTTTTCTATATGTCACCTAACCACATAGTATCACACCAGGTTGGTTGGGTCTTCGTTTTCCTCCCCCACTAGACCGCTAGCTCTCAATTTGTGGTACATTTTACTCAGCTCATTTCTAAGCCTCAAAAGGAACACAGCGGTGGAGCCCTCAGTAAATCCGGAATGAACCAATCAATGCAAGAATGAACGTGCAACCCAGTCTTGCAGACTTGCAAAGTGCTTCTCGAAGTTGATCTTGCTTTCCGTGCCCAAGGCAGCTCAGGTCAATTGCACGGTACAGGTCAGGAGTTGGGGGGAGGGGCGTCGGAGGTGAACAGGAGAACGTGAGATGAAGCCCGCTGCCCTCCTGTAGCCCACGTCCGGTGAGCTGCAACCGACCGGACTTCTAGCAACTCCTTAACCTCCCGGAAGTGGCTCCTTTCCCCGCCCATCCGGGGTGGGCGTGGTCTCATGAATAATGAATCGCCAGGGGGGAGGGGCCGGGTCCGCCCCCTCGGGCGGGAAGGGGGAAGCGTTGAGGCTGCCTGACTGGAATGAGGGTAGCTGCGGCGACTGCGGCGGCGGGAGCGGGGCCGGCCATGGCGGTGTGGACGCGGGCCACCAAAGCGGGGCTGGTGGAGCTGCTCCTGAGGGAGCGCTGGGTCCGGGTGGTGGCCGAACTGAGCGGGGAGAGCCTGAGCCTGACGGGCGACGCCGCGGCGGCTGAGGCCGAGCCCGCTTTGGGGCCGGCGGCAGCAGCCTTCAACGGCCTCCCGAACGGCGGCGGCGCCGGCGCCGGCGACTCGCTGCCGGGGAGCCCAAGCCGCGGCCTGGGCCCCCCAAGTCCGCCCGCGCCGCCGCGGGGCCCGGCGAGCGAGGCGGGAGGGTCGCCTCCCGTGCGCCGGGTGCGGGTGGTGAAGCAGGAGGCGGGCGGCCTGGGCATCAGCATCAAGGGTGGCCGCGAGAACCGGATGCCGATCCTCATCTCCAAGATCTTCCCGGGGCTGGCGGCGGACCAGAGCCGGGCACTGCGGCTGGGCGACGCCATCCTGTCGGTCAACGGCACGGACCTGCGCCAGGCCACCCACGACCAGGCCGTGCAGGCGCTGAAGCGTGCGGGCAAGGAGGTGCTGCTGGAGGGTGAGCGGGGCTGGCGGGCGGGCGGGCCGGCGGGCCGGCGTTCACTTTGTTTCTGCCACCCTGCCCCCTTTGCGGGGCGAGCCCGTTCCCTCCCCCTCCAAGGCCTCGTCTTCCCCTCCGCTGGTGTCCCGGCTCTCCCCAGACACAGTTTGCTGTGGCTTTGAGCATGGAAAAACTGATACTCCTTGCAGGAAAAGTTGGGCAGCCGCCGAAGTGTGGGTGGCAGTCCCTAAAGAAGACTTGGTTGAGATTTAGTAAAAAGCAGCAGCGCTTGAAGCCCCGCCTCTGCACAATAAGCTGACACTAAGAACTAGAGGACTCGCGTTCTGGAGGTCTCCTTTTGCCTCCGGAGAAGTGCCGGGTTGGCGCTTTCTTCACTCACCTCTGGCTCCCCTGGGAGGGCGGGTCTGTTAAAAATTCATCCACACCGATGCCAGCGGTATGCTTGGGCAAACCACCAAAACGCTGGTTAATTTATGGGAATTTAACCCATCATTGGCTCTCAACAATAACCAAAGAAAATCATAGCACTTCCTTGAAGCCAGAAAGCTGAAACAGCAAGTTTGTGTGGTTAATGAGCCTAGTTTAACAGTGGAGGCTCACGTGTTTGAATATTTACTGCCAACTAGAGTTTTGCCCCTTTTGCAAGAAGAGACTGATGCCAGCTTCCTACCAGTCACAGGAGTGGTGCTGCAAGGCTTTAAGCTTTTAGAAACCTGAAGTGTTAAATCGCAAGATATGTTCGAATAACCAGGATCGTTATTTACTTAAGCATATATGTGGTCTGTAACCAGGATCTTTTATGGTGAATTTATGGAAGTAAGGCTAAATTAAATCTCATCCCCGTGAAGGACTCATGCATTTTGGAGGTGATAAAGTATTGTAAATGTGATCTGAAAAGCCCGTTGCTTGCTTGAGAAGTTTTTGAGCCATTTGCTTTCTTTCATTGGTGATTCAGTCATTCAAGCAGCATTTATTGCTGGCCATATAGAAGAGAGTATAAACGATGATATGTCTGTATATGGTCTCTAGTTGAGAAAATGATAGAAAGATGTAAAACTTACAAGTTATTGATTAGGTTGTTCAACGTATATATAAATGCCAAGGGAATGCAAAGTTAGAAAGTAGTGGAAGTCAGGATTAGTCAGGGAGGACTTTTAAGGAGCTTAATCTTGAGCCAGCTCTCCAAGGAAGTGATGGACATAGGCAGAGATGAGTCAGGAGGGTGTTTCTGGCAGAGGAAGAACTGAGGAGGGGTGGGGAGTAGGGCTAGGAAGTGAGCAGTCCTCATACTGAGAGGCCAGAAGTCTAGCTTGGCAAAGTGATTGTTACTTTTTTCAAAATCGCAGTTGTAATACTTGGCAAAATATTAATTTGTAAGTAAATGATTTAATGTGATCGAGTTTTGAAATTCCAGTGTCCCACCTTTATAATAACCTATTTATAAACCTTATTTATATCTCACTTATAGGTAGGGCTAGACACTGCTCGGAAATTAGTATTAATAAAAGGAGTAAAATTACAGATTGTGGCTCGGGTGTTGTGTATGTAAAAAAACGGTTACCTTAAACGTGTACCTTGAAATGGGCTTAGCTAAGCATTTGCTTATAGATTCTTAGAGCCAGAATATTGAGTGTAGTACTATTTATGTAGTACTTAGTGGTGATGGGTAGACATTTTAACTCTTTACACCATATTTTTAAAACACCCAGTTTTTGTTTAAATATAATTTGAACCTGGTATTCATACCAATTAAATGAAAATCATCCAGTAAATGTTTCCTGGTATTCGTTAGTCTAAAATGGGCCACATATGCTTTTAGAAGAAGGGTTTACAAACGGCCGCAAAACATTTACTGAATACCTTTTTTCCTAGCACACAGGTTCTACTTTATTTTCCCATTTTGGAAAAAACAAGCAGTTTTTGTCCTTATATGTGGAGGAAAGTATGAAATTGCACTTTCAAGCCAATGGATATAAAAATAAAATTACTTAGAATAAGCAAAAATCACCGAAAACAGTGATTTAATTGAACCAGTCAAACTATTTAAAATTGAGAGCTGATGTCCCAACCAGGTAGGCTACTTTTAGAAGATGGATTTTATGCTTAGCTCTTAAAGTTTGGGATCTGTGTTCTCCTTTTATTAGGTGTCTCAAAATTTGAAAAACTGCCTTAACGTAGCACGGTGATGCTCTTTTGTGGTGTGGGCAGGGAATTTCAAGCATGCCCTTGCCACCCCCAAGCAAAGGAAAGCTGTAGTCTCTGTTTGCCTGTGGTTAGGGAACTGAGCTAAAGGGTTCTTTTTATCTCATGGATTTATAGGGATTATTCATTCATACATCTAACATTTATCCAACTGTACCAGAGACATTTGAAGATACCTACCTCCTGCTCTCAGAGACTTTGGAGTTGAGATAGGAAATAAGTACAGCAAAGGGCTAAAGCAAAGGACTGTTGTAATAGAACTCTGGAAAGGGCATAGCACAAGGGAAGGAGAGATCTATAGGTGACCCTATCAGGGATCAGAGGTTGAGGACGCCCAGGAAAAGGTTGAGGGAGAAACTGAAGCTTGAATGGAGCCTTCCCCTTAGAAGAGAAAGCTGCCACCAGTAAAGACACACAAGTGAGGGACATTAAGATGGTATTTCTGCCCCGTAAGGGTAGAGTACAAATGAGGTCTTCGTGGTCAGACAGACCTGGGTTTGTTTCTGGCTAGTAACTCCTAGGCAAGTTACTCAACCTTGCTAAATAAATGTTAGTTTCCTCCTCTGTAAAACCAGGATGGTAATAATGCCTCCCTCAGAGGTTGTGATTGACTTGACAGTTTATGTGCTGGGCACTTTTTTAGGGACTAGAATACATCAGGAAACAACATCAACAACAGAAAAAACCAAGTCTGAATGAGGAAGGTAGGATTGGGTCATGAAGCTGTGCTTTGTGTTAAAGAAGGCACTCTCAGCATAGCCAGGATAACAAGTTGTTAAAATCCAAGGCTCCGTTTTACTTGTAAGGAAATACATAATAAGCATAAGAATTTTTAGGTGAATAGATTGAGTTTGCATTTCTTGGGTGCCAACACTTTTTTCTAATCTTATTTTCCTATTTTTTTGTCATCTCTGGTATGGGTCAACTTGTTTATCCTTAAATTTTGCATTTAGTTTCTAATACCTCTGATTTTTCCTCTTCCTTCACACTTAATACTCAGAACCTTAAAACCTGCTGTTAACTGTGTACTTAGAGTTTTGGCTGGTGACGGTTAGCATTGATACTAAGATATGCAGAGATACACAGATTGTGAGCATACTTACCTTTCAGACATTGTCCGTTGAATTTACTGTATCCTGTGTGCTAGAAATAGGGTCTATATAGAAAGCTCCTAGAATTTATATTTTTAGGGCTATAAAATTGACTAAATGAACATGAATTAAACTACATATCAAAAAGTGTTTCAGAAAAGGTTAGGGAAGACTGTATAAAGTGTCCTGCTTAAGGTTTGATATGTGAGAAAAGATCAATATTTTTGAAGCAATTCTCATTGGATTATTGTTGGAAAATCATCTTTTATTGCCTAAATATGATTCTAAAAGTATTGTTATCAAATCTACTGGAAAAAAATGGTTCACTGTATAGAGGAAGTGGATTGGCATGAAATTCAACTTCAGAAATGAAAAGAATTTTTGTTTCTAGAACGGTTTGAGATTTTGAGTGTCACATATAAAATAGTTCGTGTGTATGTTAGGGGACATGTGACAAATACCGCTGACATTACTAGACTACTAAATTAAAGAAGCAAGATTGGATTCGTACATTTGCCACTTTCTTCATTATATGTTGAACAAGTTGAGAATCTCCTAGGGAAAACATTTTACATTTTCTTTGACACTTTGTGTGTATATTCATTAAGCTAGCTCTTAAAGAACAACTAACTTGTCAGGACATTTATGTTTCTGTGTTTGTTTTGTATTGTTTAACTAGACTATGTTTCACTTGAAAGATTAGACATGTTTATTATGAGTAGCTATATCTTTATAACCAGATTATTTCTTATACAGACCCTTAATGCTAAAAGATTCTCAAATTATTATCAAAATATGAGAAGTTTATTGATTCTAACAGAATAGTTATGAAAATTCTAAGAACATTTTTAGAAACCATAATCAGGTTTTAATTTAGGTCTCAACTCATAGTGCACTAATTTCACTTGATATTGTTCCTGTTATATAGTCCTTCCGGGATAAAAGTTAGTTTACTTTGTGATCAAATGTGCATCTTTGTAGTCTTTGTACATAAGAGATGAGGTACAACCAACCTGTGGCTGTGGAACAGTGGTCATTCAAGGATCCAGCCGCTTTCCTTCGCTAGGTTAGCACACTGTCCTAACTGAATAACAAATAATGCAGCTTGCTTGCGGTTTCCACTCAATCGTTTAATAATGCCTTACATTGTTTATCAGGATTTTAAAATTATCTATGCATTTTTATCTCATTTGACCTTTATACAGTCCTTTGAAGTGGTGGGCTGTTTACCTTTTTTTATAGACAGGCGATTACACTCAAGTTCATTAAAGTCGAGTTATCAAAGGTTTCAGAATTTCTTTTGATTTTCATTTTATTTATTTATTTTTAAATTTTTTTATTAGTTTCAGGTGTACAAAACAAAGTAATAGTTAGACATTTATCATTTATATCCCTCACAAAGTGGTAACCCCCTCTCCCCTTCTTTTGATTTGTAGAGGAAAAATTTTCATGTTCTTTTGGGCAAGAGGAAAAATCTTACCTGGAATTCAAAAAATTGTAGTATCATCTTGTAGATGGGGAATTAATGACCAGAGAGGTTAAGTGGCATACTTAAAGTCCCTAACTAATTAATAGTGGAACTTGGACTAAAAGCCAGTCCAGTGCTTTTCCCCTTGCACCCTGCTACCTCCAACCAGCCAGTCAGATCTTTCAGCATATCCTGTGCATCACTGTGTTGCAGTGTGTTGTTAAGAGATCAGTGTGCAAAAGAACTGAAGGTGGTCTCTGTCATTAAAGAATTTAGACTGACATTGGGAAGAGGAAACTACCACAAAGAGAGTAATTGCTAAAATGTGTAGTACTCCCTCTTCAAGAGTTGACTGAAAGCACTGGTCCATTGGAGAATGGAAGAGTTGAGTATGACTTCCTGGGGAAAGGATAATTTGATCTGATGCTTGGAGGACAGGTTGCTTCTCTATATGGAAGGCAGCCCAAGTTGAGGGGTAACCTGAGCAAAATCCAGAATTAGCATGACATATGATAGGAAGTGAGGAGAAGGGGAATGGACTTGGGGAAAGAAAATAAAGCTGGGTAGATAAATTGGAGGCAGATTATGCAAGGCCTGGAAAGCCAGCCAGAGGAATTTGGGTCTTCTTCATTCTATCAGTCAACATTTATTAAGTACCTACTGCAAACAAGATATTGTGGTAGATGCTGGGAATTCAAAATTGGGAGTAATCCCTGCCCTTTAGGCTGGTCTGGAAACATTTATAACAGGTTGTGATAAGCGCTTTAAAAGAGGTGAGGACGTGGTGCGCTGGAAGCGGAGGGAGAAGCGCAAAGAAGACAGCACATCATAGATAAGAAAATGATAAGTATGTGGTGTGTTGAGAGAAGTAAAGCCTGGTAAGGTATGAAATGTGTCAAGTGTGTACTGGGAGAACAGGCTGGAAAGACTGACAAAGGCTAAATCATCAAGGGCCTTGTACGCAGTGCCAAGCTGTGGTCTCTAAGTGGGGCTTTTATTTACTTTTCAACCTGAAAAAAGAGCTTGAGCTTTATTAATATTTAATGTATAGATGTTACTGGTTCTCTCACTCAGTCTTCTTTTTTTTCCCCCCAAAAAACTTACTTTTTAATTACAATACGAAAGGCACCTTTAATGGAGGTGCCTGCTTAAAATGAACAATGCTCTTGACAGAGCTCTAGAAACAATTAAGATAATTCTGTCAAAGTGAATAGAAGTGGCATATTCTTATTAGCCCATAATGCCTGGTGGAATCCAGAATTCTGCTTTCTTATTTTCATTTTCCTGTTCTTTTCAAAGGTCATTCATTGAAAAGCAGTCCATTCCCTCATTTGTTACTAGCTCCATCTAAAGCTGAGCAGAGGAATTCTAAAGCTCAGGTCAAACTCAGGGGTAAGAATTTGCTGCTCTCCCATCTTCTCCAATATTGTAGTACAGCCTAGTAGATGTAAAAGTTGATCTGGCTTTTTACGAAGAAAGATTATCATAATTAAGCCAGGGATATTTTCTTTCTTTTTTTCTTTTTTTCTTTTCTTGGCCCACCTTTGTGTGGAAATTAGGGGTTTTTTTGTTTTGTTTTGTTTTGTTTTTTTGTTTTTAATTTATTGGGGTGACAATTGTTAGTAAAATTACATAGATTTCAGGTGTACAATTCTGTATTACATCATCTATAAATCCCATTGTGTGTTCACTACCCAGAGTTAGTTCTCCTTCCATCACCATATATTTTATCCCCCTTACCCTCATCTCCCATCCCCCACCCCCCTTACCCTCTGGTAACCACTAAACTATTGTCTATGTCTATGAGTTTTTGTTTCTCATTTGTTTGTCTTGTTCTTTTGTTGTTTTTGGTTTATATACCACATATCAGTGAAATCGTATGGTTCTCTGCTTTTTCTGTCTGACTTATTTCGCTCAGCATTATACTCTCAAGATCCATCCATGTTGTCACAAATGTTCCTATATCATCTTTTCTTACTGCTGAATAGTATTCCATTGTGTATATATACCACAACTTCTTTATCCATTCATCTATCGAAGGACATTTTGGTTGTTTCCATGTCTTGGCCACCGTAAACAAAGCTGCAATGAACATTGGAGCACACGTGTCTTTATGTGTAAATGTTTTTAGATTTTTTGGGTAGATACCCAGGAGAGGCATTGCTGGGTCATATGGTAATTCTATTTGTAATTTTTTGAGGAACTTCCACACTGCCTTCCATAGCGGCCGCACCAGTCTGCATTCCCACCACCAGTGTATGAGGGTTCCTTTTTCTCCACAGCCTCTCCAACACTTGTTACTATTTGTCTTGTTGATGATAGCCATTCTGACTGGGGTGAGGTGATATCTCATTGTGATTTTTATTTGCATTTCTCTGATGATTAGTGATGTTGAGCATTTTTTCATATGTCTGTTTGCCGTTTGTATGTTCTCTTTGGAGAAATGTCTCTTTAGGTCCTCTGCCCATTTTTCAATTGGGTTGTTTGTTTTTTTGTTGTTGAGTTTCATGAGTTCCTTGTATATTTTGGATATTAGCCCCTTATCGGAGGCACTGTTTGCAAAAATCTTCTCCCATTCAGTTAGTTGCCTCTTTATTTTGTCGATGGTTTCTTTTGCTGTGCAGAAGCTTTTAAGTTTCATATACTCCCATTTGTTTATTTTTGCTTTTACTTCCATTGCCTTTGGAGTCAAATTCATAAAATGCTCTTTGAACCCAAGGTCCATAAGTTTAGTACCTATGTTTTCACTCAGTCGTCTAAGACGGTGCCATTACACATTCAATAAAGAAGCTGATGCCTTGAGGGAAGAGTGGAAACGTCACAAAGCAGAGGAACTGAGAGTGCTTTTAACTAAATTAATCTTCACACAGCGAACAAGTGACTTAAAGATTTGCACAAAGAAACCATGGATTGAAGATAATTCTAACATCACAAACAATAACAAAAAGGTAGAGCTGACACTTCTCCTGGTAGGAGCTCTTTGTCACATTTCAAGGGAATCATACCTGTCAAGAAATCAGCCTAAAATATGAAATTGCCAAGGAGACTGTTTGAAATGTGAGTTAACACGTCATTCATAATGAACTTCACCCTAAGAGTATATTGTACTTTGAGTCATATAATAGCTAATGATAGTATGACTTCATCAGGGATGTGTTTGTCTACTTATTTCATCTTTATCTCATTTTTTCCTTGATTTCTATATTTTATAAATGTTTAATATATATATATATATATATATATATATATATATATATATATATATGCATTAGTGACTATTCATAGATTGAGGGTGTAGATGCACATTTTTACTGATGGGTTTTTAAAAGTTTTAGGCCTTGGGAGCCACTGGGGTGTTTAAAGTGCTTTAAATGAGGAAGTGCTTTAAGTGAGGGAGTGATGTCTTAGAAAGTTCAGAGTGGCAGATGGAGTGTAGGAGCTCCAGACATGAAGAAAGGGAAAGCAGATAGCAGGCTGTTGTGATACCATAGGATAATGAGACTAGATGGGACACTGTGAAGCTGAAAAATATGAAGGAGATAGAAACAACAGGTCTAAATGATCAGTTTGTTTGGGGGCTGAGGGAGAGAGGAAAGTGGAGGATAACTCCTAGATTTCTGGTTTGGAAACTGGATAACTATGAAACCAAAATGAATGGGGCAAGAACAGTTTCTTGGGTGAATCAGAAGTTTGATTTTGGACATGCTGAATTTGAGTTCCCTGTGTGACATCCTGGTGCAAAAGGCCAGTAGCCCATTGGAAGTACAGGTCTGGAGTCAAGAGAAATGTCAGAACTGAGCTGAAGATTTGAGATGTCGGGGTCGAGATGGTAGTTAATGCCATGAGTGGGGATGTCGTCATCAAGAGAGTGCAAATTAAAAAGAGATGTAGAACCAGGATGGGACCTCGCAGAACCCCTCCATTTAAAAGTGACATTGGAGGAAGAGGAACCTGGAAGGAAATGGGCCCGGAGGTAGGGAGAAAGTCTGGAGAAAATGGAGTGGAGGAAGTTAGAGAGGCAGGAGTTTCAAAGAGGAAGTGATCAGCATCTCCAGATGCTACCGAAGCCGAGAACAAAAAAGGAGTCCATTGGGTTTGGTAATCAGAGAACAAGATTGTTCGAGTTCTCATAAGAGCAGTTTCAGCAGAGTGACGAGAGCAGAAGGCAGGGAGTAGACTGCGCTTTTTAAAAGCTGCTCAGAAAAATAAAAGAAGCAGAGGTGTGGTAACTAGCGTTGAATGAAGTGTCTAGGGAAGGTTTTACTTTTGTGGTGGTTTGTTTTTTTGTTCTGTTTTGTTTTCAGTGGGAATTAGGACATACTTGTACAGCAAAGAGAAGAGGCCAACAGAGAGCGGGAGAGGTTGAAGAGATAGAAGGGCTGGGGAACTGATGCAATCCATTTTTGAGCCAGGAAGTGACATGATGGGAACAGAATTTTGGGTTGGCAGCTGTTGGATGCACTGGATGCAAAGCAAGGAGGAAAGACCAAAGGTAGGAAAACTACAGCTGTTGTAGTAAAACACAGTTCAAACCAGAGGTGATAATCATTGCAGGGGGTGGTGGCCGTGGCACTGGGAATAGAGAGGAAGATTCAACCCAAGAAATATTTTAAAGCAGGCAATTCTTACCAGGGGACAGCAGAATCCACCGGGGACCTTTTCCTACCCAGACAGCCTCCTTCCGATTGCCCATGTGCCCAAAGATTTGATACTTGTAGAGAATCTCTGGCAATGAGCCCGTTACTAGCACAGGCTTTTGATTCCTTAGAGACATTGGGGTGGAAAATTAAGAGCCACTGTTTTAAAGGAAGAAATGACAGGATGTGGGGGCAGACTAGGTATAGTGAGTATCCCTGAGATTTCTGTCTAGGGACAATAGAAGATTGGTTGTTACCAGTGGGGGGAAAATGGAATAATTGGGAAGGTGTTAACCTTGTATCATTCAGCTTTGTTATAAAACACTTAGGCAATATAACTGTCTGTTGGCTGTGGGGACTGACAAGAAAAATTTTAGTTTATAAACATTACATAGAGTCACACGGCATGAGAACACATCCTTCCTTTAAAGGTTTTTTTCCCCTAGATTAGAGAAATGAGCTTTTGACTTCCTCTGGAGAAATGATGGTGCATTCAGATGAGTTAATATTCTGTGTCTGGAGAAATATAGAAATACAGTTGATTTAGTTAAAATACACTGATTCCTTCATAAAATTTGTGTTTCATTTCTGTGTGCAAACCAAACTCCTGAAATAATTTTGTATATGAACAAAGTGCCAGTAGATTTGCCTTTTGGGAAGAGTAAAAGAGTTACAAAACTCAAATTTGGTTTCGTTTCTGTGACCTGACTCCCAAGACATTGCCAGAATGCTTTGACATACTTGTATAACTAGTTATGTGAAGTGCAGATTTTTTTTATTCCTTTGGCTTTTCTGCCACATTTTTCCTTTCTACCGCCTTCTGACCCTCTTGTTTTAAATTTGCAAATTATTTAGCATGCTTTATGAAAAGTAAACTCAATGGGATAGAGAGATGAGAAAGTTGAGTTGTGTATGTTTCCGTTTAATTAATCTGTCATCTATATAAAATGTTACACCTCACACTTGAAAAATGGGAAGCTTTGATTTTTTACATCTCTTTCAGAGACTCAGAAAAATTTTGTAGATTTGTTTATTTATTTATAGTAAATTGAGTCGATCAACTAACAAAATCTTTTTAAAAAAGATAATGCGTATGCCTTATTCAAGGCTCTTTTAGTTTCAAAGCACAGAAACCTATCAAACCAGTTCAAATAAAAGGATGAACGTTTTGTAAAGATACAGACAGATCTCAGGACTCTAAGAACAGCTAAGCAGCCAGACCTTGGAAATGTCAGGAGCCCGGTGGTGCCGGGACCACAGCTCCCTCATTCCTTCAGGCCGCCTCGTCTCAAAGCTTTTCTGTCTCTCTCTGAGAATCCCTTTCCAACAGCTTTGTTCTAGTCCTTTTATGGTTTCATTTTTTTTACCTTGAACTCTTTCATCTATGTAGAATTTATTTTGGCATATGGTGTGCAGTGGAGATTTAACTTTATTTTTTCAAATAGATAGCTGATTGTCTCAGCATTACTTGTCAGATAATCTTGCGTGCATTGGTAGATTGATGAGGCTGCCTGGCGTGCCACGTGGGGGAAGATTCCAAAGCCATATCTGGGTTCAGCTGGAAAGCATACTACTGAATTAGTGACGTACGCAGTGAGTGTAGGGTGGGGGGGAGGTGCAGTCCACGTGCTACCTGTCTGCCACCGTAGGTGTGACCTGTCCTTTCCTCATTGATTTGAAATGCGTCTTTTTTTATATGCTTAACTTTTTATATTCTGCGATCTGATTCCGGATTTTCTGTTTTATTCTATTTGAGTGTTTTGTAACATACCACCTTGTATGTTGTATCTTTAATATTTAATATCTGATCATTCAAATGGACTATACCAGTCAAAAAATTTTTTCAAAAATAACAATAAACAATTGCAGGCTGTCATAGTTACTTACTTCTCCAGATAAAGTTTGGAATGATTTTATTATTCTTAACAAGAAAAAATCCTTTGGGATTTTGATTAAAATTATATTAAATTCATAAATTAATTTGAAGAGAACTAATATCTTTGTAATATCTCTTTCCCAGTCATTCTGGACCTCATTCATCTATGTTCCAGTCATGTGGCAACTGCTGTGGGATGTTTGGATTGGCTGGGCTTAGCTCAGGTGCTCACCTTAGAGCTGGGGAACATGGCAACCTCTTCTGGTTCCACGTGGCCTGAAAGTGGGGATTTCTCCACAGATAGTCATGGTGGTGTTACCAGAAGAAGGGGGAATGGATGCTAGGCAGACATAAACAACACACATCGGCTACGATGTTCTAAAAGCAGATGTTATTAGAGATTAAATGAGAAACTGTGTTAGTTAAGAGATTTAGGGAAGTTAAGGAAAGCAAGAAGCTTAAGTTCGCGTGGGTCCAGGTGAGCTGGTTGGAGCTTTTCAAAAACCAAAGTGAGTCATTCTCAGCATTTATTTTAGTTACATTTTGAATATCACTTTTGTATGAATTTCGAGCAACTTTGCAAATGTGTTATGATTATCATGATGATCATTTTTTAACCAGAATAACAAAAATACATAGAGCTCAGGGACAGGCCTTGAAGTTAGAGACATTGGGATGGAGAAAAATCTTTGTCTGTCAAAATAGACATACACAATTTTTTCAGTAAGAATTATTTTGGTTGCAGAAACCCAAACCAAACTAAGCAGAAGTGCAATATATTGCCTCATATTGCTCCTAAAACTGTGGGTGGATCTAGGTTTAGATCCAGAGGGAGCCAAAGGCTCAAATTATTTTGGCTGCATCCATCATCTACTGTGGAGAGTCTAATTCTGTGTAGTCAGCTAAGATGGTGTTGGCAGTTCTGGGAACATACTCGTATTGCCGGAACTTGGTAACCCCTGTCAAAAAAGGAAAGTCTTCTAGCACCCACATATCAGTCTATGGGAAGGGCTCTGTTTAGCTCTGCATTGTCTACCCCTTGGACCTGTCATTATTTCTAAGATGATGGAGCGTATGACCTAGGTCTGGGTCATGGGCCCATCCCTGGTGTGCTGAGATTGGCACCTTCACCACATAAAATGTGGAATGAGGTGGTTGCTGGGCAAACTATATCCAATGCAACAATGCAGACATTGAAGCTATAGAATTTAAAATATTTTTGTAGCTAAGTTATAGATTTAAAAGAAAAAGTAAAAAGTAGAAATAAATAATAATGACGTTATTGAGAGCTTACTCTGCTAGAGCTCTCTGAATGCATTATCACAATTTATTCTTTTAATAGCTGTGTGGCAGGTAGCATCATGCCCATTTTAAATATGAAGAAATTGGGGCCTGGAGACATTAAATAATTTGCCTAAAGTGACAAGACTTGGGTGGTAAAGGCAAGGTAATTACTCAGATTTGTCAGACTCTGCAGCTTTTGGTATTTAACATTATACTAGACTGCTTCTCTGATGGATCAGTTTAGGCTAAGAAACTAGCAAGTCTAAAAACCAATAGGATTTATTGTTATGACTGGTTTAATGTGCAGGAAATTGTGCTCTGGATTCTGTGTTGTTTCATCTGTCTGGAGGTTCTCATTAATGTCTCCCAGTCTTTTTGTGACTTTTTTTTTTATGATGGGGGCAGATAGATAAATGTATGTGACTAATCATCTCATATCGAATACCCACACTTTGCTAGGCACTCTGGGAGAAATGGAAAGAAAATATGAGCTGCACAAAAATAAGGTCCTACTTTTAAAAAGTAGCCAAAATGAGTTTATAAATATTAATAAACTGTACATAAATTAATCCAAATTATCTTGTACATTACAAGTGATAGACAAATGCTGACGGAACTTGGATTGAAGGAACACCTAATGTTAGGAATGTGATTTGGGGTCAGGTGAGAGAAGGGCAGGACCTGGCATGGAGGTGGGGAAGATGAGGTGTTCTATGTCCAAAGGGCAGAGTTAGGAACAAGCAGGTGCTGTGCAAACTCCAGCAAATACATTTTTCAAGACTCTGGAGCGCTGAGTTTTTAGTAATTTTAATGTTTTGCTATTATGGTAAAAATGATACAAGTGACTTCCTAGATATTGTTTTAACAGTTTTATTTATTGTCTGCTTTGTAATGCAAAATCAAATTTTCGTTTCTAATTATTCTAGCCAAACATTTTTTGTTAGCGCTTCCATTTTTAATATATTACTATGTTACTTTTGAAAAAATCAATTTTAGCAAAATAACGTTCTCCAAACTATCTACTTTTACAAATAAATGTATGCCCAAATGAAATACAATCTGTTTCATTAAACACTAAGTGTCTTGGATATGAGCCTTTGCTATAATTGTTGGCCAGTAAAGGTATTTGAATTGTTAGCTGTTTTCATTGCAATTAGGGTATCTAATACATTTTAGAAAATCACTAGTAATCAATACAGTAATTTAGAGTACTAAGGATAAATATTTGTATTAATCTCTTCAAAGGTTATTAATTACATTCTAGAATAAAACTCCATTTATTTTTGCAATGAGCATAAAGTAAAAGTAATTGAAAAAATTAAGCTGGCTCTGGGCAAATATAAATTCTACAGAAAAACAAATTAAAAAGCTAAAGTGAATTTCTGGATTACTGTTCACCACAGATGTTTCAATATTGATCTGCTTGGTCCACTCACAGTGTAATAAAGTTGACTTTTGTTCTTGTTAATTTCATTTTAGGATACAGAATAATGACAGTACTCACAAGATTAGTATTAAGTATTTATACTGGAAAATAAAGAAATGAAATAATTTTAAATATTGCCAAGCTAGTTTTTAGCAGCCAGGTCTGATAGGTAGTGTCATATAGCCATACTTATATGTATATTTTTACATACATTTTGACGAGAAAAATAGTTTGCCTTGCATGTGTTTACTCTGCTTCTCTCTAAGGAGATTGTGGTTAGAAGCAAGGAAAATCTAGTACACTCTTACTCCTCTACCATCTACCAGTTAACTCCCACTCTTCTCCTTTTATTTCTCATATTTCCTCCCACTTCCTCTGTGCTTGGGTCTCAAAAGTGTCTTTGGGATCCTTAAGGCATCTCCCACCCTCGGGATGTTGCAGAAACTACCTGAGTCTTCTGGTACCAAAAGAGCTTCGGTTTTGGACTGAAGCATGAGAGTATGAGATACTTGAGGGAAAAAATACGGGAAAGCATTTGTGACAGCCATTAGCTCTCTATGTGATCTTGGGAAAAATAATTTCAGCATTACAAGCCTTACATTTCTTATCTATTAAAAATAAGATGCCTTCCAGTTCTCATATTTTATAGTTCTAAATATAAGATAATCAGAGAGTGAAGAATTGTAGTTAATATAAACTGACTATATACAGATACTTGGATTGTCAGAGAATTATAATCAAATTATTTTTAATACTACAAATATTTTAAACATAATTGAATCTGTCTTTGATCTCTGATGGGACCTCTGGATTTGTAATACCTTATTGTGAACTTCACTGTTATGGCTGAGATGCACAGAAATGCCAGATAAAGAGATTTTATGTTAATAGATTTGCAGGTAAGTCAGCTTTTGTTCTTGGGCCTTTCATTATAACTAGTAACTAATCTCCTTTAGACCAACACAGGCAGCATTTTTAAAATGTTTTTTTTCTCCAAACAGAAAAGAATCACTTAAGGAAGAAAGAAATATTGAGCCATCTAGATTGCAATTAATTTGGTCACTGATGGTTGTGTAACTTGACATTTCTTTATTGTTCTGTAGTGAATTGAGAGTAAGACTCCCTTAATGACTGTGGCAAAAAAGGTCAAAGTCTAGGACACAGATGCCAAATAATCCTCATTTCCCTTTTTAGTGTGAAAAATCAGGAGAAATGGGGAAACTATTTGTATAAATATTCTATTCGTTGGCCATTGTTAAGCAAATTTACCCAATGATTTAGGAATTTAGATGCTAGGAATGTTTTGACAAGGTGGGGAATAAAGTTCTTTTGCAAAGAAATTAATATATATATATATATCTCATCTAGCATTTGCACACTGGCAGGAAGTTATTTTTACGTCAGGCATTCTGCTCCTCTAGACTGTTGGCACCTAACAAAGTACTAGTCACAGCGATGGTGTTACGTATGTTTGTTAAAGAAGGATAGAATTACAGAGCATCGAATCTCAAGTATAAAAAGGGCATTTAAAATATAGATGACCTAAAAATGCTCTTGCGATACAATTTATTTTTCAGGTCCACAGACTAGAATTATAAGAAAAGCAACAAATTTGTGGTGCATCAAGTTCAGGATATGATTACTGCTGGGGCTGGAAGTTGGTGAATGAATCTGGGAGAAGTTCAGAAGGGGCTTTCTGTTAGGAAACAAAACTGAACGAATCTACAGGGTTAAGACTGATAAAGTTGGGTACGTGAATGTTCTTTGTATTGTACGTACTCTACCTTTTTGGTGTACTAGAAATATTTCATGGTTTTAAAAATGCAGATAATAAAAAAGCTATCCAAGTTTTCTTTATACTGGTTCACTTAACAATCACTTTGTTTAATTTGGACTCCTTAACCTTTTCTAAAAACTGAGGTATAATTAACATACAATATGTTCTTAGATATTTAGTTCGGTGAGTTTTGATAATTGCATACATCTGTGTAACCACTACATATGCTCTAGAATATATCCATAGCCCTCAAAAGTTTCCCTCATTTCCCTTTGTAGTCAATTCCTCTCCTCACCCCCACTTTTCTGATTTCTTTCATCATAAATTGATTTTGTCTACTCGTGGAATATATAAGAATGGAGTCATACAGTAATCACTCTTTTTTTTTTAAAGATTGAATACTTTTTTTTTTAAAGATTTTATTGGGGAAGGGGAACAGGACTTTATCGGGGAACAGTGTGCACTTCCAGGACTTTTTTCCAAGTCAAGTTGTCCTTTCAATCTTAGTTGTGGAGGGTGCAGCTCAGCTCCAGGTCCAGTTGCCGTTGCTAGTTGCAGGGGGCGCTACCCACCATACCTTGCGGGAGTCGAGGAATTGAACCGGCAGCCTTGTGGTTGAGAGCCCACTGGCCCATGTGGGACTCCAACCGGCAGCCTTCGGAGTTAGGAGCACGGAGCTCTAACCGCCTGAGCCACCGTCCGGCCCCAGTAATCACTCTTTTGTATAAGACTTCTTTCCCTTAGTATCATGTTTTTGAGATTCATGGTTGATACATGTATCAGTAGTTGATTCCTTTCTAGTGCTGATTAATATTTCGTTATGCAAGTATACCATGATTTTCCTGTTGGTAGACATTTGGATTGTTTTCTGTTTCTGGATGCTATGAATAAGACCACTATGAACATTCTTGTGTTTTCTTTTGTGTGTGTGTGAATATGTTTTCATTTCACTTGGGTAAACATTTAAGAGGGAATTGCTGTTCATAGGATTCGTGTTTAACTTTATAAGAAATTGCCAAACAGTTCCTTAGAGTAGGTGTACCATTTTACACTCTCAACAGCAATGTATGAGAGTTCCAGTTGCTCCACATACTTGCTAGCATAAGGTGTTATTAGTCTTTTTATTTTAGCCCTTTTATTAGATGTGAATTGGTATTTCATTATGGTTTCTAATTTCCACTTCCCTAGTAAATAAAGATAAGCTACATTTCTATGTGTTTATTGGCCATTCAATTATCTTAAAAAGTGTCTGTTCAGGTGTTTTACCTATTTTTTTTACTGGGTTGTTTATCTCTTTATTGTTGGTTTGTAGAACTCTTTATATATTCTGGATACAAGTCTTGTCAGATGTGTGTTGTGAGTATTTCTTCCAGACTGTAGCTTGTCTACTAATTTCCTTAATGGTGTAATTCGATTAACTGAATTTTTTTTCTTTCATAGTCTGTGTTGTATGTCCTATACAGCAAATCTTTGCCTACTTCATAGTCATGAAGATCTTCTGTTTTCTTCTAGAAGCTTTGTGGTTGTGTTTCAAATTTAGACCTATGATGTCTCTTGAAATAATTTTTACATATTGATTAGTTTTCTTTGCTATTACATTGCTCTCACCTGACAAGGTTCTTCTAACCCTAAAGATCCTCATTATTTATCTTTTGAGGGGGGTGGGTAATGGCAGAAATCTGCTCTATAATTTTTATCAAATACTTTACTAAATACTACTGCCACTTATTCATTTATGTGTGTTCTCTCTTGATGTTTCACTGAATCTTAGACAAATCGAGTCATCTAGATGTTTTCTTATAGTTACTCCCCATCATACTTTCAGGGCCTCTGATGGCCTGGGTTTAAAGCAAAAGGCCTGAGTTTAAGGCAAAATATTCAGGAAAACCATAGGAAAATAGCATCTTGGCCTAAAAGTTGCCACCTAGAATAATGGAGTATTTGTGTGTGTTTTTTATTGTAATCTTTTTTTTTTTTAATTGGTTTCAGGTGTGCAAAGCAACGTACTAGTTAGACATTTACACCCCTCATAAAATGATAACCCACCTCCCAAACTACTGCCCCTCTGACATCATATGTAGTTGTTACCATGCCATTGACTATCTGTATGTTGTACTCCACATCCCGTGACTATATATACCTACATATTTAGTTACAGTTGACATTCAGTAATAATGAAGTATTTGAATGCAAGGTTATTTCAAGGATTTTGATGCCTTCTTTACCTTTTATTTTAAATCTTGCAATGGTATTAATGTCACAGAACTAAAAGGGACTACTCGTTAACACTAATAAATGGGAGAGAATGCACTGAACCAAAAGTTACAGTATTAGCATTTGTGAGACTTTCTTAAATAGAGCCTTGTACATAAAACAGCAGTCTAACTTATTTTTGGATGCTGATGTGCTGAATGGTAAGGGCAGGAGAGTGACCGAATGGAAAGGATTAAGAAGGCAAGGATAAAAAAAAGAAATAGAAGGCAAGGACATAAAATCCTTTTGTACTGCATAGTGAGGTATTTTATCCATCTGAAGAAATCAGAAATTATTTATGAAAGGAATGTATTTTTAAATTGTGGTTGGGGAACTGTTTGTTGCTAAATCATTGAGTATTAACCAAGTTAGGATACAGACCAGTGTGCAGCTGAAAGTTAATCCTGTTAGATTGTGTTTTTTGTCAACAACAACATGCCAAAAACAAACAAAAAATCTAAGAAAAAAACCCGAAAACCACCCTGAGAAACTATTCTTAGATTTTCAGAAAAAAAATTGAAGAGTTGTTTTGGATTTATTTTGAGGGTAATCTTGAGTTTCGTTAAAATATTTTCTGTGAGTAATCAACTCCTTATTATTTATGAGAACTCAATCAATTTTGCTGCTTATTTTCCTAAAATATTTCATCTTGTCCTGTCTGGTTTTGGGTGGAGAGTGAATTGCCACAATCTGGTACATTTACTTTGAGAAGGAAGATGCATTTTAATATTTGAATTTGAGCAAAATGTAATTAGAGTAAAGCTGGTGGTGCTTACCAAATAAAAAAATCCCGAAGATTTAAATTAGTTTTGAAATATCCAGTTTTGTGGACCTTATCCTATCTAATAGTGAAAGTGGTCGAGTTAGAAGTCTTGACTCCTGTAGAATTCTGCGTTTTACATGTTTTTAACTTGCTGGCTGTTTTACATGCCTTTTCATGTGTCCCAGCAGTATCTCCTCAGCAGTAGGAGTAAGCTGTACAGCTGTCACGGGCCAGTGCAGGCACAGCCTGGGAGCTGTAATCCAGGCAAGAACTAGCGAGTCAGTGACTTATTATGGTCTAGGAGACAGTAAAAGGTCCAGAAATCTATAGGTCAACAAAGTAAAGTGATCAGCACAGGCCAGGGTAGCCTGTCTTCCAGGGCAGGAAAAAGTACTATTTATTGAGCAGAATAGACTCGAGTGAATCTACGCCGATGATTGTGTTGTATGGTAGAAATAGCATTGGCTTTGGAGCCAAGCAGACCTAGTGTTCTGCTTGATTTCAGGAAGATAACTTCCACTCTTTACGCCTCAGTTTCTTGTTCAATCAAATGATTGTGAAGGTTACATAAAATATTTTATATAATGTGCCTAGCACATAATAGGTGTTCAAAAAATGTTAATCTCCCTTCCCTTCTATATTTCATACCTGGGTGGAAAATTGTTTCAAGATGTCATTCTGCCTGTCTGGAGAAACTGGTGCTAGCTAGTTTAGGAGGTCAATGAAGCAACATGAGTGGATATGGTTCTGATTCATCTCACTCGTGTACACCCAGTGTTTAAGTCATCTGTTCTTATGATGTCAGCTCTTACTTGAGTGTCTGTAATGTTCAGCTACATCTTTTTGTTCCCAGCCTTTCTGTGATCTCTTACCAGCATATCAGATGTAACTGTGACCTGGGCAAACTTCTTTGCAGTCACTTATTGATTAAGGGAGTAGTATAGCCTCTAGCCCTGTCTTCTCTGTTCTCTTTGGCTAGGAGGCTTTCTTGTTGTTCTTTTCCTTCCCAATTTTATGAAGGTTTGTGAAGAAAGCAGAGTAACTTCACATCTCCTCCAGTTAGTAGGCATTATTTCAAACAAAAATTCCTACCGTGTTTCCCCGAAAAGAAGACCTAGCCAGACCATCAGCTCTAATGCGTCTTTTAGAGCAAAAATTAATATAAGACCTGGTCTTATATTATATGATATTATATAAGACCTAGTCTTATATTACATGATATAAGACCGGGTCTTATATGACATGTAAGACCAGGTCTTATATTGAAATAAGACTAGGTCTTATATTAATTTTTGCTCCAAAAGACACATTAGAGCTGATGGTACGGCTAGGTCTTATTTTCGGGGAAACACGGTACCTCTAAAGAGCTTATAATAGGAGGGTAGTATGGTGATTACTGTTCATACTAAATGTAGGTCGTGAATTTTATGCACTATTGGTATTGCTAAAAATAATGTTACTCTTTGGATTTTTGCCTTTTCTTTTCTATTTAAATCAGTTTCCTTAGGCCCTTTCCTTCCCTTTTTTATTACAATAGGAATCTGTTGCTTACTGAGAGCCTCCCCTAATATTGTCTTATAAACCAAAGACAAGTGAGGACTGTCCTTAGCTCTGAGCGTGAGGAAGCAGAGTGGACATACAGCCTGGTGACTCAGCTGCATTTGCTTAAATGTGGTCCCTGAGACCACCAGCAGTCTCCCACTGGCCACTAGATTCATTGAATTGTACGTATGCCATCAGGCCTTATTCCGTCTATGGAATCTTATTGCTCCTCAGAAGAAAAAACATGTTGAGACAGTAGTTTCTAAGAAGTCAGATTTTGCAACAACTCCTTTAAGACTTAGTACCTTAGGCCTTTCGTAGCATAGATTTAAAATTTTTTCAGAAGCACAAATTCTTCAGAGGGACAAATGATTCATTGATTTTGCTCTGTGGAAAGAAAGGGTCTCTGGTTAATACATTGCCCACAACCTAAATGAACTGACTGCAGATTTAAGCTTTGGGAAACTTAAAACATATTTAAGAACATCCAATCTTACACTGAAGCACGATATTTTCAGATCATCTACCAACATACGGAAAGTTGCAACATCGGCCCCTTCAATAATCCATCTCAGTTGACTACTCTGTGGTTTAAGCAAGTATTTTTCCGCTCTCAAGTTTACCACATTTTTCTTGGCATGAAATTACTTTTCTACTTAATTCAAATCATTGACTGTTGGACTGAATTTAGTTATGGAAGTGGAAATGAACATTGTTCAGTGATGTTAGTGCTGTGTCATTCGCATATGGTCATAATGTTTATATACTGATGATTTTTTTTGGCCGTGGAAGTTCTTTTATTATTTATTTTTTATGGATGTATAACTGACATACAATATTATATTAGTTTCAGGTGTACAACATAGTGGCTCAATAACATTTATATACCTTACCATGTGATCACTCCACTAATTCTAGTAACCATCTATCACCATCCAAAGTTATTATATTATTGACTGTTTTCCTTGTACATTACATCTCTGTGACTTATTTATTTTATAACTGGAAGTTTGTACTTCCAGTTCTTCACCTTTTTCATCCTTCCTCCACCCCCTTCCAACAACCATCAGTTTGTTTTCTGTATCTGTGAGTCTGTTTCTGTTTTGTTTTATTTGTTCATTTGTTTTGTTTTTTCAGATTCCACATGTAAGTGAAATCATGCAGTAGTTATCTTTCTTTGTTTGACTTACTTCACTTAACATGATACTTAACAAAGGTCCATCCCCTGTTGTCACAAATGGCAAGGTTTCTTTTTTGTGTGTGTGGCTGAGTAATATTAGCGTGTGTGTGTGTGTGTACGTACATACATCACATCTGTATCACATCTATTGATGGACAACTAGATTACTTCCATATCTTGGCTATTGTAAATAATGCTGCAGTGAATATAAGGGTGCATTTATCTTTTCGAATTAGTGTTTTCGTTTTCTTTAAATAAATACTCAGAAGTGGAATTCCTGGGTCATAAGGTAGTTCTATTTTCAATTTTTTGAGGAACCTCCATACTGTTTTCTATAGTGGCTGCACCAATTTACATTCCCATCAACAGTGCATGAGGGTTCCCTTTTCTTCACATCCCCGCCAACACCTGTTACTTGCTGTCTTGTTGATAATTGCTATTCTGACATGTGCGGGGGGATATTTCATTGTTGTTTTTATTTCCATTTCCCTGATGATTAGTGATGTTGAGCATCTTCTCATATGTCTATTGGTCATCTGTAGGTCTTTGGAGAAATGTCTGGTCAGGTCTTCTGCCCATTTTTTAACTGGATTGTTTTTTTATGTTGAGTTGAATGAGTTCTTTATATATTTTGGATATATACTGATGATATTAGTTTGTTTCCCTATAATTATATTTTTAATTGTCTATGTACAGAGTGGGACCTCCTAGCAAAAGGGCAATACTCATATCCATGACCCCGTTTACTTTTTTTAGAATTCAAGGGAGGAAATATTAAGTACTTCATATTTGCCCTCAATTCCGTCCTTTGGAAGGGGTTGTTACCAGAATTCATATTTCACAGATACTTTCTATGCTCCCTTGTAAGGTGGGGAAAGAGACCTCCAGTTATATCTTTCTTCTTTCCTAACCCTTTTTGCCCACTGATCCTTGGTTATACAGTCTGGCATCTTGTTTGGTGGGTGTGACAAGAATGGCTTTTTCTTTTAATTGGATAATATTTTCTTTTTCTTCTTCCTTGTTGTAATTTTCTTATTTTTGGTAAGTTTGACATTTTCATTTTTATTATTTAATGTTT
Organism: Rhinolophus sinicus; assembly: GCF_036562045.2. NCBI lineage: Eukaryota > Metazoa > Chordata > Mammalia > Chiroptera > Rhinolophidae > Rhinolophus > Rhinolophus sinicus. Next base: position 31,978,404 of record NC_133760.1, on the reverse strand, counting down.
AAAAATAACTTTCAAAAAAAGTAAAAATATAAAAAGAACTCTTTATCACAGAATAATGAAATACTTTTTAAAAATTTAATCATTAGGGAAGTGTATAAAATTAAAGATTCGCCATTTCCCCCAACTTTTTTCTGTTTATACAGTTTCCTTTGGATCATTTTATAGGTTAAGGGAATATATTATTACACTCTTATAGATGTACATACCTGATATGTTATAATGGTGATAGTTACAGGAGACCAGACAACTTGTGTTTTCACAGTGATCGTCTCAGGAGGTTTCACAGAGCCTGTTATCTACTATGTTACGTACGTCTGTAACATTCAAATGTTTATCGAGTACCCAATGCCTCTTGTGATTAAAAATACTAAGTATAAAATTGTTTTAAAGCAATGAAATTAAAAAAGAAATGTTACATTCATTGGACTGAGGCTTAGGGTAATATTCTAAGATACTTTGGAGAGAAACTTCAAGGTTTCCCTTAAATTTTTCAAAACTTTTGTTTTCTTAATTACATGCCCTATAGTTTTGTGTGCATTTATTTTAAGGTTGTTGAATCAATCATTTTAAATGTAAAGATCTAATGCTATTTAATCATTCTTTAGCTACTCTACAGTATAAACTTGAAATATAAAAGAAACAAGTTGAAAAATATTTCCTGTATGGCTTTCATGGTTGTTAGTTTTACTTGGATTTGTAGATGAAGGCTAAGGCCAAATTTGGGATAACTAGTGCTAGTATCTTTGGAGTGCACAGAGACGACACCTTTACCTGATTATGTTATTACTAAGGGCAAGAGCCCTGTAATACATATCTCATACTAATGTTCTGCTCACAATTGACGTGATATTTTTGATGCATGAGTGAGATCCTTTCTTTACTCAAAAGTTATCTTTAAAAATATACATATATCTATTATGAAGTTTCTGATCTGTGTTTTAGTACTGATCACAAGCTCTGCTTTAAGGGAAAAATCTTCGTGTTTAGGCTATCTTTTTCCTTTTGTACACTTACCTTAGTAACTCTTTAAGAAGAAATAATCCTTAACAGCCAACACTACCCTTGACGATGTCTGATAACCCTTAGCAGAATATCAGCAACCTTTCACAGCGATCACTACTTTTCACCTTGAGCCCTATGCTCTGTAGCCTTTCCTAACTACTTGCATTTCTTGAATGTTTCATGTTCCTCCATGCCACTGTGCTGTAACCTCAGCCAGACTTGCTTTTTTCCACCCGATATCTGCCTGGGGCACTTCTGCTTATCTTTCAGTGATCAAGGGCTCCTGTGTGAAACCTTTCCTGACTGACTCCATCATACCTCTCCCTTCAAAGTTGAGCACTGTTTTATGTTACCTTTTTTACTTTGTGTAGCACATTTTTATATATGTATTTATATAACAATGCTTAATATACTGAGTTGTAATTATTTGTTCATTGGTAAGATATAGTAGTTACATGCTTGGTCTTTCTTTCCATCTTTGCTATTTAATGGTAGAGTGGCAAGTCGCAAGTTTTTACCTTCTCTAAGACCTGTTTCCATTTGTAGAATGGGAGTAATATACCTATCTCACTGGGTTTTTGTGAGATTAAATAAAATTATACACATAAAACAAAGCACTTAGAGTTTGTGTGTGTGTCTCACCATTTTTGCACAAGCGGATTACAGTCCTTTTTCCTGAATAAATCCTTTTGGGTGACAAACAGGAAACACAGCTCTGTTTTGGGCATATATTGAACATTAAATGAGTAGTGAGGATGGTGATTGTATATGAGTATTTGTGTTCTCTGTTATATTTTGAGCTTCTTGAAGACATGGGATGTGTTTTATTCATCTTTTGTGTCTTAGTATTTTGCCTCTAGCAGGTTTGATCAATAAATGTTTATTCAATAGGAAAAGAACTGTCTAATACTATGAGATCTTTACATCTATTTCCTTTTATATTTTTCTGTATTTTTTTTTTCTTTTTTCCTTCCTCATTCCAATAGACTGTACTATGAGACACACTATTAGTTTAGGGTTTTTGTGTAGTGTGTTGTGAATTCAACACAAATAGAACTCTAAAAAACATTTTAACCTTCAATAAGAGTTACTTACCACTTAATTATAAATTAAAACATGCCGTCTTTAATATTAGAATAGGATTTCATGACTTAAGGGTCTTAGAAGTTATGTTCAAGATATCTTACCACAGTTTTGTATGTTTGAAGTACATTCTTTAGTTCTTGCAGAGTGAGAGTTATTTTATGTGAGAACAAGGAACCATATTCTTATCTCTTGAGGAGGGTATGGATGATTGAGAAAGAAGACCAGAGAAGAGTGACCAGCCTCTTCTAATTTTGCATTAGCAAGGAGAGCCCAACACATGTATGTATTCAGAGATTTCCAGTTCTTATTTTTAATCTACATAGAGAAGGGAGACATTTCCAGAAAGAACCCATTATGGTTCACATGAGTACACTTTTCTACTCACTCCAGGCATCCTCTTTACATTGTTGCTGAGATAGTACTTGTTTTACATTTTTCTACTTTCAGAATTTCCACCTTTAGAAAATAAAAACCTAATTGTAAAATTAGAGCTCTGAGGCATTTTTAAAGATTTGTGTGTATAGTATCAAAACATTTTGTTCATTCACCAAATATTTCGGCAGAATAATCTAAGTTTAGGAATTATTCAGACAATTCTCTCTACTGCCACAAGGCTATTATTACCACTTGAATTTTCAGCTTTATTTTGGCCTTTGTGCTATGGACGTAATAGGCTTTTACATTCGAGAATGACAGTCTTGAGAGGAGCCTGTTTCCTCAAAGCCCTCTCTGCTTTGTGAGTTTTATCTCATTAACCTTCACAGTAGTTCTCTGGTGTGTATTGGTCAGACTCACAAAGGGACAGTGGTCATTCTTCTGAATTCCCACCGTGTGGGATCCATTTTGTTATATGGTAATGACTTTGGGAGGAGATCTTCATCACTATGTACACTGATTCATTTAACAAATACTTACTGAGCACCTGCTCTTTGCCATATACCTTGCTAATTTCTGAAACTGGTAAAAATGATTGTCAAGTTCTGCATTAGGTAATAATAGTAATATCTCAAATTTTATAGCTTTTATAATTTCTAAAATCCTTTTCCATACTTTAATTCATTTAATCTTCGCAATAACCCCCTAAGAGTAGATTTTATGATTTTACATGATAAACTGAAATCCAAAGAAATGAAATTAAGCCACTTGTATGGAAGTAAACTCTGGAGGGATGAACTTATGGAAGCACAATCTTTTCCAAAAAGTAATAACTTTCTTTGAAAAAAAAACAGCATTCATATTTCATGCTTCTTATTTCGTTTTAGATTGGCTGGGGCTACCGTACTGCTCTTCCAGCGACCCCCTCCCCACGCCGTTGTTACCAGGCCCATGACAGGGAAGGGACACAGTGGCAGTGACGTCCCGGCTCTCTGCTTCTGGTGGCAGAAAGCACCGTTTGCTGTCAGCGTGGGAAATGGGCAGATGTTGGTCAAAGAGCAGAGACTCTAGTCAGTTAAAAACTGATCCCTGATTTTCTTTTTAAAGTCTTATGTCTGATATAGAAAAAGTGAAATACCACAGGGTGGAAAGACTGGCCTGAGTTTAAATATGTTAATGGTAAAGTAATAATAATAAAATGTACCCTTGTGCAGGATTGTTAGCACCCACGTGTTGCCCTTTTTGCTTTCTTCCAGTTTTCGAAAGGTTAATTGAAATGCTGACTTGCTCTCATACAGGGTGAGATTATCATGTTAATCTTCGATAAGACCTGACCACTTCATTTTTTAGCTACAAAGAACCAGTGAGCTACTTTGAGTGCTGACTCATTTGTACTGGCTGCTGAGTGTTTTATGATTTTATGCTATCTAAAAAACAAAAAACAAATTTAAAGTTGAAGATGGATTCAGGAAAAGATGATAATGGGTTTTTAGTCCTGGCTTTGCCCCAGACTGACTGTGACTTAGAAGTTTTCTAATTTCTTTGAGCCTCATTTTTCTTAGGATTTCAGTTCAACATTTTAAAAAATGAACAGGTTGGACTAAATTATCACTAAGGTCTCCTCTAGCTCTAGAATTCTATATGTTGTCTATTTTTAGATTAGTATTTATACTCAGAACATTCTGGTTGTGTGTGTCTATAAGGGGACCGAGCACAATTCCCTTGAAATTAATAGGTATTTTATTAGTCTTCTCTAAATGCTGTTATTTCTTTAGGCTATCTTGAGTGTAGCTCTATAATTCATGTGTACTTACTACACTGGTGGATCTTTCTCCTTTCCTAGAATAATCTCCAGGAGAGAGAGGAGGATTTAGCATGCATGAAGATAAATATAATCTCAAGATTAGCACTCTTAGTGATTATAGGAAGCTAATAGTAACACAAGTGGCTGTCAGTTTCAAGGGCAAACTTTCACATATCCAGTGCTGCTCTCTAATATTACCTTACTATTATTTGACAAAAATATTTGTCGCGGAATATTGGAAAAGTCTAGAATGACTTTGGTTTTGTCGTTATCCTAACACCTCAAATTCACTCAGGCTCGTTAAGAATGAAGTAAAAGTGGATGGAGGAAATGGAAAGATGCTGGTCAAAGAGTACAAACTTCCAGTTATAAGATGAATAAGTTCTGGGGCTCTGATATTCAGCATGGTGACGATGGTTCGCAGTACTGTAGGGTATACTTGGAAGTTGCTAAGAGAGGAGATCTTAAATGTTCTCACCGTACAAAAAAATTAGGATTGTGTGAGGTGATGGAGGTGTTAACTAGCCTTATCGTGGTAATCAGTTTTGAATCATTTGCATCATTTCGTAGAATGTCTACCAATTTGGATTTGTCTCTTGTTTTATCATGAATAGACTGAGCTTATGTATTTTTAGCAAGAATACAGCAAGTGATATATATCCTCAATGTACACAGTGATGTAAACCTTGATTACTGTCAGATTCCACTACATAAAGTTACTGTTTTTCCCTTTGTAATTAATAAATATCTTGGGGGAGATTTGTTCAGATTGAAAATATTCTGTCACTCTTTAAACTTTTCACTAATTTTAGCATTCATCAGTGGGCCTTGGCTACAACAATTATTATGGTAATGTTTTAATGATTATTTTCTATTTGTCGCATTCCTTTGACACTTATTAATTGAAATTACTCTATAAATGCTCATTTGTACTGGCTGCTGAGTGTTTTATGATTTTATGCTATCTAACAAACAAAAAACAAATTTAAAGTTGAAGATGGAGTCAGGAAAAGATGATAATGGGAAGGAGAGCCCTGCATTTAGTTGTTCTGTTTGATTCCCCCTTCTCCCACATTTATTTGTTTAATTATTTATGTCAGTATGAACTCATGGCTATTCACTTTCTTTTACATGTTGTAATCCCATACCACTGTTATTATTTTGATGCTCAAATTGTTCCAGCTTTTGTTTTCATTACCTTTTAATTTAAAAAAAACTAGACAACTTATCAGTAAACACAGTTATTTGATGTGGGCTGAGCAATGCACGGCAGCTTAACGTTCAGCAGTTGACTTCTGCGAACTCTGACAATTCTCAGTCTACTATTTTACTGAACTCCTCCTTAGTCACGTGTTATATAAAAAAAACGAGACGGGAAAGAACATGAATACATCTTTGTCTTTTCTCCTCTTCCTGAACCCAGTTAATTCTGCCAATTTGGTCAGAAAATCCTTAATGACAGTAAAAGCCTGGCAGTTACTAAGGGCAGTTCTTTTGTACAATAAAGAAAATAAATGACAACGTGTTTAAAGATATGGAAACTTGGATGCATTCTCGTTCCCCAGTGGTGACTGGGCCAGCATGTCCAGGATGGAGTGCTTGCTGACCCCTGGAACACAGCTATTGTGCTTGGTTAATATGATGTTTCCGTCTGTAGTTTGTCACTTGGGGTGCTGATCCAAAACAAACCATCCGGTGTGTCCAGCTAGTCCAGGACATACCCACTTAGCAGCAAAAATGCGGCTAAGGATATCCTTGTGCTTATGCTGCTCGAGTTTTGCGTGTTTTGTTTTGTTTTTTGTCTAGTGAAAAACATTTCTTTTTAGTATTTTAAGTAATTTTTAGTTATTTCATTTGTTTGCTGTTGTCATGTCCTATTATATGTAACATTTTATTTATACTTCTCTTATAGCACGTATCATGTGTTACCTTCTATAATTTCTACTTTATGAATGGTCTTTTTTGAGGATTGCATGTCTTCCTTTTCCTTCTCAAGCAAACAAATGGGGAACAAAGTCTGTGTATCAAACATTTTAAATATCCCACATGCTTGGCACGTAGGAGAGCGTTCTTTGTTGTTGAAAAGGAAGAAACATTATGGTTTCTAAAAGTGAAAAAATTGTTTCCTATCATTTATATTAGGAATAGGTAAAAACCTATACATTGAATTTGTGAGGCAAGGATTTTTTTTGCTTATAGAAGAATGTTCTGATCCATTATTGACGTCTCACAACAAGGTTAAATGTTTATGTCACTGCACGAGCAAACTGCTCATCCTTAAGCAGTGTGTTTAAGTTGATAATAGTTGATAAAGGAGAATTTTGTTCTAATAGCAGATTTGTTCTGATAGCCAATTTAGCTGAAGAGAACCTCAACAAAGATCACAATATAGAATTTATTTCATAAGCTTCAGTCTGGAGAGAGTGACTGTGTCCCACATAGTCCAAAGGCACATAACAGTGTTGAACAAGGACCCTTTATCCAAATATTTGCAAAAATCCTTAATCGAGAGCTATTAGCAACATTTTAAAACTGGATTTTATTACCTGTGCCATAAATATTTCTCACGATCTTGCCAGGACAGGGAAATTAAGACTGTAAAAATATGTCTGTATTGGTGACAGAATTTCTCATAATTCATTTAACCAATATTTGCATTGCATCTTCTGTGTGTTAGTGGTCCCTGCTGTGAACACTTTGTCGATGTACTGCCCAAGTTTGACCAATGTATGTAATTCATTTGTGCTACAACAGAGAGTGCATATTATTATTATGAAGCAGTATAATGTCAAACCAGAATCACAGAAAGATTGTGTGTGTGCTTGAAAAATATATGAATTTTACCTCATGCATGTACAAGAGATTGTATTCAGAGCCTCAATGGCTCTGCACAAACTGCAACACAGTTCTGAAGAGTGACTACAAGAAAAAAGTGGAAGAACCTTAGATAGATAAACACTACAGAAATTAGGTGTTGCAGTTATCGTTGACTTTTATGGTGTCTTAAATTTTAATCCTTTCCATGTACCTTGATCAAGTAGAAAAGACGGGCAAAACAGAAACTGTGACATGACAAGTGCCATGATAGTGACATATGAGGTGTTACAGGAATATAAATGAGGAAATCTATGTGCTGTCAGAATTGGTCTTTTTCTGAAAGGGAAGATAAAGAACAATTAGCTTGCTGTCTTTCTGGAGGTAACTACCATCTCCAGGTAGTCTTCAATGGTACATAATAACCCCTTTCTGTAGATCATTTATGTTCAATGTTTACAATTTTCCAGGCTCTCTTAAACAATTTGTTTTTATCAGTTAATCTTATTTAATCCTCTCAGTTACTCAGTAAGTTGGTATTAGGGTTAGTATTAGAGTTTTATGGATTAGAAATTGAGATTGAAAAGTGAAATTATTTGTCTAAATCACAAAGTTTATCATTGACAGAACTGAAATTCAAATCTGGTCTGTTCAATTTCAAATCTTGGACCTTGTCTGCTATACTATACTCCTTCCAAAGTATATCGTATTAATTGTACACACACACACACACACACACTTTCAGTACCTACAACACTCAAGCAGGTCTAGGCACCTTTCGTACATCATCTCATTTAATCCTCACAGCAGCCATTTGAGGGTGGTGTTTTATGTTTTAAAAATGAGGAGACTGAGGCTCAGAGAGGTAGATTACGTGCTTCAAACCTCTCACAAGGTGAATGGTAATATTAAGCCTTGAACTAGATTCATTTAACATAAAGTTTGCTGCTCTGCATTTATACTATAATGATTTTACAAAAATTATCCAAAGGGTGTCAACTATAGGTTAATTCAAATGCGTTGTAGGGTGTGAGATACAGATCTAAGACAATTCCATACTGATACCCCATTGTTCTTTCAGCATTTATTGAATAGTGACTTTCCTCCATTGTTATTTCTGTTATTGAATCTATTTTTTAAATTACTTTTCTAATCCATTTTCTTTATTATTTGATGGCATGTGTTTAAAAGTTCATTTTAATATTACTTATTGTAGAACACAAGCTTATTATAAAAAGTTCAAACATTATAGAAATAGTTAACTTCAAAAATAGTAATCTCTGTAATTACAATGCAAATATAACCATTAGCAATTGGCATATTTCCTTGAGCTCTTTATGAACATACTAATCTATATATAGTCTTTAAAATGCAATACTGAGAACTTAGCAACTCTGATACCCTTAGTTTTATCGTGTATGAGTCATTTTATGATGCTTTAAAAAAATCTGGCAGGGTTCAGGTGTTTTTTTTTAAACTAGCTTCTACTTTATATTTTAGCAGAGACTAAGAAACAATATGTTGTTCTTAACCAGCCTGTTTCTTCTTGTGCAAATTGTCTTTCTCATTGCCTCTGCTTTAGTGAAAATTAAATTAAATAAAGTCTTTTCTATTTTTTCTAATCCTATGTATGTTCCTACTGTTGTCAACCAGCTTTGTATATTTTGAAATAAGCAAAAGGATCATTGTTTCACATAAAGCAATATTTCTTTTTAGAGGAGGGAGAAGTACTAAGATTGGAATTGACTTACAAAAATAGATACGGTATAGAAAATAAATATAAATCTCAACACCAAAAGGAAAAGAAAAATATGTAATTTGAAGTAATTTTCAGTTATATTGTTTCCCAGTTTGGGGATTAGTTATATAAAGACTTAAAAACACATACTTAATGTATGGCAGTTTCCACTGGCAAATTTGCTGATAGCTGTCTTCCTTACAAAAACACTTAAAAATGCAAACCTAAAATGTTTAAAACTTTTTTAATAGAAAGTTGAAAATCTTGCTTATTCTTTTGCAATTGAGGAAACATTCCAAAGAGAGCACTTTTAAAATTCATTTTTACATTATTTACTTTATAAATGACTCACAACTAGTTTTACCATATAAGATTAGTAGTTAAAGACTACCAAAAATAAGTAAATAAATACATTTTTAAAAAAAGGACTACCAAAGAGAAATTATACAGTAAACAGTCCCAAGACCCAAATTATTTCAATCTAGCTTGTTCTGTTTGTGTATATATATATATATATATATATATATATATATGCATGAAAACTAATACTTTTGTATAAAAGTAATAGATATCTGTGTTAGAATTTGATTGAAGCCTAAAATACATCTTTTTCTTGCCAGTTTACATAAATCTATTTAAAAAGTCATAATTTAAAAATCCTAAAATTTTAAATGCTGGGGACAAATTTCAGAGCTACCAATCTCTGGTTTATTTGGACCTGTCCCACTATAGCTCAGAAGTTTAGAAGGAAACTCGAGTTCTCCTTGTCGTCCCAGTAATAATTTGAGATCTTCATAAAGGATATAGCTCCTATTTTATTGACTTGAACAGACCTTGAATTGAAATGGAGAAAGAATGATGGGTAATGAAATGAAGTGAAAATCCCAGGACCAACGTAAACTACAGCTGTTTTTTTTAAACCATAAAAGGTTGAAATTACATCTTATAAACACATGCCCTGCTTCTGAAGATATGCTTGGTTTCCTTGCTGGGGATTTTTTCCCCCCTCTTAATGACTAACAAGAAGAAAGGAGCTAACTTCACAGAATTAAATGATAAGGCAATAATGGCAAATTAAGTATAACTTTGGAAATGCTGGTACAGCAAATCCAAAAAATTATAATTCAAATTTGTGTTAGATCTGAGGTGCTGGTGATTATCCTGCAACGCCTTACTGTTACAATCTCACAAATAACTCCTCCCATGTCTTCAGACAAAAATAAAGTATAAAGAGACAAGGATTTCCTGCTTTTACAAAAGAGAAAATAATAACATCCTGCATTTGTTGAGGCGGAGATCAAGACTGGTTGGGCATATATACATACCATTTCTCACCCATTAAAACAGCGAAGCTTGTTTTAAATAAGATGACTTGATGTTGGCAGGTGTGCTGACACAGACCTTCCACTGCTGGTGGGGACATAGCATGGCACAAGCCTTTTGGGGAGCAGTTTGCAATATTTATCCTGGACCTTAAATATTCATTCTTTTGACCCAGTAATTTCTCTTCTGAAAATTATGTTCATTATAGTCTTATTTAACGTAAGTGCCCAGTAATTAGGGAATGCCTAAATAAATTATGGTAAACATAATGGAATGCTCTCTAGCAATTTTTAAATCATGCTGATGAAGAGTTTGTATAACATGGGAAGATGTATGTTACTGTGTTAAGTAAAAGACTAAAAGCTCTGGAAGGAAATGGGGTGGAATAAGGAATTTTTATATTTAGCTTTGTTTTCTTTTCAGTATTTTCCAGTTTAATTATCTAAGGGAGGATGAGACCAACAGGAGGTAAAATGGTGGTTGCCAGGAGCTGGGGGAGAAGAGAATAGGAAATTATTGTTTAATGGGTACAGAATTTCAGTTTGGGAAGATGAAAAAGTTCTAGAGCTGGATGGTGGTGATGGTTGTACAACACTAAGTATGCTTCATACCACTGAACTGTACATGGAAAAAATGGTAAATTTTATGTATATTTTATCACAATTACAACAACAACAACAGTAAAAGGCCATTACAATGGTTTGGATGATCCAGAAGCTTGTTGGCAGTGGGAATTGAGGGGAGTAGGTAGATTAGAGAAAAAATTCAGAGGTGGCATGGGATGGTTTGGCATTTGACTAGATGTGGGGGCCAGGGAAAGAGAGGAGTCTGCAGAGGTTTCGACAAGTGGTTCCCAAAGCTTGAATGAACAGGACACTCAACCACCTGGGGGAACTTTTAATAAAATACAGATTATTGGACTGGGTGGCTAGAAAAATGCTAATACTAATCTTAATAGCTCAAACAATGCACGCAGGAGAATATTCAAGATAATGAAGATTAGTTTGCTTTTGGGTATATAGACAGCAATCAGCTGGAAGGAATTAGGGCCAACAAGAGACACTAGTTCTGGAGCTCTAGCTTTGAAAGTTGCTAGGGGGTGGCGGTTAGCTCAGTTGGTTAGAGCGCGGTGCTGATAACAGCAAGGTTGAAGAAAGTTGCTGGGGACTGGAGGATAAAGCAAGAAGAAAGTGCTAAAAAGTGCCTTGGGGAACAACTACATTGTAGGAACAGGAGGAGAAACAAGGCATTAGAAAACAAATGGCCACAAAGGAGGGATCAAAAACAGTTGAGTGCATCTTTGATGTTGGAATGGTCAAAAATAGGGATTGAGAAAGGGCCTTTGAATTGAGTAAGAAGACATTAGTGGCTCTTTAGAATTCAGTTTTATTCAGAAGAGTTAAGGAGCAACAGGAGAAAACAGAAATAGCAACAACATGCATAACTTTTTTTTTTTTTCCCCAAGGATTAGTAAGGAGAGGAAGAAACCAAGTCAGGAGTAGTAAAATCAAGGCAAGGCCCTTTCAGTTTGGATAATCTTGTTACTGTTTTAGGCTAGTGTTTCTGTGGAGGGAGTACTTGTCTCTTGCAGGTCTCCTGTCTCTTTTGCTGTTCCTTTTCTTCTCCCAGCCCGTTAGTGGTGTGATGTCCTCTTCCTCATCTATACTCACTTCCTTGGTGATGGCACAGGAAGTCTTCTTTGGCCCTCTAGGTCCACTCCTCCTTCTCTACCTGCTTTCTGTCCCAGGAGGCCGATGGGCATGGACTACATCACCAAGCTTCCTCGCCCTTTGGCTTTTACTGAGTTTGACCCATGTGGAGCCCCCAACCCAGAGGAAAGTGAGGTTGGAGCATTTATTCCCTTGGCTCCCTATCTGCAGGGTCATGTCAGTCTGGCAGAATTAACTGCTCCTCTCAGGTCAGCCCTCTATAGGGCTCTCCTTCTGGGTCTGGTAACCACTTCCTCTCCTAGTCCCTTCAGACTGACATGTGGAAACAGGGTATCACACTCTATTTTCCCTTGTGGTTTCCCTGAACTGTTGCCCACACCTTTTATAAATTCTCCCTTTACTAACCCTGTGCCATCCGGTTCCTGCTGGGACTCTGACTGATACAGTGATCTTATTGAGTCTAATGGCTTTACATGTTAACCACATGCCAATAACTCACAAATATATAGCTCCAGACCCATCTCCTGAACTAGACTCATATCTGGCTGCTGCTAGATTTGATTATCTAATGTGTCTTAATTTACTGATCTTTCCTCCTAAAACTGTTGATGGCAACTCTGTCCTTCAAATTGTTTAGGACAAAAATCTCAAAATCATCCTCAGTTTGTCTCTTTTTCTCACCCCCTCTCATCCAGTCTGTCAGGATATCTGAGCAGGTCGTCCTTTAGTAGAGAATCTGACCACTTCTCACCACCTCCACAATCTCTCAATACCCTCCCAGTTGGTCTTCCTGCTTCTGCCCTCACCCTCTCTGACTCTGTTTTCAACATAGTATTGAGAATGATTAAAATTATTAAAATACAAGTTAGGTCATGTCACTCTTCTGCTTAAAACCTCCCAATGGCTAAAAGCCAAAGGGGATACCTCTGTGATCCCATTTTCTGCTTTTTATCCCCGTGATTACTTTGCGCTAGTCACACTGGCTTTCCTTACTGCTTTAACACTGTTCTTTCTGTCTGGAATGCTTCTCCCGGATATCTGCATGACTAAATCCCCCCCTCCCTTAAGTCCTTATTTAGATGTCCTCTTAAGGAGGCTTACCCTAACCCCCTTATTTAGAATTGCAAATTGAGCCCCCTTGCAGCACTCCTGATCATCTTCCCTTACTGTTTTTCCTTTTCCATAACACTTAACATCTTCTAACACACTATGTAATTTACTTTTTTACTTTTAACTTTTGCAGTAAAATTGGCTCCCCTTCTTATGGTATACAGTCCTGGATTGTAACACATGTATAAGTTCTTGTGTCCCATCACCACAGTGAGGATACAGGACAGTTCCATGCTCCAAAAAAATAATCACATCTTCCCCATCCCTAAACCCTGGCAACCACTGATCTGTTCATCATATAGTTTGTCTTTTCAATAATGGGATCATACAGTGTGTAACCTTTTGACACTGGCTTCTTTTATTCAGCATAATGCCTTTGAGATTTATCCAAGTTACTGAGTGTATCAATAGTTCATTCCTTTTTATTGCCGAGTAGTATTCTGTGGCTATACCGCAATTTATCCATTCACTCATTGAAGGAAATTTGGGTTGTTTCCAGTTTGGCACTTATGAGTAGAACTGCTGAAACATTCATGTACCGGCTTTTATGTGAATGTACAGGCTTTTATGTGTTTTTGTTTCTCTGGAATATAATTTACTTATTATTACATTCATCTCTTTTTTTTGCATGTTTTGTTCACGGATGTATTATTACGTGCTTCTAAAGCAGTTCCTGGCACATGCCAGGAGCTCAGTAAATTAGTGAGTATGCAATGTTACTTTAAAATGGAAACCAGTTATTCTGGGTCTACTTACATTCAGGGTCTGCTCAAACCCCAAGTGACAGGAGAATTGAGTTGAAAGGCACCTGCTGGTTGAGAATGTAAAAAGGCTTTTTGCTTAAAGTAATTCCTCCCTAATGTTTTTGGTGGCCATCTATCAGATTTGGAGAAGGAGCTTGGGATGAGGTTGAGGGGAAACCTCTTGGGAGAATGCTTTAACAGTGATGTCAACATAACTCATTTGTGAGCAAAATGAAAAGCCAGCTCTTCTTCCCTAAGGATAGCCCAGAACTAACTTGCTGATAAAAGCCAGGGAAATAATGGCACCATTCTCCCTACATTGTCTGACTCATTCAGTTTCACCTAAACTCATAAAAGGTCACCAGATGGGGTAAGAAAAGGATAAACTTTAGAGATAAAGAGGAAAATAATGATTATAGGAGAGGTTGATGTTTATAAGGGAAGGTGATTGATGTACTGGAATACATGTGTTAACGGCCATAGGCAATGTCTGCACTATGAAGTATCTTTTGGATAAGCTTTTAAGTGACATTCAATTTAAAACCAGATGCTGCCCAATGCCCCAAACTAGGATAGCAGTGCACCTCATTAAAATACATGTACCTCCTGTAACCCTATTCTTTCGAATATGGAATTCAGTAAGAATCAGTTGGATCTTGGATCCCATCCAGTGCATTATAGTTTCTGAAGATTGGACAAGATTTCACTTTAAGGTGGTTCCATGTTTAAAGTTTGAGCAGAGTTTCAGAATAAGTATTCTTCATTTTAAAAATAAATTTCTGTTGGTATAAATGTTATGGACTCATAAAAATTTCAAACGTATAGAACTATCTGAAGAAGAAAAGGCAATCCTATACCTATATATAAGCACTATTGATATTTTGATGAAAATCCTTCCAGACGTCTTTCCAGGTGGGGGGTACAGTACATGTATATGTTTTTGTCACTTTCAAGAGAAGGGGCTGTAGTGAAGTTTGTAGGGTGGGGGAGCTCCCGTTACTTTCAATAAGAGTGATCAGTGCATAGAAGTAAGAAAATTAACTTTAGCACCTAAACACCTAAAACCCTGCAAACATCAGTGTTTAATTAAACATTTTGAGGCTCTTTATCAGGAAAAATGAAATTCTGAAATATATTGTGGGTTCTGAGCTGACCTGAGTGCCATGTGGGGGTGTAGAGGCTTTGCTTATCCCTCCAAGTATCCAAGTAAAAGCTCTGTGGCAACTGGGGAAGTCTAAGTATAGCACTAAAACAGCACTGTTAATTTGTCACCTTTCCCAAATCTCAGGTAAATTAGAAATAGACGTCTATTCCCAGTTCTTCAGCCGTTACAGATGGCTGGTTAGATGGGGGTTTGGGCATCATCGTCAGCTCAAGTGAAACTCATAGCTCTTCTAATAAAGCCACGTGATAGGCTGTGTATGTGTGTCTGTTTAAATCTGTGTGAAGTAATTAGTTCAGCGATGCCACTGTGTAATTGCGTGAACTTCTGAGTAGAACATGAAGGGTCTTTTTCTAACCACTGTAATATTCAAGATTAGTCATTTAGAATGTCTTTAATTTCCCCCAGTTGGTAGCCCAATAGTTGGTATTCTGCCTTAAATAGTTCAGAAAGCAAGTCTCTGCCATTGGCAGTGACTGGAAACTACAGGAATTTCTGCCAAAGTTCTCGTGACCTAATCCTCTCTTGAAAGTACAAAGCCGAAGCATGTATTGAAATGCCTGAGTCAGCGCTCAAGGGATGTACTGGCTGCAACTGCAACCCTGCTCATTTTTCTAGGATGAAAAAAACTCCTTGGTGACCTGAGGCAGCTGGCTTTAACTCTCTCGACCTAGAAATGCATGTATTGTAACTATGCATAGAAAGAACACACACAAACAATATCTAAATGCTGGTATAAGCATTGTTATATTTTCTAGAATTATGCTTAATTTCAGCAGATCTTGTTTAGTAACATAAGAAAATAATTTCACCTCTTCTATTGATTGCTGTTTAAAAATTTTAACTTCTCCAACTTTTTAATTTAGGGAAGGAAAAGAAAGCCACCTACTATTTATTGAATGTTCAGTATGTGCTTGGGAGTTTTACTTGTTTAGTGTTAACTCCCATTTTATAGCTAAGAACCTCAGACCAGGCGAGTGAGGTCACATAGCTGTGTGGTAGCGAACACAGTTAGTAGTATTTGAACCAGATCTGTGTGATTCCAAAGGCCTCTCTGTTCCCACAGGCTGTAGAATGAGCTAGAGAATGCTAGGCTTATGAAAGATTATTATCAATATTATTAAGTAAAAAAAAATACGAGGTGCGGAACATAAGCGTACTGTCCTGCCACTGGGTGAAATGTGTGGCTACATATATTCACGTGTGTGTGCCTGTTTTACAGCTGCTTAGCATATCTAGTATGTCTCTGAAAGACCATATAGTGGTTGCCTTCAGGGCTGGCAACTAGACTGCTAGACATCTAGTGTTTTTCTTATAAAATCTTGCATACCTTTTGAATTTTGTTTTATGTGTATATATTACCTACTCAAAAAAGAAACTATTTTAAAGACTGTTGTTAGCGATGTTTTTAGAAACACCTGATTACTTCTGAGATTTAGTAATCTATTTTTTAGTAAAGTTTCATAGGCTTGTAAAGCTTCTAATGCTATAAAATGTTAATGCCAGCTATTATACTGGTCAGCATTGATAATGATCGTATTTTTCTAGTTTTTCAATTCCCATGATGCTACTCTAATGACCTACCATGCTGGAATTTGAGAGGGAGATAGAATACTGATATAACATACATTGATGTTAGCAGACGTAATGGTGACTGATTCATCTACATTCAACTACTTATTTACATTTTAATGCTTTTTAAGATTTTAATATCTTAATCTTTGCTTTATCTAGTTTTTGAAACAAGAACACCATGCCTCAAATCACAATAGTTGCCAGTCATGACTGAGGTGAAAGAAGTATTTTATATGAGTCCTAAAATTGAACTTAAAAAGAATGAAGTTTCCCATCTACTATAAGCTATATTTTAATTGGGGCTACCATTAATAGAAATACCTTATCTTGAATACACTTTATTTTTGTACTTGTTTGTACTTGTTTTTAAAACTGTAATGATCTGTTTACATAGCTGTATCCCTTACTAGACTGGTCATTCCTTGAGGGCAGGGTCCATGCTCCATTTGCTCTTGTATTCACAGTAGCTAGCCTAATGCTTGACACTTGGTAGGTAGCTAAATATGTAGATTGAGTTGAATTGAACTAGAAATACTTAGCTTAGTCCGTGGGTGCGAGGGGTGGGGGAGAGAGAGAATATTTTAGTCTTCAGATATTTGAAGGTGTTCTCATGTGGAAGAGATTAAGTTTATTCTGTATGGCTTCAGCAAACAGCAAAGCAATGTGTGGAAGTTTCAAGAAGTTTCTAAATATTGAGTTATCTAAAGCTAGATGGCGCTGTCTCAGGAGGTACTGAATCTATCACCAGGAGATTCATTCATGGCTGGTCAACTACCAAGCATTTAAGTATTCATTTGTTCCTTCACTCATTTATTTAAACATTTACCAAATAGGCACTGTTCTAGATGTTGGATATCAAGATTGCATAAATCATAATCCCTGCCCTTGGGGTTGCCCAACAGCTAGCAGGGGAACAGAAGCTTTAGCAAAGGATTACAACCCAGGGTGCTAAGAGATTGGTAAGGAGGTGTAATGGTAATACCCTGGAGAGAGTAGACAGAAAAGCCTCCACGGAGGTGATTCTTGAGTAGAGTTGACCATGCAGACAAAGGACGACAGGAGTCCTAAGCAGGAGGAACAATACATACAAAGGCTCAGAAGTTCAAGTTTTTAGAATCGAGTAATGGTATTTCATTTGGATTGCATGCCCTTAAAGGACTCTGCCCCTAAGATTCTGTGTGCTTTAACTTAGTGGATTTTTTACTTCATGCCATATATTGCATGTATATATGTATTTCAGTTGTCATTTTTTGTAGGAAGCAAAAATACTAATCTCTTTCTTTGATTTTTGTTCATAGTCAAGTTCATCCGAGAAGTCACACCATATATCAAGAAGCCATCATTAGTGTCAGATCTGCCATGGGAAGGTGCAGCTCCCCAGTCACCAAGCTTTAGTGGCAGTGAGGACTCTGGTTCTCCAAAACACCAAAACAGCACGAAGGACAGGAAGGTCATCCCTCTCAAAATGTGCTTTGCTGCTAGAAACCTAAGCATGCCGGATCTGGAGAACAGGTGAGCTGCACCTAAGCAGAACCTCCACGTAACAGCTTTGCAAACTTAAAGACATGTTGCAGTATTACTTATGCAAGGTTATTCCTATATTGCTCTCACTTGCATTTCCTCCTGTATAAAATGAAAGGTTATGTGAGGATTAGATAAGAGAATGATTGTAAAATTGGTATAATAAGCTCTCAGTTTATTATTATAGGTGCTGTTAGTGTCCTTGTGACCTTAAATAAGTCCTTTAATTTCTCTGTCTTCCTGTTTTCTCTGTCTGTAAAATGGACATAATACTTCTGCTCAACTTTATTCTTTAGGATAAATAAGATAATATCACTTGGAGCTCTTTGATCCTTAAATTTATCTCCACTCTGAAAGGAAGTGTCATGACAAGCAGAACAGCTGCAACATTTAAAGCCACACAAAAAAGCAGTTCATTTAGGAACAGCAAAAATAAGTTGCATCAGGACATCTGTCACCAAGACACTTATCAAATTGCTGCTTTATGTAACTGACCATGTTTCTGTTTGAAAATCTTAAGCTTCCACATAGTCTGTTGTAAAACTGAGCAAGAAATAAGCGTAGATGTTCCCTAATCTGGGAAATACTGGCGAATCTGTTTTTAAACTGTAGGTGGGCATGTGGTTTCTCATCATTTTTCATTTTTTTCCTAACATTTTATTATGAAAATCTTCAAACATAGCAAAGTCTAACGAATTTTGTAGTCAACACTCATTTTTCCACCACCTGGATTCTACCATTAACATTTTACTAGGGAAGGAGAACTGACTCTGGGTGATGAACACACAATGGGATTTATAGATGATGTATTACAGAATTGTACACCTGAAATCTATGTAACTTGACTAACAATTGTCACCCTAATAAACTTTAACTAAAAAAACACACACAAAAAACATTTTACTAGACTTGCCCATCCACCCATCACAGATTGGCCCATCCTCCCATCAATCCATCAGTTTTTTTGGATGCATTTCAAACTGAATTGTAGACATTAATATACTTCCCCTTAAATACTTAAGCATTCATATAAATAACTAGAGTTCATTGTTTCGTTGTAGTTTTTTTCTTTTGAGGTAATATTTGCATGCAGTAAAATGCACAAATCATAATTTTGACAAATGCATACAATTACCCAAGTCTGTCAAGATACAGAACATTATCACCACCCTGTATAGTTTTCTTGTGCCTCTTCTCAGTTGATTCCCTTTCCTACCTCCCAAAGCAGCTATTATTCTGACTTTCTACCATTAGATTAGCATTAACTCTTCTAAACTTCATATAAATGTAATCATATCATATGTATTCTTTTGTGATAGAATCCTCTTATTCTTTATAAGGTTTTTGAGATTCATCTGTCTTGTTGCATGTATCAGTAGTTCTTTCTCTATTGCTGAGTAGTATTGTATGACTATATCACAGTTTCTTTACCCATTTTCCTATTGATAGACACCTGAGCTATTTCCAGTCTAGAGCTAATATTAATACAGTTACTATGAATGCTTTTGTACGACTCTTTTTGTGAGCATCCATTTTCATTTCTCTCAGGTAAATTCTTAGGAGTGGAATTGCTGGGTTCAAGGGTAGGTGCATGATTAGTTTTTTAAAAAACTGCCAGACTTTTCCCCAAAGTGGTTGTGTCATGTTACATTCCCACCAACAATGGATGAGTTTCCGTGGCTCCACATCCCCACCAACATTAAGGACGTCAGTTTTTTTATATTAACTATTCTGATGAGCCCTTTTGGAATCTCTTTGTGATTCATCCTTCATCTTCTAAACCAAAAACTTATTTGACATGAGAGGGCAACACCCTTCTCTTGTGTTTTACTACTTTGATTGAGTTTCGCTATCTAGAGCTGAACAAAAGCGCTGACCATCAGAATGAATAAGTAAGGAGGAAGAGGAAGTGTATTCTCTCTCACCGCCTGGAGACCTCACTAGATGCTTCTGGAGGTACAAGCAGTTCATTCTTGAAAGTGAAAGCTAAATAGTGGTGAAGTCCAGGGAGAGAACATGAGCCCGTTCCTTAGCAAACAGCATTGTGGGCAGTGTGGACTTGAGCACGGTCGAGGTGTTCCCACACACTGCTTCTCGGAAATGTCAGTCTGTTTGCTTTGAGCTGGTTCACAATGTCTTGGTCATCTTCATGTTGGCTATTTTCCACGTGAAAGGTAAATTTTGGCTTTGTGACATATAAAACAATATGATTATTACTAAATTGAACACATAAGTTATGTCAAAGGCTTTACTAAACAGAGGAAATATGAATCCTGTGCTTCTGTGTACCTAAACATTTTTTGGATTCATATGATCAAAATGTAATTGCATCTCTCAGGAAATCAGTGGTTTGACTAGAAGCCAGAACTCTTCACACTGTAGCTGTTTCCTCCTCTCTCCTGTGGACCTAAACAATTACTGGCAGACTGCCTCTAGATTTTTATGAGAAAAATTTTTATATGAATTTTTCTTTTAAAGCCGCAGTGGGCTTTAGGAGACTTTGTCCCCTTTATCAGCTGTAGGGGCTGGGCTGTTTCTTCAAAGGTAGATTCTTCTGGATCCTAGAATCACCAGGATTTTGGAGTTTCTTTTCTGTTTCTTCTAATTTAATTTGCTATTTCACAATCCCCTTTTAAGAATCACTGCAAAATTTCTCTTTTCATGAAAAATTAATGATCCTGGCCTAGGAACAAATTTACAACCTGTTTCCATCTTTTTCCAGCCTAGTGGTCCCAATGTCTTCTTTTAAACATGTTTAGGTTTATTTTACAACAGGCTTATTTTCCATTCTTCCGGTTATTAACAACTAGGATCTTTTACATCAGGATTTTCAGAGTTTAGATTGTGTTGAAGGAAATATGTCTGAGAGACTGTCCCGCGAACTGTATGAGGAGTAAAGGCCTTTTCAGAATATGGACGTTTTGTGCCCAGAGAAGGATGAGCTGATTCCTATCTTTATTGCTAAGTAGGTCAGGAGGAGGGGTGAAAGAAATTTCTTGTCATGGTTTTGCCACTAAACTTTTAGCATATGTTTAAAGGATGTTAAGCTGGTAATAACTCCAAAACAACCAGGTGGAGATAAATAGCCCCTGGAGAAAACAGCCTGATACAAGCAAGGTCTGAATGAAGGACCTCCCTGGCTCCTCCACCCAATTCCATGGGATGAGGGTGGGTTTGAGTCTTTTGCTGGTTTGAGGGTAGGGTAGTCCCTGGCTTCTGGGTGTGGGGAATGCAGAAACACTTTCAGCCAGCCCCTTTATTTTAGCTTTACTCCCTCTTCCAGTGGTAACTAGTGGCTTTAGTTCTACCTAGCTTCTTGAGGATTCCACAATATGGATTGGCTGGGCTTTGACTCTTCGCACTTTTCTTAGATCTAATAAGTCATTTAACTCTTCCGTCTGCTTGCTAGTTTCCAAGATTTTGATGTAGTTGTTCCTTTCCTACTCTCCCTGAGTGTTTAGGATATGCTTTTAAAAAAATCCCCTTTAAAGTTTGCCGGTGATTTCTTAGATACAACACCAAAATCACAGTACATAAAAGAAAAAATTGATAAGTTGAACTTTCTTGAAAACGTCTGCTCTGTAAAAGATAATAGGGTTCTCTAGAGAAATCAGAACCAATAGGAAAATTGCATGGATGGATGGATAGGTAAGTAGGTATGTAGATAGATAGATTTATTAATTAATTATGGGGATTGGCTCATGCAATTATGGAGTCCGGGAAGTCCCATGGTCTGCTGTCTGCAAGCTGAAGAACTAGGAAAGCCAGTGGTATAATTAACTCCAGGCGCAAGGACCAGGAGTGCCAGTGTGCAGAGACAGGAGAAGATGGATGTCCCAAGTCAAGCAGGAGGTAAAGTTGCCCTTCCTCCACCTTTTTGTTCTATTCCAGTCCTTAGTGGATTGAATGGTCCCCACCAAAGTTGGTAAGGGCCATCTTCACTACTCAGTCTACTAGTTCAAATGCTAATCTCTTCTGGAAACACCCTCACAGACACATCCAGAAATAATGTTTTACCAGTTATCTGGGCATCCCTTAGCTCAGTCAAGTTGGCACGTAAAATTAACCATCAAACACTGTTAAGAGAACGAAAAGACAAGCCACAGACTGGGAGAAAATCTTTTAAAATATGTATCAGATATAGGACTGGTATTCAAATATTCAAATAAAGAATTCTTAAAACTTAATAAAAAAACCAACCCAATTAAAAAATTGGGCAACATCTGAACAGACACCTCACCAAAGGAGAAATACAGGTAGCAAACAAACATATGAAAGGTACTCAACATCATATTTTATTAGAGAATTGCAAATTAAAACAATGAGATACCACTACAAATTTATTAAAATGGCCAAAATCCAAAACACTGACAACACCAAATGCTGGCGAGGATGTAGAGCAACAGGAACTCTATTCATTGCTGGTGGGAATGCCAAATGGCACAGCTGCTTTGGAAGACAGTTTGTCAGGTTCTTATAGAGCTAAACATGGTCTTACCATATGACCCAGCAGTCATGCTCCTTGGTATTTTCCAAAAGGAGTTGAAAACCTGTGTCCACACAAAAATCTGAACACAAATGTTTATAGCAGCTTTATTCATAATTGTAAAAATTTGAAAGCGATCAAGAAGTTCTTTAATAGGTGAATGGATAAACAAACCATGGTGCATCCAGACAATGGAATGTTTTTCAGTGATTAGGGAAAAAATGAGCTCTCAAGCTAGGAAAGACATGGAGGAACCTTAAATTCATATTGTTAAGTGAAAAAAAAAAAAAATCTGAAAAGTCTACATTGCTGCATAATTCCATGGAGACAGTAAAAAGATCAGTGCTTACAAAAGTTCAGGGCCAGGGGATGAGTAATGGGGGAATAAGTGGATGGCACATGGGATTTTTAGAGCAGTGAAGCTGTTATTCTGTATGATATGGTAATGGTAGATATATGTCATCATGCATTATCAAAACTCAGAATATACATTATGTAGAGTAAACCGAGACTTTAGCTAATTATAATGTATCAATATTAACTCATCACTTGTAGCATATATACCACACTAATGCAAGATGTTAATAATAATCATAGTGGATGTTAGGGGAAGGGGTATTTAGAAGCACTCTGTAGTTTTGCTCAGTTTTTTTTTTTTTTTGTAAACCTAATAATGACAAAAGAAAAAGCCTATGATTTTTTAAAAAAATCCCCTTCAACTGTTGCTTTTAGTAAGGAGTAGAATAGATATGAATGCTAAATTGTCATCTTATACAGGAAGTTCTATAAATACTTTTTCTTTTTTTAATTTTTGTTGGGGAATACTGGGGAGCAGTGTGTTTCTCCAGGACCCATCAGCTCCAAAGTCATTGTCCTTCAGTCTAGTTGTGGAGGGCGCAGCTCAGCTCCAAGTCCAGTCGCTGTTTTCCATCTTTAGTTTCAAGGGGCACAACCCACCATCCAATGCAGGAATTGAACTGGCAACCTTGTTGTTGAGAGCTCTCGCTCTAACCAGCTGAGCCATCTGGCCTTCCTGAGTAGCTCGTTGTCTGCAATCTAGTTGTGGAGGGCGCACCTCACTGGCCCATGTGGGAATCGAACCGGAAACCCTGTTTTTCAGAGCTTGCGCTCTAACTAACTGATCCATCCACTCGCCCCGAAATACCTTTTCTTTTTAAGATTAGTATAAGTAAATGTAAGCAATAAAGAAAATATAGAATAACTTGCTTTGGGTTTGTATTCATACATTATCTAACAATCTAGCACTGCAGTTTATAGACAACTACTTGTCATTAAGTAAATTTATTCTAAAATAAGTTTAGCTGCTTAAATGATTATTTGAGCAGTTTCTCTGAATAATACAATTGTTAACTCATCAAAAGGATTATAACAGAGATGATTCTACCTTTAAGTGCAACATTTTGTTGTTACGTCGTGTAGTGTACTGTTTTAAATCTTCCCGTAACAAATGTATAGCTACTTTTCTTTTAGAGAATATAATCAATTTTTTAACCAAATATTTAAAGGACCATGACAGCAACAATTGATATAGTGAAAAGTAACATTAAAAAGAATAAATGTTATAAAATAACACAGAGGACTAAATAAAAGTCAATATGAATATTAAGCTATTTGTCAGAGATCTCTTACCTTCCTCTTTCTACTTTTGCTGGGCTTTTAAGATGAGGAATTCTTCCTACGTAGGAGTCTATATCCTACTGGTGAGCTCTGTGTAGTTTCATCCTCCTTGGGTCCAATTAAATTTCCCCAGGCCATTTCTCTCTCTCTATTGAAAATCCATTTTACATTACACCATAAGATTATTTTTTAATTCACTTATTTTAAAATTTTTAATTGTACTATAATACACATAACGTAAAGTTTAGTATCTAACCATTTTAAAATGTGCAGTTCAGTAGTATTAAGTATATTCATATTATTGCAATCCCAATCTTCAGAACTTTTTCATCTTGCAAAACTAAAACTCTGTACCCATTAAACAACAATTCCCCATTCCCTCCCCCCACCCCCACCATCTTCCTCCTAACCCCTGGCAACTACCATTCTACTTTTTGTTTCTATGAGTTTGACCACTCTAGATACCTCATATAAGTGGAATCATAAACAATACTCCCATTTGTCTGTTGCCCTAGAACTTTGAAGGCGTGTATGAATAGACTAGTGGCTAGGCCTCCAGGGGAAGGACAGGTGAGTGGGTGAGTAGATAGGTACGAGGTAGATGTGTTTATAAACTGTCTCAAAGCATGACACCAGCTTAGGGAATGTGCCCCAGAGGTTTAGAAGCTTCCATTGCAGTCCTTTGCCACTACCGTCTTGCGAGTGCCTTTTTTTTTTAGAGAAGAACTTCACAGTAATCATCACAGTTCTTCGTTCGTTTTCTGCCTTCCCCATTAGACTATAGACCCACCTATCTTTTTCACCACTGTATCTCTAATACCAGTGTCTACAGTATCTGGTATACAATTGGTACTCAATAAATGTGTGTTTAAGGATAGACTGACCAGAGTTCAGAAGAGAATGAATATTTGCCGTATTAAATGTGGCAAATTAAAATATTTGGCAGAAGAGAGGGGCATAAGCTTCAAGGCAGAAGTGCTAGCGTCCATGTAAACTGCTTATCTTTGACAGGTGGTACAGGATCTGATAAGAGTGCTTCAAGACAGCACAACTGTCTTTAGAAAGATGAAAGAATAAAGATACCTCTCCTTGGTCAGTGGCAACTTGTCAATTTCTAGCCTGCCGTCAAAAACATTCCTAAGAGCTTTTTCTTTTTCCATTTTGAATGATACTTAACGTTCACTGTTAGAACACAGCAGGATATATATGTTAGTCATTTATTTATTTCACTTTTTAAACTCATCTTGACAAAAACTTTGGCCAAAACAAAACAGTACTCAAGAAATTGCTGTATAAGGAATTTGTTCAACATATTTTTAGCTAACTCCTAAAGGTTACTTTTGAAGTATAGGTTGTTCTCAGTTGAGCATTAACAAATAATAGTCATAGAGTTGAAGATCTCTTAACTATTTTTTCACTCTGACTCAGTGGATGATTTAATCATATAATATTACCCAGACACTAAAAAACAGTTCCAAATTTTCATAAAGAGTCATAGTCTTCAGCTATTTTCTCTTTATTTCACACAGTGGAAATTTCAGTTCACTATTTGGCAGTAGTTTTTACTTAGCAGCAGTACCTAATATCAGAATTTCCAAAATATTTTTTTAAAATCTCAATTCCTTCTTTACAATCTGCCTATTAGATTCAGCAAGCATGCTTTCCATGTTTTTGACATGGAAATTAAGGCAAAGTGAAGTGTTCTATTATAGACTATACAACAGGTCCCCTCATCAGGTCATTACATTAACACATTGAAACAAGAGACCCAGCAGTTAGTCTTTCCGATGATTATCTTTCCATATGTGGTTTTCTCTGGAATTAGACCTTTAAGAATTAAGAGAAAGTATCTCTATTCTGGAATGTAAAATTAAAATAGATTTCCAGGAATGTATTTTATACCCTGGCAGGTTTGATGACTTCTGACCTAGCTCACTTTTTTTCTCTTTTTCTACACAGATTGATAGAGCTACATTCTCCTGATAGCAGGAACACGTTGATCCTACGCTGCAAGGATACAGCCACAGCACACTCCTGGTTCGTAGCTATCCACACCAACATAATGGCTCTCCTCCCACAGGTGTTGGCTGAGCTCAATGCCATGCTTGGTGCAACTAGTACAGCAGGAGGCAGCAAGGAGGTCAAGCACATTGCCTGGCTGGCAGAACAGGTAGGCTGGGAGGCAGGCAGGGCAGGGGCTCACCTGGTCGCCATTCAGAGCCAGGATGCTTCCCACAATTCATATTTATCATGCAGTCAGGTCCCGGATATCTGACTTGAAGATCTTTTGTTTCTCCTCCCTACCGTTTAGCTATTCACCGTTAATCATCACCTCCATCAGAAAAATTGACTGTCATGATAATCATCACACAACATAACTAAAAAGAAGTTCTTATTTCCGTCTCTGTTCTTAATGACAGAGGATAGTTTTCACGATTTTAGAAGAGGATCAGCAAACTGTTTCTGCAAAGGGCCAGATAGTGTCACAACTACCTGACTCTGCCACTGTAGCAGGAAAATAGTCATAGACAATATGAAAATGTGTGGTTGTATTTCAATAAAACGTTATTTACAGAAACGGTTAGTGGGCTGCATTTGGCCCACAAGTCATAGTTTTCCAGCCCCTGTATTAGTCTGTTGACAGGGGCAGTTTCAGGGGCAGCAGGCTTACTTCCCTGCTCTGGGAAAAGTATAAAATATACACAATACTTTATAACCCATTAGACAGATGTCTTTCACAACTGATAAATGAAGAGAAACAAGAAACCTAAGTGTAGATATTGGCTCAAGGAAAAGGAAGAACTTAATCCAAGTTAGTTTAGATGCCAAGTTTGACAAAAGGGAGACTAAAAGTTCTACATCACGTTATGGTATATAGGTGTTTTGGGGTGGTCCTTCATTGTCAGCTGGTCCAGAAAGAGTTAGAAAAAGACTAGAGTTGGGGTTCAGAGAAGAGTGTTCAAGTGCTAGTTTTCTTTTTCACTGGTTTTATATCTTTATAAAAATTCCTTCATTTCTTTGAATCCTGGTTTCCTCATGTGTGTGCAACGGGGCAGGGATTGCATCAGTGTCAGCCCAGGGAGGTTTTGCTCTCTTGTTTTTGTCGTGTTGTGTTGTGTTTTAGAGAGTTTCTCAGATGTGGCCCCCCATCTTCCACCTCAGCAAAGTTCTGCTTTGATAGATCTGTCATTGGGCCTGGTAATCTTATTTGGTAGCTTTGGGTGATTTGTATTGTGGACCAGTTTTGGACGCCACTAATCAATTTTTTTTTTCAGTTCTGAAATTTTATGAATATTTCAAATAATTACAATAAATTAGAACACAGAATTAGTACTGTGATCATTTCTAGGAAGTATAATTAGAATAACTAAGCAGAGAAGAAACTAACGAAAATCATGGGATAAGTACTATGACTTGTGAAAGTTTTAGTATTTTAGTTGTTTATCATTGCTTTTATATTTTTATGCGCTGGTTGAGTAACTTGATTGAATGGTAATTGTTCTGTGTTTTTAGCAATCTTCATGATTTTAAAAAGGCAGTGCATTTGCAAAGGTAATACATTTACCTGGTTCAAAAGACAGAATAAAAAGTTAATAGGTGAAAAGTCTTATGTCCTTCTGTCCTTATCCACCTAATTCCTAGTCCCTTTTCCCTAGAGAGGTCATGAATTTCGTTCCTCTCTAATGATTCTTTTGAGAGTTTCTCTATGCAAATAAAAGTAAATATGAACATAGATCTTTCTTTTTCTCTTATTATAGAAGATAGCATGTTACGCATACTACTTTATACCTTGCTCTTTTTTTCATTAAACATTATATCCTGGAGATCTTTTCATATCAATGAACAGAGGGCATTCTTTTTTATAACTGTGTAGTTTTCCATTGTGTGGCTATAGTTAATAAGCACTCTCCCAGTTTTACTGTTATAATCTCTTGACATTACAAAAGATGCTACAATGAATAGCCTTGTAGTTTGTCCTTTTACACATGTGTTGTCCAAACTCTTTGGTTCTTAAGTTTGTGTTAGTGAGCAGTAAAACTTTGTTTAGAAAAGGATTTATCCAAAAATTTACATCAGTTCCTTAGTTTGGATAATGAGAGTTCAGAGAGTTGAGGATATTTCTATACCCGTAGGATAAGTCCCCAAAAGTGCTGATTCAAAGGGTGTATTAGTTATCTATTGCTATATAACAAATTACCCCATGAGTGAGAGGCTTTAAAATGACAAACATTTACCTTACATAGGTTCTAAGGCTCAGGAATCTGGTTACGGGTTAGCTGGGTGGTTCTGACCTAGGATTCCCTCATGAAGCTGTAGTCAAGCTGTCAGCGGGGGGCAGTCATCTCAGGGCTTGACTGGGTGGGGTTGGCAGGTGCACTTTCCCCATGATTTGTTCACATGACTATTGGCAGGAGGCCTCCATTTCTTGCTGCCTATTGGTGAAAGTCCTCAGTTCTTTGCCATGCAGGCCTTTCCACAGAGTTGCCTGAATGTCCTCAACACATGGCTGTTGGTTTTCCCCAGAGTGAGTGATCTGAGAGAGAGAACAAGATGGAGGCTACAGTGTATTTTATGGTCTGCTCTGTTCTGCTTTATTCTCTTTATTAGAAGCGATTTACTAAGTCCAGCCTACACACAAGCACTTCACCTCTTAAAGGGGAGAGTAGTAAAGAATTTGTGGACATATCTTTAAACTACCACAAAGGGTATATATGCATTTGTAATTTTGATAAATATTGCCAAATTGCCTTTCATCAGGGTAAAACTAATTTAGATTCCTACCAGCAATGTATGGGAGTTGCCAGACTTTAAAGTGATCTTAAGTTGGTTTATGCTACATACAGATAAGTAGAAAGGAGAAAAATAAAGCCACCAGTTCATCACAATCTGCCTTTTTTGGAGCATATTATGTGTTTTCCTCCACTCAATTGTGAGCTCTTGGAAAACAGGAACCCACTTTTTCTAAATCATTTTTGCCCCCAGAGAACTTAGCCTAATGCTTTGTATATAGTAGACGCTCAGTAGTTGTTTTCTTTGTCTACATATCTACATATAAAAAGCAAGCAAACAAGTCACTAATTATAAAATATTGTCTAAGAACACAACTCAGGGTTTGGAAATAATACTAAGTAGAAAAATTTCAATCACTTTAAAAATAGTACCATGGAACTAATAATTCAAAGACTCTTGATTTTCACTTTTTTGAAATAGTTGTTTGGGTTACCCAAATCAGATACCACTGTCAGAATAAGGTGTTCAAGCAAGATTGGATACCATTTCTCAGAGGTATTATAATGAGCTTATGAATCTGATGAAGGTTGAACTAGGTAAATTCCAAAGCCTTTTCTGACTATAAGATTGTTCATGAGTGGGAAAATGGTCAACATAATTTTAGTTTATTCTGTTTAATATAGGTTATCATTTCTTTTGGCAAGAGGTGTACTCCTGAAAAGTTCGCATATAAATGAAACTGTTTCAGTAGTACTTAGAAAAGATAGTCATTTGGGGCAGATAAATGAAGAAAGGATCATTCAGTTAACTTTAAATGATTTCTCCTTAATTTATCTTTTTTGTTATTTCACATTGTCATAATTTGAGTTTGCTTAAAACAGGGAAACCTATATATAGATATTTGGTAACTGATAATCTATTCAATGCATAAGGATTTCTGTTCTCTTTTTTGATACTGATTTTTATATGACTAATAGTTTACCCTTTTCTTTCAGTTGGTTATATTCGTAAAAGGCATTTTCTTTAAGTACACCAAATGGGTGGGGGGACATGTATTACCTATAAAACTGTATTTTTGAGCATTTGAGTATAGATTTGAAAAGCCAGGTAAGCCAAAGAAAGCTCTGTTTTTCTGGCTTTGTCCCTGGTACTTCCCAAAGTGTGTAAACATTCAAATTAGGATTACTGAAATGGTTTATTTAGTGTTTGCTCTTGGTTTTCTATTATAAAAATAAAGAATAGATGTACATCACCTGTCAAAAAGATTTATAAGATTAACAGATTAATCTTACAACTATTAGTATTTTTTCATCTTTAGTGCTATCCAACAGTACTTATTAGAAAATAAAATTTGTAGAAGGCTCTTGTTTGGCCATAGTATATATGCATGTGTATGCATGTGTATGCATGTGGGGTGTTGAAACACAAGCAAACCAGAACCCTACCATTAGTATCCTTTTTTTCTCCAGCCAAAAACTCAATAGTGAAGCCCCAAGGCTGCTTGCACTGATACCACAACTGAAAACACATGCTCTATATAGCAGGCAGCATTTTGACTCCAATGAAAGCAAACAGTATCTTTATAAGTTAAGGCAAATAGGCAAACAGATTTAAATTGAGGTTTCATTTTTCTCCAAAAAAATAAATAAAAGAAAATTAGTAAGTAGAATAGGGAAAAGATATTCTCCAAAAACATGAGGACTCAAGAGAGCTAAAGAACAAACACTTTTTAAACATTAATTGAACAAAAATTTTTCTCTCTTGAAATTGGATATTGCTTCTATTGGCATTAGCAGTTTTCCTTTAGAGCCTAAAATATCTTCTTTGGGAAGAAATATGTTTAATTTAGGTTTTCCAAATACATATACTCTGATCTAGCCTTCAAAATCTCTCCCTTATAACTTAGGGGGAAATTAATTTTTAAAAATCAGATTATCATTTTAACCCTTTGGGAAAATAGATTTTACATTATTTTCCCTATTGAAATATCCACAACAATCTCAGAGACTTAGTAGTGCACATAAACTAGAAATCCCTTTGTGGTGCTATGACCCAAAAATGTAAGAACCCAAGAGAACTTCTTTAAAGCTGATATTCTCCCTCCAGATATTACAGTTACTAATAGACTAATATAGAGTCTTAGAAAACTTGAGTTCACCAATAAAAATAATATAATCATTTCTATAATACGTTGCTTGAATTCTCAAAGGTCATATATTTTGTGCTTTCAGCACATGGTACACAGGGTCACTTCACTGGCTGGAATTCATTTCCCACTCCTGGAATTAGCTTGTGGCTTTCTCTAAGGGAAAAGAGTCCTGGTGGTAGATGCTATAAAACAGAACAGAACCACTCAGGCCACTTTTCAGATTATAGATGTATTCTTCAGGTGTTCTGACATATTCAGATTACCTTCAGAAGTCATTAAGGAGAAAATAAAAAGTGGCTCTGAAGACAACTCTTTAAGAGACAAGTGATTCGTTAGTTTGGATTCTCCTTGAAGCCATCCATCACCAGTGATACAAACTGAAGGATCAGTGTTAAAATGCACTGTTGTTAAACATTCTCTGCTCAAAGGTCCTATCTTATGGGGGCAAATGTTTCGATGGTACCAGACGTTTTCTTGAACAGTTTTGCTTTTTGGCCTTGAATCCTTGACAATATGGATAAACAGTGGTTATTTTCCTACATTCTTAAACCTTCACTGAGCTCACTGAACTTTATGCAGGTAAATGCAGTGGTATATTTGAAATTGCAACATAAACTTCCTCCAGTGTAATAGGGAAGTTTTTGACAATAGTTTATATGAGTGTTTTCCAAAATACAACATAGTAGGTTGTCAGCATTTAAAAAAAAAAAAGAATAGGAATTATCAGTGTATATTGCCTAAAATATAGGGATTGTATTGTTTTGGAAATTTTTTTATTTGGTTACTTACATATGTGTGTATTGGGTTGCAGTGTGAAATGTATTTCTTATTGTAGGTCTTGATTAAAAATAGTTGGAAAAACACTGATGTTTAGATTATACAGACTTATTTGGTAGTAGAATTTTGTTTCTATCCTGTACTTAGGTGATGTTACTCCCATATCAGACATACTGACACTATTATCGTTTTGAACAGTTTAGTATATAATCAGAATTGGTGAAAATTAGTTATTGTGGAGTGGGATAAAAACTGTCACATCACTTGATAATGTCTGTTACTCAATTAGGAAGAGCTTTTTCAAACTACACAATCCACCTCACCCCTCCCAATGGAGAGCCCCTGCCAGTGGGAAGGAATCTGATGGGAGGTTTCCTGTTATCAAGTCTGTTGGGTAGGGAAACAGTGGAGACCCCACTATGTTAAGCCATCACTGAAGGGACGTTTACAATTACATATCATTATAGTTAGCTCTGCTTTCTGGATTTGACCATTGGAACAGGCAAAACTAGATGGTGGAAGACAACAATGGAGACCTGTTCTCATGGCTGTGACTGAAAAGGATTTGCTGCTTTATGACTGTATGCCATGGACAAGGGATGCCTGGGCATCACCATGTCACAACTACCCTCTTGTTGCCACAAGGTAAGACAAAAGACAAAAAAATAATCTATCCTATTCTAAATCTTCTAAAAAATTTTAAAGTGAATTCTATTATCTTTAGTGCCTAAAATAGCATTTAAGTAAGTAGCTGATATAGTTGAAGTAGAAACTTTTTCTTTCACAACCTTATTGATTATTTTGCATCTCCTAGCTCAGAATAAATGCTTTCTGGCATTAGTATTTTTGTGTGCGCTTTTTTAAGTTGTTGAAGCAGCTTCCTAAATGCTCCCTCCAAAATTGCTTAGTCATGAAGATAAGTAGTGTTTTGGGGTTTTTTTTCCCCTTTGCTTTATTGACTGTGACTAGAAAACCACTGAAATTGTGGTAGCCATTTGTCTGAGTGATGAAATCCTTTTAACCAGAATGTGGTACTGTGGATAAACCACACAACTCAGCCGAAATATTCTTCAACTTCTCTTTCTGGTATAAGAGCACATAATTTTGATTCCATCAAATAAACATTGATTGGACCAAAGCAACAGGATGTTTCTAGCATGCCAGAGGAGGGGAGTTGGAAGAGCAAAGAACAGAGAAATGTAAATTTGGGGGTCAAGAGTGAAACTAGAAAATATGTTCACATTCAGTTATATTTGGGCTCAAAAGAGAATCGGGTCTTGATGTAACTCAAAAACCACACATTAAAATGGAGCCCTACAGAAAAATATTTGGTAGTCAAAATAGCTAAATGATGAAATCATCTGATATAGCCACAGGGAACAGTGTGGGGGATTCTTGCCTTGAACAAACAAAGATTCGTGTGAGGAAGAGTATTCTTTACAGGAAGAGTTTCATGTCATATAGGATTTCCTTCAACTTGCCAAGTTCCCTTACATATATCATTTTTTTAATAAAAATATAATTTTCACATAGCTTTTCAAGAGTTTCTCTGATTTAAGAGCTGGAGCACTTCGATCACAGAATAGAGATAAGAGATTTATTTTTTATTTTTGTTTTTTTATCCCCACTAAATTATAACCTTCATGAGGTCAAGAATTATGACAGTCATCTTAGCACTTCCCATAATGCTTTGCATCTAGTAGGTCCTCAGTAAATCTTAGTTGAGTTAAATTCTATTACTTAAATTATAATTTTTCTGTCATAGTTACATTGGGAGCATGACAGGAATCCTATGAAAATATGTGGGCATGTCAGTAGTTATAATCAGAGCAATTACATTTATATTTTCCAAATATTTTGAGCTTATAAATAGGACTATAGATATCTCAAATTTAAATTTCATGGAAAAAGCTTATACTCTAATTATAATCATGGGATAGAAGGTAGGTAGCTGTATCCTTAGACATTTCCTTAAGTGTGTATCACGGGACAGATGGAGCAGAAATTTATGACATCCCATAAGTGAGCCTTTGTTCAATACTAGAAATTATAATCTTATAAACAAATAATTTCTGGCCATAGACTAGACTGGGCCTAGACCACCAAAGTACTTTGGTACTAAAGAAGGAAATGGGGTGGTTGTGTGTGTACTTTCCTGTGGTATTAATTTGCAACTAGAGAAAAGATATAAATAAGATGTAAGTGCTAAATCTATAAAACTAAGTTTTATACAGGAGTAGATCTTCGCAGAGATTGCTTAAATATAACACCAAAAGCATAAGCAACAAGAGAAAAAAAATAAATTGAACTTCATCAAAATTAAAAACTTTTATGCTTCAAATGTCACCATCAAGAAAGTGAAAAGACATCCCACAGAATGGGAGAAAATATTTGCACATCATATATCTTATCTGGGACTTGTGTATAAAAAATATAAAGAATATATAAAAATATAAAGAAATATAAATAATAATGAAAAGATAAATTACCCAATTAAAAAATGGGAAAAGTATCTGAACAGACATTTGTCCAAAGAAGATATACAGATGCCTAATAAGCACATGAAAAGGTGGTCAACATATGAGTAATTAGCCATCAGGGTAACGCAAATCAAAACCACAGTGCGATACTACTTCCCACCCACTAGGACGGCTATAATTAAAAAAACAGAAATAACAAGTGTAGACTAGGATATGGAAAAAATGGAATCCTCATGCACTGCTGGTGGGAATGCAAAACGGTGCAAGTTAGTGCAGAAAACAATCTAGCAGTTCCTCAGAAGGGTAAACAAAGTGTCACGATACGACCCAGTAATTCCACTTCTATGTTGTATACTCAAGAGAAATGAAAACTTATGTTCACCCTAAAACTTACACGTGATTGTTTGTAACAGATTCCTAACACCCAAACAGTGGGAACAACCCAAGTGTCTATGAGCTGATGAACGGGTAGACAAAATATGGCATATCCATGCAATGGAATATTATTCAGCAATAAAAAAAGAATGAGGTTTTAATAATCTGCAACATGGATGAACCTTGAAAACATTCTTGGTGAGAGGAGCTAGACACAAAAGACCACATGTTATATGATTCCATTTATATAAAATGTCCAGAATAGGCAAATGTATAAAGGCAGAAAGTAGATTAGTCATTGCCAGAGTTGGGGTGAGGGCTGGGTTGGGAGAAATAAGGAGTGACTGCTAACAAGTATAGGATTTCTTTTTGAGTAATGATAATGTGCTAAAATTGAATGTGATTATTGTTGCATAACTGAATAAACTAAAATCCATGAACTGTACACATTAAAAGGCTAAAATGTATGGCATTTGTATTATATCTCAAAAACATTATAATTAATAATTTTTAAAAACCCAACAAAATTTCATAGAAGGAACTAAGGCCAATCCTTAATAAACTTGAGTTTGAATCCCTATTCTGCCACTTATAGTAGGTAGTTAGGAGCATGTCACTTAACCTTTCTGTTCCACAATTTTTTTATTTGTTAATGAAACCCTGATGGACCCTAATGAGATGGGGTGAGTATGAGTATTTAATGAGTTAATACT
This sequence comes from Rhinolophus sinicus, assembly GCF_036562045.2. NCBI lineage: Eukaryota > Metazoa > Chordata > Mammalia > Chiroptera > Rhinolophidae > Rhinolophus > Rhinolophus sinicus. Next base: position 31,943,132 of record NC_133760.1, on the reverse strand, counting down.
TGTAAAATGCCCACAGTGGTACCTGATACATCGCTAGCTGCTTTAATAATAATATATTATTAAGTGAAAATATGTCAAAGAAGAATTCAATGTAAAAAGTATAATTGATTTAATTTGGTCATTGTTAAACAAGGAGTTTAGTTCTACCCAACAGTTTTCACAAGTAGTGAAAGTTTCATAATAAATGTGAGGAATTCAGATGTATCATTTGGATCAACTTAGACATGTAGATTGAACTTGTCCATTAATTAAATGGGTGGGGCCTTTGAACATGTTTCTTAACAAGTTTAATTAATGTAACAGCAGGGATTCTCAACTCCTTGTTCAGGAAGTACCAGTGGATTAGGAGCAAAGATGATAGACAGGCAGATGAACGGTTTAGGTTTTCCATGTGGCCATGTCGGCCAGGTGGAATTGGTTTGTCACTGAATGGTAGAATTAAGTGGGACTTAATCATCCTCTGCCTCACAGAGTGGGTAGAGTATGGCCACTGAGAGAGGCCAGAGGTTAGAAGCAGACCAGCAGGTATGCCACAGAGAAAGGGAGGGCCAGAAAATGGTATGCTTTTGTCTTGTTAGTGTGGGGCAAGAGAGGGTTTGAGTTTTATATGGGCCGAATGTTCACGTTTACAAATTTTATTTCTGATATTTTGGAACATGTTCTTATGAGTGGATGAGACCAAAAAAAAAAAAGAAAGACAGCATAAGCACATAGGGAAGAAAAAGAAATTAAGGACCTTGAGTACCCACAAAAGTAGGTAGTCCTGATAAATTAAGAATTAATTATAGTTCAGAAATCAAAGAACATTGTTAGGGTGATGTAAAATAACACGCGTTATCATTTATACTGGCTTGTGCATTTACAGATTCTTGGAAGCCACGGTGCGTGTGTGTGTGTGTGTGTGTGTGTGTGTGTGTGTGTGTGTGTTAATGGCTGATACTTCAGACTAGTGAAGAATTAAGTAAAACATGAAAGTGATAAAGAGGATTTTAATTTTTAAATTTATTTTTATTTTTACACATTTCTTGAGATTAAAGCCAGATACATGGTAGAGATAGAAGAACACATTGGTTTTAAAAGTGCTGTGAATTTTGCAGGATATGCATTTTTCATTTTGTAGTTTTTTTCCAATAAACGTTCTGTGCCTGGAGGAGAAAAAGATACAAAAAAAAGTGGCTAGTTTACAATGTGGGAAATTGGGTGGTGGTGTGCTTATGGGACTGGGGAGCAAAAGCTGCTAAAACGCCTTTGGATGAGCTCATGTAACCTCCCCACTAACGGGGGCCTTTTGGCGGTGTGTTCTAACCAACTGCTGCACAGCAAGACTCCAGCAGCTGGTTTGAATTAGGTTCCCTCTGCCAAATATTTCATAATCAGATCTGTAGGAAAAATTCTCCTAGACTTTATATTTTTTAATGGCTGACTTGGGATTAGCAATCAAACTGAATATGGTGGACTACACCCTGTCACTTTCTCCATGCCCTGTCTTACTTGGATCATGTGTGAAGTGATTTTGAAACTTATTGAACTCTTGCTAAGATAGCTAATGTTTAACTGGCATGATGGTTCTATGGGAATCAGCTCAGTGAGGCGGTTCTCAAAGTCTACTGTCATGGACCACTGGGGATCCCCTCTTCAGGGGGTCTATGAGTTCAAAACTATTACTAAAATGTTATTTGCTTTTTTCACAGTTGACATTTGCACTGAGGGTTGGTAAAATTGCTGGTGCCTTAGTATGAATCAAGGCAGTTGGCAAATTGTATAGACTTGCAGGGGGAAAAATACCAGTTTAAACTCAAAATGTCTTTACATTGAAGCATTAAAAATTGTTAGTTTTATTTAATGTCAATCCTTGAGTATTCATCTTTTTATTGTTCACTTCTGCTGTATACTGAAGTATGATGGTTGTCTCAAAAACACATGTGTAGGTGAATTGTGAGCTGAACTACCTGTTTTTTTCATGGGATACCATTTTTTTACTTGGCTGAACACCTGGCTGAAACTATGATTAGTCAGACTTGGGTATTTGTCAAGACATTTTTTCTAAAATGACCAAAATGAGTTTGTTACTTAAGGACAACATTGATAGTATTTGTTGCTAATTATAAAATTCTAGCTTTCAAACAAAAATTAGAGTTCTGGAAAACTGTATCTGCCACTGTGAACTTGACAGCTTCCCAATACCTAAAGAATTTTCTGATGAGATTAGCAAATGTGACTTTTGATATTGTATAATGAGATGCTTTTAACATTTGGAACATCTGTATAACTCAGTGAAAAAATATTTTCCAAATGACCAACACATGATGTTATAAAATCATGCAAGTCTATATATAAAAAAGATCGAAAGTGCAAGAGACCAGTGGATTTTTAAAGTAACAGGGTATGAAACCTTTATTGATACGGTTTCAGACCTTCCATTGCAACTTACCTTTAAGAAACCACTTGTTGAGTTTGGTTTGGTGGACAAAAGGATATTCACAAATATCTGGAAAGATTTTTAAAATACTACTTCCTTTTCTAACTATATACTCTGTGAGGCTGGGGTTTCTTCATATACTTCAACTACATACGGCAACAATACAGAAGCAGATATGAGAATTCACATGTCTTTCATTAAGCTGGATATTAAAGAGATTTGCAAAAAATTTAAAATAATGCCACTTCACATTAAATTTTTTGTTTTGGAAAATATTATTTTAATAAAACTAAATTATTTATATTGAAATTTTAATAAAATAAGGTTGCCTGGGCCATACCCTAGATCAGTTAAATCTGAATTTTTGAGGACGTGAGTCAGGCATCAGTAATTTTTAAAAGCTATGTACCAGCTGATTCTAGTGTACAGCCAGGGTTGAGAACTATTGTGATTAACTTGGCTTAACCAGTTGGTAGATTAGAAGAGACACACTTTTCCTTGAGAGACACACTCTTGCCTTTTTTCTGAACTAATAATGACTCCCTGAAAATGAAAGGAAATGTATAGGAGCATCCATTTGCCCTTAGATGGTTCTTGCTCAGGTTATTATTAAGAGGAGTGAATGAAGAAACCAACAAATTTGTAGAAAAATATTACAGGTATACAGCCTACAATGAAGCCAAGAACAAGCCATTATTATTATTATTATTATTATCATTATCATCTTTGTTGTACATTCCTCAGCAAAGTTTTTAAAAATCCTATATGGAAAACATTGTCTGATGGATTGCTTATAGGTGAGGAAGTATGTTTTTTCTGTTACACTGATTTACTTGGAACTTCTTTAACTATAGGGGAAATATTTTTGGAAGAAATGAATAAACTGTATTAAATAGTTGTCATGAAACAAAACATAAACTAGTTTAATGACCTTGAGGAAAATTGCTTTCCTCTTGTTTTTTTCCACATGTATACTTCACTATTATTTTTTTAGCAGCTTCATTGAGATATAACTCACATACCATACGATTCACCCATTTGAAGAATAAAATTTAATGATTTTTATTACATTCACAGAGTTGTGCATCCAGTACCACAACAAATAGTATTAGGACATTTTCGTCACCCAAAAAGAAACTCCTTACCCATTGGCTGTCACTCCTCATTTTCCCGTACCCCAGCCCTAGGCAACCACAAATCTACTTGCTGTCTCTATCGATTTGCCTATTCCATTTAAATGGAATCACATGTTTTGTAGCCTTTTATTTCTGGCTTCTTTCACTAGCATAATGTTTTCAAGGTTCATTCATGTTGTAGCATGTGTCACAACTTCATTCCTTTCTATGGCCATGTTTTGTTTATTCATCAGTTGATGGACATTGGGGTTGTTTCTACTTTTGGCTATCATGAATAATGCTGTATGAACATTTGTGAACAAGTTTTTGTGCTAACACATGTTTTTAGTTCTCTTGGGTACAAACTTAATTAATAGCTAATAGCTACTCTAGACTTAATATTTCTAAAAGCAAATCTTGTGCTTCCCCAACAAACCTGTTCTGCCTGCACTCTTCTCTATTAAATGAATAGCATTTTTCCAGTTGCACACATTAGTGTGCAGATTTTTGTATGGATGCAAATTTTCAACTCATCTTGGTGAACACCAAGGATTATGATTGTTAGATCATATGGTAAGAGTATGTTTTGTTTTGTAAGGAACTGCCAAATTGTCTTCTAAAGTGACTGTACTTGTGTTCCAGCATGCGTGAATAAGAGTTCCCATTACTCTTCGTTCTTGTCAGCATTTGGTGCTGTCAGTGTTTCAGATTTTAGTTATAGCAGTAGCTGTGTGGTGGTATATCATTGATTTAATTTATAATTCCCTAATAAAATCTTTTCATATGCTTATTTGCTATCTGTATATCATCCTTGATGAGGTATCTATTCAGATATTTTGCCAATTTCTTTTTTCAGTTTTGCTAACTCCAAAGATTTTTTTTAAATTGTGGTAAAAAAAAAGTAACATAAAACTTACAGCCTTAAGACTTTTTAAGTGGACAGTACAGTAATGTTAACTATACATACATTGTTGTGCAACAGATCTCTAGAACTTTCTCATCTTGCAAAACTGAGACTTCATTTCCCCCGTCCAGCCCAGTCCCTGCTAACCACATTCTGCTTTCTGTTTGTCTGAGTTTGACTATTTTAGATACCTCATATAATTGGAGCAGTGTTTGTCTTTTTGTGACTGGCTTATTTCATTTAGCATAATTCCCTCAAGGTTCATCTGTGTTATATTAATAGTAGAAGACAGGATTTCCTTATGTTGAAGGCTGAATAGTATTCTATTGTATGTATGTACCACATTTTCTTTAGCCATTCATCTGTCAGTAAATGTTTAGGTTGCCTCCACCTCTTGGGTATTGTGGTTAGTGCTACAAGGAACGTGGCCATGAAGTATCTCTCCGAGAGTCTGTTTTCAATTCTTTTGGTATTGTTGAGTTCTAAGAATTCTTTGTATATTTTGGGTACCAGTCCTTTATCAGATACGTGTTTTTCATATTTTTTTTCTCCTACTCTGTGGCTTGTCTTTTCATTCTTTCATCAGTGTCTTTCAAAGAGGAGAAATTTTTAATTAATGAAGTCCAACTTACTGATTTTTTCTTGCATGGCTCGTGCTTTTGGTGTTGAATTTTTTTTTTTTAACTTTTATTTATTTTAAGTGTGTTTTTTCAGGACCCATCAGCTCCATATCAAGTAGTTGTTTCAATCTAGTTATGGAGGGCGCAGTTCACAGTGGCCCATGTGGGGATCTAACTGGCAACCTTGTTAAGAGCACCACGCTCTGACCAACTGAGCTAACCGGCAGCCCCGAGGTGTTGTATTTTTTTAGATCACCTAGATTTTCTCGTAGGATGTCTTCTAGAAGTGTTATAGGTTTACACTTTAAATTTACATCTAAGATCCATTTTGAGTTAATTTTTGTGAGAAGTGTAAGGTCTTCTAAAACAGGAAGCACCAGGTCCAGATGAGTTCACTGGTGAACCAAACATTTAAGAAAGAAATTCCCTAAAATTTCTTTCAGAGGATAAAAGCAGAAGCAATACGCTCTAACTCCTTCTATAAGGCCAGCGTTACCCTAATACCAAACCCAGACAGACGTTACAAGAAAACTACAAACCAATATCTTTCATGAACATAGATATAAAAATCCTCAACAAAATATTAGCAAATCAAATCCAAAAAAAAGTATAAAAAGAATTATACACCACAACCAAGTGGGATTTATTTCAGGTAAGCAAGGCTGGTTCAACATTCAAAAATCAATTAATGTAACTCATGGTATAAACAAACTAAAGAAGAAAAATCAGGGCGGCCAGTTAGCTCAGTTGGTTAGAGCATGCGGTGCTCTTAACAACAAGGTTGCAGGTTCGATCCCCACAAGGGCCACTGTGAGCTGCGCCCTCCACAACTAGATTGAAACAACTATTTGACTTGGAGCTGATGGGTCCTGGAAAAAAACACAAATAAATAAAAGTTTTAAAAAAGAGAGAAGAAAAATCACATGATCATATTAAGAGATGCAGGAAAGCATTTGACAAAATCCAACACCCTTTCATAAAAAAAATTCTCAGTAAACTAGGCATAGAGGGGAACTTTCTCAATTTGATAAAAACTACAAAAAGAAATCTATAGCTAACATCATACTTAGTGGTGACAGACACGAAGCTTTCGCACTAAGATTAGTTACAAGCAAGGATGTCCCCTCTTACCACTCCTTTTCAACATCATCTTGGAAGTCCTTGCTAGTGCAATAGGACAAGCAAAGGAAGTTAAACATATACAGATTGAGAAGGAAGACATAAAATTTTGTTCACAGATGACATGATCATCTATGTAGAAAATCCAAAAGAATCAACAAAAAGCTCCTTGAACTAATGAGCTATTATAGCAAGGTTGTAGGATACAAGGTTAAAACACAAAAGTCAACTGCTTTTCTATATACTAACAGTGAATAAGTGGAATTTGAAATTAAAAACACAATGCCATTTACATTAGCACCCCCCAAAATGAAATACTTAGGTATAAATGTAACAAAATATGTTCAAGATATGTATGAGGAAAACTGCAAACTCTGATGAACAAAATTAAAGAAGAACTAAATAAATGGAGAGATATTCCATTTCCGTGTTCATGGATAAAAAGACAATATTGTCAAGATGTTAGTTCTTCACAAATTAATCTATAGATTCAATGCATCCCAATAAAAATTCTAGCAAGTTATTTTACGGATATTGACAAACTAATTCTAAAGTTTTTGTGAGAGGCAAAGGACACTATGGAAGAAGAACCAAGTTGGAGGACTAACACTGCTCAACCTTAAGACTTACTATAAAGCTACACTAACCAAGACTGTACTTTTGGTAAAACAATAGATAAATAGATGAAACAGAATGGAGAGCCCAGGATTAGACCCCTATACATATAGCCAACTGATCTTTGGCAAAGGAGCAAAAATAGTCTCTTCAACAAATGATTTTGGAACAACTAAACATCCACATGCAGAAAAATGAACCTAGACACAGACCTTACTCCCTTCACGAAATTAACTCAAAATAGATCATAGGCCTAAATGTAAAATGCAAAACAATAAAACTCCTAGAAGTTAACATGGGAGAAAAGTTGGATATGGTGATGGCTTTTAAAGACACAACACCAAAGGCATTCATGAAAGAAATAATTGATAAGCTGCATTTCATTAAAATTAAAATTTTCTGTTCTGCAAAAGACAATATGGAGAGAATTAGAAGGCATGCCACAGACTAGGAGAAATATTTGCAAAAGACACATCTGATAAACAACTATTATCCAAAATATACAAAGAACTCTTAAAGCTCAACAATAAGAAAACAAACAACTCAAAAAATGGGTAATGGACCTTAACAGACACCTCACCAAAAAAGATATAGAGATGGCAAATAAGAATATGAAAACACACTCTATATTGTATGTCATCAAGGAAATGCAAATTCAAACAACAATGAGATACTACTACACACTTATTAGAATGGCCTAAATCCAGAGCACTGACAACACCAAACGCTGGTGAGGATGTGAGCAACAGAAAGTCTTATACGTTGCTGGTGGGAATACAAAATGGTACAGCTACTTTGGAAGACAGTTTGGTATTTTCCGACAAATGTACTCTTACCGCATCCAGCAATTCTGCTTCTTGATATTTATCCAGAGGAGTTGAAAACTTACATTCACACAAAAAACTGCCTAAAGTTGTTTAGAGCAGCTTTATGCATAGTTGCCAAAACCTGGAAGCAACAACCAAGATGTCCTTCGGTAGGTGAATAGATAAATACTCGCAAACTGCTGGTACATCTAGACAATACAATATTATTCAGAGCTAAAAAGAAATGAGTTATCAAACCACAGAAAGACATGGAGGAATCTTAAATGCATATTACTAAGTGAATGAAACCAATCTGACAAGGCTTTATATTGTATGATTACAACAATATGATGTCCTAGAAAAGGCAAAACAATGGAGACAAAAAGATCAGAAGTTACAGGGGGGAGGGAGGATGAAAAGGCAGAGCACAGAGGATTTTTAGGGCAGTGAAAATACTCTGTATGATATTATAATGATGGATACATGTCAGTATACATTTGTCAAAGCCCATAGAACGTACAATACCAAGAGTGAACTCTAATGTAAACGATGGATTTTGGGTGATGATGATGTGTCAGTAATTAATGTACCGTCTGGTGAGTGGTGCTGATAATGAGGGCGGCTATGCATGGGTGGAGGCTTATTTCCTAATCAAAACTGAATCTTTTTGATATGCATAACCTCTTGAGCATAAAAATCCCAGTGGAAAATTGACGCCTTGGCCCACCAGCCCAGTGTTCCGCCAGTGACACCAAGGGTCATTTTATGGGAGAACAGAATGGTATCTACTTAAAAGATTATAACCTTATTTTGAAATGATGGCTTTTATAATTTTCTACGTATCGATCAGCATAACTTACTGGCATTTCCCTCTGACAATGCATTAATTACTGTTGATCTTTGCTCTGTCTGTGGTCCTAGGTTGGTTCATTCTGGCTCTGGATGTCGATCGCCCTCACTTGGATCTGACCTTACGTTTGCTACCAGGACAGGGTCTCGGCAGGGCATCGAGATGCATCTCTTCAGGGTGGAGACACATCGGGATCTGTCCACCTGGACCAGGGTACTTGTTCAGGGCTGCCATGCTGCTGCTGAGCTGATCAAGGAAGTGTCTCTAGGTATACAGCCTGCCATCTCATTTCTAATAGTAATACATGGAACTGTTACACGTGCTTTGTTTGAAAGTAAAAACCATTGTCGTGTGTGCCAGACATAAAAATGTTCTGAAATACGGCAGCTTAGAGTGATCATGATGGAAAAAACACCTGGTTTCTCTGTTTCAGTAGCAAAGTTTTCCTAGGCCTTGTACATGGCTATGAACACATTCGTAAAACCCTGTGTTCAGGGGGCGGCCAGTTAGCTCAGTTGGTTAGAACACGGTGCTCTTAACAACAAGGTTGCCGGTTCGATCCCCACATGGGCCACTGTGAGCTGCACCCTCCACAACTAGATTGAAACAACTATTTGACTTGGAGCTGATGGTTCCTGGAAAAACACACTTAAAATAAATAAAAAGTTAAAAAAAAAAAAAAAAAAAACTAGAGAAAAAAGAAATGCTTTTTTAAAACAAAAACAAAAACAAAAAAACCCCTGTGTTCAAGATGACAGTTTTACTGTTCCATCATTTTCATCTGTATTTAGTAGTGGAAGGACTCATTTACTAAGTACTAGATGCTTTGACCCTCTAGTTAAGAAGGTTTGGAATCTAAGATGTGGATAGACGTCCTTAAAATAAGAGCATCTGCAAAGCTTATGGGAATAGAAAAATAAAGAATTTGGAATAGGAATTTCTTTTCAAAAGTTTGAAAATGTGTGCCTAATACCGAAATACACATCTAGAGGAAATAAGCCTGGTTGTCTCTTTCCATTCTTGAAGCGCCCTCTTGTGGCTAGTCTGCGTGACTTTGGGGGTATGGTTCCAGATGTATGTATTTGTGTGTATGTATTGTGTACTATATATATGTATAGATATTTCCAGATTGCTTTTCATTTTAACAGGAACACAGAATAGTCAAAATTAAGATACAATTACAGTTTCTAATATGGTTTGAATTACTTTGAGTACCTTGGTTGTAAATTGGTTTAATTTTGCTTCTTTTATCTATGACTTTATTTTATAAACCTAGTTTTAACAGAATTGATATAAAAAGAGAAAATCTTTCAAGAGCAGAATGTCTTGTGATTCATCTTTCTTTCAGTTGCTTTTTGAAAGTAAGGGAGCTCCACGGGCAGCATGTCTGCGGCTGTCCAGTTGTTTTTTGTTTGTTTGTTTGTTTTTAAGGAGGGCGCTGCTCACAAGTGACCCATGCGGGGAATGAACCAGCAACCTTGGTGCTACCACCACCATGCTCTAACCAACTGAGCTAACCTGCCACCCCTCCGTGGGCAGCATTTTTATGGGCCATTATCTAACAGTGGCCCAGGGACAGTTTTTTTCCAATGTTGTCAGAATGACAACATTTCTTTATCTGTTTAGGTCCTGCTCGGTATTTCCTCACAACCACAATGATGATTCAAGTACTGACCCCAGTCACTAGTAAGAACCCACCATGGACTCTGACCAAAGCCACTGCACCCACACTGTCTTTCTCACTTGTTTCTCTCCTGCTTGTTTTCTCTGTTGAGTAGTTGGTCACCACGTTAAGGCTGTGGGGGCTCTGGTTTTGCTCTTGGCCGCAGAATGTGCTTTCTTGGATGGGCAAGTCCTCAATGTGCAGGTGTGCGATGCTCCGTGTGCCTGAGGGAGCCAAAGGGGGCAGGGCAGCGCACTCGTCAGGGCATCTGAGGGGCATCCTATCTGCTCCAAGGATCCGGAGAGACATGCTTCCCAAAACAAGTGTGCAACTGGATTTTTCACATTGTTTAGTTTCGTGTTGTTTCTTGAGTGTCTGGCAGCTAAACTTCACGTTGCAGGAGATCGAACTCTATCCAGTCTCTGGCTCACAGTTTGAATGCAGATGGCTTGAGGAGAGGGAGAATAAGGACTGGCTGGCTCCTTGTGCTTTTAAATAGACAAAAGAAACATATTTTTAGGTAATTTTGAACTTTTTTGTTCTCATTCACAGCTGTATTTTAATGTGACTTTGGTAATACTTTCATTTCCACAATTCAGGTCAACTGATATACTATACCTATTAGTCACTTATTTAGAGCTGTGCCAGATATATTAAACTGGCTGAAGGTAAGTGCTTTGATGAGAGCCAGAGTTTCTTTAAAGCATGTGTGTGTTTGTGTGTGTGTGTGTGTGTATACAAACGTACGTACGCACTAATGTGTGCACACACTTAGTCTATTATGTCTTATTGTGCACATGTGTATGCTTGGTGTGCACATACACATACACGTGTACACACATACCTAAGGCAGTGTATCCTTCAGATACATGTTACCACCTTCTGTTAAATTGTTGGGAGATTCAGAATAATTGTGGCACGTTGTGATATTCGTGGCCTAAAAAAAGTCAGGAAGTTGACAAAAAGAAATCAATTAAGCTCTATTTCTTGTCTCTTACGTGTTTTGGTTATAGTTTATCCTTTCAGAAAAATTCCAGTGACTACCTACAAGATTTGACTAGTGAATGCAACACGTGATGTTCATGATGTTGATTTAGTGTTAAACTTGATTAGATTATAGTTATAGTAGAATTGGTCAGTGGTTCTTCTGGTACACAAGGGCTTTTTCCTTCTAGCAAATATGAACTTCAAGGTGACTAAGCAGAGAATGCAGTTAACTCCCTCAGGTACATAAAACCATATTCCATTTGTCACAGGAATTGAAAATATGAAAATACATGTAGTTGTTTGAACTTTAATAAGTATGCTTTTAAACGCTTAATTTCACTATACTAATTACTCAAGCTATTAAAGTTTTTAAATCTAACAAGAACTTTATGAAGGTACTTTATATTTCTGTAGCTTCGGTGGTATGAAGACTTAAGCAGTAGATATAGGTAAGAGTTATGGTAATAAATATGCAGAAAATCTGCAAGAGGAGAAATACGGACATTTAAAGGTAATTTATATTGTTAGCATGCATGAGGAAAGAGTTTGTTCCAACCGTGTTCTCAATTTCTGATAAATTCTCTTGAATCCATTTTTATTCATCTACTCAGCAAATACTGACTGAGCGTATTCTCCATGCTTTTACTGGCTATACTAAAATAAATAAGGTACTCCTAGCCCATGCGTTTGAAGTAGGAAAGACAGAATCAGAAAGAATAATAGATACGTGTCAGGGTTGTTATAAGTCATGAATGAGATACATGTTATCTCATCTGAACACACAACTCTCTAAGGCAAGTTTTATTACCTCCATTTTCAAGATGAAGGAACTGGGATTCGTGTGGCTAGGATTTGATGTCTGACTCCAAAATCAGTGTCTCAAGCCCCTGCATTCCCCCTCTAAATGACTCATGCCTATGGCCAGATTAAACTCCTGGAGGACATATTATTAGTTTCTCTTAATTCATTAAACCAACAAATATTTACTGAGTAGTTTATTATTTACAAAGCTCTGTAATGAGGGAAATAAAAAATGAATAAGGCCTATTTCATGTCTTTGACCAAATATTAGCTATAAGAAAGGAATATAGTGTCACGTTCTTCTTTGTACCATGGGTGTGATGAGCCAGTTGGTTGTACCTGATGGACTGTTTTCCTGTGTGCAGTAATAGAACGTTGCCCCACACTTCCTCTGAGAGAGTCTTGGGCAGTCAGGCCAGGTTGCACCTCCAAAGTCCACTCCCTTATGGATTGTTCTGGAATACCCAGAGGAGCCCACACCATACTGCAGCTGCTGAAGGGTCTTGCTGGAGCTTTTGGAGCCCCCCAGAGTCCTCCTACCAAGTAACTGGCCCCAGAGTAGCAGAAACAGGATTTGCAGCATCACATTTCTTTGACGTAGGGTCTTTGTCTTTCATGATACACTGATAACCACCAGCAGTCTCATTGAAAAAGACACAAAGTAGAAAACATAGGTTGTATTGACCAGTTTTCATCTTGGTGTAACCCTAATAGAGTTATTATTAGTTAATGAGACTTATTTTCTCTTAGCTTTAAATTTTTGTTTTACTATTAGGGAGCTGCTTTGAAAGTTATCTTTAATGTATGTCATTACACTCAACTGTATCCTTGTGGTTTGAAAAAGCCAATGCCCCTTCCACTTAGCAGATTGTAAAGTAGTAGAGCAGAGGGAAACCAGGACAGGTGGGAACAGTAAGTGTCATGGAAGCCAAAGGAAGACAATTTCAAGGAGAGGACTGGTCAGCAGGGTTAAATGTATCAGTTGGGATGATTTAGGCTGAAAGAAACATAAAATTCCCTCTAAAGCTAGATTAAACATTAAAGAAATAGATTCTCTTACATAACAGAGAGAGCGAGAGAGAGAGAGAGAGAGAGAGCAAAAGAGGCGTGGGGTGGTGTTTTCTCTTCCTAGTCACAGTTCTTTTCAATCTCAGCCAGTTTAGTTCATAGGCACAACCCGGACCAATGCCAGTCACCAGGGGAAAGCCAGGATGATAGGCCCAGAAGCTGTCTACCCTGGAAGTTTAGGTCACCCCCTCTGTGAAACACATTAAGAGAAAGTAGACACCTGAATAGAATTGGGGTTTGGCTGTAAAGGAAGAATGAAGACATAGAAGCTGGGTGAACAGCCAGCAATGATTGAGAGAGGGCTGAAGAAGCCGGTTGGATTTAGCAACCTGGAGATAATTGGTGCCCTTGGGGAGAGACGCTTGGTGGTGTGATGGCAGATTGCAGAGGGCTGAGGATTGAATGCGAGGTGAAACAAGGATAAATTGAGTGTAGACAGCTTTTTCAAGAAGTTTTGCTGTGAAGAGGAGGAGAGGGGACTGGTAGAAAGAAGAAGGTAAGGTGTTGAGTATTGGCATGTCTTTTAATAATGAGAGATACTTGAATATTTTAAAAAGTTAATGGAAGGGATCTGATTTAGAGGGAGATGTTGGAAATCGCAAGTAAAAGAAGGAATAATCAGACCTGTACAGTATCTGAGAAGGTGGGAGTGGATGAAATCCAAAGGTGGAGGGATTGGCCTTAGCCTGGAAGAGGGACAGATGGGAGAGAGGAGAGGATGGGTGGAGCCGTCCATCTACTCTTAGCTGTTGAAGTGGGCGTTGCCTTTTACTCCCGAGTCATTTTTGCCATAGACATTCCTGGCTTTTACTCCATCCCTAACTCCAAGTGCAATTACATGCTACATTTATGTTGTTTGGATTTTTAAAGTTATATCATACTTGTATAGCAGGAAAAACAGTTTTTAATTTTTTGCCTAAGGGACCGTCAGTTAGTCCCATGCACCAAAACCATCACTGTAAGAATTTTGCAATATAGTATTATTGAGAAGCTGGGAGAAATATTAGAATTTTAGTTTGAGGATTTCCTGTGAAGTCTAGGGCTGAAAATAATGGATTGTGCTGGGGCCCAAATATTGACTCTTGTCCCGGTCCCAATGTTTTTATTTGCCCAACTAAGTAAGGGTACTGTAATCATCAGGAATTAAAAAACAGGTATCAATGCTCTAAATCGGTGGTTCTCAACCCCACCTGCACAGTGGGATAACCTGGAGCACTTTTTAATAATACTGATGTCCAAGTTGTACCTCCATGGGGTTTTAATTCGGTTGACTAGGGCATTGAAAGGTCCACAGATTATTTGGAACTTCAATGGGTTGAGAACCACTACTCTAGATTTTCCAATGAAAAACAGAATAATTTATATTATCAAGCAGTCAAAACTATATTATTAGTTAAAAGTAAATGGATATATACAACTCTGAATATACTAAAAACCATCGTGTTGTATACTTTAAATGGGTGAATTGTAAAGTGTGTGAATTATATATCAACAAAGCTATTATTAAAAAGAAATTAGTATAATAATTGAAGCCTTGAAGGTGAAGTCAGAAAAATTTTCAAGTGTAGATTTAATTCATGATACAGGGACATTCTCATCTGAGAACTTTGTTTAGAATGATTGATCTTGGACGAGTACATGTGGTAAACTGGAGATTCCTGGTTTGATGAGGTTGGTCTGCACGTAGGCCTTGCTCCCGGAGCACCTCTCGCTCCTTCCCTGATCACCACCTCATCCCAGACCCCGGCCCCAGGGTGTGGGTGGGTATGGAAGTAGGTCTCAGGGATGAGATGAATCTTAGACAAGATAGGAAGATGTCTGTTTAACATATTACTTGGTAACCAATTTTACAAAAAAACAAAAACCCTGAAAGTTTATTGTTTTAATTTTTTTCCTTTTATATATATATATATATATATATATATATATATATATATATATATATATTGGGGAAGGGGAACAGGACTTTATTGGGGAACAGTGTGTACTTCCAGGCCTTTCTTCCAAGTCAAGTTGTTATCCTTTCAATCTTAGTTGTGGAGGGTGCCGTTCAGCTTCAAGTTGTTGTCCTTTCAGTCTTAGTTGTGGAGGGCGCAGCTCAGCTCCAGGTCCAGTTGCCGTTGATAGTTGCAGGGGGCACAGCCCACCATCCCTTGCGGGACTTGAGGAGTTGAACCAGCAACCTTGTGGTTGAGAGCCCACTGGCCCATGTGGGAATCCAATCGGCAGCCTTCGGAGTTAGGAGCATGGAGCTCCAACCGCCTGAGCCACCGGGCCAGCCCTTTTTTTCCTTTTTTTGTTGTTGTTGTTTTTGTTTCTTTTGATTTATAGCTGAGTTCAAGTCTAAAGTACTTCTAGTTAAAATCTGAATTACTTCAACAAAGTGGCCATTATTGTTATACTTTTTCTTATTATTTAAGACTCAACTGAAGTACACCCTCTATTAGGGCTTTTCCACTTTCCCAGAGTAGCCTACACCCCTGTCCTCTATGCCCCCACATCCCACAGCGTTTCGTGCATCTGTTTATTATAGCACTTACTTCATTCTGTTGTATCCGTATCAACTTTTCTTTCTCACTTGTCTGAACAGAAACTGTCTTTTATTCAGCTCTATCTCCCAACACCTAACACAGTATCTGGCCCATAATAAGTGCTCAAAACATTTTAACCCCAGTATAGATTAGTTGTGATTACCTATCTGTCTACCCCAAAATATGAATAAATGAAATAATGAACAAACCAACCAACAAACTAAGACATAATTCACAATTCCACTCGATAGTGAGTCTTCATGTATATTTTCTCATTATTCTGGGTCCAGGCTCATGGAGTTGCTCTCCTTGTCCTCAGCTCTGCCTACACCAACCCACGTTGTACCCTACAAATGGAACACAAAGCACCCATTGCTGAGTGCTGAATGTTTATCTCCCTCCCTCGATTACCTCAAAAACTGTAGTGTTTTCCTTGCTTTTAAACTCAATATCTGATGTCCTGTGATCGTCCTTGAATGTTGCTATTATGTATCTTGTTATAGTTCTGATAACTCTGTTAGGCAAAATCAGTATATTAAATTTTTTACTGACTTATCTATAAATTGAGGTGGATTGTGTGCTTATAGCCACCCGGAAGGATTTTAGTTGAATCAAGATATCAGAATAGTTGTAATAAGCCACCTGGTCCAGCTCAGAGCTTTGCTAATATTAAGTTGGTGCAAAAGTAATTGTGGTTTAAAAGGTTAAAAATAATTGCAAAAACCGCAATTACTGTTGCACCATCCTGATAATTAGCCCCAGATCATATCTTACCAGAATAGGACCCATTGTTACAGATGCCTGCCTCTCTCTCTCTCTCTCTCTCTCTCTCTCTCTCTCTCTCTCTCTCTCTCATTAAATCTGAGTCAGAAGTTTATTTCTCTCTGGTTCTTTACTTCTGAGTTCTCTGAGGGTTAGGGTATCAGGAACTTAATCATCAAATCACTGTTGCCTCAACTGTTTTTATCTACTATTTGGGGAGAAGCCATTTAACTAAGACTATTAGGCACAAAATTTGCATGGCCAGTTCCTAATCTCATTCAAAATTATCTGGTATTATTTAAAAGTTTTAAACTAAAACAAACTCAATTCTAGGCCTAAACATATTCAGTGTGACTTTTACTTCTCTTCAAAGTTGAGATAATCATAAATAATACTGTTTTTTTTTTAAGTAACACACAGAGACACTGACATTTGCTTTCCTTTCCTGCCCTTCTGAGGAGAAACAATGCTAAACAGAACATTTAAGAAACCTCTTCCATGACAGGCTTGTTGGGGGGTTAATGGCTTGCCTTTGCTAGTTGTGATCGTGTGACCTTGCTCCACTGGTGACACTCCTACAGGCAGAGATACTCGCCCGCCTGCCCGCACCTTCTCCAGCCAGTGCTACAAGGACTTGGGTGGATCCTTGTTCTTTGAGCTTTTCTTTTCTGGACTAGAACTGACCCCTCTATTCTCATCAGACCTGAACATCCTTCACTATTGAATAGCTTCAAGGATGTTAATAGAATAACATTCCCTTGAAAACTGTACCTTGGTTGCCTTGATTGGGATCTGTCTGTTCTTTCTCCAACTCCCTCAGCTGTTCATTAGAGATTATTACATTGGATTACTTCTACAGGCAGTTAATTTTATCCATGTTTCTCCCCAGGGTTCCTTTTCTGAGGGTAACTACTATTTCACAGTCCATTGTTCAGAACTCTTCTTCGAGTGGTTCTGAGAAGGCACACTGCCAATATTTAAGTTACTCTTTTTCCTTATTTCCTAAACACACCAGCTTTTTTGGCTAATTGAATGTGTTTGCATGTCCAGTGAAAGAATTGGTCTGGGTGTGAAGACTTGCTTGTTAGGGAGTCATTCCTTCTATTTAAAGTGACCAAGCATAGCTGGACTCGGAATCTTTAGGGGATTCTCAGTTCATCTCTCAGAGGGCTTTAATTCCCAGGTCTCAGAGAGTCTTTCACAGCCCCTGTCCTAACAACAAAACTGCTCAAACATTAGTGAAACGGACATCACCCGTCTTGATGATCAAAATTTTTTTGTACTATTAATTCAGATGTATCCTTTGAATTTTATCTTTGATAGGACTGACAGTATGACTTTTGCTAACTCTAACCTTTATCTTGGATAACCATTATCTTTGTTCTTTTCCCAAATACCAGCCAAACCCTGTAAGACATCTCCCCTGCCCCCTGTGGTTGTGCCTTCTTCTTGCCCACTTGAAACCTCCGTATTCCTCTCTGCCTATCCAGTTTAATCTGTTCTTTAGGGCCTATCTGAAATCCCATCTCCTCCAGGAAACCTTCCCTTGACTTTGGCCTGATTTAGTTTGCTGTTTAGTCATGTTCTCTACATTCTTCCTTACACAGGTAGGGGTTTCATGTTTACGCCTAACCATTTATGAGGCCTTGAGAGCAGGGACCGTGCCTCTTACTTCTCCAGCACCCGCACAGGCTGTTCACTGAATACTCGCTGAACTGAACTGAATCAGATCAGATGCCAAGGAGAAATATGGTCATTTCTTCCTTTTCTCAATTAAAATATCGAGTGACCAGAACAAAACTCACTTTAGGAGAGGTTCCAGATAGGTTAGGTATCACACCCATTCTCAAGAAAAGATTCTGTTCCCTTTTTTGAAGTCAAAAGAATCCTTTTCCACTTGATAACTGAAGTAGGAACTTTATTAATGTTTTTGCTTGTCTTCTACAGGCTGCACTTTAAATGGCCAAGAGATAAGACTTACTGTCCACTATGAAAATGGGTTCACGATCTCCAGGGAAAATGGAAGTTCTAGCAGCATCTTGTACCGCTACCCCTTTGAAAGGCTGAAAATGTCTGCAGACGATGGCATCAGAAATCTGTATCTGGATTTTGGTGGTCCTGAGGGAGAACTGGTAAGAGAGTTTCTGAAAAACATGTTTATTCTAATAGGTATTCTCTTTCTTTCTTATAGCTTCTTACCTCTTGTATAGACAATTATGGACTAATATTCCATTTTTCATTTTTGCCAGGAAACTGTTCTTCAGTTTTCAAGATGCATTGGGTTTGGGGTTTTTTTTTGTTTTGTTTTATTTCTTTTCCCCACATTAGGAAATTATGCCCTTTTTAAAAAAAAATTTGTTTGAATCTTAGAAAGAAAAAATAGATAGCCCTTTTAAGAAATAGGCTTTTATAAAAAATAAGATATTAGGTACTTAACATATTAAACACAATAAATTCTATCCATTGCTGTTATCAGCAGTTTGTTGGGATGAAAATTAAAAGTAATAGAGCAACTTGGTTGCTACAGAAATTCTGCTGATCAGAAAAAAAGATGCAGATATATATCCACACAGCCATCATCTTTTTTGACTTCCTTGTCCCTTAAAGGAAATACCAACAGGTATTCATGATTCTCCTCAGAGAACTAGAGAAGTGTGTTGAGTATACTTCAGAAATCATAAATTATGGAAAAGGGTAAAACAGTGCCTTTGATCTCTGATCAATATTGAGCCAGTCGTTCAAGTCTTAACATACGTGAAATCTTATGTCCGTTGACACAGTCACAATAGGTGTAATTTGGAAAAAGGAATTTTGAAAATTTAGAACTGAAGAATATCTTAGAGACAACATAGTTCAACCTCCAAATGAGAAAACTGTGGCTAGAGATCTTATTTTAAATGATAAACCTTTAGGAGACTATGGCTAGGCCATGGACCAAGGCTTTCAACAGCCTGAAGCATTAGAGGGAGTTAAATACTTCTGCCTATTAAATTGACCAGTTATTAATTGCCATTTAGCAAGCAAGGTATTACATTATTCCTGGCAATTACATATTTTTAATCCTGCTTTATATTTAATAAATACATAAATATTTTTATATTAAAATATGTATTTATATATGTCAAATATAAATATTTCTATTTAATATATATAAAGTTTAGTGATGCCTTTAGTGCTCTATAATTTATATTCTTCACAAAGTTGTGTCTGGTGCCAGCTGTCCAAAGTAGAGCCCTGTGCTGAGGAAGGTAGAAGCAGTGCTCCTAACTGACCTCAAGAGTTGTCGTTCCCACCACAACCTATAAGGGTGTCAAAACTCACACCCATACATGGTCACACTTCAGATGAGTTTATTGTGGTTCCCACTCAGGAAAATAACTACACTTCATGGTGTCCACATAGGATATTCCTTCCTTTTACGTCCTCTACTTTTTCATTCTTCCTACCAGGCGTGGTGGAACCCAGTATACCACCAGCCCTCTCCTAACTGTTGATGTGAAACCTCACGTTCATGTGTAATTATGACTTGGAACAACCTGACTTGAGAGTACTTTCATCTGTGGCTTCAAGTCCCGTAGAGTTTCTGTAGCTCTGGCACATTGTTTACCCAGGTTCTTTTTACAAAGTAGAACATCACATCTCAGTTTGTTTATTTTGCATGTTTATTAAAGCATCTGTATATGGCAATGATAATTAATGTCCTTTCTTCACAGACCGTGGACCTGCACTCTTGTCCGAAGCCAATTGTATTTGTGTTACACACGTTCTTGTCGGCCAAAGTCACTCGCATGGGACTGCTTGTATGAGCAGCAAAAAGTCGGAAAAGAGCCTTGAATGTCACATGAAGTATTTCCACCTCAAAAAAAAAAAAAAAAAGCACAAAAAGAAAGCTCTTTGCTCTCTCCTCCAGCACAGTGCCTTGACGAGGACCTGCAAATCACTGCTGACCCGTAACCATGTTCAAAGAAGAGCCTGCCTTTCACAAGCTACCTTGGCCAGAAATTCTAGGACTCTGATAAGCTCCAAAATGAAGCTGTCGATGTATTGTCTAGTTTCCTCACGTGGTTTCTGAGTAATTCAGTTTATTCCCTTATTAAGAAGGGTGTCTCATTGTTTTTCTTTTTGGACATAGTCAAATGTCCAAGAGTTGTTTTCTTTGTCTTCTTCCTATAGGATTTATTTCAGACTTAGCCTTGATCTCTCATTTAGGACGACTATCTCTTCCTAGGTGCTACTTTACAGCAGCCTGTGCTTCTTGGTTATTCCAAATAGGTTGTACATTTTGTTGCATTTGTTGTCTTCTCTTGCTCCTTCCACCCTACGAAGTCCTCGAGTTGCATCACCAAAGCGTTCTTCCATTTGTCCTGGCTCTGGCGACATCCCCCCCACCTCCACCCCCATGCCCCCTGCCATCACAAGTGCTACCTGTAGGACTTAGAACTTGCAAAATTTGATTTGCCTTGCCTTCCACTCCTTTTCTAGTGGTGACCAAGTTGAAAAGCAAATTGGAAACTATTGCTTTGAAAGAAAAGTTTTGCTTGTTTTAGGGTTTTCTGATTTTATCTTTGTAGGAGCCAGGGGATGTTATAAGATTTATTTTAAAAGAAAATCCTCATTTTAGCCTAAGCTATTTTTTACTGCTTAACCAAATGTGCCTTTGGTTAGGGTTAGTGGAGATTTATTGGTCACTATTCGAATAACTGGACATCACTGCCATTCCAGGAAGATCATCTATCCTAGTTTGGAAGAATAGTCTTTGAGGGGGATTCCCTTAGTGGTATCTTTTCTAGTGGGCAGATAACTTGGAGGAAGATAAATGCTGGAGAGCAAGCTTGTTTAGAATTTGTGGGTGAAGCTAGCTTTGCAGCACAAACAACACGTCGAGTTGCTTTTGGCTCTGTGCACCCACATAGGATCCTGGGCCTGGCCCTCTCCCTCTGGCAGCAGAGTGGCATGGACAAGTAGCTGCTAATTCAAGACTCAGTGTTGGCTTATTGATGCATCCTACAGCGCACAGGGTGACGAGACCATGGGACAACTACCTGGGTTTTGCTCAGCATTGCCAGATGTCATCATTGGGTCATAGTAGCAGTAAGTTTGCTAATTTTTGTGGTGTCGGAGAACACATTCAGCTTGTTATTTCTAATTATGAAGGAGGTATATATCTGAAAACATTTAAAATAGTGTAATAGCTATATAAAATGTCAAAATTAGCACGGTCCTGGAACTGAAAGGAAAGGTAATATTGGCTTGTATGTTCTCTGTGCTCTCTGAAGAAAGATCTAGGAATAGGTCTCATTTACTAGATTTATCAGGAGTGCCATAAGAGGATGTGAACACTACAGAGGGTGGAAGAGGGTAGCACTCCAAATAGGAAAATAAAACACAACAATACATGCAAAACATGAGCTATTTGTTTTGAGTGCAAACTGACACGTGGGACGTGTGACAGAGCAGACTCGTGAGCAGAGAGTTCTAGTCAGACATTGTACCCCCGTTGTCTTCCCTCTGTCCATCAGTCAGTCCTCCTCGGCTGTGTACAGTGAGGTTAACCACGTGCAGAGGCCAGGGAGAGATGTCTGTTTTCCCCCAGCTCCGGTCTCAAAAATGAATTGTCTGATCCACTTAAAACTGGAAATTGAATCTAGACTAGAATATGCTTTTCAGGAGCTTTTATGTTTTGAAAATTCATATACCTATATTTGGTTCTGTCTAGAAAAGTTTTCAAGTCATGGAAGAAAAAAAATATCTTGAAGGTCCAGCTATGATTTCTGGAAGAAGAATTTCAACACATAATACCCTCAGATAAGGGACTGTGACACTCTGCAGTGAGAGTAGTATTAATCTGAGAAGTTGAACGACGCAGTCACAGACGTTTGCAGCAAAGCCATTTGATTGAGGTTGTCTGTGTCAGTATGAAAGGCTAAGCCACTTAAAAGATTTTCAGGGGGATCTTTGAACCCCCTCATTAGTTATATGAAAAAGATCTGTAAAAAAGGTGTGATTAAAATGTGGGCGGGAGAGGTAAGGCGTGCGTGCATTTCAGTTCATTTTGCTCAAGCTTAAACTGTCATGTATAGAACCAAGGTCCGCAGGGTTTTTAATGTCTTTTGAGTCTTGATATGGAATGAAATTGTATGAGAGGTTTCCTTTGACCACTGGCACCCCCAAGAGCAAGAGCCCTTCAGCTGCTCGTTTAACATATTTCAAGAGCTTTCCAATCGTGGAACAACCAGGTTGTTCTTCAGTTAATGTGTTTGTGGGATTTTCAAACCACAAATGAAGTACTTTTTATAAATGAGACAGCCTTCATAAATATGGACATATTTTCAATCCATGGTTGGGAATCTGTGCTTGATGAGGGCTGACTGTATGCATTGCTCTGCGTCATTGTACATAAGGGACTTGAGCATCCGTGGAGTTTGGTATCCGTGGGGGTTCCTGGAGCCAATCCCCCACGGACACCAAGGGATGACTGTAGTTAGTTCTTGGGGAGTCAGAAGTTAAACGGATTTTCGACTGAGCAGGGAGTCGACAGCCTTTGTCCCCATGTTGTTCAAGGGTCAACTTGTATTTTGTATTTAGATGCCAAAATATGGCAAATTATTTTCAAATGACAACTAAAAATGGGCATTTTTGATATTTTACATCTTTTATAGAACAGTTAACTTTTCATTTCTTTTTCATTTTGAATTAGGAAAATGGTTGAGTGTGTTGTGGGCTTCCATGTGTAGAATGTAAAGGAATTGCAGAGTAGTGTCCCCTCATTTCGATGGACCACGTCCTGTGCCCCAAGACCTGGGGCTCAGATATCTTCTCCATATTCCACACAGATGCCTCTAAAAAAAAGGCTCAGTTATTATTTTTCTGAAAAAGGTAAGTCCTTTCCTGAAGTCGTCAAATGAACCTTACCTGGAAGTTAGTATCTAATATTTTATATGAAGAAATACTTTAATGTATGTTTATACAGTATTTATTAGATAGTTGTAACTGTAAACTCACCTACCTAGTAGACAGAGTTTCAGGTTAAATATTGGGACACGTACAGGCAATCAAAACTATTACTTTAACTGTCATTCACCTATTTCAAAGCCATGTATTAGCACTTTTTAGGCAAGTAAACTCTAATAGTGCCTGTTTTATCATCTGTAGATTGAAAATTATTGCATGGCAGGAGAGATTGAATTATTTATTTCTTATATTTTTATAAGTGGAAAAATCTCTAACCAACAAATGATTAAAGTTGTTACTGATTATTTGTTTTGTTGACTTGTCCTCCTAAGCAGAATGGTAACAGTTTTCTTTCAGCTGATTAAATGCACTTAGCTAATAAACCAAAATGTATTCTTTCAAAAAAAATTAAGCTGTGTGGAATCTGGACAAGATTATGTTTCTCCCCCCAAAAAAACAGGTTTCACTGTAAATGGTTTTGATGGACAAAAGTGTGACCACTTTTGAGAAAAGGTTATGATAGAATTTTTTATTTTTTATTTTGTGAGAACCTCCAGGTCTTCTTGTTTAATTTATATGCATGTGGATATATTTGTATGTTTTCAAAAACATAGAAGAATCTCCATATTTTTTAAAGCAAATTATCTTGTAAGCTGCTATGCAAATTCTATTAAAAGCCCTACCTACCTAAAGAATTAAACCTTTTTGAAGCTTTCAGGGAAGACCTGTAGACTTAAGCACTTTCTCTGCTTTTTTGTATCTTATCTTGGACACTTAGGCTGAATTATGTTATTTTCACTGGTTATAAGCTATTGATTGTACATAATATTTAAACCATCCAAATATCCAGTACACATTTCCATGTCACTGCCATCCATTAGTGATAATCACGAGTGAAATGGCTGGTTAGAAAGCCAAAGCTTGTATTTTTTCAATCCCTAATGAAGAAGTAAAATGCCAGATCTCTTTGTTCTCAACAACATAGTGTTCTGGTCTGATTTGAATATCTGTGTAAGAAAAGAGACTTATTTAAATTTGGGATGCTGCTTAAAGTTGAATTTGACTATAGTCATATTCATTCTGTTTATGTATCTTTATCAGGTATATTATGTGTCAGGTGGTATTATAGTCTACCTTGAGTTTGAAAATTTCTTTTAGTTAAATTTGAATTGTTATAATGGCTCCTTGAAGATGAAAGCAGAGGAATTTGCCGTCTGTTGCCATTCTCTCTGTGTCCCTATTTTAATTGCTTGGAAATCTAGAATTATTTTGGCTTTCCACATACCGTCTTTAAAAATCGACAGCAGCAGTCTTCCCCCTCCATCTCCCCTTTTTAAGCCGTATCTTTCACTGTGGTGGGTGTATAGACACTTGATAAATGTGTGATGATAACAGTCCTAAAATAATTACGCTTTATATCAGGATTAGGTTTTCTTGAGCAATATAGCTATTCCTATGGTATAAGGATATCAAGTGAAACTTATTTTATACCTGTAATAGACTACTTAAGTAGATGATTTGAAACCCTCTAAAAAAAACCATCTGGCAGTTAAATGATACAAGTTCATCCTATTAAAGGATTGAATTTCAAGTTATGGTAAGGTACAATAAATAGGCACATAAAGCACACGTCTGTGTCCTTGTCTGCTTGACACTACGTAGCAAAACTGCCAACTGGAAGAATGATTGTTATATGTTAACTTGAAAAAATATTTTAAAAATATTTCTTCTGTTGTTTCAAAACTGATAAACTTGAACTTAATCTCTTGCCATTTCTTATTCTTCCTTTCCACTTCAGGTGACTGAACCAAAACATATTCTGGTTTTTAAAATGAATCAAGGGGCAGCTGGTTAGCTCAGTTGGTTAGAGCACGATGCTCATAACACCAGGGTTGCCAGTTCGATCCCCGCATGGGTCACTGTGAGCTGCGCCCTCCACAACTAGATTGAAACAACTACCTGACTTGGAGATGATGGGTCCTGGAAAGACACACTTAAAAAAATAAATAAGAGTTTAAAAAAAGAAAAAAAAAGAATCTACATTTGAGGTAATGCCTAAATATGCCATTTGCAAATGATTGCTTGCTCTCTAATGATCATTTGGTTATATTCAACCAAAACCTACCATATGAACTGTAATCCTTGAATTGTCCCTAAGTAGATTGGTTGAAACTAAAAAGCTATAACAGAGAAATGATACTTCATTATATTGTGAGATGAGGTATCCTGATAGATTCTAATTTCTGAGTCCTCTACGTACCTTAGTCAGTTTCATAGTAATCTTAACCTCCATCCCATTGACACAAATGCTTTTTAGTTTTTGAGTCCGTTTTTATCCCAGTCACATACACATCCTTGGAACTTGACCCTTCTCTCACCTCTTCCAAAGTGATGGAAGTCTCTTATGAATAGACAAAAGGTTCTTTGGAGGCTTGGAGAAATTTTGAAATTACAGGACTAAATAATATATTAATTTTTACAGTCTTTCATCAAATAAGCATTTATTCATGTACATACAGTTCTTCACAGGCACTCTGAAGGGTCCAAAAGAAAGTTCTTGCCCTCAAGTAGCGCATAATCCATTACTTCTCAATCATGCCATGCCATCTATCAATCAGAGGTTAAGTAACCACTTCATAGTTTCACCAGAGTACACCTGAAGTTCTGCTCATCTGGCAAACTGCAAAATGTTTAAAAGGTTGCTTGGTCTTTGGTCCATGCCAGCATGAAAGAACTCCAAGAACATTTAAGTAGATTGGTCTTTTCATCATAATTTTTTTAATGCAAAATTGAGACTAGTTTGGGAAGGAGAACAGTGTAGAATATCCGTAGTAAGATAAAGAACAACAATTATGCTCTATTGCCCAAAGTGGATCAATGGAAAAGTCTTTTTAAAGAAATGCTGCTTTCAACTATAAACAGCAAAGCTAAATGTATATTTCATCTACTCCCTTCCCCTCCTCCCCCACCCACTTCTAAATTGTGCTGACCCATTCATTCCCACACTTAAACCCTTAAACATCTCATTTGCTGGAAATCCTGACACATGATAGATGGAGTGTTTCTTCATAAGGAGAGATCAAAATGAAGATATTTAAAACTTAGTAAAATTTCACTTATTCCAGAACACTCTGACATTCAAACTCAGTAAAAAGGGCACCTAAAGAAAATGAAAGGTTGATTGAATTTTTCTATACTTTTCATACAATAACAGTCCTTTTCTATCCAGCTTGCCTTCTGTTTATCACTAGGGTCAGCCTTTCAGGTGACATCCGTCATTATGCCCAGAAAGTACCTGAGCTATGTGATTGGAATGGCAGAGGGAACAGCATCTCATGGGCTCCTTTCCCTTTGTTTTCTAGAGTCCTGGAGTTGTGTGCCCAAGTTAGGTCATGCCTCCAGCGTCTTGGTCTTTAACCTACCCTTTGACAATCGGGTGCTAATGATTGTATATTGGAACCAGCACATAAGTATTGTCATGTGAGTGTCTGTTCCTTCTAGGTTGGAAGAAGTGCTCTCCTTTTATCTCAGTCCTGTTCAACTGGGTGTGAGTTACACTTTTTCACCTCTGTTTTGTAAATTAATAGAATTTGGGGGAGAGGATAGGATTAAAACTAAGTTTTGGATTGGCACAATCCATCTTGATGATGCTTTTCACAACTTACAGCAAATCTGCCCTTATCATAAGAACCAGTTTCATTTTTTTCCCCCCTCCAATATAGGACTCCAGTGTTGTGTTTACAGTCTGTTGAATAGGTTCAGCGTGATAAGACCTTGGTGCTCAAAGAATTGTTCCCCTTTTGGTATCAGACCCAAGGTCTTTTAGAAGACAACGTGGCAAACCACTACTTACAAAGGCCTATTTTGGCTAATCTGTGCAAACTCTGATTATACCCACTCGCTTGTATTCTGTCCCATGCAGTTTTCATTTTTGTTAAGTATTAAGACTTAGAAAGCTAGAATAATACTTCTACAAAGAATTAAAAGTATGTGGTGGTCTGTTTTTTTCCTTCTTTTTAGAACCTGGTATTTAAACAAGACTTTAAGTATTGTTTAAAATTTAAGTTCCAAATCTTCTGGCATCACCAGACTACCAAATCAAAACCCATGGCATAAAACAGGGCAGTACTTATGTTCTTTAAAAAAAAAAAAAAAAGCTTTATGTATGTGTACTCTATAAATACAAATGCATAGACAACACTTTCCCTTGAGTTGCATGTCAACATATAGCATTGTATATTACAATGAAAATTTGTAACTTAAGGGTATTATATATAAATACATATATACCTTTGTAACCTTTATATTGTAAATAAAAAAATTGCTTTTAGACTTGTAATTTTTCATTTTTTTATGTTAAAGTAGTTTCAAACCTACAGGAAAGTTTTAAGAACAGTACAAAGAACTCCTACTTCCCCTTTACCCAAATTTCCCAATTGTTAACATTTTACCATATTGGCTCCATTACCCTCTCTTGTCTTTTTCTGACATGATGCTCTCTCAGCCCTAAACTCTCTAGTGTGTACCTGCCAAACACAAGGACACTGCCCTGCCACCATACGGCTCTCCCAATTAAGAAACCAACATTCGTACAACACTACCACCCCATCCATCCACAGACCCCATTCAAATGGTACCAATGGTCCCAACAATGTTTTTTTCCTTTCTGGCACGAGATCCCATTCAGTATCACATGTCGCATTTGGTTGTCATGTCTCATCAGTCTCTTCTGGTGCCATTTTAAAGCAGATTTCGGGCAACTCCAAACTTAAAAACTCAGTTTTGGTTCTAGTTCCACCAGTGACTTTATGTGTGATGAGAGCTTTATCATACTTTGAATCACACAGAGGAGTGAGAGCAGAGACGGTTTCTCAGGAATCGTATTAGGAATCGTCAGTGTTCCGTTAATTTGGGTGTCAGTCACTCATTTTGCGTGATACCTCAGCAAAATTTGGCCTTGGTCCTGCCTCTCTAAAATGTTACTCAGTGAACCTAGTTTTTGTTCCTCCTCTTCCACACTCTCTCGGCCCCATCCAGGGTTCCTTAAGAAATTGTCAGGAACCTACTCCTTGACACGAGTTCTAGAACACTGGAATTCATATATTCTGATTTTATTAGGTTATATTAGCTAAGCAGTTGTTTGACTGGTCCAAGCTTGCGTTTACAACAAGTGCCAAATTCTCAGTATCAGAATCCAATCTAGAAAAGTGCTGTGCAAGAAAGGGCAAATAGAATTCTGCATTTGCAAGTCAATAATTTTCTAGCCAAAGTGTGGGAGCTGAGAATCTGATTTCTGCTTTGTGAGACAGTTAGAACATGAAGTTACTGATCTGATTCAGAATCATCAAGCCTAAACATACCCCATGTGCCAGCCCACAAATAACTTAGTGCCACTATTCCCTTCTCCCTTCTATTCCCCCATCCCCAGAAATGGCAACACCACTGCAGAACTAAGGGGTTCTCAGAGACTGTTTTCAAGCCATTGTCTAAGGAGAAAGTCAACATTGGATGACCAAGTGAGAGGGGAGGAGATCCCATTTCCTGCCATCAAAAGCAGCTACTCAGGACAGAGCTTCCTCTGGGGGGGAGCGTCCTCTGGGAAGCTCTGCCTGATAAGCAGGGTGATTGTATCTGGATGGCAGGCTCATGAAACACAGAAGCTAAGCAAGAGGTCCAAGAAAGCTGAGTAGGCAGAACAAAGAGAAGATGAACACCGCCAGTGGATCACAAACCCAGCCCTTGCTATGGGCTGAATTGTGCCCTGCCAAAATACATATGCTGAGCCCACCCCCAACACCTCAGATGTGACTGTATTTGGAGAAAGGGCCTTTGAAGAGCTGATTCAGCAGACCCTGTGAGGCACAGCAGAAGCGTGGCCATGGGTGAGCCAAGGAAAGAGTTCTCAGAAGAAACCAACACTGCTAAACACCTTGATCTTGGACTTCTAGCCTCCAGAACTGTGAGAAAATACATTTCTATTGTTTAAAGCCACCCATCTACAGTATTTTGTTATGGCAGCCCTAGCAAATGAATACAGTCCTCTTCTAATTGTAGAGACTTTTCATTTTAATTCCGTCTTCCAACTTGCGCAGCCCATCTCATGTATTAATTCTTAATTATTAATGCTCCCAGCAGATAGTAAATGAGTACCTATCTTGTGCCAGTCCCCTGGAAAATACCCAGCCCTGTCCTCTCAGTGATGCAAAAGGACAGTGACTGCCAGGTGCCATAACAGCAAATGAAAGTGTCCCCATTCAGTTCTGTCAGTGTCTGAAAGAGCAGAGTGTTCAGGGTAGAAGCTAAGAGGCCGTGACTTGGACGGTGTGTGCCTTCCCTTCTTACCCAGACTCATCAAAGGCCGTATCCTGCCACTCCCGTCATTATCCTGACTCGCGTCCACAGGGATGCTCAATACACTGGCTTTTTGGTTCTCGATCTCCGATGTGCGATGACGGCCCCTCACACCATCTCACCATTTCCCTGCTCCCTTGGTCACCCCCTGGACTGCATTATTGCTGAAACAGCCATTTCCGAAATCAGTACCTGAAGCATCCCTTTCCAGCATGCTCTCACTGTGACTATCCTTTAACATTTTAGGTCCTCAGTTAATCCATTGACTCTTCTCTCTATTCACCTCCCACCTTACCTGGCTGATTCCATAGCCGGCCATTGTAGTATAACACTAGCCAAGCTTGTGAATTCCCTTGCTGCTCTATTTTCATAGGAGCCACCTGGGTGAATCCCGCCATCTCCCTGCACATGAATAGCTGAGTACTGGGGAGAAAAATCCAAGGCAAATTGGTACCTCTATACATTTATAGAGGTTGCCAGCTTTTACCAGGTTTGCCCTTAACACTGATCACTGTTGGTTCACTTGAAATGATTTCAAACCATCTTTACTCTCCCCAAATTCCAGGCCTCCCAACTCCTCCCTCTGCAGCTTCTCTTCTAATTCACTGAGAAAATAGAAGCCACCCAAAGGTACTCTCCCAACTTCTTGTTACCATCCTTCCCTCACTCCTATAATGCCTAAAGCCAGTCCTGCCTATGCTTTGATCCCATTCCCATTAGCTAGTCTTCTTTACTAAATTCTTCCTATCAGTTTTTCAAACATGTTCAACTCTTCTCACATTGACAACCATCAAAAACTCCTTTCTGGACCCCACAACTGCAGCTATTGCTGTAGGCCTCCCTTTCTTTTCCCCAAACTTCTTGAATGAGTTGTGCCTTCTCATAGACTGTATTTCCTCACGACCCACTCACTGCCGGCCCACTGCAGTGTGGCTTCTGCCTCCATCACTTACCGAAACATCTCTGGCCGAGGTGGTCAGTGTCTTACCTTAGCTCATTAGGTGCTGTGCTCCCCTCGTCTAACCCACAGCTCTCTTGCCCCCTCCTCTGACTTCCAGGACACTCTTCTGGCTATCCTACCTCTCCAGCTCTTTCTGAGCTTTTGCAGGCTCATCCTCCTCTTGTCAGCCAACAAACCTCCAAGCTCTGTCCTAAACTCTCACCCTACACTCTCCTCTCCCCTTGGAGATCTTATTTGCACAGCTTCCATTCCCATCTATACCCAGATGTCTCCCAGCTGTGCATCTCCTGCCCTCATCTTTCTTCTGACTTCCAGATGCATACATGTGACATTTGACATTTCAAAGGCACCTCAAACTCATGCTATTTCTCACTCCTCCACATGCCAAAACATAGTCTTTGTCCAGTATTCCCCATCTCAGTAGCACCACCATTGGTCCAGGTGCTGAAGCCAGCAACCCAGACTCATCTCTGTCCCCTCCTGCCCCTTACCATACCTTATATCAAATCCATTCCCAAGTGCTTATAATTTATCTCCCAAAACCTCCCCATTCTGTGTGTGTCTCTCCAAACTTCTCCTAGTCCAAACTTCCCTCACTCTTCTGGACTACTGCAATAGCTTCATATAAAATAGCCACCTCATCCCTGCAAACTGTTCTGTATTCTAGGGCTAGAGTCATCTATCAAGAAAAAAAAAAAAGTTTCCCATTGTTCTTAGGATAAAACCCAAAATCTTGACCATAGCCAAACGTCCTGGCCCCTGCCCAACTCCCCACCATCAGTTCACATCAAACTTTGACTTACTCTCTTCTCTGGCTACAGTTAGCCTTCCTCCAGTTTCTTAAATTCTACCAGTGGCCTCCTCAGGGCCTCAGGGCCTTTGCACAGGCTGTCTCATCAACCCAGAATGCTCTTCCTCACCCGCCTCAAACCTCCACTTAAATAGGAGCCTTTCCTGACCCCTTATCTTCTGCAGGTTGCCTGTGAAAAGCTCACATAGCACATGGACCTTCACACACATGCCTCAACATGCTTATGACTTGATTTTTCCTGATGAACATCATCTTTCTGCTCAGACTGCAGGCACCCCTAGAGCTGTTTCGGTCATTGCTGTATCCCCAGAAACTAGCGCAGAACTTGGCACATAGTGTATATTGACTAAATATTATCAAGCGAACGAATGTGAACAATCTGCTATACCGAAGTTCAGTGGGGTAAAGCCCCCAGCTGTGGAGGTTTAAGGAAACCACTTTCCTAAAGAGAAAAGTAGTAGAAGGGTTAATATTAACAACAACAACAACAAAAAGCACCACCAACAAAAACTACCTTTAGATAGAGCCACGGGCATCATAATAAGTTACCAGGGACTGTGTAGCTAGCTCATTCATTCCTCCCAAAGCCAGAAAAGGTAGATACTAATTATTAGTATATCGTATTAAACATCAGGAACTTAAAGCTCTTGGAACTGAGGTTTACTATGCCAGTAAAACTACCCTATAGGTGCTGTTTTATTCGAAGTGGGGTCTATGACTTGAAGATTCTACGCACCCGCCCTGCCCCTGACCCCGCCCCCTCGTCCTGCCCCGCCCTCACCCCAACCTCGCCGGGCTCCCGGCCCCGCCCCCGTCCCACCCCGACACACCCCCTACCCCGGTCTCGCCCAAGCTGCCCTGTGGCCGCGGAGAGCGGTGCCTGCAGTGCGGTCCGTGGCCGCCGGGGGGCAGGCGCGCTGCTCGGGCCCGACCGCTCTGGGCCGCACTCCTCGCTCGTCCTCAGACTCGGCTCCGGCTGCCAGCGCCCATCCTCCCCGCGTCCAGCGCGGACCCGCCGGGCTCCTTGTGCCGGACCCAGCACCTCGGCTTTCCGGGACCGGACCGACGCCGCAAACAGCACCGCGGGGTGTGAGTCGGACCCAGGAGATGAAATGACAACGTCAACCCTCCAGGTACTCGGCGCGGCCCGGCTGGCTTGAGGAGGCCGAAGGAGGCGCGGCTGGGCCTGCGGGCCGGCAGCCGGGCGGGCGGAGGGCCTCCTCGAAGCACCAGTCTCGCATCCCTCGCCCAGCCGCCCTGTCGCCGCCTCCGCCCGTTTCTGTGTTCACCCGCTCGGAGCCGAGGGCCGCCTCCCATCCAGAACGCCCGGACTCCTTGGCCGGGCGGAGTCCCCGGCCGCTATGTGCTGCTGGCGCCGTGGTACCGCCGTGGGGCTCAGCCTCATCCCGGTTTCACAGGCACCGTCCGGGAAGCTCGGGCCCGCGGTCCGGCTGCTCGCTCTCCCCCCTCCTGCCTCCCAACAAACCCCCGCTCCTTCCCTGGTCTGCGATTTCTTCTTCTCGGCCAACGGCCAACGACCCTCCTTTCATTCCCTAGATCGTGTAGGGTGGTGCTGGGGTGGCGCCACCTGGATGCATGACTGACCCGTTCTCCAGGTGCGGCCAGTCTTGCTGGGCCGGAAAACATAAACATACTCAGGCCTCAGACCTGGGTTTGAATCTCGGCTCTGCCACTCACTAGCATGTGACCTTGGGCGAGTTACACGATCCTGGACTCTCCGGTGTCTTGTCAGTAAAATGGGGTAATACCCTGTAGGGTTGTTGTGACAGTGGCTCTAGATTAATTCAGGTAAAGCATCCTTAATACGGTGCCAACTGCATAGTAAGTGCTCAGTAAGTGATGACAGATACAGTGCTTGCAGGAGTGAGGCAAGACTTCATGGAAGAAGAGGCATTTGACGGTATTATCAAAGGATGGGTAGCATTCAGATACCTGGAGGTAGAAGAGGGATGGTTAGTCACTTCAGGTGGAGAAAGAAGTGGGAACAGTGAGTAAACTTCCACCTGCAGGTCCCACCTGCCTAGACAGTTTTTGTATGGCCTGTGAGCTAAAAGTTTGTTTTCACTTTTTTTTTTGAAGAAACAGCTTTATTAAGATCTAACTCGTGTGCCATACAATTCACCCATTTAAAGTGTTTGATTCAATGCCTTTAGTATATTCACAGAGTTGTGCAACCATCACCCAATCACTTTTAGAACGTTTTCATCATCCCAAAAGGAAATCCTGCACCCGGTAGCTGTCACTCCCCCAACCACTCTATCCCTCCCAGCCCCTGACAACCACTAATCTACTTTTGTCCCCATGGATTTGCCTGTTCTGGGCATTTTATATAAATGGAAATTATACAATATGTAGTCCTTTGTGACTGGCTTCTTTCATGTAACATGATGTTGTAGGTTTTCACATTTTTAAAAAAGCTGAAAGGATATTTCATGATACATGAAAGTCATATTTCAGTGTCTATAAATAAAGTTTTATTGGAACACATCCCTGCTCATTCATTTATATATTATCTACGGCAGTTTTTGGGCTACCAAGGCAGAGTTGAGTCATTGCTACAGAGGTTGTATGGCCAGGAAAATCTAAAATATTTA
Source organism: Rhinolophus sinicus (assembly GCF_036562045.2). Lineage (NCBI taxonomy): Eukaryota > Metazoa > Chordata > Mammalia > Chiroptera > Rhinolophidae > Rhinolophus > Rhinolophus sinicus. The sequence goes on along the minus strand of NC_133760.1, from coordinate 31,909,183 downwards.
CTGTATGCAGAAAGTTTGCCAGCTCCTCTGTTACATCTTCGTAACCCTTTTCTTTCATCCTTGTCCTTTGCAGTACTTGTTACTAGAAATGTGGCAGGGCTGTTAGTTTCGTCACCTTACCCTCCTGTTATGCAAAACTGTTCCCCTAAATTGCTACTGAGGCATCTTATACGTGAAAAGCTGTATATGGTTGCTAAAAAAATCTAATGTACTCTTAGGTGCATTAATTAAAGAGCATCAAGAAGGAGGGAGGGCATGGGCCTGCTCTGCCACCTGGGCGCTCTGCCACCTGGACTATTGTTCTGAGCCCCCCCTTTCAAAAGGACAGACCTACCCCGTGTGCCAGCCCACAAATAACTTAGTGCCACTATTCCCCTGTCTCTTCTATTCCCCCATCCCCAGAAATGGCAACACCACTGCAGAACTAAGGGGTTCTCAGAGACTAACCAAGAAGGTGAATGGAGTGACAAAGTCCAAGGAATTGGGAGTGTTTGTTCTGGAGAAGAGAAGCCATTGGGGAAAGGAACCCCCCTTTCATGTCTTATCTGAAGGGCCATCGTGGCGCAGAGAGTAGACAGTGAAGCTTGTGTTTAAGCTGATGACTAGCCCAGAAGGTTCAGGGCTCCTAGCCGTTCTCTACTTGTAGGTAGTGGAGAGCGCTGAAGCTTGAAAATAGTAGTCAGCATTCTTTCATCTTTCCTCATCTCTTCAACCTGGTGAGTTAACATCAACCTGGCCTAACCTACCCGTCTGTTAGTTTTGTAGAGCTATCTGTGTCTTTCTTTCTGAGACTTCTTATTTTCAGATGGGGAAGGGCTGCACAAATGCCTGGGCCCTGCCAAGAGCTGGTCAGGAGGTTTGTTGTTTGCTGTGGACGGAACTGTGTGTATACAGTGGGATCCGCCCACCTGGTGTCTAGTGCTGTATCAGCTTGAGGAGGATAATTCTGGTAATACTTCCTGGGTTGTGAAGCTGGTTTCCAAAACTGGATATGTAGGTGTGGGGCAGATGCCTGAAAGATACAGTATGCCCTAAGTTCAGTCTAGAGCACAAGCCTATAGGATTTATGAGACGCACAGAGACACTCTCAGAGTTCTTAGAAGATTCCGGAGGATCGTTCCCCTCAGTTGGCAGCACATAATATACCTCTGGGGTATATGCACTGCAGATACTGGTGTATTGACACACGTGTCTAAGCATCTCTTCCCTAGCGATCAACTTGAAGAAAACCGTCTTCTCTTTTCAGCCTAGAGAAGCAGGCTGGGCCAGTAGAAGGAAGCAGAGATCCCTTTAAGTCCATCTCATAAAACTCAAGTTGATGGACTTTCCTAGCTGACTGGGTCTTCTCTGGCCCTTGAGGTCAAGTGCTGTTTCTGGCCTCCATGCTGAGCAACACAGATACCAATAGGTTCTGCTGTTTCCCCTGTTCTAGGCTCTGAGTCCAGGTCCATTTCTTTTTACCTTGAGGCATGGAATAGAAAGGAATCTTTCCCTCTGAGTCCTAACCTGAGCTGCTTGACCAGGCTTCCATTTGCTGAAATTCAGAGTCAGGACTGAGAAGGAGGTCGCTTTTCACTGTATTGAGTGTATTGTGAAGAGGGATGGCTGTCTATTAAAGCTTTCTTTAAAGGCCTTTCTAGTTCATGTTGGAAAAGTAGGCCGACTGACAAAGTCCCAGGCCTGGCAATCTCTCTCATCAATGTATTCCTTCTGCCTGGGAACCCAGGGGCTTTCTGGATCTCTTGGGAAACTCTGAGCTATTTGCTTTACCTTTCCAGAAAGCCATTGACTTGGTGACCAAAGCCACAGAAGAGGATAAAGCCAAGAATTATGAAGAGGCACTCCGGCTGTACCAGCACGCCGTGGAGTATTTCCTACACGCTATCAAATGTGAGTCCCACATGGGGCCCTGCCCAGTGCCGAGCCGCTGTGCAAGGACAGGCGCCGGGGACTCACAGAGCCCCTCTCTGGTTCCCCTTTTGCAGATGAGGCACACAGCGACAAGGCCAAGGAGAGCATTCGAGCCAAGTGCATGCAGTACCTAGACCGGGCAGAGAAGCTGAAGGATTATTTACGGAACAAAGAGAAGCACGGCAAGAAGCCAGTCAAAGAGAATCAGAGTGAGAGCAAGGGGTGAGTGTGGAAGAGTGGAGGACCCATCCAGGACCCGGGACCCCACGAGCAGGTGCCCCTTTCCTGTGTCGCTGTCGTGCTTGGTGCTGATGCTGCCTTGGGCTTGTACAGCACCTTTCTTTTGGAGAATCCCACTGACAAACGTGATAATGCCCATGCACTTTCATCAAGCACTGTCTAGAATACGTCCATGTACACTACCTCATTGGTTACCTCATTGGAGCTGGGATGGGGGGCCATCGTGGAGGTTATGAGCCTTGGACTCTTTAGCCAGACTCCTCGGGTATACCCAGCTTTGCCACTTCCTCACTGTGTGACCTTGGGCAAATGCCATGACCCCCCTGTACCTCCAGGCTCCTCATCTGTAGGAGGGAGAAGATAATGGGACCTCCCTCCGAGTGTTGCTCTAAGGAGCAAATGAGATGATGGGGTGAAGCCCTGAGAATAGAGCTTGACATGCAATTAGGACTAAATAAATGTCACCTGCTGTTGTCACTATAGTTGTCATCTTCACCTGACAGGCAATGCACCAGACTCAGGGCTTCAAAGATTGCCAAGGTCACAGAGCTGGTACTTGATGGAGTCTAGACCCACACCCAGGGCCTCTGTTTCTGACTCCAAAGCCAGTGTTCCATCCAGTTTCTCTCCTCACGTCTGTGGTTCACCCACCATGGAGATGCCCGTTAGCTGAACACAAAGGCCAGTGGTATCCTGAGGCGGGGAGAGGGCCCTGGGCAGGAAGGTCATGGAGTAGGAGAGCGGTGGGTATTGTGTCTGCTGCCTCACCAGAGGTGAGAGGCTCTGCTCCTGAGTGGAGAGGATTCCCTGGAGTGGGAGACACACTGAGGAGGGGGCAGGAGACCTGACATCTCCAGGAGGGCTCCCAGGGTGGTGAGGACAGCAAATCACTTACAGCCAGACAGGAACTGGCCCTGGCGTCAGCACAGGGACTTGTTCCTTGTCCAGATGCTTCCTTTAGACTTAAAAAGACTAACCTCTTCTCCGAGTCAGAGCCACTTGCTGCCTGGGTTTGGGTCCATGTGAGAGGCCAGTGACAACTCCAATGGCTTGCCCGGCTGCTCTTGAAGTCCAGCCAAAGCACATGTCCCTTTCCCGCCTCTAGAGAGGGCACACACCTCTATTCTTATTCCGCTAATGAAGAAACGAGGATGGGGTGTGAGAGTTTCCCAGAGGATCCACTGTGGGCCCCAAATGTCCTCGGGTCCTTGTCTGTGGGTCTGTCACCCCTGTTGAGCAGGGAAAGCATCCCTTTACCACCGTGCTAGCAGCCAGAGCCCGGCCTCGCTCTGAGAACTTCCTGCCAACGGACTCTTGCTCCAGCCTGTCGTCTTCTTTTGCCTTTCCCAGCAGTGATAGTGACAGCGAAGGGGATAATCCAGAGAAAAAGAAGCTGCAAGAACAACTTATGGGTAAGAGGCTCGAGCCCCGTGGCAATGGGAGGGGGACGTGGGGCTGGGCTCCAGGTCGACGGCTTTGCCTCCCTCCGCAGGTGCTGTCGTGATGGAGAAGCCCAACATTCGGTGGAATGATGTGGCTGGGCTGGAGGGGGCCAAGGAGGCCCTCAAAGAAGCTGTCATTTTGCCAATTAAATTCCCACACTTGTTCACAGGTAAGCATTGAGCCACTGTAGGCGTCGATGTAAAAACATCAGGCTTCTGAGGGAACCAGCTCGGTGCGCCCACTCTGAAGGTGTCCTGGAGCAGGTGGTGACTGGACTCCCTTTGTCCTTAGCAGGCAAGGCCTGGCTGTCCTGTGTGTCCCAGTCAGGAACGGCCCTGCCCCCTGCAGTCAGCTAACCCTTGGCTTCTCTCTGGTATCAGAACCTTTATGACTAGAACTTTGACTTTACTGTCCCAGTGGGTGGGCATCAGGACCCAGTGCCAGCCAGCCCGTGTCACTTTGCAAAGTCACTGGGGTCATGAGCCAGGGCTAGGACCGAGCTGTTGGCAGGTAATTTAGTTCCCTTTATGCCTTTGCTCTTAGAGTCAGTTATCTTGGGAAACTTTTCTTTTCTGACTGTATTTACAGTGACAAAGGCCCCTCTCCTTTTTTCTGTTCCCCTTCCCCAATCAGGAGGAAGCCTCAGTTTATTCTTTCTTGCAGGCAAGCGTACCCCTTGGCGAGGGATACTGCTCTTTGGACCCCCTGGCACAGGGAAATCCTACCTGGCAAAAGCGGTGGCAACAGAGGCCAACAACTCCACCTTCTTCTCTGTGTCCTCCTCAGACTTGATGTCTAAGTGGTTGGGGGAGAGTGAGAAGTAAGTCTGCCGCCAGGCCCTGCTCTGCTGGCAGCCCCGGCAGCTGCTGGTGGCTCAGCTTCCTTGCCCCTGGAGTCACCTCCCAGAGGAGCTCCTGTTGGATTTCAGGGAGAAGTAGCCAGCAGAGGGGTATCTTGCTAGCTCATTGGGTGGGGCACTGCTCTGACCAACACAGCTGAAAGTGGAAGGGAACTTGGGAGAGAGGAGGACTCTCGGAGGGAAGGGAACGGCATTCACAATAATTGGGTGTCAGGTGAGTGTCATCTGTTGGGGACTTTATATTATTAATTCATTCCCCACACCGGCTCCCATTTTGCAGATGATGAAACAGGCTGAGAGGAAGGGAAGTGACTTGTCCTAAGTCCAGAGCTAATGAATGGGGCTGCCAGGATTGAAGCTGACGCCAAGGCTTGCTTTTCCTCTTGGTACAGTGCTGCCAGAGGATTTATTACCACCAGTTCTTCTGAAATCCAAGCATGACTGTGGCCTCGACCTCCCCGTGGGAAGGGCGAGAGGAGAGAAGTGGTGACTGGAACCCTCGCTGGGCATGTGTGCAGGTGTCCAGGTCCCAAGTGCATTTCTCACCCTATAGGCTGGTCAAGAACCTGTTTGAGCTGGCCAGGCAGCACAAGCCGTCCATCATCTTCATCGATGAGGTGGATTCCCTCTGTGGATCCCGCAACGAAAATGAGAGCGAGGCTGCCCGAAGGATCAAAACGGAGTTCCTGGTCCAGATGCAGGGTGTGTGCTGTGCTGGGCTTCCTCCTGTTTCTTGGTCCACCTACAGTCAGCCAGGGTCTCATTATGTATCTGCGGCTGGATTCGGTTGTCCTTAGGGTGGAGGGAAGCAGTCCTCAGCTCTCTGTCTCAGGCCTTCGCCCACCACCTCTCCACCCTTCCCGAGGCCAGCAGGCCAAGGCGAGAGGTGGCACAGGGACGGCTCTAGTTCAGAACATAAAGCCCCTGAGGTCCTTCCCGCCGGCCTTGACTGATCCTTCCAAGTGTTCTGAATCCATGTCTGTCCCCCTTTCTCCACAGGGGTGGGGAATAACAACGATGGGACTTTGGTTCTCGGTGCCACAAATATCCCATGGGTGTTGGATTCGGCCATTAGAAGGAGGTGAGTCTTCCCAGTAGGAGCCAGGGGCTGAGGTCTTGCTCCAGCCATGGTTGACCCGCTGCTGGCAGCCGGGGGTGCAGCCTGACTCCATTTCTCTGGAGGCTTCTCTGTGTCTGCACAGTGAGCAGAGCCCTGAGTGAAGCCAGTTTCTGGAGGGCCCCCCTGTGCCTCTTCATTAAGACCATTCCGCCATCCGCTCTCAAGTCCAGCCTCGTGCTTGGCTCTCTAGGTTTGAAAAGCGGATTTACATCCCGTTGCCGGAGGAGGCCGCCCGTGCCCAGATGTTCCGGTTGCATCTGGGTAGCACGCCCCACAACCTCACGGAAGCCAATATCCACGAGCTGGCCCGAAAGACAGAAGGCTACTCAGGTGCAGACATCAGCATCATCGTGCGGGACTCCCTCATGCAGCCCGTTCGAAAAGTACAGTCAGCAACACACTTCAAGAAGGTGAGTGGGCCCGCGAGGAACTGCTTAGGAAGCATCAGAGGAAAAGGGATATCAGCTTGCTTTGCCAGCTCCCTGGCTGCGCAGGTCACAGCCTCTTAGGTCTCCTCGAGAACCAAGGGCAAGTGCACTGTGAGCCCTCTGGCTCCAGGGGCTGAGATCGTACCTACTCTCCCCTTCCCTGTAGTTCTCCTTGCTTGAGGATGACACCTCAGATTGTGTGAACTTAGAGGACAGGGTGCTGTGGCACCTGCTGTCCCCTCTGCTACTCCCGCAGTCAGTGCGGGCTGTCAGTGTCTGCAAAGGGGTGGGTACGAAATCACACACTGTGAGGAGGAACTTCATTCACCCAGCAGACCTCTGTTGGGTGTCTGCCGAGGGTCCTACTATGTGCTTGGCCTCGTTCTAGATGATGGGATGGCAGTCATGACCAACCACGGCAGACAGAAACCCCTGCCCTCCTCTCTCTGGGGGAGACAGGCAACAAACAGAGGGTGGGGAGGGCGAAGATAGAGCAGAGAAAGGGAGGCCTGGCATTTCCCAGGTTTGGAGGGGGATGGGCAGGTTGCACTCTTAAAAAATAGGCCACACTGGGTGACACTGGGGTCAAGAGTTGAAGGAGGTGAGGGGATGAGCCTTCAGATGTTTGGGAGAGTGTTGCCAATGGGGCAGATTTCGATTGGAAAACCATTTTTGATGTCACTGCATTCATGGTGAGATATGAGTTAATGAGAAAGAGGAGCTATTAAGGCATTTTGTACCACAAATTAAGATTCTAGAAAACTGGTTGGAATAGCATGCTAGTCATGAACCTCTGAAATCAGACTTTGAGTCACTTGACGACTCAGCCCGAGAGTTTTGAAAGAGCCCATCCCTCCTCCGACTGTGACCTAGGAACCCAGGCATTCATTCACATCCTACCGTTACCTTTTCTTCAGGACTCAGAAATCTGAGGTGGCCTGCCCCTTCCCCTCTAGCCAGTCAAACTCCTGTTTGGTTTCAGGTCTGTGGTCCTTCCCGCACCAACCCCAGCGTTATGATCGACGACCTCCTGACCCCATGCTCGCCAGGGGACCCAGGGGCCATAGAGATGACTTGGATGGATGTCCCTGGTGACAAACTCTTAGAGCCTGTGGTTTGCATGGTAAGTGGCCAGCTGGGAGAGGGGACCGCACAGAGCCCAGAGAATTGGGGGCTTGAGTCCAAGAATAAAAATAAGCTTCTTCCCTTCTCTGTCCTGGGCTATTGTGACTGCCTCATTCTGTGGGTTTGGCTTGCTTTGTACACAGAAGGGACCAGTAAACGTACTTCACCCTGCTTGACCTGAGGCAGTGGCACAGGCACCTCTCACCTGACTGGTCTTCACCTCTCCTCATCTGAGTCTTGCAGATGGACTTGCTCATTCTGTGTGGCAGGTGTCTGCTTTTGTGGCTGGTGTGGTGGGTGTGCAGTTAGAAAGAGCTTCCCACTGGGGCTAAGAGATGAAGGGAGCTTAGATTCTCTCAGACCAGAGACAGGCCCGTCTGCAAATGCCATGAGCTGCCTCAGGGGGGAAGAGCGTCCCTGTCACAGAAGGCATCCAGGCAGAAACCAGGCCACCACAGGCATTCTGCGTTTGCGGCTGCGGCTGGCCTCGAAAGCAGGCCTCTTCCCACTTTGGACTGCAGGGGTCTGCGACGCTGGGAGGCTGAGGCCCTGGAGCCCGGCTGCTCCTCAGCCACACGCTCTTGTCTTTGCAGTCGGACATGCTCCGGTCTTTGGCCACCACCCGGCCTACTGTGAATGCAGATGACCTCCTGAAAGTGAAGAAATTCTCAGAGGACTTTGGACAAGAGAGTTAAAAGCTTCACGCGGGTGATGGCGAATGTGGGAGGTTGATTGGGGTAAATTCATGCAGTCCCCAAGTCGGTGGCCAGTCAGGGCTCCAGGGCTCATCCTAAAGATACTGCAGTGTCCCCTCTGCTGTCTGGTCGCCAGCCGAGGAGCAGGAAGGGGCTCCCCGGCCAGAGACGCAGAAGTTCATTCGGCACCCAGTGGAATATTGGCTCTTCCTCCTCCTCCTCCTCCTCCTCCTCCTCCGGATGCTCACCAACTCCTTGTCCTACCCCTCCGTGGTTTTTTTTTTAACCTTTTTTTTGTTGTTGTTCCCCTAAATTAATGCTGCTTGGATTTTCGTCTTGGTTATAAATAAAGTTAAAATCACCTGGAAGCATCAAGGAGTGGGAGCAGCCCGTGCTGGGGTTGGTGCAGAAGCCCCCACAGCCTGTTCCTTCTAGACCCAATTTTGCTCCTGTGAACAGAATGGCTGATGCCCTGGGTCCCCAGCCCAAGCTCTGCCTATAGAGGCCAAGAGTACAGCCAAGCCATTCACACCCTCCTAGGTCGGCATCCTGGGCCCTGTGTCCTCCCTGCAGGAGGAGTGGACGGTCTTTGTGAGCACAGAGCTGTGTGGAGCAGAACCAGTGAAGGCAGTCAGGAGGCTTTCACTACTGCCTTTTCTTCCCTCTGAATGTGAGAACGCTAAACCCAGCCACTGCCCTCGGGTCTCGGTCCTGGAAATGGGCTAATAAATCTTTTTCCCTTCTTGAGCCACCTGAGTGATCTCATCTTTGACTCTTTTCTGGGGCTCTTTGAAGGCCATGCTTGCTTCCGATAGAAAGACCCTCTGGTTTTCTCTGTTGTCTGCTCTTCAGCAGAGTAGGAAGTGGGAATGTCACCAACTGCCGCCTTTCCTAGGCCTGTACTCCAGTCAGGTTCATGAGACCTTTCTTCCCCCAGGGCCTCGAAAATGTTTGGGGGTGTTTGCGGGGCCTGGCAGCACTTTCTACTCAGCCTCCAAATCAGAAGCTCAAACTGGGAGGCCTGTGGGCCAGACGTGGCCTGCAGCTGTGTTTGGTTTGGTCAGTTGCCAACATTTAAAAATTAAGATATATAAAAATTTAGATTTCTGGCTTCTGGGAGATTAGGTATTGCTAGGACTGTGTCCCCATAAGGCAACCTGTCTACAGCTGGGCAGGGGTGGCCCACTCAGAAGGGCACATGCTGTCCAGCCCAGCCATCCCCACGTGAACTGATCACACATTTGCATTGCCTACTCAGCCCCTCTGGCCATTTGAATTTGTGACCCCTATGAGACACCCATGGCCCCAGAGCTGGCATCCCTGGACATGCTGTGTGATGGAGCAGAAGCAGTAGAGGCTGTCACACATTGACCACGAGCATGTGAAAACAGAAAAGGCCAGAAATTGGTTGTTCCCCCCTTCCCAAAACTGGGATCTTCAAACCTAAATGTTCCAGAACTGAGTATGCGGCCAACTCTTAGATCACCTTAGCCTTGTGCTGCTGTGTTTCTTTGACCTGGTTGGAGTGTTGGCTGCGTTGAGCCAACTTTCGCTTGGTTTTGTGAAGGCTCAGGCCCAGGGCTGTGTTCTCCAGCGCTGGTGGATTAGCCCTGCCTCCAGTTACCTGGAGCGCCAGCAGCCTGACCGTCAGAGGGCACTTACGCAGCAACTCTGACAAATCTTCTGTACCTTGCTCTGGAGTTGCCACATCGTTCTTGGTTAGTTATGTGCCCTCAGCCAATTACTGTTTGTAAATACTGAACTAGAAGCCAGGATAGGACACTGCCCCTGCCTGTACTGTTTCATTTTAGCGTTTTGTTTTCGTCTACCTCCAGTTACCTTGAATCAGAAGGTCCTTGCTTTTTAATTGACCAGCTGCTTACTCCTGTGTGGATTTGGTTACAACAGTAAATCTCATATTGCCAGCAACACAGTCCCCGAGGTCCACTCTGAGCATTTACTGTTGGGCCTCCAGGTCAGGAAGCTGCATGTGAATGCTGCTGGTCTACATTACAAAGGCATTACTAAGGACTGTTAACCTCAGAGCACTCTAAGGAAGCATCAGAACATTCTGAGGCTTCCCTGCAGGGGCTACTGAACACTGTCTGAAGGATAGAAGGCTCGTGGAATTCTAATTTTCATAAGGACTCATGTTTTCAATATAAATGAGAACTTTCATAGACTCCCCAATAGCTGAGTGTCTAGCCTCACCTTGGGCAGTGTTAGGTCCTGTTCCCTCCAAATGCTAAAGCACAGAGAGCCAGTTTGCTTTTGCTTGGCTTCATAGGCCCCCCAGAATTGGCCTGTTTAGAGAAAGCCGTAGAGGAGAGTGGGTCTTTCCTGGGTTCATTTAACTGCTGTTTAAAACATGTTTTCTCTAAACAACTTACTGGACTTCTTGCTATGTGGGTACTTGGGCTTTGAGGACTTCGGTGAGAGTACCAGCAACGTACAACTCAACATAAAAATGAGGTAAGACAACTAACTACTTAAAGAAACGAGATCCTTCAGCTCTTGACAAAGTTTTGACAGTATCTTAAGGTTAAACACTGGTCAGTTGGTGCTAAATAAGTGTGACCAGGAAGCACAAGTTCTGTTTTCTGTTTCTGTCCTAATTGTGACAGGCACTGGCTCCTTGGCTCCGTCTTAACTGTCACCCTTTCCCTAGCCCTGCTCCGTGGCCTCCACCTAAAGAATGAGCCAAATACCAGCTGCCCAAGAGATCTCAGCAGAAAAATCTTCCCCAAGTCTGTTAAAGGTAGTAGAAGGCAAAACGTGGAAACCTGAACCGTAACTGAACCTGTTAAAATGTGTGGGTACTTATTCATGTTAATATTGCCACTGAACACCTCCAGGAACTGGGGCCATTCTGTCCTGTGTTTACTGCCATAAGCACACTGGTGGCCCAGGCAAAGAGGGGCTGTAGGTAAGACACAAACAAATCCCGTGTAAAAATAAGAATTCAGTAAAGGTCAACCACAGCCTTAACCTGCATTTTTAAACACAGCCCTCAGATATTTTGGGACTCCATGATTATCAAATCTTGGCGTTGGGAATAGGTTACATAGGTCATATGAAGTCATGTTTACTGAGAGTGGTTATCGCCCCACTCATCTCCATACAAAATTGCCAGGAAAGTCCGGTCCTTTATGGGAGTTTTTTCTTCTTAAGTCGAAGGCAATATTTCATAGCTCGTTTGAGCGCAATCATTTTTAACATCTTCCTCCAACCTAGTTTGGCATGCTTTGTCAGAAAACAGTGATTTTCTGTCAGGGCCGAGCCAATATCAAGGCAATGCCAGGCATGGCATGCCCGGCTCAAAGCCAAAGGGTTTGTGGCCTGGTTTTCAGAGTCAGATGCAGCAGGATAGCGTTAGTCATTCACCTCCATCCAGTGGATGTTTGTAAACGTCTTGCTGTCCATTTTGTCAATGAACAGGCAGCCCTGCAAGTGGTCCATCTCGTGCTGGATTATGCGTGCTGTCCATCCACTCGCTTGCCATACCACCTGCTCTCCTCTGGGGTCCAGCCCTGGAAAGAAGTTACAGTCTGGGTGAGGACATGCTGCACTGCATCCCCCACAACCTCCTCCCCCTTTCCCTGCCCCTGGCTGTTGCTATATCTACAAGAGGCAACATCAGAAGGGAACTTAGCAGCCCTTATCCTCCCTGGAAAAGATGCCTCAGCTCTACCTATTACCAAGTAGTCAACCTGTCCCAAATACGATTCGGTTGCTGGGTTCACTGTGGGGCTGAGGTGAGAAATGATCTTCCTAATAAGGTGCTTCTCTTCTGTACACTCCCCTGCTTTCTGAAGTATTGCTGTTTGCTTTCAATTCCTAACAAAAGTATTTCAGCTTCGTACAATATATGTAAAATAAGGGATACCACTGACTTTCTGGACCCAGTGACTCGCTCAGGAGGAACAATCATTCCAGCCCTTGCAAAGAACCATATTCCAAAAAATATCCTGTTTTATGACAGGCTAGGAATGGCTTGTCATCCTGGGCTGGGCAAAGCAGGTCCCACTTCTCCCTCTTCATCATGACAGATCTCATTGGGGCAGAAGTGTGTGTGTGTGTGAAAGGCACAGCGGGCAAGAGGACACTGAGCAGAGAACCGGCTATGAGGTACAGGGGAACTAGGCCACCCTCCCAACCCCCGCTCTATACTCCCTACCCCCACCTGAGCTGGCTGTGCTCTCACAGGAGCTTCCTTATTCCAATCTATCAGTCCTGAGTCCCATCCACTCCCAGGTGCTGCCCTTTGTTGGTGCCGGAAGATTATGCTGAGCAGCCATCACCGTGTCAGCACTTGAACTGGAGCTTTGCGGAAACGCATGGGATGCGAGGCAGAAGAAACGCACGCGCTTACCCAGACGCCCCAGGGCTCCCGCCACCCCGCACCTGAGATCTGCACTGCCTGGAAGCGGGGCACGCAGGCCAGGAAGCCCGCGACGCTCTCGCAGCCCTCGGGGAAGGTAACCTGGCGGCTGTCCAACACCCGCAGGCTGGGGTTCACGAACACGCGCAGGGGGAAGGGCTCCATCTGGCGGGACTCCCGCAGGCGGGGCGCGCAGGCATGGAACAGCGCCTCGGGGAACTCCAGGGCCAGCACCTGCAGAGGCACCCCGAGCTGCGGCGCGCTCAGGCCGACACAGCGCCGGCTCCGCATCACTTGCACCAGCCGCTGCACCAGCCTCTGCAGCTCGGGCCCCGCCAGCTGCGCTGGTTCCACAGGGGCCGCCACCGCGCGTAGCGCCGGGTCCCCGACCTGGCACACATGCAGGTACGGCGGTTCCGGCGCTCCCTGCACCAGTCGCCGCACGTAGCGCCAGTAGGAGCGCCGGCGCGCCGGGCCCTCGAGGCCATCCTGGGCCAGCGTGGAGCTGCAAGCCCGGGTGCCGCCGCCCGCCGTCCCTTTTCCCCACATCAGGGCCGGCCCTTCGAAACGATGCGCCAGAGCGGGCAGCGTTGCTAGCAGCCGCCCAGCCTTCAGCCCCCTCATGGTGCGCCAGAAGAGAGCAGTCAGCCAGCTCGAACCTGTCCCTCCCCAGCTCCCGTAGCCGAGCGCCCCCGCCGCCAGGGACGCCGGGAAGCGTAGTTCCCGAGCCCCTTCCGGGAGCACGGGCTTGCCCACAAAACGCTATCAGCCTCTCGGTGACGTCAATCAGCTTTATTATTTAATTACATTTTTTTAATGGTATGAGCAACCATTTACATGAGTGGCTGGGGGTTCCCCCTTTAATTTCCTCTCATCAATGCCTCTGCAGCCTCTCCCCTGGGACGGTCCCGTTTTCCCAGTTGAGGCAACTCTCATTCCAACAGCGCGCTGCAGTAGCTTCCTGGCTGTCCAGGGCCTGGGCGCAGCGCCTGGTTCTGGAAGCGGGAAAGTCCAGTTAAGTGCCCGCACTAGGCACATCAGCCTGCAGTGGCTCCGCTGATTCAACCTGCTCTTGCCCCTCCTCAGGGAAAGGCCCCTCCTCAGAGAAAGCCGGAGTGGCAGGCTCCAGGCTCGACTCCTCCGAGGGGAGTTCTGCTGCTGGAGCTGGGAGCTCCGGCACTGGCTCCTTTTCATCGAGGCAGATCGTATCTTTCTTCGGCAGGATAAAGGCTAGAGGCTCCTGAACAACGCCGATGTTCACGTGCCCAAGGTTTCCATACTTGGAGAGCTGAGAGGGAGGAATGCCTGACCCAGATGGTAGGCAAAGTGAAATGGAAAAAATGTTTCATAAATTTAAACACTGATGTGTTACGGGAACAAATAAACACTAGAGGAAGTAACAGACACAATCACCACATTTCAGTACAGTAAATCATCTTTGTGATACGGGACAGGAAGCTATACTGTAAAGCGGGACTTGGAAGGTAATCCGGAAGAGCACAGTGTAGGGCAGGTGCAGTAGGAGCCAAGTGAACCTCAACAGGCACTGGCTTCGCTGTGACAAGCACAGGGGAAAAGTACGGAGGAGCTACTCTGGTGGTGTGATCACACTGGCACTGGCACTGCCCTTTGGGAAGCTCTGCTTCCCCCATTCTCCTACTCTACCCTCCACCCCTCAGAGAAAGCGGCCACAGAAAAGTTAAGGCAAATTGGAAAAAATGTTTTTAAAACATCTCTGGACGTTTCATAGAAATGGAATTATACAATAGGTAGTTCTTTTGTGAATGGCTTCTTCTACTTAGCCAGATATACACATATTGTATGATTCCCTTTCTATGAAATGTCCATAAATGGCCAATCTATTGCATCAAAAGTAGATTAGTGGTTGCCAGAGGCTAAAAGTGGGATTGGGGAATGACTACATTGGGCCTGAGGGATCTTTTTGGGGTGACAGAAATGTACTAAAATTAGATGGTGGTAAAGGTTGTACACTTCTGTACATTTACTAAAACACTGAATTTTACAAATGGGTGAAATATTTAGTATGAGAATTGTATCAATAAAGTAGTTTAAAAAATATTTTCTCCTTTCTCTTACCTAAGGCCTGTGCTATCTGATCTGGTGGAAAAAGGACTTGGAGACAGCGATTTAAATAAGGAACAAGGTCCTCCAGGAAGACAGTGCAGAACTGGAAGAAGAGCTCTTGCTCCCCACTGCTGAAGGCAGCTTCTTCAGCACGATGGAAGGCCACGATTACTTTGGTTACCTAGGAGACAAAGGCACCATCAATCACCGGGGTAGTCTATCACTATCAGTAGTGCATGACATTAAACACAAACATGCAGCCCTTAAGTTTTCATGAAGAAAGTCATTCCAAACAGTACATTATATTACTATCTTGTTTAAATTCAGAATTGTGGTCACTCTTCACAATTCTGTCACTTCACTGATGTATTTCTGACCCAACTTGCTTCATTACCGGCTCTGTTTCCAGTTCTAGTGGAAAAGCATCAAGAAATTATACAGAGCATACATGGTCCTTGACTCCCACGAGAGATGGACCAGAACTATGTTGGATCCAGGAAAAAAATGACACAAAAACTATAAAAGGTTTTTACTAAGGCCTTGAGGATCCAGGAAGCTAGAACACTAAAGTTATAAAGGAAACAGCTGGAAAAGAAGTTCCATAAACTGCCTAGCTGATGTTATAGACAGATGTCACGATAACCGGGTTAATAACACAGACTCTCCTGCTAAACTTCCTGGTTAGTTCCTAGCTGTGCCGCTTACTGGTTCTGTGACTTCCAAGTGATTACTTAAACCCTCTATGCACTCTGGCCTGTTTCCTCATCCACATCTCTGCATGCCAGGCCTTAGGAAGAGCCCTAGAAACTCCCATTCGATTTGAAAGCAGCACAACAGATCATTTTCCTTTGTATGTTCTTAGCACAGTTGTTGCTAAAATAACTGTAAGTATAGTTTTGTTACCTAAGCAGTTCTTTTTTTCAGTTTTAACAGGGTCAGCAACAAAAACCTATCTTATAGGGTTGTAAGGATAATTAAGTCTTAATATATGTAAAGTATGATGAACGCTACCTGGCATGGAGTAAGTTCCATACAAATATTAGCTGATTATTACTTGAATTTCATTGACTCTAAAAAGCTTCAATGCTCATGTTTTCTTGCTCTTACAGGATAGCAACAGAAAGATTTTATCCAATCTCATCACAACTGCCACCTGGCTGACAGTGATTATAAGATGTCATCAACTGTAAGAATCATTCCAATATCTAAAGGTTTAAATGTGTAAGAAAGGTGCACCATACTAGGATATTAGCAGTAGCAGTAGTAGTAGTGCTCCAGATGAGACCACAGCTTGGCCAATACCTTGGCTGCAACCTTGTGAGGTCCTGAGCAGAGGACCCAGTTATACTATACCTGGACTCATGATCCACAGATACTGGGAGATGATAAAGATCTGTTGTTTTAAGCTGTTAGGCTTGTGGGAGTTTGTTATGCAGCAATAGAAAACTAATACAGTATTGAATCATTACTATAGGGAGCCACTTCATGGATTGTTTTAGATCCCATGAGGGGGGACTAACCAGAGCTGCTCAGCCATTAAAAACTGCTAAAACCACATTAAACCTCTCTAAGTCAGTAGGCACCACTGTCACGTGGACTGGTTTATTACCAAAGTCTGGCCTCCTGTAACCAAAGAAGGTCCCAGCAGAGAGCCAACATGTGCCCAGTATGTGCCCACCTTGGCAAGGGCATCCTCCAGCGTCCCTGTCACATCCTGTACCAGGGCAATGGGGCAGCAGAGGCGCAGATCATTGAAGGCCACCAGAATGTTGTTGAGGAAGCAAGCAAGGGGTGGGAAGTCTAAAAGCACCATGGGCGGCTGCAGGGTCCCTGGCTGAGTGACTGGCACAGCAGCAGGCAGGTTACTGCTACCCAGGATGGCTGGAGCGGAGATGAGGGTGTAGGAGTTCATTTCATCTTGGAACTTCTCCACTGCCTCCTGAATTGCTTTCTGGAAGGTGCTGATGGCCACCCGCTGGAAAACAGGAGCCAACTGACCCCGAAAATCAGCCCCCACCCGGCTGAAAGACAGCCCAAAGTACATGCACTGGCCCAGCAGAGAGTCCAGGCGGCCACCTATCCCCTGGTGAAGGTCGGTTTCCAGCACCTGCAGGAATTGTGAGACTTTCTGCAGCACCCAGCCATGGAAGATGGCACTCTCATTAATGGTGTGCTCACCCATGGCAGGGTACAGTAATGGGTCCTCGTCTGAGAAGATAGCACGGTACTGGGTGATGATATCAAACAGATGAACACGGCAGGTCTCGATGGTTTTTGTGATGTGGAAATAGGGGTCATCATTCGGGATGGCAGTCAGGATGGAACGGAGCCAAGCATCTCGGGCCTGAAGAAACTTCACCCTCAACTCAGCCTCGGTGAAGATGTCCATGCGCCGTAGGAAGCCAATGACGCGGAGACAGGCGGGGAGCTGGATGTTGGTCCTCAGTTGCTGGATCAGCTGGCTCAGCATCAGCTGCATGGACCGGCGCACTTCGTTCACAATGCCCTGGCAATATGGAGGGTGAGTCATACCATGCTGGGAAAGACACTCCCTGGAACCCATTCCGCTAACCCCGAATACTGCAGACCAACATTTCCACTGCTATCCTGACATATGAAGTCGATTTCCTAAAGCAGATGTGTATATGGTCACTGTGGCTTACAGGCTCCGCTTGCTTCTCCTGCCTCCCCTGCTTCCTAATGCTCTCCCCTTGCTCACTGCTGTCTCTGTATTTCTGTCGCCACTGGCTGTCTCTGTATTTCTTAAACACTCCAACTTCCCTCCTTAGCCTTGTTCTTATCACTTTCTGGTTTGCTCTCTCCCACATCTTCACATGGCTGGCTCCCTCTCATCATCTGGGTCTCAGCTTAAATGTTCTCTCCAGAAGTCTTTCCTGACCACTCTCCCTAGAGTAGTGGTCTCTTTCTGCCGCATTCCCTGGTTTTTCTCGAGACACCTACTACTATCTGAAAGGATGATCACATTGTTGTTTTTCGTTTATTTGCCAACTATCAGCTTATTCATGAGAGTCAGGGCCTTGTCTGCTTTGTTCACACTGTACCCCCAACATCTAGATCCATGCCTGGCACACAGATTAGGATTTCTCAGTTGGATGAATGAATGTACAGTTTATGTTCGAGCCTTCCTGGCCGGCAGAAACTGATGTGAAACATGCAAGGAGTTTACCTACGGTTTCTGCCTAAGGTTCAGTGATGAACACAGAATTACTGATTACAAGAAATCAGTTTGAGTCCTCGCTGGGCAAGTTGGCTACCTGGATGACAGGGATGGAGGAGTATTTCCTTTCCAGTCGGCGTACGTAAGCTGCAAGCTCCAGGGCCTCTTCATAATAGCTGTTCCGGACACAGGTGTCCATCAGCTGAGGGATCTCTAAGATTTCCAGGATTTCTGTGTGCCGGTTTAGAGTCAGGGTGTTCATCCGGCGGTTTGAGCTGATCTCCTCGGCCTCTTTCACAAAGTTCCTAGTAACAGTCAGGAGAACATTGGTCACTCACTGTTCTGCACCCAGACCTTAACTATAATTACCAAGCATTTACTCTGAACTGGGCACTGGGCTGGGTGGTTTATCTGATTTAATCTTCACCCCCAACATACGCGGTAAGTACCCCTGAGGAAACTTTAATCTCAGAGAGGTGAAGCAACTTGTCCAAGATCACACACTAATAAATGAAATGATAAAAAGATTTGAACCCAGATCTGCCACTTAACTAGCTGTGGCAAGATACTTACGTTCTCCTGTTTCCTTATTGGTAAATTAGTAATGAGGACCTATCTCATAAGGATGTGAGGATTAAATGAGATGATGTGTATAAAGCATTTAACACAGAACCTAATAGAGTAAATGTTCTTTTATTAGCTATGCTTATTTTTGTAATAATGAACTAACTAGCCTAGAGGCTACAAGCTTACCCCTAAGTTCCCTCAGTTTCTTAATATATTCTTAGTTCCCATCACAGTCTCCATTTCTTCTCCATAATGGCACACATCTGCTTTATGATAAAGTCCCCTATTTATTCTTGGGGGTGGAAAGGTACAAAAGCTATCAGCAAATAGTCTAAGACTCAAAAGAAAACTTAAAACTTATCATGAAAGAATTAGTGATAATGGGTTGAGGATGTAGGAAGACAGAATATGGCTCAAAAGGAGGTTTTTTGTTTTTGATAGTTTTTGCTACCCCCAAATAGGGTTTCCTTGACAGCTTTCTATCAATGAAAGTTTTGGAGCAGATGACCTCCCGTTTGAGATGTCGTGTGGATATGTTGTGTCTACGTATGTTTATATATGTTTAAATAAATATGTATATATATTAAGCTGCCAATTGTAGATTAAATATGTCAGATCCAATGATAAGTGCTTTGCATGGATTTTATTTATTTAGTGCTCACAACAGCCCTGTGAAGGTCGTACTGCTGGGTTCCAATTCTGATTTGGAAACTTACTAGCTGTGCCCTTGAGCAGTCACTAACCTCTCTGTGTCTCAACCTCCTTATACATAAAATGGGAAAAACAGTACGTACCTCGAAGTCTGTTGTGAAGTTTAAATGGACTAATAAAATGCTCAGAGGAGAGCTTGGAACATGGTATGTAAGCGCTATGCAAGTGTTAGCTATCTCTATCATGGTAAATGTCAGCTATCACAGTTGTTAAAAGCCCCTTGAGCGCCGGGCCGCCGCACCTGCAACTCTGCTGGAAGCTGGGCAAGCGGTCGAGCAGGCGGCCGAGCGATGCCTCCACGTCGCCAAACAGACGGTGGATGCGCTCGGTGCACTCGGCGCCGCGGATGAAGGTCTTGTAGTTGGCGAAGGCCAAGTCGCGCGTCTGCTGCAGCAGCTGGGCCCGCTCCTCCGCCAGGCGCTCGGGCTCGCGCCGCAGCCGCTCCAGCCCGGAGCCGCTCAACTCTCGGAGGTAGCGGCCCACATCGGGCCGCTCCCGCCACTGGGCCTCCGGGAAGCGGTCCCGGAACAGCGATGCCAGGAGACCTTCATCCTCCACCTCCCCGAGTGCTGTTGCAGTGGCCGTGGCGGAGGCCGAAGTTGAGAATGGGTTTGTCACCATCGCCGCCATCTTCCCGGCAACAGCGTCACTTCCACTCCGGCCTAGAGAGGGCACCGGCTCAGAATCTAAGACCGGAAGCAGCAGGGTACACTTCCGATCTCTATGGTTTCTTGTCCGGCGGCTTTCTTTCCCCGACGGTCCTCCAGGCTACGGGCGCTGGCGTGGGGAACCAATGGAAAGCGGCTACAGAGGCGGGCTTTGGGGTTGCCCGGCAGCAGCTGGTGGCTGATTTCCGTTTCCGGCGACCCAGGCACGAGGATTCGGTATTCCAACAGCGGGAAAATGCGGCCTTTGACTGAAGAGGAGACCCGTGTCATGTTTGAGAAGATAGCAAAGTAGTAAGAGCGCGCGGGGCCAAAGAGGGAGTGTGTGTGTATGGCGGGCAGGGGCGTGGGTGGAGTGGGACGCCGGGCCGGTCCGAGTCGGTCCGGACGCAGCCTCCAGTTCTCCCTTTGCCTGCAGCATCGGGGAGAATCTTCAGCTGCTGGTCGACAGGCCTGACGGCACCTACTGTTTCAGGCTGCACAACGACCGGGTGTACTACGTGAGGTGAGGCGGGGTCGGGTGGGCAGCATGGACCCGGGTGGGGACTTGGGTCCCGCCAGCGTCCTTAGTTGACACCTTCTTCTTCCTTACCCTTTAGTGAAAAAATATTGAAATTGGCTGCCAACATCTCCGGTGACAAGCTGGTGTCGCTGGGGACCTGCTTCGGAAAATTCACTAAGACCCACAAATTCCGGTTGCACATCACAGCTCTGGATTACCTCGCACCCTATGCTAAGGTTTGTGGGGTGGTTTCCAGTCGGCCACTGGGGAATGGAGGATGTCGGGGGTGAGGCCCGCCTCAGGACGCAGATAATTGGGCAGCTTCTCTGCCACGTATAGTGCATGAGCTCATTGCCAGCACGTGGAGATCTTGTGTGTCGTGCTCCTTGCATAGGGTTAGGGCTCTGGGACAGGAGTGCCGTGTGGCTGCATAGCCCTAATTATCTCCAGCAAAGTAGAAAAGGCTGTATAAACCCAAATGAAGACCGAAAAACAAATAGGTGGCTGTGACGAAGAGCATAGTGGGGTCCAGAAAAAGAGCTGTTAAACTGTCCAGGGGGAAAGTTGCTTGTAGAGTTGAGGAAAGAACCTCCTGGCAGTTCTATTTAGGGGGTGAACAATTGGAGGGAATCATGCATCTTTTTAAAATTTTTTTCGAGAACTTAAGCACAGATCCAGCAGCCAGCTTATTTGCAGGGGCATAACTATTACATTTTTATGTTTCTTGAATTTAATTCTGTTTTTTATAGTACAAAGTGTGGATTAAGCCTGGAGCAGAGCAGTCCTTCCTGTATGGGAATCATGTGTTGAAATCTGGACTGGGTCGAATCACTGAAAATACTTCTCAGTACCAGGGAGTGGTGGTGTACTCCATGGCAGACATCCCTTTGGTGAGTACTGATGGCAGCTGTTAGAAAAATTAAGTATCTTTTTATTCAAGAAGGATGTATTTTCGATCTGTGTGCTTGAGAGACTAAATTCTCAGCATCTTTTGAATTTCTCAAAGAACTGTATTTTTTCTCGTCTGTTATTTCTAGCCCTCAATGCGTGCTTATTGAATGACTTGAGTGAATCAGTATCTCTTCTTTTGAATCCCAGGGTTTTGGGGTGGCAGCAAAGTCTACACAAGACTGCAGGAAAGTAGACCCCATGGCGATTGTGGTATTTCATCAAGCAGACATTGGGGAATATGTGCGACATGAAGAGACATTGACTTAAAACGAAATCATCGCAAGGACTTATGGCTGTTTAGAAGGGCCTAGCTTTGTTTCCTGTGTCTGTTAGGCTCCACCATCATGTTGAATTTTGTCAACACTGACTTCTTCAGGGACTTCTTGGTTTAATATTCTATTATGGAGACATGCAGGCTGGATTCTTATTAAGCAAAAATGGCTCAAGAATGGAGTTTTGGATCTTTGTGTTTGTGAATACCGTGTTTTGTATTTGCATCGGAGGGCTTCTTGTTTTGAGTAACAGGCACTAATCATTGGAATTGAAGATAAGAGTAGCTTGTTATTGTTTTCTGTGGTAATATTTTTTCAAGCTCATGATGACACAATGGATTTTCTTATTTATATTATGAAAGATAGATATTGCCATAACAGAATAGTAGGCCATGTCTGGGATTTTACAAATGAAATTTGGGTAAAATAACAACAATTCTGCGAATTTTCTATATAGTAGGTGCTCTGCGGTGTGGGTGAAAAACTTGGATTCAAACCCTAGTTCGGATACCTACCAGCTGTATGATGCCTTAGATGAGTCATTAAACTTTAATCTTCATTTTCTTCATCTGTTTCAAAAAACAGCTTTAAGCATCTACCTAAGGATGGTTTTTAGAGTTAGAAGTCATGATTGTAAAGTACTTAGCACAGTGTCTGGCAAATGATAGATGTTGAATAAATGGTAAGAATTACCTTTATGTTACATATACTGAATATTTCTGTTACTAAGAGTAGGATTTTATGAGTATATTTTGATTATATTTTGGTTTTTACAAGCTGTTTTCTTTTTCTTGTTCTTGCATGGTATGATCCCAGTGAATGTTATTTTCATCACCTTGGTTTCCTAAAACATGATTTTCCTTATGAACCTTTACTTACCTTACTGGACAAAACCACTAATCAGAGACTCGGAAATAGTAATTCAGCTCCTCCATCCTTCCCCAGGCCTCTTGAAATCATTTTTAGAATTAAAATATTTTTTAATGAAAAACATTTCAGACAAAATTTTTTTAAACTACCTGTATTATAAAAGTTTTCTAATGAATATACTGCTTATTTTAAATTCCAAAGTCGACATCTCTAAAAATAAAAACATTTTTCAATTATAAGAAAGCATTCTACCAACTCCTGTTTTTGTATGTAACATATAAAACTGGGTTTTATATGTTCTTATCCCATTTTTTTCAACTCCTCTCTCTTCTAAGATTCTGTGTTAACTTCTTAGTGAAGGTTAAAGGACCACTGTATGACGATGGTGTTTTGATGGTAACATTTAGTGCACACCTTGGAAATAACCAACATCAAAACTTACACATTTTTATTCCTTTATTGCCATTTGCCTGTGTAGATGAGAGCAACAGACTAAAACTTTCTAAGAGGAGAAGTTGGTTTTTTCCCCAAGAACTTTACAAAGCTGATTTCACCAAAGCTTTGACCAAATTTCTGCCCCAGAAGAGCCAGGGTACTGTCGTCATTTTAGCTCAGCATCTTGGCTTCTTGGTGTCTGTAGTCATTGGGACATTGAAGAGACGCTTTAAGAAATACAGCTGCAGGATCCCAGAAAGAACAATAACAAGGCTCTGGGCTGTTGACCACCAGTTCACATAGTTATAGTTTGATTGGAGAAGGAAAAAGTCAGCCATTTTCCTCATGCGGGCAAAGTTGTAGTATCGCCACATGTGAAAGATGTTGTTCTGTACCTTCCGTGTACTTACCTGTGGGGCAGAAAATGAAGTAAGGACAGGCCTCCTCCCTACCCCCCATCCAGCCTCCCCTGTGTGCTCAGCAGCACTAACCCAAGTTATCTGCAAGTTGAGTAACTTACTCGTGACTTTATGATATGTAATAGGTTGGCTATTATAGTTGTTGATAAATGGTAGTTTTGCTGCATATGAAAAAATGGCCTGCACTTTAGTTTAAAAAATTTTTTTATAATGAAAAACTTCAGTGCTAGAACTAGAGAGCCCGTCCGCAGTCTCTCTAGGTTTAGATACGCATTCAGCACATCACTGCCCTTCTGAGTGATGTCTTCAGTTCTTTGTGTTTTGGAGAAGACAAGGGCCTGCAGACTTGATCAGACAGCCAGATAATATAGTGAGTGCTTAGGCTTTGCGGGCCATACAGTCTTGCAACTACTAAACTCTGCCATTGTCGCATAAAAGCAGTCATAGACAATAGGTAATTGTCAAGTGAGCATGGCTGTATTCCAATAAAACCATTTACAGAACAGGTAGTGGGGCTTTTGTGCATCAAGGAGACTTAAGAAAGTGAAAAGATATCTCACAGAATGGGAGAAAATATCTGCAAATCATATATCTGATAAAGGACTTATATCCAGACTGTGTAAAAGAACTTTTAGAACTGAACAATAAGACAACCCAATTTCAAAATGGGCAAAGAGTTTGAATAGACATTTGTCCAAAGAAGATACACAAATGGCTGACAAGCCCCTGAAAAGATGTTCATTAGTCATTAGGGAGACAACTCAAAATCAACATACTATTTCACACCCACTAGAATGCTAATAAAAAAGAACGTTTATGAGGATGGGGAGAAATTGCAACCCTCATTCACTTCAGTGGAAGTGTAAAATGGTTTAGCCACTGAAAAACAGCAATTCCTCAGTTACCATATGACCCAGCAGAGTATACTGTATTCAGAAATTAAAACATGTTTAACACAAAAACTTGTATGCAAATATTCATAGCATTATTTGTGATAGCCAAAAATTGGAAATAACCCAAATGCCTATCAGCTGATGAATGGGTAAATAAAATGTGGTCTATCCCTACAATGGAATGTTATTCAGTCATAAAAAGGGGTGAGATACTAATACACACTCCAACATAGACAAACCTTGAAAACATGGTAAATGAAAGAAGCCAGACACAAAAGGCCACATTGTATGATTCTACTCATGAAATACACAGAATAGGTAAATTGGTAGAGACAAAAAGTAGAGTAGTGAAAGTTGGGGGGTATGGGGAATGCAGAGTGATTAATGGGTATGGAGTTTCTTTTTAGGGGGATGAAACTGTTCTGGAATTAGATGCTTGTGATAATTGCAGGACCTTAGGAATATGCTAAAAACCACTGAATTGTACATTTTAAAATGGCGAATTATATCTCAATGAAAAAACAAACAAACAGGCCATGGGCCAGGTTTGGCCTATGTGCTGTAGTTTGCCAAGCCCTAGTATAAAACAAATGAGGAATTTCAAGAGCTCCAAGTCATATAAATTAAAGGTTTCAAATCCCCTTGACTGTTTGGTTTGTACCCAAATGAGCCCTTGGCTCAAACGATATTATTCCCATATTTTTAACCTTTCCTCTAAATTTAAAATCATTTTCCACAGATGTTTCTCCCACAAAATAATTACCTCAATTGCATCCAGAGTGTCATTCAGTTGTTTTCTTTCATACTGTTTGTGGTCCATTTCAGGCCCCTCATAGAAGACTCCAAAATTGAGGTACACTTGCACAGAACCAAAGTGATTTTGCTGATTTTTGAGACAAAGTTGATAAAAACCTGAAGGAATTCTTAGGTCATTACCAGTCTCGGTCTCCCACCCTTTGCTGATCTCCCACCCTTTAGATTTCCTTGGAAATGTCTGGTCTACAGCATTAAATGTGCTGCTTTAGCACCTTCTTTTTACTTAGCAAGTACAAAGATCATTTTTGATGTGGGAGAAAGACACTGATACTACATGAAACTTATTGTACT
This sequence comes from Rhinolophus sinicus, assembly GCF_036562045.2. NCBI lineage: Eukaryota > Metazoa > Chordata > Mammalia > Chiroptera > Rhinolophidae > Rhinolophus > Rhinolophus sinicus. The sequence goes on along the minus strand of NC_133760.1, from coordinate 31,884,326 downwards.
AAATATTATTTAGAATTGTTCTGCCAAATATTACTAACGAGTTCTGTACTGGAAAGAGAAGAATGTGTTCTCCCTCTTTTTCAACCTAAATTCCCCTTACTAAGGAATTTCTCAAAAAATTGAGTTGAAATTAATAGCATGGTGTTTGCCTGCTGCTTGTTCACCATTAGAGCTGGGGGATAGCATCCTGAACCTGAAACTAGGGGAAAAAATCGACATGTTGTGAATGAAAGAAACTATCCTCCGAGTAACTAACTGCAAGGTGGTCTGTACAGGAACTGATGGTTTGGGTTATTACTGGTGCTGGTTCTCAACCGGGGTCGCCTCCCCTCTTTGTGTGTGTGTGTGTGTGAGTGTGTGTGTCGGGAGGGGGGGTTGGGGGGACGTGGGGGGGGGAGGAGCGGGATTAGAAAGGTGTGGCAATGGATCTGGCGAAATCATTGTAAGGTACTACTGGCATGGAGGGCCCAAAGATGCTAAATATCTTATAATGCTGAATATCCTGTGCTTTACAATGAACTATTGTCTTATGCTCCTGTTGAGAAACACTGTCAGGAAACGTCTTTTTTGCACACCTGGCTGTTAGGGCAACTAAAACTGACCGGTGGTGTCCAGTGTGGGGACGGGTTCTATCTGGCTGTAGGAATTTGCTGGTGACCAGGGAAGTGCTTTGTTGTGGCATACGGGTATTTGTCATGGCCGTGCATTTCTTTTGTTGAGTCTGTTTTGTGGTAACTGGCTCAATTATTTCGATGACTGGAAAAAGATGCTATCCCATCATAAATTTATTAATTGGAATTCTGTATAAGTGAGTCCGTTTGGTCACTTTCCCATAATCTGGTCAGTTGGAGATGATGAGATAAAATTGAGCTTCAGGACCCTGGTGTTATAATAATTAGTCACCTGGAGACTCTGTCCCCCAAAGTGCCAGTGGACTGTGGCTTAATATCCTCGACTGTCAGCAGTCTTTGGCAAAACTGTTTTTTGGTGTTCAAGACTAAATTTTGTCCTACTGTTTTACCATCACTATGTGAAAAAGCCATGGCTTTTACATCGCAGGTACTTAATTTCTATACTTCCTCATCATTTCCCAAATTTCAAAGAAATCTATGATTGTCATAGCTGTGGTGATGAAAACAGACCTGTCTCTTGAGTAAAGAAGTTAATCTGGCCCCGGACGTTCTGCGAGTTTTCTATGAGGAAGCCTTGTGGGGTATATGCAGTGGCAGCGATGTGCCGGTCATGTGACATTCCCAGGGTCCGCTGAACCTGCCAAGACACATGAAAGGAGAAAAGCCCCTGCTACGTCACCAAGAAGCTGGTTATGTGGTCAGACTGACATCCTGTGATCATCAGCACAGTGGTTCTCAGTCAGGGATGTACGCCTGACCCCTTCTGGAAATCTGAATTGAGACAATTGTGGTGGGGGGAGGGGGTGTACTGCAGGACAAAGAATTGTCCCAAATGCCTATAGCACCCGTTAAGAAGACATGTCACAGACCATACAGCTGGTGTGTATCGGTTGGCGTGTATGATTCTGATTGTAGAGTTCTTGACTGAACTTGCTTGGTTTTGAGCTCCCTGGTTTTGGCCCAGACTTGGGCTTATTTGATGCATGACAGCAAGTAAGGCACTTAGATAGGCACTTGTCACCAAGCGCTGTCTTGTTAAGCCCAGGCTACAGTGAGCTGACTGGTAGCAATTGTTTTATTACAAATTTAGAGATAAGGAAAAGCTCTGATAAGTTTTAAATTACAGTAGAGTGGAGTAAGAGCTGTATACATAATCTATTACTATGTGAACAAATTAGAAAATTAACAGGTTTCTAAGAACAAAGGAAATGAACAGCCTGTAACTTGACTAGTACTGAGCAGCCTGTCCTTGGGTGCTGCGCTGTAAACTATGGGATGGGTGAACGTACTTGGCCTGTGAACAGGCAACTTGAAAACATGTACCTTCCTAACACAAACGGGACTGTATGGCCGAATGGAGAAACCTTGAGCCAGTGATTCTCCAATTTGCCAGAATTACCTCTAAAAACAGGGAGTGAATGTTGCTCTTCCACATCTGAAAACTGACGTGTCTTTCTTTGAAATCTGGGTCTGTCTCCAAAGTTCATGTGACTTTCCATTTGATTTTGTACCACCATATCCATATTATTTTAATATTTTAAAAATGTACTCTCCCCCCTGTCATCTCCAAATCCCAGTAAATGTGATGATTACCTCTCTAGGAAGAGGCGCCCCATCTATCCCAGGCCTCTGAGCACATTCCCATAGCCCCCGTTTGAGAAGCCAAGCCATATGGTTTAGTGATTATTCCTCCGAGAGTTTCCGTCTAACTGCAGGTCCATTTCATTAACAAGCAGGGAATCACAGCATAACAAAGACAACCAGAACTTGTTAGTTTAAAACCTGATCCACTTTACAAAAAGGAAACAAAATACAAGTCTTCAATGTGGCCAGAGGAGCCCAAGTACCCACCTCGTAACTGAAATAGAAGTAGCCAGTCTCTTGGGCAAATTGCCAAAAGCATTCTGTGCCTCCTGGAGGGAGCATGATGGCAAAGTCGTATCGATCTGCTCCCCGGAAGAGTGGCTGGTCCCCAGAGCCATTAAGGGGTTCTGTCTTTTGGCTCCTAGCAGAGATCACTAGGTTCAGAACCACCAGTCCTGCCCCAAAGAGCCAAGGGAACATGCTGGTTCGTGGAGACTCCTCTGCAGGTGAACTGCCTGCAGCGCCTGGAACTGAGGAGTTTTAGATAACTGCTGGGGTAACCATTAACTCCGCAAGTCACAGGCCAGTCTCAGGGCCACACAGAGCGACTCCAGAGTAGAAGTGGCACAATTACCCCCACATTTGGCTCACAGGAAGGGTTTTTGCTCTCACCTCAAAACCTCGGTGGCTTACAAATGTACTTCATGGGTGGTAGATAGAATCTACTTAAGAAGAGGTATTTCCATCCTTCCTTTTGGCTGTCATTTTTCAGTTCTTGGGGATAAACATTGAGTAAATTTATTTACAACCATCTGAATCTACAGACAGAAGTTGGTTGGGGAGATTTTTTCTCCTCACAAATTGCTAGCTGATACCTATAGCTCCTTATAAGACACATGGGGCAACACCTGTTTCAATGCACTCTTTCTGCTCAGCGCTACAGTTCAGAGAGCAAAGCACACCATGGAAGTGCATGCAAAAATTTAAATGGATGACTAGAGTGAGCAAGACAGTGGTCAACCCCCCCACTGATAATCCTCGTTCTGGTACCTTCCATCGGACTGATCATATATATACATATAAAGCTGTCCAAAACAACTTAAAGAACATTATATTGTTGAAACCCTCTACCTTTCTTCTTTTATCCATGACTTCTTTGGCACTCACTAACTTCATGGGCAGCACTGAGCTACGAGATTTACTGCATCTGACTTTATTCTCACAACAGCTCTCTAGCTCTACCATTATCTATTGCGTCGGAAGCGAGGCGATGGCCATTCAGGTTCAGTGGCCGGCTCACCAGACTACAGCACGGACACACAGCAGGGGTCCCGAGTGCGCCTCATATTCTTACCCACTGGGAGTGTTTGTCGGTCTCTGAGTCCTGATAGTGTCTAAATGTTTTTATTTCAGACATAATCTTAACAAAACAGCTTAGCGGCTTCTAACCAAGTATTGCTTCAGAATTCATCGCATTGACTCCAAGTGGTGATACTTTAACAGCGAATGAGCAAAGAACAGACTTCGTAATTGTGTTCAGTTCTCGCGGAGGCCAAATGATGTCACAGCACTCTGGAGGCACTGTGGCCCTGCAGCGGTGTCTCTAAGGTGAAGATGGGAGAGTCTGGGATCATTTCCAGTGCATAGTGGCACAGGCACCCCCACCGGAGTCCCACCATTGCCACCATCCTAACACTACTCATGTCGTGAGCAGTAACTTAGATTTAGCAAAACAGTCAGCAGGATGCGGTAAGGTTTATAGTTCTATGGAAGCTGTAGGCTTAGTTTTTTGTTTGTACACATTTCAGTAATACAGTAATAAAAATAACACTGAAGTTATGTTAAAAAATGTTAATGGGCCTGTGCATTTTTCAAATTTGAGAAATGCTGATTGGGACACTCTGCTTCCCTAAATGCATCCCAGTGTCACTCTTCTACCCAGAGAGCGTCGCCACTGTAACGATGGAGAGCTGAGGGGAGAAAAGCGTCTGCATCCTAATCCAGTTTTGAGGGAGACCACAACTTGCTGCACCCAGATTGAGAGGAGGTGGTTGGACTGAGAGGAGATCAGGTTCTTATTGTAGTTTCACTTGAGGTTAATTGATAGAAAAACAGTAGTGCCAAACTCCAACACATGTAGTTTCCGACTTACAACTATAATATGCATATTAAAAATTGAGCACTTCTTTATAGCTTTCACTCATTCAAAAGTAAAAAAGGGAAAAGTCTTTTGGCCCCAGAAGTATGTTATAAGGAAATGGACAAATTGTAAGAGGAAACTTTCACCTCTCTGTTCCACATGGCTTCCAAGGATTAGAACATCCAGTACATTTTGACATCAGCTTTTTAACAGTCAACATGGTTCAGCAAAACTTGTTTAACATTTTGCCACCTCCAGCTGCTCATACATGCTGTGCTGCAATTAAACAGTTATTTACATTTGAGAGAAGCAAGACTTTAATGAAGAATACTACAAGTTATGGACAATAGTTTTCATATTTTAAAAAAAGATTACATAAAACACTTCACTGAAATTTTTTTGCTAAAAAGACAGTTTTTAAGGATGTCTGAGAGAGACAGCAAGCACAACACGGTACAAAAGGAGAAGGAAATGTTGAATTGCAGTGCAAGACACTAGCATAGCACAATTAGGGAATCGGGGAAGCAACCATTTTATGAAGAATGGAATTCGGCATTTATACTCAATCAGGATTATTTTAAGCTTTCAAAGTCCAGCATAAGGAAGAGAATTGGCAAGAGAGAATGGGGGGAGGCTAAGCTTATCTACAATCACCAAAAAACACTGGTTCAACCGCATGAGAAGTGGAGGTTAAACCTGCTTACATAGCCCAGCAAATATTAAGAGCAAATGTCAAGGCAGTCAGGTCTAGGTGTTGATATCACAACAGGCTAAACAGTTTTTAAAGGGACCCTGATTCCACCAGGACGGGTTTCTCATCAAGCTGGGCCCATGAGAGACGAAGTTCTTTGCATTTGTATCAGAAGGCCAAAGCTTTACCTGGAACAAGTTCACTCCAAATAATGCTCACGTTGCTGGTTTTAACAGGTCATGGAATCATAAGTGGCTCCTAACAGCCTCCACCATTTCCTAGGAGAAGGTTCTACTGATTACCGGGGATTTAAATTCAAGCAAATCACTAAAGAAGGGAAACACTAACGATACTCTGGCACTGTACAAGCTATCTGCCTGTCATCGCTTCCAAGGACAGGGGTAGACTTGGCTTTGTTTTTCAACTCCATGATCTCCAACAGTGATGAAGTGGAACTGGGACCTCCCCCACGTTGGAGGAGGACGCCCAAAATTTTCATCCCAGCCTAGAGCAGACTATCCGGCTCTTATTAGGAAACATGCTCCTGTGACTTCTGTGGACATGAAAGCTTGTTTCAGTTCATGCCGAGTCTCTTCATGGTCCGCCAGCGATCCTTAATCATCACAGCTGTTCGGTTAACAAATGGGTAATTTTTAGAAATGGCAACCCAGTTTCCTTCCCCAAATTTCTGCACTCCAGCCTTGACCCACTCGCTTTCTTCTACAGTCCACTTCTGCAAACGAAAAAAGATTACAATGTGTCTCTCCACTTATTCACATTTTCATACAGTGAAGAGGTAAACTCATGAATCCTAGGAGAGTAATCTGAACTCAAAAGAAGGGCTTATATGTTTAAAACACATTATAGACAATAAGTTAACAGTGTGGATTTGGACATTTTCAACATCCTGCCACTTTATCTTCAACAAATAATCACTTCTGCATTCAAACTTCAAACGTGTGTTGTTCATGGTCAGGAAAATGTGTCAGGTTTCTGTCCTAGATTTTTCTTCCAGAGAATAACTACTACCATAAGTCCTCACTTAACGTTGTCGATAGGTTCTGCAACTTCAAGCAAAACGACATATAATGAAACCAATTTTACCATAGGCCAATTGATATAAACAAGACTTAAGTTCCTACAGCATGTACTCAACGTTATAACAAAATGACATTGAACAAAAGGACGTTATTCGAGGATTTGCGGTATTACTTTAACTTAGTTTGGATTGTCAGAAAAACACAAAACATTTGTTACCAGGTACATGGGTAGTCTAGCTGTGAAATGTGGGTACTTATTTTACCTCTCTTCTACCCACACAACCAGAGAAGATCAGAAAAGAGAATTTTAAATTACCTGCTTTTTTGTTACACTGCTTGTGCTCTCTCCATCTGGTACTGCTGGAAAACAGTAAAAGTAGACTCATTTCAGAATTCATCTTTTTCTGCATAAACCACCAGAAAAAGAATGTCCCTAAAGGGAAAACTTGATTCCAATTTCAAACTTTGAGTAAAAAAAGGACATCATTAAAGGATAATTTGTTTTTGTCCTTTGTTTGCAAGATACCAATCATTTTAGCCCATGAAATTCTATACAAAGCAAATACTTTACAAAAAGGCATTAAAAAACGGTTAATGATGGGATTTGGGGCTCTTTAGTAAAACTAATATTTTCTAAAATTACTGTGGGACTGGTATTTAAAACCCTAACATATATGTATTATACATGTTTATATATAAGTATATAATTTCTGCTTTATAACCCCTTGCTAACCACTCTTTTGAAATAACAGTGTTACTGTTTTATACCAGAATTTTCAAATTCCTGATCATTTTGTATAAGTAAAATTAGGTTCAATTCCTTAAACAAAAAAATGGGGTAATAATTACTGCTTCCCATTCCAACAGACCATGTGAAATCTGCTCAAGCTACACCCTCTGACCATATGGAAAGAGATGAAAAACCATGGGCCAAGATAATTTTTTAAACGGCCAGAGGACCACAGGAAGTTTTAAAGAACATGCTATTTCAAGCCAATAAGAGCCAGTTAAAAGCTGCAAGACAAGGCGAAATTGCATAAACGTGTAGCCTGGAGGGTCTGCCTGAGCAGATGCGTTTTCCCAGTAATGCTTCCTAAACAGTGGAGGAAGGTGGCTCAGGAGCAGATTATTTATTTTTATTTATTTATTTATTTTTTAATTAATTTTTTTTTTTTTTTAGATTATTTATTTTTAAATGATGAAGTATTTCATACTATAGTGGAAGCGATTTCTAAAACTGGCAACTGGACTGCACTGGAAGTGGATGTTTTCTACAACTTTAATATCCTGATGTTTTTAAATATTTAATGCCACTTTTACTGGTTTTCTGTTGCTTCCCCCATTTTTCCTGTGATCTTGATCTTGCCAGCTACGTTTCTACCTTTGAAGATACTTTTTAAGGACAAAACCTATGGAACTGACAGTGGATTACTACCGTGTTTCCCCGAAAATAAGACCTAGCCAGACCATCAGCTCTAATGCGTCTTTTGGAACAAAAATTAATATAAGATCCGGTCTTATTTTACTGTAATATAAGACTGGGTCTTATTTAACATAAGACCGGGTATAGTATAGTATAGTATAGTATAGTATAGTATAGTATAATATAGTATAATATAGTATAATATAATATAATATAGTATAATATAATATAGTATAGTATAATATAATATAATATAATATAATTAATATAATTAATATAATATAATACAATACAATACAATACAATACAATACAATATAATATAATATAATACAATACAACACAATACCAGGTCTAATGTGATATATAATAAATATAATATTAATAATTTTTGCCCCAAAAGACGCATTAGAGCTGACTGTCCTGCTAGGTCTTATTTTTGGGGAAACATAGTATTTTATTATAAAAGTGCTTAGAATCTCCAAAATTAAGGTTTAGAACTTTGATATTTCCATAAAATATGTGGTAGGAGAGATTCTAATGCAAATGCTATGAAGTTTAGTATTCATTACGGAAAAGTTTCTCAGAAACTGGTAAGAGATGTTTTACTTAGACAAGAAATGCAGGGAATAACTCCTCCTTTTTCTAATTAAGACTTTAGGAAGAACATAAACTACAATTGAATATAGGATTTATTCAAACAGAACCAGTAATTTTCTTCAAATATAAAGTGCTGCTTTGACAGTCTCATCGTTGAATGGGAAAGGACATGAAACTGACTCCTCATGAATCACAATGAGGAAATTAAACTTTTTCTAGTCTGGAGACAGGCAGTTTCTGGAACCTGAATGTGACAGTAACATACATGTACACTTCAGCAAGTGTCAAAGGGAGACCAAGGAGAATCTCACTTACCCTGAAACAGCTCGTCCTCTTCCACCCAAGTCTCTCTTTCTTCAACCCCATTAGAGTTGTTCCACTTGCCTTTGAGTACTCTAAGGAGAGATGGAGAGGACAGGTGTAAAACAAATTCATACTGGCTCATCCCTATTGTCCTTGGCTCACTCGTGGCCGTGTTCCTTTGTTTGCTGCGACATTTGAAATTCACCTACACACACAACTCCCAAATCCTGACCTGGCCAGGTATCCCCATGTTATCATCCCCCCAGGCTGCAGGACCACCCTCAAACTCAGCACTGAATACATCACCCACCATCCCCCTCAAAATATTTATTTTTAGGGCTGTCTGGGTATTTTGCAAATGAGTAATGAAAGCAATTTGCCTAGTAAGTGCATAGGCTTGAAAGTTCCATGAATTTACTATGAAATTACCTGATTAAAGTGGCTGCATTGTTTCCTTTCCCTTGTTTTTAAATTTGATATCCCCAAAAATGTTATTTCTGAGAATAACTAATTTGCTTGAGACAAAGTATTTTTTCCTTCTCAGGACATTAGCTGTGTTAATTACTATGTATAAATAAGTCAGAAAGCTTAAGTTTTCTATCCACTTATTCGAGTGCTGGGATAAAACTGCTTTTAACCTCTGGGTCTGTCATTTTCACCCGAGTAGCTGTTCACTATTCCTGCAGACAATCTTTGCAGATCAGTTCGGTAACCTGCTATGCCTCTGAACTTGGCATTTATTACATGTACAAATGTTTTGGTACTGCCTAATTTCTCATGTTGTGAAAGGGCTGAGGTCTGGGTCCTTATCTTGACTGATAGGTCTGTGTGGTCCCAGGCAAGTCAGGTCCCTTCTTGGTGATTGTGCTCCTCACCGGTGAACTTGGAATTTGATGAGCAGTGGTCTAGAGGGGTCAGTAAACTACAGCCTGTGGCTGCTGGTTTTTGAACAGCCCTTGAACTAAGAATGATTTTTACATTTTCAAGGGGTTATAATGCAACAGACACACAAGTGGTCCGCAAAGCTTAAAATGTTAACCCTTTGCTGGCCTTTTATAGCTTTGCCTGTGACCCCTTAAATTGCAAGAACCAATAATTATTTTATTTGGTTAATAAATATCCAGTAGGCACTTGTTCTAAGTGCTGGGGTGGGGGTGGGGGTATATAACAACCGAGTAGTCATGGTCCTGCCCTCCATGTGGTAAACCCTAAGCCTGCCTTCCCCTCCTCTTCCACCGGTCCAGCTTCCCCAGGTCCTCGCTGCTCACCTGGCAGCAATGTCCAGCCACTCTCCATCTCTCCTTTCCCTCAGTGACTGTTCAGAAACCCTTAGTGGTGTCTCATTAGGCATTCAGATGAGTGGAATAATTATTTAGGGAATAGTTAGAAAAGCAGATTATAGAGCATTCTCCTGCCCCTTCTAATTCAGTAGTTAGGAGCCTGGGAATGTGTCATTTTTAAACATATTCCACAGGTAATTGTGATATGAAGCCCAGTTTGAGAACCTCTCCTTGATAGAATAGGAACTCAAGTTCTGGCCCATTTACCCATCCAGACTTTTCTTCCTTCATCCTCTCTGTGCACTGTATTCTCCTGTCATTCAGACTATAGGATATTTTTGGGGGCATGCCCGGCTTTTATGAAAAGGGTTCCCACTGCTGAGAACTCCCAACCCCCTATATGCTCGATGACTTCCTATTCATCCATTAAGGCCAGCTCAGCATGTGTTCCTCTGTATTTGTTTGCTCCACCAGCTCTGCTGAGCAGGCTCAGCTCTTCTGTGGAGCAATCAGGGTACCTCACACACACTCCTTTAGAGCCAGGTCATGGGATCCCTTTTTTCTGTAAAGGGTCAGAGAGGATCTTCAGCTTTGCAGGCCTTACTCTCTGTTGCAACTACTCAACTCAATGTAGCATCAAAAGTAGCTACAGACAGTACAGCCACAGACAATACATAAATGGGTGTGGCTGTGTTCCAATAAAACTCTCTTTACAACAGGCAGCAGGCACATTGGGCTTAGGGGCCATAGTGTGCCAATCTCTGCTTTAGAATATCCATCGTACTTCATACCCTTGATACGATAGGTGGTTGTCTGATACCTTCACAAATGCTTCCATTTATAAAACCACTGTAATCATGCACTCTGTCCAGTTTCCTCATCTGTTCATAGGAGCAATACCTACACTTCACAGCATTATTGTGGAGTAAAGGAGATCATGTATCAAATGAGAATAAGTGTGTTGGGCTGTATCTGTGCCCAGCCAGTGACTCACTCACTTCCAAATGCAGACAGTGGTACATATGGTACAGAGTCACTTATCAGATGCCACTTAGCACATGCTGGCAGAGCACAGATCCCCAAACAACTACAACAGAGAGCAGTGGTCAAGATGGCAGTGGCCTTGGGAGACCAGTGAGGTGATCACTTATAGCAGGGTGACCAGGGGAGATTCATGGAGGCGGCAGAATTTTTAACAGGCAGCCTGGCGTAAGTGGTGTACAGGCATGAGCTCGTGTCAAGACTGTCCTGGGTTAAAAATCCCAAAGCCAAACTTTGCCACTTTTCAGCTATATGACTTCAGGCAATTTAACTTTTCTGAACCTTCCTCATCTATAAAATGGGGTTAATGTATCACTCAAAGTGAGGATGGCAGAGATTCAGTAAAATACATGAAGTGTGTGGCCCACAGAAAGTACTTAGTCAACATCAGCTTCTCCTCCCTTTGAAGGACGCATGGGATTCTGACAAGCAGTGATGGAGGGATGGTAGTCCAACCGTGGGGAATGACAGGGAGCGAGAGCACAGTAGTAGAAAACAAACACATTGTGTTCCAGAGAGCAAGCAGACCAGTTTCCTGGGGGAAGGATCCACAAGAGGACACAAAGGGTAGCAAAACTCAAAAGCCAGGTCGGGGATCACGATGGGGAGCAAAATGCAAGCATTCTAGCCACTGTCCCACAGAACCTGGAATGTGAGACGTTAATAAATATATACTGAGTTTGCCAAGTCCCAAATACTCATAGAAGGTGCAAAACTATAAATATTCATAAATCTCAAGAATCAAAGTATATCATGGCCCAATTCAAACAAATTTCTTTTAACAAGACTAATAATCTTTAGCAGTCAAGGTACTTAGAAGTCTGCTAAAAAATGAAAGCAGTGATGAGTAGGGGGCTCCAAACCCCTTCCATCCTTACTCATGCCCTAGTGCAATGCCTGGAAGCCCAAGTGAGGGGGCTTCAGAACTGGCAGGGATGGCTATGTTGTCACTCTCCACTCCCGAGGCACATTCTAGCAGTCTGAGCAAGCCTTGGTGGTGAATAACTTAGTTGAAAGTTACTTCATTCATGGAAGCAATACCAGGCCCAACCAGGACCACCAACCAGCCCCCAAACTGCTACAAAGAAGGTCTTCATACTTGGGCTTCTTCTCCCCGGGGAGGGGGTGGTTGAGAACGGAGGGCTTGGCCAGTGATGCTGGGATGACGTCCTGGGAGGAGTCGAGGCCTGGGTTTGCCTCAGAACTCTGGCTGTCCTCCTCCAAAACCAATCTGCTTATTGTCATGCGCTTGTTCTTGGGCTGCAGTTCAGAGCCACCCTCACCCTCAGGAGGGGCTGAACTTCCGTTTTCATCTTTTCGGGGTCTCTTGTTTTTGAGGGCTGGTGATGGTAGGAAAGCTTGATTAGGAAGTACCAGATCTTTCTGGTCCAGTTTTGAGAAGACTGCCTCAGAATCTTGTGAACCAGACAGAGTCTTGAAAGCTGCTTTCAGAGTCCTAATTCCAATGGTGGTTGGAGTATTCTGTAGCTGTCTACAGATAAGGCAAACATACAAAGATCAGTTTCACCATTGTTGATGCTTATCCAAACAGCCACAACTTATCAACGTGTGAAGCTTCAAATTAGAAGACTCAAGTCGAGGACTCTTCATTTAAAAAAAAAAAGAGAGAGGTTGCTCCTATATATCCTTTACTTATAAAAGCTTCTGTTTAAGTTGAACTAAGGAGTTTAAACTGCAAATCAGAGAACATTAAAGGAAATAGTGATACTTCCTCCAGAGACCTCTTTAGCCTGCGTGCGGTCTAACCCATCCCATGTAGTCTGTAAAGACTAAAGCAATGCTTTCCATTATATAAGAACTATTCATAGTGCTTAAAAAGTACAAGTCCATTGGACAAACCTATGGATAATCCAGCAGTTTTACTTTGAAGTCTAAACTCTTCTTCCCGCTGTCCCAATCCAGCCCTCATGTGGCAGACGTGAAAGACTCGTTCCATTCTGCCCCTTTTCTCCTATAACACACTTGTCAATGGGATTTTGAGAATTCTCTGTGTTAAGAAGCGTGCCACACGGTCTTGAAACAAGAAATTGCCTTTTCAGAATACAGTTCATCTAATCATTTAGAATAGCCAATATGCTTTAAGTAAAAACTGTTAGGAGAGGGCAAACTGGCAGCCTGTAGGCCAAACCCAGCTGGCAGATGTGTTTTGTTGCCTAGCCTGTGCAAGTGTTTTTTAAAACTGCCAAAATTCAAAAACTGGGAAAGCTGAAAAACAAAACAAAAAATGGACGTCTCACACGAAAATTTGAACTGAAGTTTGGGCATTCTCACTTAACAATCACACGAAACTGAAAAGCATGCCCTCTCTGGTTCACAGTCCCATGCTCTCAATTATCCTAGACCCACTTTCTCCTTTACATTTCCTACCAGGCCCCCAAAGGCATCTAAACATGTGACCCCTACTTTAGCAACTGGTCTTGGGAATCTGATTCACAAATCTGAACACTGTGTTAAGAGATCAGGTATCAACAGGGAAGTACTGTGTAGTATGGGCGAGGCCAGGAGAGAAACAGGAGGAAAGAACCTTTGAAGAATAACCACTCAGAACTTTTGTCAGGGATCTGACATCCCACAGTACCTTGTACCAGTAATATGTCAGGAGGTCAGATCACATGAGGAACTAAGTGATCCTGGTCTAAGGACACTGTTTCCAATAGACCACTCCAGTATTTCCCCTAGATCACAGAAGGGCAGCCCTCTCACCTTGCAGGTTCTCTGGGTGGTTTTTCCACAGGCTCTGGTGCTGGCTGTTTATCTTCCTTCACTGTAGTTGAGGCAGCAGACTCAGATTTCAAAGCCTTTTTGGCCATCTGGGAAGGGAAGGGTGTCATTAGGAAGAAGCCACAGAATTTCATAATTCTTTGCTGCTTTAACCATGAATGTATTCGATATGCAAACATGTTCACCTACAAATCCAATCTAGGTAAGCTAAAGGAGGACACAGAACTGAGAAGAATTATCTCAGATTTCTTCCTTCTTTGCTTTTTCAAAAAATACTTGTCTATACTAAAGGAGGACACAATTTGAGTAGAGCTAACCATCTTGATATTGGAAAAATTCTTTAATTATGTGATTTTACTTTGTTTCTCCTCTTCCATCCTTCCAGTCTCATCCCTAATCTACACACCTTTGGGGTCCTGTACCAAAGGCAAACTTCTTTGTTTTTCCCAAACTTAGGATAACTGATGTTTGTGTGATGTCTTTTAGTTTGTGTATAGAATTTTTTTATGACTACACTGCTACAAAACATTTCTGTATGTTTTGCCTTTTAACAGCTCTTTGAAAATCCTTACTCATAGCACATAAAGCCCTGAGTAGGCCAGTCCTGCTCTAACTCCAACTGCTCATGTGTCTCCCTCTGACTGAAGTTTTACACATTGCGTGTCAGTCCAGTATATTCCATCTCAGGATGTGTATCTGTAATGAGTGATGTCTTATGAGCTGAGAGTTCTATCCTCACACAAACACAGTGGCTGGTTATTTTCCAGTTACCTGGAATACAAAGGAAAGGATCCTAGGCCAGGCTCAAGTATGCCGACACTTGCTCCCTGATTATTCAAAACTATCTGCTTTACAAATAATTTAAGATTTGCCAAATGACAGCTAGGATCACTGACACTATCCTAACATAGGCCTGGCACATACGTTGTTATGAGGTCTATTTTCAACACTAAAATCCTGGTTAAAAAAACAAACACCCTCTCACTCAGTTTCACTTACCGCAGTCCACATTCTAGGACAGGCTGGGTTCTAATTCTTCTACACACCATCTTGAGCCTGATTGCTTCCATTCTTTATACTTATCTCTTTGATCCAATTAAAGAATGTCTTCATATGGCCTCTTATCCTTCTAGTCACACCTTTTCTTATTATACCTTCTTCCTGTTAAGAACCCCATTATACCACATCTATCAAACCACTCTTACTCCCAAACTTAACTCAGATTTCATCTTCTCTGGGAACCACCATCAACTGTAAGTGAATGTTCTCCTACTAACCATAACAGATTAATTACATGTAGAGGAGGTAAAAATGGGAGGTGAGGGAGACCAAGTATGTATGTTCTATTCGCCTCTGCCAGGATCTCTGCTTCTGTATATTTAAGGAATTTAATTAAGGAAAATAATGCATATAATTCAGTCTTTTCCACATTTACTCTTTCACTTCTACAAAGAACTGTCCTTTTTCTAATTGCCTGCACATCCTCCAGACCATATCATGGTTATAGGAAGAGAAGGCCAAGGCCCACCGTGAGGAGGTAGGGCTCTGCGTCATCCAGGTGACTCTCCAGGAAGCGCAGCATCTTCTGCTGGAAGATCTCATAGGAAAAGTTCTGGATAACAGGATGGGCCAAGTTCTTTTCACGGATAATGTTCAGGAGATCATTTCTCAGCTTCTACACAAAGGACCAATATTTGCAACATGAGAAAGGAGAACTCCAGGACAAATTCAGTGACGATGAGTTGAGACAACACTATCAGAGCTGTCATAACACTGGCAACAGAACCCACTGGGACACACATAGGAAGGGAAGCCCATCACACAGAACAGTCAGTAAACTACAGATCAGCCACAGTGGGTTACTATGTAGCTATAAAAAGAGAATGAAGAACTTAGAATCTAAAGTACCTTTATACATTTACATAAAGATTTTTAAACTTGCAACCCCCCCCAACCCAAAACACAAAAAGTATAAAGAAGCTCTTTATATACCAATATAGAATGACCTCCAAGATATAGGAAGTAAAAGAGACAATTTACAAAAATGTTCAAGTTAGTGTGTGGAATATGCTCACAGATGTGTATGGGAAGCACAGGAAGAATGGGTATATGTGTATGGCTACATGTACATATACATGCACTTATTTACATGAATATACAAAGTATTAACAACAAAACTGGTTGCCTCTGAAAAGTGCAACGAGATGACTGAGTCAGAGATGAGAGAATTTTTCACTAAGCTCTTTTGTACTTTTTGAATTTTGTATTATATACATGTTACCTTTCGAAAACTAAAATTTAGATTTCTAAAGGGAAAAATAAAAACAAGAGCAGGGTGCAAAAGGAGTTTTACTAAGACAGATTCTCAAGTGTGCAGGATCAGCATTTATGTAAGTAAAGTTAGAAATGTTACAAAACTTGATCGCTTGATACCTGGTACTGATTACTTAAATCAAGTTCTGTCACAAACCAGATAGAAATGGGCAAGTAAACGACTTATGTATATTTATCTAATAAACACATTTTGAAAAGCCAGTCTAACACTGAGTTATCCTGGATATAAAAGCCAACATGCTAAAGATGAATATTTAGATAACATTCCTGACAAAGGACCCTTTCCCTGTTTTCCCACAAGAAACAATGCAACGGTTTTAAGTCATAGGAGCAAAAAAATGTATCAAATTTACCTGAGTTGTGGGGTCCTTGGGCATATGTTTTTTCAAAATTTTTGAAGCTTTTTCAAATTCTTTGTTTTTGATACAAATAATGACAGCCTACAAAAGAGGAGGAAAAAACCTGTCTGTTAAACTGTCGTAATAGTGACCGGTGTAATCAGAATATCAAATATCAAAATAAACTCTACTAAAAAGTAAAACCGAGTCTTATGTACCCAAGAACTTTTTCATATTCTATCTAATTCCTGTATTTAAAAACTAATTGTTCAAGAATTAAGAACAACTGTAAGGTCTCTTCCACTGTGTAGGGTAGTAGGTTTTCAACATTACACCGTTTTTAAAAAGATGGCTGATAGCAAAATCTATCCCCCGGATTACAGATCATTTACCCAATTTGATTAGGGCCTCTTAAGGCAAAATGGAGAGGGATCATTCCAGGTCCCCAGAACAACTGGTTCTGTTCTTTTTGGATGCAAAAGCTTTGATGTAATGGGGGGGCAGAGGAGAGGATATACTGTGGAAAAAAGAAGCAATTTGCTCAACACAGAGTTCTGCTAGCTCCATTCAGGAAAAGCCTGAGGTCAGTTCTGCCAAAGAACCAATACAGCCTCTCAGTACCGTAAACCCCAGCTGGCAACTCCAGTGAAAGTGTGCAGGGAATTCCTGAGACAGACAAATCCAGCTCATTGTATCCACAGGCAGCAAAGAAAAGAGGACAAAGTTCCAGGCAGGATGAGGTCTCATCAGCCATAGAGAAAAAGAAGAGTCCCTTTCAGTAAAGAAACCCCAAGAGAATATGTGGAGAGGGACAGTAACAGTGACTGAAAATTTAATAAGGTATTTTAAAAACCATGTGACATTTTTTTTTTTTTTAAGTTGGAAAACCCAGGGGAAAACTGGGAGCACCTGGAGTTACCTAACAGGATAGAGGAGCTACGTACTCTGTCTTCTTAGATCCCGTCTCAAGAGAGGCATCAGACACAGACTTCACGTATAAAAAAAGGGAAGGAAATATTGGTTCTTAGTATTTCCAGTCTTCATGAGGAAGAATTTAAGGAGAAACACCAAGAGAAGGACGAATAGCAAGGGAATTCAGTTGTAAGTACTAACTCTGCTGATTCTGTCAACATGCTGAGCACAGCCCTACAGGGCGAAGGAAACCGGTGTCCAATGCTCCTGAACAGCAGGCACAGCCCTAAGTTCTTGTTGCCCAGCAAGGGGACAAAAGAAGTCTTTTCCTTTTAATCAGACGACCATATTCACTTTTACATCATTTTCAGCAGAAAAACTATACTAAGACTATACTTCCTTTCTTGAATACAAAGGTTTAACTTTTATAAATCATCTTGGTCCTGTTATGTTTTTAAATTTTATTTACCTTGCATACAGTAAAATTAACTTTTTTTGGTGTAAGTTTTACCACATGTACTGACTCCTGTAACCACAATGATACAGAAATCACAGATACAAAAAAACCTCCCTCTGTAGTCACCCCTCTCCCCCACCCCTAATCCCTGGCAACCACTGATCTTTTCGTTGTTTCGGCTCTTCAAGAATGTCATATAAATGGGATCAGATTGTACGGTAGCACTTATTTTTTAAAGGGTGGCACCTTGAGACTGGAATCTTTCCCTCAGTGTAATGCTTTTGAAATCCATCCCTGTAGTTGCGTGATCAATAGTTCCTTCTTATTGCTGAGCAGTATACGATCCCACTGTATGGATCTACTAGTTTGTTTTTTCAACCGCTGAAGGACTTTTGGGTTATCTGCAATTTTTGGTGGTTATGAAGAGATGCTAATACATTCATGTACAGTTTTTGATGTGAACATAACTTTTCATTTCTCGAAAGTAAATACTCAGGAGTGGGATTGCTGGATCACATGGAAGATTACGTTTAACTTTATGAGAAATGGCCCATTTTCCTGAGTGGTTTTACCATTTTGCATTCCCCTCAGCAATGTATGACAGAGCCAGTTGCTCAACATCCTCACCAGCATTTGTAGTTTTTTTAAGTTTAGCCATTCTACTAGGTTATGTCCTAATATTCATTGTGATTTTAATTTGTATTTCCCTAGTGACTAAAAGATGTTGAGCATCTTTTAATGTGCTTATTTTGCCAACCGTATTTCTCTTTGGTGAGTCTTTTGCCCATTTTTAAAATAGGGTTGTTTTCTTTGGCGAGTTCTTCATATATTTTGGATACAAGTCCTGTCAGATATAAAATTTGCTTGTCTTTTCATTCTTTTAACAGTATTTTTCTCAGAACACAGTTTTAAATTTTGATGAAGTCCAGTTTATCAGTTTTTCCTCTTTATGGATCATACTTTTAGTGTCATAGCTAAGAACTCTTTGCCTAAGTTCAAGACATGAAGATTTTTTTCATGGTTTCTTCTAAAGGTTTTATAGCTTTACATTTAGGTTATGCTCTATTTGGAATGAATTTTTGTATAAGATGAGTTTAGGTCAAGGTTCATTTTTTGCATATGGACATCCAACTGTTTCAGTATCATTTGTTGAAGACTATCCTTTTTCCATTAAATTGCCTTCACATTTTTGTCAAAAATCAATTAGTCATATTTGTTTGAACCTCAACAGTATTTTCCTCAGAACACGGTTTTAAATTTTGATGAACTCGTTTATCAATTTTTCCTTCTTGTGGATCATACTTCTTCCACTAGTCATCATGAGTACTGTAGCTTTACAATAATTCTTAAAATTTAGTAGTGAATCCTCCAACTTTATTCTTTTACAAAACTGTTTTGTTTTAATTCCTCTACCTTACTATATGTATTTTAGAATCAGTCTGTATCTACAGAAAATTCTACTGAGACTGTGATTGGAATTACATTAGATCAATTGGAGAAAATGACATCTTAACTATTTACTAAGTCTTCCAATCCATGAACATGGTCTTTCCATTTATTAGGTCTTGATTTCTTTCATCAGCATTTTGTATTTTTCCACATAAGACCCTGCATATGTTCTTTTAGACTTATATTTAAGTATTTCTTTTTCGGCTCTATCCTGTTATCCAGTTTCACTTTCTGCAGTTGCAGTTACCTGCAGTAAATTGCAGTCTGAAAATATTAAATGGAAAATTCCAGAAATAAACAGTTCGTAAGTTTTAAATTGCGCAGTTCTTGGCATGATGAAATCTCAGGTCATCCTACTTCGTTCTGCCTGGAACATGAATCATCCCTTTATCCAGCATTTCCCCGTTATACATGCTACCCGCCTGTTAGTCACTAGGTTATCAGATTGACTGTTGCAGTATCACAATGCTTGCGTTAGATTAACCATTATTTTATCTAATAATGCCTCCAAAGCACAAAGTAGTGTTGGCAATTAGTATATGCCAGAGACGCCATAAGTGTATGTATGTGTAGGAAAAAAACACAGTATGTATAGGGTTTGGTACTATCCACGGTTTCAGGCATTTACTTGGGGTGGAAGGTGTGGGTGGGTCTTGGAACATATCCCCTGCAGATGAGGGGGGACGGCTGTATTGTAAACGGCACTGTTTGGGTAATGTCATTTCATATCATTCATATATGGAGCTATGATGTTTTTTGTGTTGATCCTATATCCTGCTATCTTGCTAAACTTAGTATAGCTTTTTTTTTTTTTTGTCTATTCCATGGGATTTTCTATATAGACGATCATGTCATCTGCAAATAGGCACAATTTTATTACTTCCTTTCTAAACTGTTTCACTTTCTTTTTTTTTTTTTTTTTTTTTTTTGACTTACTGCATTAGCTAGTTCTTCCAGTATGATATAGAATGAAGTGGTGAGAACGGATCCTTTGCCTTGTTTTGGATCTTAAGGACAAAGCATTCATCTTCCATCTTTTTTTTTTTTTTAAAGATTTTATTGGGGAAGGGGAATAGGACTTTATTGGGGAACAGTGTGTACTTCCAGGACTTTTTTTTTTTTTTCTCCCAAGTCAAGTTGTTCTTTTCAATCTTAGTTCAGCTTCAAGTTGTTGTCCTTTCAGTCTTAGTTGTGGAGGGTGCAGCTCAGCTCCAGGTCCAGTTGCCGTTGCTAGTTGCAGGGGGCACCATCCCTTGCCGGAGTCGAACCGGCAACCCTGTGGTTGAGAGGACGTGCTCCAACCAACTGAGCCATCTGGGAGCTCAGTGGCAGCTCAGCTCAAGGTGCCATGTTCAATCTTGAGTTGCAGGGGGCACTGACCACCATCCCTTGCGGGATTCGAGGAATCGAACTGGCAACCTTGTAGTCGAGAGCCCACGCTCCAACCAATTGAACCATCCGGGAGCTCAAGGTGCCGTGTTCAATCTTAGTTGCAGGGGGCGGAGCCCAACATCCCTTGCGGGACTCGAGGAATTGAACTGGCAACCTTGTGGTTGAGAGCCCACTGGCCCATGTGGGAATCGAACCGGCAGCCTTCGGAGTTAGGAGCACGGAACTCTAACTGCCTGAGCCACAGGGCTGGCCCACATCTTCCATCTTTAATGTTAGCTGTTGGTTTTTTTGTAGATGCTTTTTATCAGGTTGAGGAAGTTCCCTTTTATATATTCCTAGTTGCTGACTGTATTCTATCATAAACTAACGTTGAATTTTGTCAGATGCTCTTTTGGCATCAATTGATACGATCATGGTTTTTCTTTATATTAATAGGGTAGATTACATTGACTGATTTTCAAATATTGAACCAGCCTTGTATTCGTGGGCTTTAGTTTTCCCCACTCTGCCACACTAACTGCATCTGCATCCAGGGCTAAGCAGCAGGGCAGACAGTACAAAAAACAACAATGGAATTTGCTCCAAGTTCTGAGGATCACAGCTCCATTGCTAAGGAGAAAAGGTTCTCTTCTTTCAGTTTTAAGTGCCTGCCCTGCTGCCACTGGGCCACTGCTGCCACTGGGCCACTGCTGCCACCAGTGTAGTTCTGCCTGGGTGCCGGGACAGAGAGAAGGGAGAAAAAACACCCCTGGAGTTTCTCCCACCCTCTCTGACCCTTAGGAGATCTCTTTCCTGCTCCTCAGACCAGAGAGCACCTTTCTCTGGACTTCCTTCAGTTCATACATGGAGTGCATGTCCAGGTTTCGGGAGCCTTCAGGTCCAGGCCAGCTGATACTGGAGAGGGAAAAAATGGTAAACTACTCATCACCAGTTTGGTAGATCTTCAAATTCTGGTCGTCTTCCCATCTGCTTACTACCATTTACATTTCTGAGTCCTCCGATAGCCGTTCCACACATTTTGTCCAGGATTTATACTTGCAGCATTACAGGAAACAGAAGAGAGTATGCTTAATCTGTCCCAGAACTGGAACATAGGTCCTACTATATTTAATTTGTGAAACATGGAAATGCAAATGAGTTCGAAGTTTTTTTAAAGAGATGAACCATTGCTTTTTCACTTGAGTATTCAGAAATAAGTGTAATTTCTTCTCTTATGCATCTGTTAAGGCTCTTGGAGTATAAGCAATACAATTGTTACTTGCTAACTTAAACAAAAAGTAAATTCCAAACACAGATTTTCAATAGAGACGAAAAAGTTTTTATGTTGGGGAAAATGAGAAAATGCACAGGAAGAGAAAACCAAACTCAGAGAAGTGAAGAAAGGCTAGAGAAGTAAATTCAGAAAGAAACCAGGAAGCAGGAATGCTCAAAAAGCCTTGACAAAGTTTTTGTTTCAAGAATTAAAGTTCTAAGAGAGTGTGTCTGATGTACCAGGCCCCAAATGGGGTACAGCCCCCGAAGAAAATCAAGGTGCTGTTACCAAAGATGCAGGGTAGAACGCTGCACAACAAAAAGCAACAAGTAAATGCTTCCCCAAGAATATGCCATACGTGCTCTTCTCCCGTTCTCCACAGAAATCTTAACTGAGGAATCGCTTTTAGTTATGAAGAGAAAACCAACGCAGTCTCAATATCATTACCAGCTTACAGAAGTTCTCAAACTTTTTGGCCTCGGGTTTCCTTTATACTCTTAAATGTTAACAGGGATCCCAAAGAGCTTTTGTTTATGTGAGTTATATTTGTTGATATTCACCATGTTACAAATATAAAACTGAGAAAATTTAAAAATATTTATTAATTCATTAAAAATAAACTCATTACAGGTTAACATAAATAATATCTTTATGAAAAATTACTATATTTTCTAAGAAGTTTAATGAGAAGGATAGCATTGTTTTACATTTTTGCAAATCTCCTTAATATATGGTTTAATATAAGAAAGACGTATTTTCATACTTGCTTCTGCATTCATTCTGTTGATAATGTTGTTTTGGTTGAAGTATATTAAAAAAAATACCAGCCTCAGGCAGATACGATGTTGGAAAAGGGAGGAGTATTTTAATAGCCCTGTCAGAAAACTGGGTATTTGAATTTATACCAAATTTGACTCTACACCAAACTTTGGCAAGTGAACTTTTCATCATCTGTTACATTAAAATGTGTTAGTCTGTCTTATACTTTAAATAGATCTGTTACCCATGAATGATTTTGTGATATAACGCATTGATCATTTGGAAAATGATCACCCAGTTATGGATGTCTTCCAAATGTTGACACATTTATTAAAGATATTTGTAAACTCATAGTTGTTAATACCATCAATCTTATCAGAAAAATTAAAGAATTGGGAAGCTATCAAGTACATGAATACAAGTTTTCCAAAACTCTAACTTTCACTTGAAAGCTTGAGTTTTATTACTGGCAACAAATACTATCAATTGTTTTCCTTGAAGTGAACAATTCACTTTTGCCCTTTTTCAAGAAAATGACTGTCAAATACCTGTCTAAATAACCAAAGTTTGTCAATTCTGTCATGTAAAAATGGTGTTCCATTTAAAAAGCAGCTAGACCAACATGCAACTCGAACAATGACATAAGAGCTTTTCCTGAAGACAACTATCATGTCTTGGTATGCAGCAGAAATGCTTTATGCAAACTTCCTATCTTGTCAGACAAAATAGTGAAAAGATGTTTGCACAAGGGTTTAGATTTAATAATTTTTTACTGCTTTCTCAAAGACATCCTTAATTGAAGCTGGCCTTCTTTTTTTCTAACTGCCAGCATGTGTCAATGAAGACTACAATGACTACTAGTACAATTTACCACTGCCTTGGTCATGCTAAGGCACCAGCAGTTTTACCCATCATTGCTTCTACACGATCAGTGCAAATATCAATGTACTAAAAAAGTCAGCTAACATTTTGGCATTGTTACGAATAGTTCTGACGCGTGAATGGGTCCCAAAGACCTGCAGAGATCCCCAGACCACAGATTGAGAAGTTCTAATTTAACAACTCATTTGATAAACTTAAAAAAAAAAAATCTAATACACTTTTAAATAAATTGCTGTTGACACTTTACAAAGCCTAAAATGTATCCGAAAGCCTCACTGAGCCTAGGCACCCCAAGGTATTTTCCCAAAGATGACCATTAACAATTCTTCGACTCGAAATGAGAAATGAAAAAAAATAAATTGAAGTGGCAAGTGATATAGTATCATTAGTAATTAGGAGATCAAGGTAATTTTGGTAGCCAGACTCTAAGATGATTCCCAATGATCCCCACCTTCTGCCTAGTCCCATTCCACACATTAATCCAGAATTGACCTAGTCTATAACGACTAACAGCATATGGGAAAAGTGATAATACAATACTTCTGAGATTAGAATTACTTCTGTCTTGGTCTCTTGTTCTTCTGGATCACTTGCTCTAGGGGAAGCAAGTTACCATGTTGTAAGCAGCCCTATGGGGAGTCAAAGAGCTGAAGTCTCTGGCCACGAGCCATCGACGAAGTTAAGTCCTGCTAACATCTGTGTGAGTGAGGATGGAAGCAGATCTTTTAACCCCAGCTGAGCCTTGAGATGACTTCAACCCTCGTATCCAGCTTCACACTTGAATCTCATGAGACTTCAAGTCAGAAACACTCAACTAAACCACTACCAGATTCCTGACTCTTGGAAACTGAGAGATAATATGTATTGTTTTAAGCTGCTAAATTTTGGGGTAATTTGTTACACAGCAGTAATAGTAATACAGTAAGTATAATGAGATCAGGTACCTAGTGGAAAATGGAAAAGAGAAGGGAGTCAACATAAGAAAATGGTTGACTATTTTAAGGGGGTTTAGATTTGCAAACAGATTTTTCCTAATGAAGCTCCCAAACGAGATCTATGAACTTAAATAATAAATAATAATAAAATAATAAATGGACAGCTGAAAGATGAAAGCACACACAGACTCTTCCAAAAGAGGGGCCAGAAGACAAATCTACAGATTGTGTTCTGAAGGAGTTGCCATTTCTGAATCAGCTAGCTACTTAACAAGAGTTACACACATTACTCTGAACTGGTGCCGTTTCTTCCCATTCAAAAGATCCTTAGTTATTCTGCAAATAGGCATGGATTTCTCCTCCCTTGCTAATACGTCTTTTCTAGCATTTTCCCTCCAACACAAACTGGACTCACCTGTACTAAAAATCTAATCTTGGAATTATTCCTCCTTGGAATTGAAATTAGCTGAGCATTCTTTGCAAGACCGAAAGTAGTTCCTTTCAAGGTCCTCAACTGAATAAATAATCTGCCACACACACACTAGTTGTTTTTTAACAGGATCCCTTAGTAATCAGCACACAGACAAGGGACAGAAAGTCTTCACTGCTAAGCAAGGCTTTATCCTTGCCGGCTCTCCCATCCCGTCCTTTTGGGGGTGCTCTTCTCTTATCGGTTTCCTTCCTTCCCACCACCAGGGCAATGCTGAGCTGTTGTTCCTCAGTCCCCACCTCTGTGTCTGCTTTTACAGCCCTAGCCTTTGTTACCACAGAACAAAAAGCTTTTTCTGACTGGTTTCCATGGCCACTTCTATGTTTTAAATAAAAGTAAGTTTTGCTACTTGAAGCTACCTGAGCCTTGACACAGTCCCAGTCCCATATTCCTAGACACTTCACTAGCTTTCTTCTTGTCAAGAATGCTACCTGTGCCAGCCTTCTACCATTCTGTTTTTTCTAACTGGCTGATTATCCCAGCACCTCTGATTGTCTGTTTAGAGGGAAGCCTCTCTTTCTGCAGACAATTGCGTGAAATAGCTCAAAGTCAGTCTCACATTTCCCAAGGCCCCAGCTCTTCTCCTTGGTTTACGATAAACAAGGGTGATCAAACCCTGGGCCAGTTACTTCTAGCCCTTCCACAGTTCTCCTGAATGGTATGTAATAAGCTCCAAAATGTCAGTCTTCAATGGTAACCTATTTCCTGTGTACTGTGGTCCCTCCTGACAGGGCCACAAGGAAGACTGCTAAAATCATAAAAGCTGAGCACCTACCATTAATGGTTCTTTCCAAATCTGGGCTGAGACGGGGTCGCCTAAAGAGATAATATCTGTATGTGTTTGAGTGTGCTGACTTGCTCTTTCTTCATCCATTTTTCCTCCAGCCCATACAAAAAGATAAGCATTTGCATCCTCAAAAACCTCTGATTTTTGTTAAAAGAAAAAAAAAAAAATAGAGCCTTACAGCCTCCTTGACAAGTTTTCTACTGGATTCGACCACTGCCTCTGTCAGTGTAAATTCCGTTTTAATCATCTCCAGCACATTGATAGCTGATTCCAGTGGTGTAAGTTCAGCCTCCATATCAAAGGAACAGTCTAGGACAAAGAGCACAGTTTTCACTTTAAGCTATTTTCTATGGAACAGAAAAATTATGTCCAAAAATACATATATTTATAAAAAAAAACATGCAAATATAGCAAGATTTGCATTTAATTGCTGACATACTCGTTACAGGCTTACAAACATGTTGAGGGTCCAAATTCAAATCAGTGAACCAGAAAGGACTGTATGATTTTCAAGACAGGTAAATTATTTTTTAACATATGCATCTGCATCTCAGATTTCAAGATACACACATCCTCCTCAAATACAAGCGGCCAGAAACCGAAGATCCTTTTGCTAAACAGCTGTCAAGTTCAATTCAGGGGAAAAAAAAAGTGCTCATACTCTGAAAAACACTACTGTGGGAGAGAAGATAGATGGCCATCTTACCATATTTCACTTCAGATGGCAGCAAAGTTGGGGCAAGAAACAGGTGGGAAGAAATTAAAAAAAACAAAACAGAAAAGCAGGCAAAAAGAATCTTAACTGGAGCCAGAGCATAGCCTAATTCTAGAAGGAAAAAGACCACTATGATCGAAACAGCAGCGCACCTTAACCATGAGTCCCTCAGTTCCGGATGTAAATTTAATAACGTTAACTCTAAATAAGCCCAGAAAAGAATACAAAAATAGCCGTACCTAAATTTTCTCCTTCTTCAATGCGCGACAGACACTGCATAACCCGCAGCAGCCGGGACACGGTATGCTCCTTCCCCAAGGGCCTGACAAGCAAAGCTGGCAAAGAAGACATCGTTAGTTCGGAGATACCCCCAGCCCCGACATCTGGGCCCCTGAGATTCCCCTTCCCAGGCGCCCGAGCCTCCTTCCCCAGGCCCGGCCCTCACCCTGCATGATGTCCCGGATCTGCCTGAAGTCCCCGTACCGGCTACTTCGAAAGGCCCGCAGCGCCTCGTGGAAGTAGAACTTGAGCACCCAGCGGTTCACAGCCTCTTCCAGCCGTGCCTCCCCCGCACCCCGCTCGGCGGCGCCCCCCAGCCCCTGGTCGTGCCGCCCCCGCCGAGCCCGTCCGCCGCTACGAGACGCCCGCCGGCTTGCCGCCCGCCCGCTGCCGTCGCTGCTCCCGCTTCCTCCCGCCATCGCGTCCGATCGCCGCGCACCCTCCCCTCCCTCCCGACCGGGCCGCTTCCTCGACTGTGACGCCGCCGGGTCACGCACGACGCCCGGGCCGGAAGCGGGGCCCACGGTGCCAGCTCCCGCGGCCATAACAGAAACGGCTTTCCGAACCGCCCGCGGGCTTCTGGGAGGGACAGGACCGTTGGCCCTTGCCTCCCTCTCGGACTCCGTAGTTCCCGTGTGCTGACCGCAATGCCTGCTGGGGCTTGAAGTCCACAACGCCCAGACACGTAAACCAATGGGGCTTTGAAGTCCATTGTCAACTTTCTCCGAAATTGTTCAACACTACTAGAGACTCGGGACTGTCAGATATTGAAAAATAAATACGTGCAGCTTATTAAGCACTTTTAAAATTGTGAAATGTAACATACATGGAGGAAACTTTATTAAACAAATTTACACTTTAACAAATAATTTAAAGCAAAGGCCTGTGTTAACCTTATCGAGATCAAGAAATAGAGTATGGCCGGTACCCCTGAAACCTCTAGACATATAAGACATAAAAAATATTAAAGTACAAGAATAACACCTTTTGTTGTAGAACGATTAGGAAAAAAGGTTAACATTTAAATCACCCATAATCCCGCATGAAAAAATAAGTTGACATTTAGGTTTACAGCCTTCCAATATCTTTTGAATACCTATTCTGTGTGTGTGTGTGTGTGTGTGTGTGTGTGTGTGTGTGTGTGTGTGTTTACAAAAAAGGGATTCTATTATATGTATTTTATATAACCATTTCTCATTTAACATGTAATGAACATCTTTCCGTGCCATTAAATATTTTGTTCTACGGTATCTTTAACAGCTATATAGCCACTCCAATATATGGATGAATTAGTTTTTTTTAAACCCCTACTGTTAGATGTTTAGCTGTTTCAAAATTTTGTAATTTAGACAATTTCCATATTAGAAACACCCTTTTAACTGCATCGTTGCATTAATTCATAATTATTTCCTTAGGATAATTTCCTTCAAGTGGAATTATTGAGTCGAAGAATACACAGTAGAACACAGATCAGAACATTTCACTCATCACTCGTCAATCTTTTGTTTTTGAACAAGGTGCAGACTTCTTAACATGACTTTTAAAGCCTAAAGCGGTTGCCTGTTTGCCAAACTCATTTTGGGTTCACGTGCGCACAACTTCTCTCACTTACATTTCACTTGCTACTCAGTCTGCTTGGAGCTTTCATCTAGTCCATTCTCACCTAACTACATCCTTGCTGTCCTTCAAGCCCCATTTACAGGACATTTCACTCTTTCTTGACTTTCTGGGCTAGGTTAAATTTCCCTTGCTGTTACTCTTTTAGCACCTCATATTTCACCCTTCCAGAAATACATTCTCCGCATTTAGCTCCTCTGAGGGCAGGCACTCTGTCCACCCTACATCAGGCAACCTAGCCCAGGGCTTGACACATTCCTTGAGAGTGGAATGAATTGACTAGGCACACAAGTAAGGCTTTTGATACACTTTGAAAAACCATGCCACCAGAAAATTATATTTGCTGAAATTTAATTTCATGCCCACCAGCAAACTGTATGTAGGGTCATTCTTAGGGCTGCCTCCCATTTATTATATAATTTGCATCATGATTTTCTAGATACAGAACAGCTGACTACATATTCTTATGACTGCACAGGATACCTTCCTTGAGTTCTTTTGTCCCTTTCTATCCTTGTAGGTATGCCTGGAGAGGACTTAAAAAAAAAAAATCATGGTCCCTTCTCTCCTTCTCCAGGTGCTTTCTTGTCCAACCCCAGTTCTAAATCCACTCCCAGCCTCCATCTTGCTGCACACATTCCTGAACCTTACTTTCTTCTTTGCATTTCTGTGATGGGTTTGCCACATTGACCTTGGAGAGTCCATTGCCTACTCCTTCACTGGGTGCATTGTTGTCCATATCTTCCACAGGCAGGGGAGAGAGGGAGTAAGGGGCATTGCCAGCAGGTTGGTTGGGCGTGGAGGGAGTATAGGAAGGAAGTGGGGACAGAGGGTGTGAGTCGTCTACAGGTATCTCTGATGCGCTTGGAATTCACTGCCCAGTACCTGGGCCAAATAGAGAAATCTCAGTTCTGGTGGGTAGACATGCCCCCTCCCTGAGAGGCCCGGTAACTGGTCTATCTTCAAAGGTTGTCCTACCAGCCTCACCGGACTAGAACCAGCAAAGAACTACATCAGGGCCACTAAAGGACAACACAGGAGGGCAAATGGCAGCACCACTGAAACTGTGAAATCACATGCTGGACACTTGAATTAATTAGACATGGACCTTATTCTGTACAATATCCTGGTCTGACAAAATCTCCATGTGGTGGACATTCCAGAGTAGACGTAGAGGCCTCTCAGTCAGACAGGTTTTTGGTGATTGTGGCTGCTTTGCAATCCCAGCTTGCCTGCCTTAACAAGGAGCCATTACCTGCCTCAAATCCGGACTCTTCCACTTGCTAGTTGTATAACCTTGAGCAAGTTACTTAACCATCTCTGTGCCTCTGTTTCCTCAACCGTCAAGCACAAATAATAGCGGTACCCCATGGGGATTATATGAAAATGAAATGAATTACTATTTCCAATGCCCTTAGTACAGGGCTTGGCTCATTGTAAGGACTCAGTAAGTGTAAGCTACTTTTATTAGCTCATCCAGTGCCTGCCCTAAAAGTCTTTTATTTTCTTCTCCATTAAACTTCTACTTTTTTAAAGGTATAACTTACATGAAGTATATAAATATTAAGTGTAAAGCCTGATGAGTTTTCTCCCCATTTTTTCAAAGATCCACCATCATACATGGTTGTCCCAACATCGCTCTTCCTTACCACAAATACCCAGCTCTTAACCTAAGGAATCTGTTTTGAGGAATTTCAATGTTTCATGCCCTATCCCTGGGCACCAGCAGGAGGCAGTGTGGTATAGGGGAAAAACCATGGTCCGCTTGTTGAAGATCAAAAGGCTTATCCTGGCCTAACAACTTCCCGGCTTAGGTAAGAACTTAACCTTTAGGAGTTTTCCCCATCTGCTAAATGGGAAAGACTATGAAATGGACAAATTATGATGAAATGAAATAAGACCTGTAAACAAAGCCTGACACATGCAATTGAATTGGCAAGTTTTCAAAAAATAATAATACCCAGTATCAGGGAGAGTGCTGTGAAACAGGCACTTTCAGCCTGTGCTAGTGAGAGTATAAATCTGTATAACATTTCCAGAGAGCAACTCAGAAACAAAACAAAAGAAATAGCAAGACATAAAAATTCCATTTTTAAGATATTTGTCCTATGGAAATAATCATAAATGAGCATCAAGATTTAAGTACAAGGATTTTTATCACAGCGTTACTTATAAAATACAAAAAGTTAGAATGGAAAAGATCTGACAATGAAATTATTAAATAAGCCATGGTGTATTCACAGTAAGGAATTGTATTTTGTGATAAAAATTATGCCCTCATAAAAATAAACAAACAAGTACATAATTACATATCCAAAGATTATTTAATGCTCAAGATATAATTAGGTAAGAAAAAGGACAGAAACATATAATGTGACCACAAATTTATGGAAATAATAATCATAAAAATATTTTGAACACTTACTTTTTATCACTATGCTAGGGTGCTTTACATTTGTTTTTGTTTTTCCCCTTTTTTCACCTCCCCCAACTCCGGTTCAAGCCGTTGTTTCTCAGTCTAGTTGTGTAGGACACAGCTCCCTGGCCCTGCTGGTATTATGAGCCTTGTGGGCTGGGCTTCTCACCCCCCCACCCCCCCACCCCCCCCACCCTGCAGTCCGTCGCCAGTCATCGGTTGGCTGCTCACAGCAGTACCTTTGTTATTTCATTTAATCTTCACTAAAATCCTACAAAAGAGGTTTTATTGTCCCAATTTCACAGATGAATAACCTGAGGGTCCAGGAGGTTAAGTGACTTGCCCAAGACGTCACGATAAATACATGTCTGAATCAGAGTTTAGATCCAGATGTGTTTGATATTAACCTAGATAGAATGACAAGAGATTTAAAATTTTTCTTCCTTAGACTTTTCTATGTTTTTCTAATTTTCTGTAATAAGTAGTGGGAAAAGTCTCCAATAAATGTTATCCTTTTTGAAGCTTTAGCATGATATCTGACTCATAGAAGAGACTAGAGATCACCAGAGTCTAACAACTTCCTGTCTAGGACGGAGCATTTCCTGTCATATGTTACATGAATTAACTTACATGGTGCACCAACTAACATTTTAAAAATATTAATAACAACCAACTTTTAAAGACATGCATTTGAAATATGTATATATCAATCAAGCCTGTTATTACTTGGATGTTATTGCTCAGGACAAAGCTTAAGTAAGTACTTAGGTTAAAAAAGAGTTACATAAAGAAAAGTGTGATGTAAGCATAGGTGGCCTGTAAATATACCAAAAATCGTGAAGGTGACATGTGAGTGCTGGAAGTCGAGGAAACACTGTTCTGGCACCTTTGGGAGGAAGAAGGACTGGAGGTTCCCCAGGTTTTTGATTCAGCACAGGAACATTTGTGTCTCACACACACCTTAGCTGGTACCTCTCAAATCCCCCAAGTGAAAATTCTCTGTGATCAGCAGCGACAGTTACAGAAATTCTATAGAGGAGGGCTTTGAGGTGGGAGCAGGAGACAATCTGATGGGAAGGTTAAGCGAGGGCATTGTCTTGAAGCGAAGTGCACCAAGTGTTGGATGTTAGCTTGAGAAAACGTCAGTTGTCTGTAGCGAAGAGTGGAGGAAGGGACTGTGGGAAATAATGGGAGACTTAAACTCCAAAGCTTTGGCTTTACTTCTCCAAAGCTGGTTCTTACCTATGCTGGTCAGAGACTCAAAAATGGTCTTGTCCTTCATGAGCATTTTGCTCTACCTTTGTTGAGGTGCTACTTGATGAGTCAAAGCTCTGTAGGTTCTAGAAGCACAAATATATTATAGATAAAACACTAATATTGCCTTCAAGGAGTTTAAGGTCTAGATGGAGGACCAACATGTAAAAATAATGACACTATATTTTGATTTTGAGCTATGGTTGTGTATTACTTCTATTGCCCTTCTCCCCGGCTTTCAAATAAATACTCCTAAGATAGTCTTTCCAAGCCAAAGTGATAAGGAATACATTAGGATTGTATGGGACAGTTAAAAGAATCTAGGCTAGGAGTCAGACATATCTGCGTTGGAATTCCATATCCACAGCACTCTAAACTGGACGTCTTCAAACTGAAATTACACATATCCCTGGACATGAAGCCTTTTTAAGGAGGAATCAAGCTTCATGTGGTATCTTTCTCAAAATGAATCTGCCTGGGAACATGCCAATGTCAGAGATCCTGCCAGTTTCCCTAGCGCAGTTATCTGTCTCCCACTTTGCAAAAGATAAGGCAGACCATCTGAGTCTTACTGTGGTGTGTATTATGACGGGAGACACTGAGTTGGATGCAAATAAAGGCATAATCCAAAAGACTAATATCCCATTAACTACTCCTTCATTCATTTCAGTAAGTGGCGAATTTCAAAGGAAATAATTTTAAGCTACTTTGATTGATATTATTCGTACCGTGTTTCCCCGAAAATAAGACCTAGCTGGACCATCAACTCTAATGCATCTTTTGGAGCAAAAATTAATATAAGACCCGGTATTATATTATATTATACCCGGTTTTATATTAAAGTAAGACCGGATCTTATATTAATTTTTGCTCCAAAAGATGCATTAGAGCTGATGGTGCGGCTAGGTCTTATTTTTGGGGAAACATGGTATATAACTAACAATTATAATGCTAACTTAAGCCCAAAGAAAATTGTTGATGTTTACAGCCTTATGGTCATAGTATGTATTTTAAGATTTTAAAAGTCATATATTGTTGCAAAATAATAGGGTGATGAAGAATATATTTCACCACATAAAATATTTCAAATGTAAAAATATATTATGTTAGAGTGGTATTTGGTAGGAGACATGGATTTCAAGGAGAAAAAGAATGACTTAAAATGTGTAAGTGTTCAAGAAGGGCTTGTCCATACCTTTTTATTTTTAAATGGATAATAGTAGATATCAAATCATTATGGTATTTATATTTCATTAGATTTATTTAGGACAGTTATATAACAGTTTATTTTTTTAATGTAATGTGCCAGAAATGACATCTTTTACATCTAGTTAAATTCATGACAAATCACCCCAGAAGGTTCTCTTATGCCATTTTCAAATCAATCACCGTCTCCCAACTACTGTTCGGGTTTTGAACATCTTAGTTTTGTCTGTTCTTGAATTTCATATAAACAGAATTATATAGTAGGTACTTTTTGTGTCTGATTTATTTGCATAACAAAGGTTTTGAGATTCATTCATGTCATCCCTTTTTATTGCTGAGTAGAGTTAGAGTGTATAAAAATCCACAATTTATTTATCCGTTCTCCATTGATATTTGGGCTGTTTCCAGTTTGGGGCAATTACAAATAAGGCTGCTATGAGCATTCTTGTTCAAGTGAAAAAAAAAGTGAATACAGCCACCCCCCACCTTATCTGTGGTTTTGCTTTTTGGGGTTTCAGTTAACCGCAGTCCAAAAATAGTAAATGGAAATTACATAAATAAACAAATCATAAGTTTTAAATTGCACGCCATTCTGAATAGTGCCATGAAATCTTGAGCCGTCCTGCTCCATCCCGCCTGGGATCTGAATCATTCCTTTGTCCAGCGTCTCCACACTGTATCCACTACCCACCCATTAGTCACTTAGTCAGTAGCCATCTTGATTATCAGATCTACTGTTGTGGTATCACAGTGCTTGTGTTCAAATAACCCTTATTTTACTTAATATGGCCCAAAAGCACAAGAGTAATGTTGCTGGCAATTCGGATGTGCCAAAGAGAAGCTATAAAGTGCTTCCTTTAAGTGAAAAGGTGAGTATAAGTACAATAAGATATTTTGAGAGAGAGAGAGCCCACATTCACATAACTTTTATTATAGTATATTGTTATAATTATTCTATTTTTATTATTGTTAATATCTTACTGTGTCTAATTTATAAATTAAACTTTATCATAGGTAGGTACATATAGAAAACATAGTATATATATTTGATCTGTTGGCTGTCATGGGTTTGGTATTATCCGCGGTTTCAGGCCTCCACTGGTAATCTTAGAACGTAACCGCTGCAGATAAGGAAGGACTACTATAAGGTGAAAACTTTTAGATGTCAACTTTAAAATGTACAAGGGAATACACATTATTAGGCGGTAGTTTCTTTTCTTTTCCTTTTTATTGTGAAATATAACACACGTACAAAAGAATGCCAAACTGTTTTCCAAAGTATTTGTACCATTTAACACTGCTGCTTTAGCCTAATATTGCAACAATCTGATGAGCCTATGGTTATTTATATTTGTTGCAAATATCTTCTCTCACTCTCTGGTTTATCTATTATACTCTTTATGGAGTATATTTATGAACCAAAGTGTGCAACTTTAGAATAATTGAGTCTATCATTCTTTTCCTTTATTGTGAGTGGTGTTAAAGGCTTGTCTAATAAGTCCTTTCCTATTCATAAGCCCTGAAGATATCTTCATATATTATTTCCTAAAAAGCTGTAGAGTTTTGCCTGTGTGTGTGTGTGTGTGTGTGTGTGCGCGCGCGCGTGCGTGTATTTTACATTTAACTCTTTTATTCATCTGAATTTGATGTTTATATATGGCATGAAGTAGGGTCCAATTTCATTTTTTCCCCATATGGGTATCCAGTTATCACAGCACCATTTATTAGAAAGATTGTCTTCCACTCTCTCGTTATAAATTATGTGGCCATAGACGTGTGTGTCTGTTTCTAGGTATACACAATTTTTCAAAATTATTTTGTTGGAATGTGTAACTCCACTAAACAAATTGTGTGGTCTTTATCTAGTTATTTAACTTCTCTGAGTTCCCTGCATTGTTGGGAGAATAAAATGGGGTCATGCAGTAAAGCGGCTAGGGGCTCTGACATAATAAGCCTCAGGGAGCAGCAGTAGTTTTTTTGTGTGTGTGTTCTGTTTTTTCTGTTGTTATATTTCAAGTGCTGTGGAATACATGGAAACACCACCTGCTTTGGGGGTGGAACTGCCAGAGGATGTGACATCTGGGTGGGTCATGAATGACGGGAGAAATCTGTCATCTGTTTTTACAATTGGGATCTGTTGGCTGTCCATGGCGCATTTCCCATGTGGGTTTCATTTACATCATATTTTACCTGGATTACTAAGGTCCACAAGGAAAGGACTGTGCTGTGCCCCACATGTTGGCTTGTGGCGACCCCCAGTAGCAGTTGCTTAAGAAGACCTAGAATTGTGCTGGCTCCTTGTTTGTTGGACACATATATACGTCATGGAGGGCAGGGCTGGGTCTTTTTAAAATTCCTGCCACTGTAGTGCTGCAGGATTCCTGAGTTACACCCACACTTGGCTCCCTCCTCAAACCCCAGCTACCGGCCAACGTGCGCACACCAACAAACTCACCCACTCGCCCCCAGCACCATACCATCCACAGGAGTGGTGCAATCCATACCTCACCTTCTGTACAATCTTGCCTCTGGGGGAGAGAGCACGCATAGTAGGCACTTGATAAGCATCGGGTGAATAACAAATGAGTGACCACATCAAGGTTAGGATTTAGGAGCACATTCCCATTTGCTGCAGTGTAGCAAGAAATAGGTAGATTAAGTGGCCATATCCAGACCGGAGAGTGAATGGGAATCGCAGGGGTGGGCATGCAGATTCCCCCTCCCTCCCATTGAATTAGAACAGAGAAGAGATGTGCAGAGAGGAGCTATTTTAAATGAACCCTCTGCGAGATTCTGGTTTTGATGCCCAGTCAGCTATGGGAACAATAAAATTGAAAAAAACAACAGCACCTGGGTCCATTCTTCTTCAAAAGCACCAATTTGGCAGAACTTAATCAAAACAAAATTCACATGCCTTTGAACCTACACGTCTTCCTAGACTTTATCCTATGTCCCAAAATATAGGCACAAAGATATTCAAGGCAGCGTTTCTGAAACAGAGAAATATTTGAAACTAGGAAAATGTCCGTTCATTCAGTAAACGTTTTATTAAGCATGACAGGCATAGCTCAGAGACATTGCGGGTTTGGTTTCAGACCACTGCAAATAAAGTGAGTATCGCAATGAAGAGAGTCGTAATCCTTTTGCTTATGGAGGGTCTTGCCTTCAGTTTGTAAGAAATACAGCATCTGTGAAGAGCAATAAAGGGAAGTGCCATAGAACAAGTTATGCCTGTATTCTTATTACCAGACACAGCAGGGAGTACCAACAACAAAATAATAAATTAAGTCCCTACTCTTCTATAGATTTACATTTCAGTCCCTCAAAGGAGGACTGGATGAATAATTTATGATACACCCAAGCAATGCAATATTATCCGTCACATCAAAAGGGACAAGATTTGTAAATACAGACTGCTTTGAAAAGATGTTCAAGACATATTTCTAAAAAAAAAAAAGAAAGCTTTTGAATGTATTACCTATTCAAAATCAATAAGAAAAAAGAGAAATAAAGAAAAAAGAAAAAAAGTTACAAAACAATGCATATAGAATTGTCCTATTTGTGTATAAAAAATATATACACATAGACATACATATGTACATAAGTAGAAAAAACTGGAAGAATGTTCAAAAATTTAACAACAGTCATCACTGGGAAGTATGATTTAAAGGGGAAAAATTATGCTTTTCTCTTTATTCCCTTTTATGCTGTTTAAACTTTTTAACCTAAGAAAACATTACTTTTATAATTGTTTTGACCGTTAAAAAAAGTTCCATAGAACCTTGAGAGCCTGTGAGATTCTAAATTTCCAGCAGGGGGCAGCAGTGATTCTCAAATATTTCTGACGTCAACAAAGCTGAGGCTTCGTGTCCACAGGTTGCCAATTCCAGGCCCAAACACTGTACTTGGATCACCAGATTACAAAGGAAACAAAAAGCAATACCACAGAAAGCTTAAAATGCTGTAGGAATTGTTGTGACAAAACATTTCCTGTAAGCTCTTTCTTTATTAATATCTCTACATGAGTCTAAACTGCCTTTTACTTCTCTGGAGCTCAGTTTTCTTATTCATTAAAATCAGACTTTTTGATCAGAAATCTTAAAAGGTCTTTTTCCAGCTCTAAAATTCTATGGCTTTAAGAATCTAAGTCAGCATCAGGAAGAAACAAGCCCCAGTGCCCTCTGAAATTAATTGGCTTATCAAAGAATCTGCTTTACAACCCTTAGCTGATCAGGATGAATTATTACCCATTTATCTTTAGTGTAGATCAAAGAATACTTTTTGGGGGGAGGAGAGAAGGATGTTGGTATTTATTCAATTTGCTGATGGAGAAAAAGGAGAACTCTCCCACTCTATAAATTTTTAGCATGTGTGTAAATATCGTAGGTCTGGTGTTTAGAAATTACACACAGGCTTACGAAAGAATCTTTACTGGGTTGGCCAAATTAAACAGCAGGCAGTTGTAGAGAAATAAACACAAGTTAACATTTAACCACAAGTCCCCGTTTTGCTGCTTGGTCTTTCTGAATAGGAGGGGCCTAAGCGGGTCAGCAGGCTTCTGGCTACTCCAGTGAGGGAGACCCTGGGCTCCTCTGAGAACTCACCCACCTGCCGCTTTTATAAAGTATGTATTTAATGTATATATGTAAGCATTTAATATTTATATATTTAAGCGTCTGAATCATAAACTATTCCATCTACTTCATGCCCCAACAGCAGTTCTCTTTTCACGGATAACCCTTTATACATTGTGAAATTCATTTTTTTCTTGTAACATTGGTACAAGCTTACACAGCTAATAAGTGGTTGAAGCAGGATTCAAACCTATGACTGGCTCCAAGACCCTCACCCTTGACCATGGCACAGTGTAAAATGAGAGGACTCACTTCATCTACTTGTTATTTGGAAGAGGTTGAATATCTGCAAGGATAGTTGGGTATAAATGTATGAAGTGAATGATTGCTGTGTCACAAAGCTCCGTCTAGCTCCCATGTATTAAGCACTCACTATGTTGTAGTCTCTGTCAGGTGCTGGCGTAAGGGGGTCAAAAGATGAAATAGACTTGATCTTCACACTTTAAGAAACTTCTAGGTTTTGGAGGAGTGAGGAGCCAACAAGTCAGCAAACATAACATGTGAAAAATAATAGGCAAACACAAATAAAGAAGAAGAAATCAGGGCAGCATAGCAGGATGGTTAAATCCATGGGCTGTGGAGTCCAGTTCTTAGCTGTGGGATATCTAAGCCCTAGTTTTCTCATGTATAAAATGGGGATAGCCTCTATTCCGTATTTAATGCATTATTAAGTTGCTTAGCATTGAACCTGGCAGATGGAAAGACTTGTTAAAATGTTAATAATATTGTTTGATAAAGCGTAAGCAAAATCAGAATTCTGCGTACAACCACATTTCTGGGATGTTGACACCCCTTTCTGAAAATTTTCTGACTCTCCCAGCACCAAACACCCATTTTCTTGAGACTATTCTTCTTCCTGACATAGTTCTCTTTTGATCCTACTAGAATGTCTCCAGGAAAGAATGATGTGGCAAAGGGGCCCCAGCACAGGGAAAGGGAATAGACCTCGGCACAGGCAAATCAAGAGAATCAACCTGGAATGTGTGTTGGAAAATTTCTAGGACCCCTTTCCCAAGATTTTCATTCTGTTCCAAATTGAATTTCAATACATATTTTACTAATATTTTAATATAACTACAATCGTAGGAAGGATTTCACATGATTTTGTCCTGCAATCAATTCCCTTCCCAACCAGCCTAGTTATTGTTTTCTCCCAAACACTGACTCACCTCTGTCATCCTCAGTCAAGGACATTGCTTTGATATGCTACAATGGCTGCTCCTTTCAGCTTCTAAGTCTTGGCATGAGGGCATGTGAGATCTTTCATCTGAAACCTTCTGTCTTCTGACAACCAAGTATAAACTAACACTTCTCTCCTCTAAAAACCAACTAAAAACTCACCTCCTTCTGGAAGCCTTCCCAACTGATTTCTTTACTTTTGCTCTCTGTTCCTTGCCACAGATGGCAACTGGGGTTGTTGGAATGTAACCAGGAAAGTGTTCTTATATCTTTGTTATGTGTGTAAGTTCTGGTTCTTCCTATGGGGGACAGCATGAATTTGTGGAGAGAGCCAGGACCCTGGAATCTGGCATGAATTCATACAACAGCAGCACTTCTGAGTTCTCAAATTCATTCTGGCTGTCCTTTGTCACCTTGGGACTGCTGCTTTATTCTCGTGGGTTGTCGTCTTCCATCCTGGCTTCTCCAGGCCACTGTCCCTTCCCCGCTTCACTTCTCTCCAAGAGTGAACAGAGGACCTTCTTTTAATTTCCCAAAGCACAACTAAGACCCTACTGTGTGTCCCACCAGTTGCTAGAGCATCCTCAACTGTCACATGGGGATAATTATAGGCCCTTTGTCACTGAATTCTTGTAAGAATGAAATGAGATCAGGCATGTTTATGGAACTATGGAACTTGGCAGACAGCGAGTTGTGGCTGATACCTTAGACTGGTTCGTTCAAAATCCATCCGAGCCTCTTTCTAGCTTGCTCCCTGGACTGCAGAGGCTGGAAAGCTAACACTGCATTTCTCAAAGTCCCTTGCAACTACGGTTCTGTTTGTGATTTCAATTCCATTTGTGCGAGACTTTAGAACTATGAGTTATGTGGAGGGAGAAGCAGGTGTGAAGCATTCATTTTGCTGGTGCTGATCTGTGGCAAAGGCAATGTGATTCTGGAGCTGGCAGCTGTGGTGGCAGCTTAGCAGTTCTGAAGTTTCTGGATGGTGGCAGACACTGCGGCTTGCTTGTCAACCTGTTCCACAGTGTAATTTTAGAAGTGTAATTTCATTCCTGGATGTTGAACCTAGAGTCTGTTTCTTAACTTTCCTAATGAGTCTGTGAGCTGTCCATACCCTTTAACAAATCTCTTTGTGCTTAAATTAGCAAGAGAGGAATCTGTTGTCTGCAACCAAGAAAACTGACCACTACATAAGCGATCAATAAATGTGAGCTGTTACTAATCTTTTAAAACTTTGTTGAAGGCTTGGGTAATCAAGCAAGTAATTACATTTCAAGAAATAAAATTTAAAACTAGCTACTAGATAAGACCATGTAAAATAATTTCTAGCATAGCACTGTCTCATAGAGCTTTCTTTAATGATGGAAATGTTCTATATTTGCACTCAATGTGGTAGCCATTTGTAATATGTGACTATTGAGCACTTGAAATGTGGCTACTATGACTGAGGAAAGGAACTTTTAATTTGACTTAATTTTAATTCACTTAAATTAAAATTAAGTAATCACGCGCAGTTGGTGGCTACTGTATTGGATGGGACAATGCTTGCGTGTCTCAGCCTTATCCTTCCACAAGGGTCTTTTACAGCTACATCTCTCTCGGGCCAAGAAACTTCTTCAATTAGTTTTCCTCAATCCCCAGTCTCAGGTCAGATCTTAATAATCTGCAGAGGTGCAGCATATCCATGACGATGACAACTTTTATACGATAAGTTTATGGTTTCATTGTCCCCAAGCTCCATTCTAAGATTGCGTATTGGCTTTCTATTTGCACAGCCCAAAAGTTCACTGAAGTGTTTTTGCTAAAATGCAATCTGTCTCAAAAGACAAATCTCACCCTTTACTTAGAGAAAGAAAACCATTTTTTGTATTAAATATATATACCGGGGTGCCCAAAAAATGTGTACACATGACTTGTATTCATCTTTTCTTATCGGTATATATTTAGTATTACAATTTTAATACAGTTTTTTCCTTTCTTAACATGTGTATACATTTTTTTTGGCAACCTCTGTATATACC
This sequence comes from Rhinolophus sinicus, assembly GCF_036562045.2. Lineage (NCBI taxonomy): Eukaryota > Metazoa > Chordata > Mammalia > Chiroptera > Rhinolophidae > Rhinolophus > Rhinolophus sinicus. Next base: position 31,843,543 of record NC_133760.1, on the reverse strand, counting down.
ATCGTTTCTAGGTATTGCATTTTCAAAAATATTGGAATCCTATATCAGTTAGACAAATGGTTCTCACACTTTGCTGCATATTAGAATCACTATAATAAAATAATTTATTGCCAGGCACACTCCAGAGTAATTAAATTAGCATTGTGGGAAATTATTAAAGGGACCCAAAACTCTATCTGCAACACTCTAATTTTTTCAAAAAAGGAGAATGTATTCCTATATTAACTAGTAATTAAAAGTTAATAACAATATAAGAAACTAGTGGTAGGATTTTGGGTAATTTATTGTGAGATAAGATAAATAATTACAAATTTATTATTCAAAGCCAAACTTTTTTTTTTTCCATTTTGGTTGACTAGAGGCCACAAGTAGACTTCTAGTAATCATAGAACCATCATCCAACAACTCTGGGAAGCTTCTGGAACACAAACATTAACAGAGAGTGCAGATTTCAGTCAGGGTCCTCTTCCATATTGCCACTTTCACATGTTCTGTGAATAAACCCAGATAATAAATCATAAATGTTTTATAGACCTTCCTTCCCATACAACCAAACAAATGGGCAACCCAGGGGAAGACAGGAAAAAAGAGAAGAGGTGTCCAAGTTCTGTGTCAGATGGCCCTTTATTATGCTCCCCATCCCTCCACTTCCCCCCACACAGATGTTCCCTGTGAATGAACTTGGCTCTATGTGATTCATACCAGAATGGGATGGTCCCAAAAAGTTTAAAGAGAGGAACTCACATTTCCTGAAATGATTTTCTCTTGACATTAATTCAAATATAGGAAGGAGCTGCCTAAGTCTTTTATAAATACCCGCGACACATATGTGACTCAAGACTGATTTTATTTCCTCCTGTTCTCTCGGTGCCTCTTTTATCTTTACCAGAGCGATGCTATGGCTTCAGTTCACGACTGCAGTGAGTGACAGCTGGGAGCTAGCGCTTTCCTCCTGCCCTGATTAAAAAATGGCAGGGCGTTTCCCACAACTCGAGGGCCCAGGTGCTTGGAAATACTGCCAAGTACTTCTTCCAACTTAAAAAAATATATAATTATGTCCATTAATTTTGCATTAGTCAACACATTCAATAATTTAAAAATTCAGAAGCTACAAAGAGCATAAAGTGACATTTGTTCTTCTGTCCATGTCCCCCAGCTTCCCGGTTCCCTTTCTCAATGCTACCAGTTTCTGGTATATCTTCTCGGACATAGGTATTTTACACATATTTAAAAGAACACATTTATGTTTTCTTCCCCCCTTTTATTCTTTTATTTTACATTAATGACAGCAAACGATACAAATATATTTTTCATTTGCTTGATTTTTTTTCTCTTACTCCAGCCACTAGAATGGGAGCTCCACGAGGGAAGAGATTTTATTGTGTGTCATGTTGTACTCTCAGTATGTAGAGTGGTGCCTGGCACATTGTAGCTGCTCCATAAATATTTGTTAAATAAGTGAATGAACACACACTGTTCTGCATCTTGCTTTCTTCACTTTGGAGGTCATCTCATTTCATTACGTAAGGAATCTCCTCATTTTTTCACAACTGTATAGTGTTTCTTCCATTTTCTGGATTCAGTGTGGTTTATGTAATCAGATCCCTATTGATGGATAGTAGTTTGTTTCGAATCCTTGGCTGTGAAAAATAATCCTGTCATTCATATCCTTGTACAAACATGTCACACATGTGTGAGTATATCTATCTGTAAGGGAAACTTTTAAATGCAAAGTAGCGGGTTCAAAGGGTGATGTATGATGTACATTTTGCCAACTTCTTTTTAATCAAAAGCACCTGGTCGTGTCTAAATAGCATTACTGCGGTCTGTGGCAGTTCCCTTAAGCTCATTCTGGGGGTATCTATTATTAGTGAAATTGTTCTGGTTAGGCCTGAATTTATTACCTCCACTTATTCCTGCAAATCCAACAGAAAAACACCACACAGGTTGGAACTGTTGAAACAATACAGATGAATCTCAAAAACATGGTATAGAAAGAAAGAAGTACACACCAGAAGGTGCACACTGTGTGATTCCATTTACATGCTGGTAAATCGAGAACAAACAAGCCGACTCTGTAGTTACAATAATCAGAATAGCAGCTTCCTGAGGTTGGGGGCACTGACTGGTAAGAGAAGCTGTGGAGCTTTCTAAAGAGATGGAGACGTTTGTATCTTGATTTGAGTGGTAGGAACACGAGTGTTTGCAATTGTCAGAACTCACTGACCAGTGTCAAAACTCTACACTAAAATGTAGACATTTTATTTTATGTAAAATATACCTCAGTTTAAAAAACTTGAAGGAAGTGGGTTGTGGGGGCACATAATGTGTTATTATCCATAGATTCCAGCCATACTGGCCTTTTTTCAATTCCTCAAACACACCATGCTTTCCCCCACCCGACAGCTTGCATATATGCTGTTCCCACTGCCTGGAACACTCTTCCCTCTTACCAACACACAACCACACCTGTACACGCACACACACACACACACACACACACACACCTATGTTTTTATAATTCACTGTGTGTCAAACTACCTATAGCATACAAAATGGCTAGAATGATACACATAATGTTATAACCTGTATGAATTATTTGGCAAAACTCAGCTATAAGAAATTGTACATTTCTCAATTTTGGGAGACTCAAATTTAAATGCAACTCTATCGCTACCTTTCTAGGTGGTGAGGGGTGATACAATTGCAATCATTTTTGGCCACGCTGCCCCCTTGGTCTCCTGGCATTAGAGAAGTGTCTGGGTTTAGAAAATTCAGAAAAATTTGAGAGGGGCCTTTGGTTTACAAGGCCCCTCTTGGAGGGTCCTAAGACCTAAGAGGTGCTTAGCCCTCAGTCTTCCTGGGGCCACCAGCTACCCCCATCTGCCACCTTCTGGGGCTCTGTGTGGGACTGGGGTGGGAGTTCTCTGTCATTCTGGAACTTGTCCTCCCTACTTCTTCCCAGTGGTTTTGCACTTTAAAAAACCATCCTGTGGAGGACGGGTGGGAAAGGGCTAGAGAGATCTTGGGGAGACCCGTTAAAACTGATACGTCCCCAGGTTGGACTTAGCCTTGGCTTCTATTAAATAACAAATGGGAAAACTGGGAAAGGAGAAAGAAATGTATTTTTTGTCCAAGCTTCTAAGAGTTTTGCAAACAATTAGAGTAATTAAAAGTTCTCAGAAGTAGCCGATGGTGCCCTTTTCACCGAGGGAATGTGGGCCAAGCATGATATATTAAAAGAGAAGGAGCTGCTCTATTGAAGTTAAAAATAATCTTCTGTCACATGGCTAATTTGTTGGAATGCAGCAATTAAAGGACTGTGAGCAGAGGGAGAGCTGGAAGCAGCTGGGGAGCTCACAGGCGGAGTGCGTGCCCTGGGGACTATGTTTGCAGAGAGAAAAAACAGTGTCACAGCTGACTTGGGGCACCTTATCAGAAAACCCACAAAAGGGGCAGGAAGAAGGAAAAGTAGGGTCAATGAGACCTGTGACCTTTGGGCTTATCAGACAGTGAAGGGATGGGTCAGGACTTGTCACCTGTGCTCTGGGATGCTGATTCACTCAGCAAGGATGAAGGCCTTCCAGTTCCCCCTGCACTTTGAAAACTATGCCTTTGAATCCATTTCAAAGGAACACATAACCCAAAGGAGCCCTTTGATCCTAAATCCATGGGAAAACCAATCTATATGGACTTGAGGGGTAAAGCTCAGGGCAGGAATACAAATCCTAGTTTGGTGAGTTGGGGGTTTTTGAAGTTTTTGAAATTTTGGATAACTTTTTTGGAAATTTTTGAGTTGAAAGAGATTTTTTAAAAAAAGCTATCTAGTATAATATCTGAATTTTCCAGGTGAGGCAACAAGCTCACAGAGGCTGATTTGCTCAAGTTCATTTAACCAGCAAGTGACAGAAGCTAGATTTTAACCCAGGTCTTTAGATAGAGAGGAAGGACATGGTGGTTAGGAATCGCAGGATTCAGACTGCCCTGATTGTGGAATCCTGGCTCCACAAGCTGTAGTATCCTCTCAACAAGTTCCTAATCCCTCTCAATCTCAGTTTTACCATCTGTAAAATGGGAAAAACAATAGTACCTACAACCTAGAATTGTTACAATGCATGTAAAGTGTTTAGTGTAACATCTTGCCTAGAGTAAATGATTTTAAAATGTTAGCTGTTATTAGCCCATAGCTTTTTTATCCACCACCCTCCGTCACATTCCTGATGCCTTTTTGCAGGTTAACTTGCCCATACTTCCTCTTTGGTTTGGATGGGATCCTCGTTCTCTCTTTTCCACCTCCAACTCTCACTCATTATATATAAAGAAAAAGAGGGCTAGTCACTTTCTCCTAGCATTTCCTGCATTCTGACACACCCATGTTACTTGTTTTCTATCAAGCTATGTGACTTCCAGCCTGTGTTTTCAGTATGGTTCTCAAGTTGCTGACAATCAGAAATGGCTGGCGCCAATATAAAGAAGCAAGTATTGCTGCCCCAAATGCAGTAGCCAGCTCTATTTGAATCTTTTAGAATACTTGATCAATTTTCAAATTAATAATGGGCACCATTAGCAGAAGGGCCTCTGAATGTACAGTGGAGGTTTGGGCTTCATAGTCTGGGTAACCCTGAAAGTGGAGGTCAAGTTCTGTGGGTCCACATAAGTTGCAAAGAACAGAAACCTACCTCACACTAGCTTGAAAAAAAAAAAAAGCAAATTTAGTGGCTCATGTAACCAGAAGACTAGGTTTCATTATGGCTTGATTCAACAGTTCAACAGCAGCCCCAGGGCACCTTTCTGCTTTGTTGGGTTCCATTCTTTAGACTCTTTCCATTTGGCATACAAAAACAGCTTTGGAGAACCCCAAGCTTTACTTCTTTCCGGTTTAGTATTCTTCAAATAAAGAAGCAGTCATCCCCCCTTAGTTCTCTTTCCCTGGTTGGCTGCCTTAAATCAAGTGTTCACTTCTGAAACAATGGGGCCAGGGAAATTAGCTTCTCTGATTGGACAGATTGGATCACGTGGCCCACCCGCAAGGAAGTGGAGGCGATGCATAGTGATTGGCAGTTCCCCTCTCTTCACATAGACTAGAATGGGAACAATTCCTCTGAGGAAGATGGGGATACTGAGACCAGAAGAAAGGGGAAGGCAGTCAGATATAAAGCATTAATAGTGAAGTACAGCACTTATGTGCACTTTTCTGAGGTGGTAATTTATAGCTTGTTTAATCTCAAAGTGCTCTGTAATCCAAGAAATAGTAAGAACTTTTGGAGAGGAAAATGCTTTCTCCCCATTCCAGATATTTCCTTCCTGTAGCAGATCATTAATTAACGTTAAGGCTCCAGGCTCCTTTTTGCGACTTTCACCTCTGCACTTAGGGAGAGAATCAGGAGAAACTGGGCTTGAGTCGCCCAGTGTCTTCCTTTTTCTGTTCTCTTAGGATCAAGATCCTGGCGGGGAGGACGGGTTCTCTCCCTCCACGTGGGGAGTGTACCGTGGTCCGCTGCTGCCTGGGACTGGTGAGAAAGTCTGTTTAATTAGGATAGAAGAAAGCCTGTTGGGCACACATTCTCAGGCACACTCCTTAACCTATACCCTTATCAGAAGGTAATCCATCTCCTAACTACCAGATTCCCAATTGATTCAGAGCCTGAAGGAAGGGGGGAGGCATGCTATTTACTGGGCCCCTTCTCAAAAGTCAACAAGAATCACCAATTTAGAACGTCAGGGACCCACAGATTCATCCTCTCCCTTTCCCCTTCATGGCTGGGTCCCCTGTGGCAGGAGCTGGTCACCTAGGGAATCCACAGAGATGGTGGAGAACGCTAGCAACTGGCTCAGAGGTAGGTAACAAAAATGACAAAAGGCAAGAAAGCTAGATTTACAACAGCAGGTGAGAGGAACTGAGACTATTTCACGTGGAGGGGAGAAGAAAACAATGGAGGTGTGATTTAATAGTGGCCTTCAGCAGAGCCATGCTGAGGGTGTGGCATCACTGGTATTTTTCCACAGCCTCACGCTGACCCGTAGTCATACTCACATCTGCCCCCCCACCTCTCTTGTCCCACTTGTGTCCGTCTACGCCCACCTCTTCGGAAACATTGTTCCACTTCCACAGAGAGGTGCACGAGGTTGGGGCACACCAACCCACTATAATAAAATAACATTTTATTATTTCTTTTTAATTACAAAAGTAATACACAATCTGTGACAAGAACTAAAAAAATAACACCAAACTGTAAAGATGAAAACTGAAATAAACTCCAAGCCCTCACCCTGAGATAGCCATTAGCTTTTTGGTCTATTATTGTGCAGCCTTTTTCTATACGTAATGTAACATTTATTATTTATTTCTTTTAAAGTTTTATAAAAATATTTCAGATACAATAGCAGTGTATAGTGTAAACGATGAAAATAGTTTATTCTGCTGTTTCTCTTAATCTTATGATCTATGTGTACTATGAAACTGAATGTTTTCTATCATTACCACTTTCTTTTCTCTCTCCTGTCATTAGAATTGGTTGACATTAGTGGCAGTCAGTTGAGAGGAACATATTGGTATAAGGACACCCATTTTAGAAATGAGGTTCTCACTGGCTTCCATAAGCCAGGTTTCTTGGCGTTCCTTCTCTATCAGAAATACCTATCACATCACCCCTGGCCACACTGGCCTCCCAGCTCCAAGATTTTGATTCTGAGAACATATAGCTTCAAGTGAACAAAGAGTCAAGGGAAAGTTCTTCATCAGCGGGAGAATTATTTTATTCCGTGTGCTTCCTTACATGAGTTGGGACAATAAGGGGAAAGAATGAGAAGAAATAAAAGGCCAGTTATTCAGGCCACTTTAATGAATCACCCCCCAGTGTCGTTACCCATCCCCAGTCAGGAAAAGCTTGAGTTTTTCCTTGCCAAGAAAAACAGAGGGCAGGAAGAAACAAATTACGACCTTGTTTGTGTTTTGTGTCTTAACTATTTGATTTATAGACCTTGATCCAGCGATTATGGATGAAAGAAAATATCCCAGTGTCCCAAACCTAACCTGAACTTAACCGAGGGTGGGACGCACGTCCACTGCTCAAAGTTAGCACGAAGTTAAAATGCTTTAAGAATAAAGTTTCAGGGGTAGGGGCTGCCTGTAGGCATTCTCAGCCCAGGGCAAGGCCAAATTCCTTTCCCACACTCCAATTTCAAAAAAAAACAACTGTTTAGAAACTTAACCCCTTTTTCCTCATTCCAGAAGCTGAACATTTATTCAACAGATAGTTATTAAGCACCTACTGTCTGCCAAGCACCTTGTCAGATACTGGGGATATAATAATGCATGTACAGATCAATCAACACATAAATCAGAAAAATGTCATGTAGCCATGAGTGTTATGGAGAGAAAGATAACAGAATTCTGTGTTAGAGACACTGGGTCTAACCAATGGCTCTAGACAATGGCTCATCTAGGTCTCACCAAAGGGGTGAAATTTAATCTGAGATTAGAATGATAAAGTCTGAATGTGAAGTTGGGGTGGGAGACCATTCCAGGCAGAGGGAATATCCCCTAAGGTAGCTAGCTCATGCTTGGTATATAGAAAGAAAGCCCTCTCAACTCAAAAGAAATTCTTGGCTATTTATTTTTTAGGAGTTGATCTAGATAGAAGGTTGATAATTCCTTTATTATTCTTAACTACAGAAATCAGTGTTTGACCTTTCATATAAGAAGAGAAATGCAAGTCAAAACTACAGTGTGCTACAATTTTTTTAACGTTCAGATTGGTATAATTCAAAAGCTTTAATAATACACTATTTGTGAGTCTGTGAGGAAACCAGCATTCACATGCCTCACCAGTGAGAATATAAATTGGTACAATTGCTAACACTACAAATATATGTGCTCTTGATTTAGAAGTCCCATTTCTTCTTGTACATGTGTATAATGGTGTAAGATCAAGGTTATCAATGACAGCATTGTTTGTAATTCCAAAAGCCTGGAAACCCAAATCTCCATCAGTAGGAGACTACTGAAATTATGAAATTATGATACGTTCATACCAAACTGAATACTGAACTATGGAAAACTATGCAGCTGTAAAAATAAATGTCTGTGTCTTACTATCTAAACATTTCTAAGATGTCATTAAGTAAAAAAAAAAAGTCAAGATGCAGAACTGTGTGTTGTTTGCTACCTTTTATATAAAAGTGAGTAAAACAAGCATAAATATATTTACTTGCATTGGCATAGAGAAATGTAGAAAAGATACACAAAACTTAGTGATTATTTAGGGTGGGTGAGTAAAAGGAGATGGAAAGTGGATGGGAAAGGTTGGCAAGAAGATTTCTATTGAGCTGTTTATTTTTTTTTAGTTTTGAATGATGTGAATGTGTTAAAGACTTAAAAAATTAAATTAAAAATTGTTCCCTCTACTTCCCCTTTTCTTAATTTTTTAACTTATCACTTAATCCATAGCCATTGTTTACTCCTCTAGCCACAGCGCTAACGAAGTTCCTACTTAAATGTGGGTGATGATTAATAAAAAGTACAGTAATGCAAGTGAGTTATATCTAACAAAGATTATTTTTAAAATACATTAGAGATTAATCTAATCACGAAGGAGCTTTCTGTGCTTTACTACTCATCCTCGGCAGACCAGACAAAGGCCGCTGACCAAAGGCAGTTGGAACATTCCGAGGGCAAAACCAGCCTAAAGGAAACTTTGTGTTTATGGAAACTTTATGATTTTTCAAAGTGGCCTTTTTGCCCAGTAGATTATATAAAAACAGTGACATCATCCAGTCTCTGTACTAGATTATCTTTATCAAAAAGAACCCCTTTCAGATGTAAAGTACAACATAGAGAATATAGGCAATAAAGTTGTGACAACTTGTATAGTGCCAGGTGGGTACTTGACTAATGGGGGCGTGCATAAATTATACGCTCCTATAAATGTCTAACCACTATGCTGTACACCTAAAACTAATATAAAATAATATTGAATGTCAACCGTAACTGAAAAAAGTTAAAAAAAAACCAAAAACCCCTTACACTATAAAGAACTTCAAAATTTTAATGTCTTTTCACATCCATTCCTTCACTGGTTCCACATCTGGGACATAGTGTAGCTTTTTTATGTTTTAAATCCGTCTCCTTCCCCCTCTTCATGCCCTTCCCCTAACCACTATCCACACTTCTAACACTGTATCTAAATTTGTCTGTTTTTTCTTCAACAGCTTTATTGCAGTACAACTCACATACCATATAATTCACATATTGAAAATGTATAATTCCATATCTTTTAATATAGTCACAGGATTGTGCAACCATTGTGGCAGTCTAATTTTTTCTGTTTTGTTCATTTGTTTTGTTCTTTAGATTCCACATATAAGTGAGATAATATGGTATTTGTCTTTCTCAGTTTGATTTCTTCACTTAGCATAATCCCCTCCAGGTCCATCCATGTTGTTGCAGTTGCAATCTAATTTTGTAATATTTTCACCTCCAAAAAAGAAGCCTCATAACCATTAGTAGTCACTCTCCATTCCCCTCAATGTTTTCAAACGCTGTGCAACCACTAAATCTACTTTCTGTCTCTGTAGATGTGCCTCTTCTGGAAATTTCACATAAATGAAATCATACAGTACATAATCTGTTGTGACAGGCTACTTTTACTTAGAATACTGTTTTCAAAGTACATCTATGTTTTAGCATGCTATTTTTACTGCAGATAAAGTTGCACATAAGCAAAATGACATGTACATTCATTGAGGCATTGAGCATAATGACAAAAGACTGGAAACCATCCAAACATATATTATTATATAAAAGAAACTATGGTGTTATACAACTATACATGAAATAGGTGGCTGTAAAAAAGCATGAGGAAACCTCTCTTCAAACTGATGTGGAACAATCTTGTGGAGAAATTGTTAAGTGAATAAAGCAACACGCACAAGGTGTGTATAATAAGTTACACTTTGCATAAAAAGGGAGGGGATATGGAGAGGAGAAATAAGAAAATAAAAGTTTCATGGAGGTTATTTGGTGGGATTAGCATATACGTACAAACACACATATTTATATACACATATATTTTCTTTTTGAAATGTGAATGTATTTATTACCTGCTAAAGACAAACAAACAAACAAACACCAGAAGGAAGAAAAGTGGATATTCTGAAGCTATTAAAAGCAACCCAGGGTAGAAAGCATCCTTTTCAATGGCTGTTTGCACAGCTATAGTTTCTTTCACTTCTAGAAACTGGGCTGCGCTGGTGGGGGTTGGGCTCCCCTGGTGTAAGACTCAACAGGATGGCCTGGGGGAAGAGGCCACCCAACAGGCCTGGGAAGTCTGGCTGACCTGGGGTTGGAACAACTCTAATGCTTGCAGCCAAACCCTCCCTGAGGGTATAACCTGTAGGATGTGGGCTCCTAACTTTGCCTGAAGCCTGAAGTCCTGAAGCCTCCCTGACTCTGAATGACCCAGGCTTGGCCCTGAGAAGGGGAGCGTGTTGGACTGTGATAGCTTTCAGAGTTTGTCTTCCCCTAGCAGGGAAAGAGAATAGTTTACCAGGGGACAGAATACTTTGAGAGGGGCAAGAACCAATTTGAGGGCCACAACGTTGTATTCCATTCCTGGAACAGGAAAGAGGAACTTACACCCCCTCTACCACAACCAAAAGTGTGAGAGTAACAGGAGGTGTGTTTGCTGTCTGCAAAAAATGGGACAGAATCCTTGTTCCTTGCTCTGTTCTCAAGGAGGATGCACAGTGTTTTCCCTGACGGTTTCCTGTTCCAGTGATACTATTTATACAAAAGCAGTAAAACGAACTTGCAAAGTAAATAACAACTCCCCTGGAGCAGCATCTGACACACCTGATCCTACTGTTACCTGAGATAAATTTCAGAGTGCACACCTGGACAGCAGTGGGGAGAGGATTTTCTAACATGTGAAACCAAGAAAAGTAAAATGTTAAAAATATGTGTTAGTGCCATCTTCCTCTTAGAAAGTAAGTTTTCTTAAGAGCTGGGTCTCATTTATAGCACCTACTAACAATAACTCCAAAATAGCCAGCATTTACTGAGGACTCAGTGGCAGAAACTAGGAATATAGGGCAGTTCTGCCTTCTATCTGATAAAGGTCATCTATGGAAAAACCTGCAGACAACATCATATTTAATTATGAAAGACTGAATGCTCTCTCCCCCTTTCTAAGATTGGGATCAAGGTAGTGATGCTTATTTCACCATTTTTATTTAATGTTGTTGTTGTATTAGAAGTCCTAGCCAGTGAAATAAGGCAAGGAAAAAAAAGGCACACAGATTGGAAAAGAGGAAGTATAACTGCCTCTGTTAGCAAATGACATGACTGCTACATTTAAGCTCATTCTTAGAAATCTAAAAACAAGTAGAACTATGAGTGAATTTAGTAAGGTTATGAGATACTAAGTCAATATATGAAATCAATTATATTTCTCTATTATAGCTGTAAATAACTGGAAAATTAAATAATTCTATTTTTAATAGCATAAAACCCACAAAATATTTACAAATAAATTTAACAAAAGATTTAGAGAGCCCTCTATATTGAAAACAACAAATTAAGAAAAGATTCAAATAAATGTAGTGGTACACTGTGTTTGTGGTTTGCAAGACTTAAGGTTATTAACATGTTCATTCGCTATAAATTCATCTATGAGCTCTTTTACAGAAATTCACAGGTTGATTTTTAAAAATAACCTTTTTATTTTGGGATGATTTTAGATTTACAGAAAATCTGCAAAATAATACAGAGTTCTTGTATACTTCTCACCCAGCTTCCCATAAAATTGACATCTTATACATACTATAGTACATTTGTCAAAACTAAGAAATCAACACTAGTACATTGCTGCTACCTTAATCTGGATCCAGTCCAGGATACTACATTGTACTTGGTTATTGTATGTCCTTAGTCTATTTGGGTCTGTGACAACTGACAGTTTTTCAGTGTTTCCTTGTGTTTTTTATAATCTGGAAATACAAAGGATCCAGAATAGCAGAAATAATTTTGAAAAATAAAAGCAAAGCTGAAGGATTTACATTATCTGACTTCAAGCCTTATTAAAAAGCTATAGTCATCAAAATGGTATGAAATTGGCATAAGGATAGACAGAATAGAAAGAAATAGAACAGAATAAAAAGTTCAGAAAAAGACTCACACTTATATGTCCAATCAATTTTCAACAAAGACATAAAAACACTTCAATGGGGAATTGTGTTTTCATCAGATGTTGTTGGAACAACTGGTTATCCACTTGGAAAAGGAGAGATTGAGAAAGCTGCCTAACATTACCAAGTTTGTGAGTGGTAGAGACAGGATTCCAAGTTAGACTTTCCGGCTAACATGTGCTATAAATTATGAATATAAATTTATGACCCACACATTTAGGTCACAATATTTTTCTGAATCAAATTCAATTTGAGGCCATAACTTTCAAAATGTCAATGTCATGAAAAAAGAAAGAAAGGCTGAAGAAACGTACCTGATTAAGGAAGACTAAGGACACACAAATAAATAAATACAAGGCATGATTCTGGATAGGATAATGGATCACATAGATACACAAAAATTCCAAAAAGAACGATATGGACAGCTTGCTAAATAATAGTTTTGTATGAGTGTTAAATTTCCTGAATTTGAAAATCATACTGGGGTTATGTAAGAGTATGTTCTTAGAAGATACAGAATTATTTGGAGGTAAAGGGTAATGAGGTCTGCAAATTATTCTGAAATGGCTTAACGTTATTAACAACAATAATAAACATATATGGAACAAATCAAACATTGAAAAATATTAACAATTGGAAGTTAGAAGTATGTTAGAAGTATGAGAGTTCATTGTGTTATCTTTTTTCGTTTAAATTAAAAAATTTTAATATACATTTTTATTTTTCAATTACAGTTGACATACGATATTATATTAGTTTCAAGTGTACAACGCAGTGATTAGACATTTATATAACTTATGAAGTGATCACCCTGATAAATCCAGTTACCCATCTGACACCATACATAGTTATTACAGTACTACTGACTATATTCCCCATGCTATACTCTACATCCTCATGACTATTTTGTAACTACCAATGTGTACCTCTTAATCCCCTTCCCCCTTTGCCCATCCCCCACTCCACCCCGAATCTGGCAACCATCAAAATGCTTTCTGTATCTACGAGCTTGTTTCTGTTTTGTTTGTTTATCCTGTTCCACATATAAGTGAAATCATATGACATTTGTTTTTCTCTGACTTATTCCATTCAGAATAATACCCTCTAAGTCCATCCATGTTGTTTCAGATGGCAAGATTTCATTCTTTTTATGGCTGAGTGATATTCCATTGCATATATGCACCACCTCTTCTTTATCCATTCATCCACTGACGGACATCGGGTTGCCACCATATCTTGGCTATTGTAAATAATGCTGTAATGAACATATGGATGCACACGTCCCGTCCAAGTAATGTTGTGGGTTTCTTTGGATAAATATCCAAAAGTGGAATTAATGGGTCTTTCTTTGTATCTTTGTTACAGCCTTTGTTTTAAAGATTTTGTGAAGATGGCAACTTCAAGGACTCTCGAGGTCTAGACTTCGTAACTTGCGCAGCACCCCTTCTGCCACAATCTTTTGTTCAAAGGAGCAAGGCAAGCCAAGATTCAAGGTGAAGAAGAGACTCCGTGTCTGGACTGGAGGGAATCTGCATTTTTAAAAAGCCTCCTCAGGTGACTCATGCACACTGGGGTTAAGTGTGAATTCCTTATTTAACAAATGTGTTCACAGCTGTGTCCCATTGCATTTGGCACAAATCTTTATTTCTAGCACTTAAACTTATACACCGTGTATGTAAATGTTTTTGTTTCTTTCAGAGGGCTTTTTTTTTTTTAAGGTTTTATTGGGGAAGGAATAGGACTTTATTGGGGAACAGTGTGTACTTCCAGGCCTTTTTTCCAAGTCAAGTTGTTGTCCTTTTAATCTTAGTTGTGGAGGGTGCCATTCAGCTTCAAGTTGTTGTCCTTTCAGTCTTAGTTGTGGAGGGCGCAGCTCAGCTCCAGGTCCAGTTGCCATTGCTAGTTGCAGGGGGTGCAGTCCACCGCGCTCCAACCATCCGGGAGCTCAGCGGCAGCTCAGCTCAAGGTGCTGTGTTCAATCTTAGTTGCAGGGGGCGCTGCCCACCATCCCTTGTGGGACTCGAGGAATTGAACTGGCAACCTTGTGGTTGAGAGCCCACTGGCCCATGGGAATCGAACCAGCAGCCTTTGGAGTTAGGAGCATGGAGCTCCAACCACCTGAGCCACCGGGCCGGCCGCAGAGGGGCTTTTTTCCTTTTTTTTTTTTAATGTCACCTTTTTATCCCCAGAACCTATCACAGTATTTGTGACACAATAAATATTCAGTAATTACTTTTGAAATGAATGCAAATATTTGAACCTAGAGTTTGTGGAATATTCTAAAAATCATATAGGATTGCTGTCATAGTTTCATCCTAATTAGGGAGGTAAGATATGGAAAAATTAAGATTTACAGATACAGGGGTTTCTTGAAATAGCAGTATGTTTAGGTACTGTAAGGAGATGGAACCACTGCAGCTCAGAATGGTAGGAAAGTTTATGAAAAAGGAAGAATCTGAGAAGCTTGAATGGTGAGCAGGCATGGAAAGGAAGGGAAGGATAAGAGTATTTTAAGTGGGTGGGCCTGGTATAGCCACAGGTTTGGGTTTATTACTAGCAGGTTTAGGAGTCAGTGGCTGGTGCACGAGGCTTATAAAAGAGAATAGTGTAAAATATTGGTCAAAGAGGTTGGGGATGGATTGTGGAGAGTCTGGGAAAGTGACCTGATGAAAATGGTATATTATACCACGATCAATTTGTCAGTTGTAATGGCAGTTAAAAATGACTACCTCACAACACTACATTAACCAAACCTGGAATTCCAAGATGCTGGGGACCTCTAGTCTTTAACAGTTGAGGTGAATTCTATTTTATTAATAGAACACGTAGAAATGAAAATAGTGCAGATTTTAAGTCCTGATCACCAAATTATGTTTAAAAATCAGATCCTCCCAGATTTGAGATTGTAATTGACATATAACAAAATCAGATTCTTAGTAGTGATGGAAATTTGGGATACTGCATACCCTATCCCCTATGCTGTCCCAAGGCCTCCACCCAGTTACCCCACCTTTTCTAACACCAACTTTTCATGTATGTCTGGATTACTATGTGCCAAGAGATCTGCAGATTCACTCTCTCCACTTTAATGGGCCAAACTTCTCTATGAGATTGAGGTTATCATGCCCATCTTACTGGTGAAGAAACTGCCTTAGAGGGACAGGATTCACCACGTCTCTGAGTGGAGGCTACAAAGCAAAGATGTAAACCCGAGGCTGGAATCCAGGCCGCGCATGCAGTGAGGAAAACGAGCTTGGCGCGACTCAGGAGGGACACGGCGAAGGGAAGGAAAACGGGAAAACGGAGACTCTCCCCCTCTCCTAGGACCCTACAAGCCTGTACACCGAGTGATGGAGCAACTTCTCCCGCGTAACACATTAACACGTCTCCATTAGGCGCCTTTCCAAAATCACGGCACCTGATTGGAGAGGATGGGTGATTTTGATTGGTTAGTTGGATCTCGAACCAGGCCTACGTCCTGAGGAACGGGAGGGGAGTGGGCGGGATTTGAAACAATCCCTCGTTTCATTGGTAAAAAGATAACGAACCAGGAACTATTCAGAAACATGATTGGCTGTTGCCAGGAATCCTCCGACGGCCTTATGGGCCCTGATTACGGAAGCCGGGGCGAGCTGAGCGCAGGTTCTACCTCAGGGAAGTTAGCTGTGTAAACCCGGATAGCGGTGAAGAGGTGTCTCAGGCCCAATGGCGACTGTGGAAGCAAGCGGCAGCGATGGGAAAGGGCAAGGGGTGGAGACCCCCGTCACCTATTATCGTTTGGAGGAGGTGGCGAAGCGCAACTCCTTGAAGGAGATTTGGCTGGTGATCCACGGGCGAGTCTACGATATCACCCGCTTCCTTAACGAGGTGGGCGGCCCCTGGGAGATGCTGGGATGAGGGGTAGTCGGGCCCCGAAAGCTGCAAAGGGTGTGTGTAGAGGGAAATGAGGTCAGGTTGAGTGCGATTAGGCGTACGAAAAGGACCGCAGCCCCCGAGAGGGAAACTAGGGGTGGGGTGGGGGGCTTATATCTGCATGCATTTCTAGCCAGCACTAAATTCTAGTGCCTTAAATGTGTTATTTATTACGTACCATGCATTGAGCACTTACTGTGTGCCAGGCTAAACTCTAAGCCATTACGATCCCCATTTTACAGAAAGGGCAGCTGAGTCTCGAGAGACTGAGGATTCCAAAGGTCACACATTTAACAGCCTAGAGCCATTCGAACCTAGTTCTGAAGGGCTCCAAACCTGTCCTCTTTCCAGTCTGCCTTCTGAAGTAATACCATTTTTGTTTTTTATTTTCTTGAGAAGCTGAGATTCTTCCCCCCTCCCCCATAATGTTGCGTTTATTTTTTCTAATTTGAATTGACATTGAGGCCAGAGGGTCATGAGTTGACCTTTTCTGGCCATTGACTCAGGTTCTGTCATTCTCTTAAATCTTCAATTACACAAGTTCTCCTTGAGACTATGGTGCAGCTGAGTGATTTTATTTTTTTTAATTTAAGGAAATAGAGACGTTTAATTTATTTAAACGAATTTTATTGAGATGTAATTTTACATACAGTAAATTGTGTCCATTTAAAATATACAGTTTGATGAGTTTTGACAAATGTATTCACGCATGTAATCACAACTCCAATTAAGAAAGAGCATTTCCATCACCCTAAAAAGTTCCCTCCTTCTCATATGCACCCCCAATCCATGATGCTTTGAGATTTCATATACAAACATTTACTATATATTATATATATAGGTGTGTGTCATTTTATTTTGAGTTACATCTTGTGGTTAATTCCTTGGAAATTCTTGCATAGTGTAACCTTACTGTGACTGAGAAAAAAGTTCCTTTCTATTCTTGTCTGAAGAAATATACTAGTAAAATACTTTTTCTACTAATTTGGGGCAAAGGGGAGAGATCTCTACACCCACATTCATAAACCTATAAAAACATTTAAAATGTAAAATTTCACAAAAAGGACATTGTTGTTAATAAATCTTCCTAGTGGCCAATAAATTAACATCAAAAATTTTAGTAACTTCTTCCATTTGTATGGTATATGGCATTTTATGTTTTTACAAGTGCTTTTCCATTATTTCATCCTCAAAGTAACTATTTGAGAGTGACTTGGATAGTAGTGATCCTTATTTTATGGGTACAAGAAACAGGTTCAGAGAGATTTTGGTCATACAGTTGATTAGTGGCAAAGTCTAGTTTAGATGGGTCTTGTCTACATGGGTTTCTTTAGCTTTAGATTTCTCTTGTCGACATGGTATTACTTCAGAATGCTAGCCTTAGCTATTATGTCTTTTGGTGTATGCCTCATAATAAGTTTCAGTTGTGGGTTGTAGCGTGTTAAAGCATAGTTCATAATGGGTAGATACTACTGTTTTTCATTTGTGGTTCTATTTTCCCCAAATTTCTTCTTGATTTATTCAGATTATGTAATGAACTTAGGAGGAACACTCAGGAGACATGAATTCAAACTTGAGTAGTGGCTGCTACCCTGGTTCATCACATGCTGATGGAGCCAGAGACATCACAGACAGGTGTGCCAAGGCTTCCCTTGAAGCTTGAACTGCAGATCTTAACCTGCAGTTAGCCATTTTACTTACCTGTTCTGTAGTCCCTGTCCCTGTTTTCTTGTGCATTCCAAGCCTATTCATTCACTTAACTCATTCACGTTTGTCAAATGTCTACTGTGTGCCAGTAACCATTCTAGGTGCTGAGGATACAGCAGTGGGTCATCAAACATTTAAGCCATCTATGGGAAGTGCTAAGTAGAAAAGTAGAGAAGAGGGTTATGGATGTGTATGGGATGAGGGTGTGAGGATGAGGGGTTGAAAGTTTAAGTATGATGGCCAGAGATGGTTGTATTAAGATGATGACTGGAGTAAAGGCCAGAAGGAAGTTAAGAGAGCCAGCCATGTGGGTATGTGCAGGAAGAGCATTCCTGGTAGAGGGAGGAAGTTCAAAGGCCTTGAGATGTGGAGGTATGTGTGATGTGTTTGAGGAACAACGAGGGAGGCCATAGGGGCTGGATAGCAGTAAATGAGGTCAGCACGCTCAGGGGAGAGCGGCTCAAGTACAACTTTGCAGTTTTTAGAAAGGATTTTGACTTTTCTGGGAAGGGAAACCACAGTGGAGCAGAGGAGTGACATGATGCAACTGAAATGGTTTGGTAGTTAGTATCGCTCACTGCACTGTTGAGAAGAGACTGAAGGAGGGCAAAGGCAGAAATGAGGAGCCCAGTTAGGAGGCTGGGCAAGAGATGGTGGCTTGGACCAGGGCGATGGCAGTGGGGGTAGTGAGAAGTGTCAGATTTTGGATGTGTTGTGATGGTAGAGACAGTAGGGTTTCATGATGCATAGGATTTGAGGAGTGAGAGAAAAAGAGTCAAGGATGACACCAAGTTTTTGGCCTTCAGGTCTGGAAGAATATGGTTTCTCTTAGATGAGATGGGGAAGACTTAAGGAGTTAAGTCTGTCCTACAGCCACCTTCTTTCACATTTTAGATATAATTTGAAAGGATTGGGAATGTGATATAGGGAAGTTAGAACAGGTACTCTTTTTATGGAACTTGGGTTAATTTTTTCATTTTTGGATAGGTCATACAGGTATACAGTGAAAGCCTTCTTCCCATCTGCGCAAAGTTAACTACTGTTGTTTATGTGTCCCTCTAGAGTTTTGTTCTGTATATATAAGGAAAAGTGATCACTGCGTAGTCCCTCCCACTCTTTTTTTACGCAAGAGGTAGCATACTGTACACACTATTCTGTGCCTTTTTTTTTTTTTTCCATTTAACTGTACTCAGGAATCGTTCCACATCGATACCTGGAACACATCCTTATTCTTTATTAGAATTCTAGAAAACTCTATGAAGAATTTTATTCTTCATGGAATTTGTTGTCTGGCTCATAATTTATTTAAGCAGTCTGTTGATACATATTTAGGTTGTTAGTAATATTTTGCTATCTAGGTTTTTTCCTCCTCCAAGTAAGCTATTGAAATCTAATGTACATATACTGAAATGTACAGATTTCATATATAGAGTTTGTTGAGTTTTTGACTGATGTCTCACCTGTGTAATCACCATCACAGTCAAAATATAGAACGTTTCTACCACCTCTGCCCTTGGCCAACCATTGATTTGATTTCTAACAATGGAAAACTATGTACTTTTTTGTGTCTGGTGTCTTTTTCTTATCTGTGAGATTCATCTATGTTTTTTCTATGTTTCAGCAATTCGTTCCTATTTATTGCTGGTTGTTTAATTGTATGACTATACTAAAATTAGTTTATTCACCTGTTGATTAACATTTGGGTTGTTTCTGTTTTTTGGCTATTACGAATAAAGCTGCTATGTACTTTCATGTACAAATCTTTGTGTGGACGTATGTTTCCATTCCTCTTGGGTAACTAGGAGTGAGATTGCTCTGTCATATTTTTTTTTTTGTTTGTTTGTTTGTTTAACTTTTTAAGTAACTGCCAGACCTTTTCCCAAAGTGTCTACATCATTGTACACTCCCACCAGCAATGCCTGAGGTTTCCAGTTTCTCCACATCCTCATTGACACATAGTATTTGTCATTTTACTTTTAGCAGTTCTAGTGGGTGTGTACTGGTATGTAATTATTGTTGTAACTTGCCTTTCCCTGATGACTAATGATGTTAAGTATCTTCATGAACTGATTTTACCATTAGTATGTCTTTGTAAGGTGTCTGTTCAGTCTTGCCTGTTTTGTAATTGGGTTGTTTGTTTTCATATTATTGACTTGAAAGTGTTCTTTATATATTCTGTATGCAAGTCCTTTCAGATATATGTATTGCAAATATATTCTCCCAGAC
The DNA here is from genome assembly GCF_036562045.2 of Rhinolophus sinicus. Classification (NCBI taxonomy): domain Eukaryota; kingdom Metazoa; phylum Chordata; class Mammalia; order Chiroptera; family Rhinolophidae; genus Rhinolophus; species Rhinolophus sinicus. The sequence continues at coordinate 31,823,512 of NC_133760.1, read as the reverse complement.
TTTTCATTTTCAGAGAATGTTGGTGAATTATTATTTATATGAAGTATAATTCTAATGGCAGGATTCTGGCTTTGGTGTCTAAGTGTCTGGTTGAGTTTCCTACTGTACCACTTAATAGTTGTGTAACCTTGGGCACATAAGCTCTGTAAAGGCCCTTTCCATCTGTGAAATGGAGATAATAGTACCTAATCCACAGGGTTGTTGTTGGAATAATTGATTTAGGTAATACCTATAAAGGCTTATGGTACTGGCATAAGGAGCTCTGTAAATGTTAGCAATTATTTTTATTATTAATAAAACTTATACTTTTTTCTGCAGCATTTTTTGAGTGCTTAGTAAATGGCAGATGATCTGAATATTTAAAATTTACTGCCTTGGACTTGCAGGCGGGTGAGAACTGTGCACAAGTAATTGTCATGCAAGGTAGAGAGTGATCTTGCCTTCAGGAAGACTGAGAATGCAGGCTCTTTTTGGTGCAACCCTAGAATAACCCCTGAACGCTTCAGAGTTTGACCAATAACAGTTCTTACTTGATTTCTCCAAGGCTGGTCAAAAGAAAGTGCAGTTTACCCTGGAGTATCCATGGAATTAAGAAATCTGTAAAAGGAGTACTATCTTTCTGTAAGCAGTCCTAAATGGTCAGTCCTAGGGAAGGCTATGAATAAGGTGAGGTGAATTTAACTTCCAGCACTGTCCAGATGAGAGGCCCTTATCAACAAACTGGCTTGCACTTATTTATTCATTTGCCTGTGGGCATGGGTGAGCACATGCCAGAGAGGAAGAGAGAGCACATAGGAGGGAAAGAGGGCAGAGTATTTGTTCCCTAGATCTTACTGTGTTCCAGGTGCCATACTACGTTCTGGAATACAGCCATGAGTAAGAAAACTGCTCCCTGTTCTTATGGAGCTTATAGTCTAGTAGGGGAAGAGAAACATTAAATAAATAATTGCAGTTGTGATAAATACCGTGAAGGTATTCTGTAGTAGTATTTATTTGTTTATAAAGGGTGAGAGGTGAGTGAAAATGAAATACTTTGTCAGAGAAAGAGCTGTTCATAAATTCAACCATTCCCTGAAATATCTCAAGCTACTAATAACTTTGTTACCCTTTTGCTTTGAAAGGCAATGTAATACTTAGGCTATATCATAAAGAAAAAGTATCTTCTAGGTGCATAGAGCAAACTGGGACACAGTTCCAAAACTAATGGCTTAACACAACTGAGAATTTTCAGATGTGAAACAGATTAGTGGCGGCTATCTTACTCTTGCTTTAAAACGGCATGCTTAGGTACTGTGGTGGGAGACCCACCCACTGGTTGGAGACCTTCTGGAGACAAAACAAGTTATTCTTATCCTCAAGGCGCTCATAGGCAAGTGACGGAGACTGGGAGATGACACTTAAGAGTTGTTACGCTTCAGTTGAATTCATGTTTAAGACAGGGATGATCATATTAGTCCTGCTTAAAAGGTTGTAATAAAAAGGAACTACTTAAAAGCATTACTTGATATTTCAAAAATACAAATTTAGATATGTCAAATAACTAAATTCTAAATTTGTTAGTTGTAAGTAAATGTTTATTGACTGTTTACTTTAGGTCAGGAACTGTGCTAAGTGTAACTTGAAAGAAATTGTTTATTTTCTGAATAGGTAATGCTTTGCTTGGTAAAGCAATTTCAAAAGGATGTGTAGTTTAAAGTCTTCCCTCCTCCCTGTCTCCCAGCTAACACATTCTCTTCAATGTTTCAAGGGAGATTTTATGCATAGGCACACATATATGTATATCTGCTTTTTACAATCAGAGCTAACATACAAACTGCACCTCTCTCTTTTTGAGTACAAACTCTTTCATATCTTTATCTCATGTAATACTCCCAATAGTAGTTAAGACAGGTGCTCATTATCTCCATTTTACAAACAGGAAACAAAGATACCTCAATTTTTAAATAACTTGTCCAGGGTCATATAGCTTGTAAGTTACAGATAGAATTTACTTCGTAGGTATGGAAGTAGTGATTTTGATATTACTTATTTAACTTTTTAATTTTGAAACCATTTCAAACTTACAGAGAAGTTGCAACAATAGAATAAAGGATTTCATATATCCTTTGCCCAGAGTCTCTTTTCGGGTTTCTGTAGCAGTCTCAGTATTGTTGGCAAAGGAATGGACCCTGGAGTACGCATTGTTTCCAGCTGTCTTGCCTCTCTAGCCTCCTTCAGCCTGGAACAGTTCTTCAGTCTTTCCTTGGCTTTCATGACCTGGATATTTTTGGAGATCACAGGTCAGTCGTTTTGCAGACTACCTCTCAATTTGCAATTGTCCTAAGTTTCCTCACAATTATACTCATATTGTGCAGTTTTGGCCAGAATATCACAGAAATTATGTTGTGTTCCTCCCATTGCACCCTATCAGGTAGCATACAATGTCGATTGGTTTACCTTACTCCCATAAAAGGGAGAAAAGAGAAGAGAGAGGGAGGGGAAAGGAACTTATGTTGGTTTGCTTTTCAGAGCGAGTATCTTTTCCTTGCAGCATCCCGGAGGAGAAGAGGTTCTGCTGGAACAAGCTGGTGCAGATGCAAGTGAAAGCTTTGAAGATGTCGGCCACTCCTTGGATGCCAGAGAGATGCTAAAGCAGTACTATATTGGTGATGTGCATCCGGTAAGAACGAACTGAGCTAGGAGTGCTTGTGGAGAGGAAGGCTCCCGGACAGCCACAAAATGACGGGAATTCATTCAACCCAGCCGTCAGGCTAAATTGTCTCCCAAATCATCTAGCCTTACTGTGCTAACATACAGGTTCCTGTTTGTAAAACATCACGTGTAGCATCTCTGAAAAGCTAAGGAAACTGATTGTGGATTTTTTTTTAAATGATTGATTTTTGTAATTCAGTTAATAACATTTCTACCTAAAGTGGTGGTTTGGTAGTTCTCGCAAATTCCTTTCTAAAGGTGGTAACTATGGACTTTTTAAGCCATACATTCCATTCTAACAAGGGACCCTGATATGCTCAGAGTCAGGGATGGGGGGGCAGTACCCTTCTAAGACCCTGACGTCTCAGGGAATTCACTGTTACCAGAATGCAATCTCAGGTTCCAAAGTTAGAAACAAGCATGTAGTGACGGTTCATTTGGGTATGTCTTAAAATGTTTGTTTTCCTCTTTTAACAGAATGACCTTAAACCTGAAAGTGATAGCAAGGTAAGAAGTCATCTGTTTCTCTTGTGTGTTTCAAGTATTTCTGTTTACTCGAATAGAAATGCTTTTTAAAACATTACTTTTCCCCCCAAGCAAAAATCCTATTTTTCAGGAATTTGGACTCAGTACCACCTCAGAAAAAAAGGATAGCTAAGTCTTGAACAGTAGGAAACATTTTGCTCATGCTTCCGTTTGCTTTTTAAAAAAATTGAAACTAAAGCCATGCCCCGTATGTTTTTGAAGGAAATTAGTTTATGGGTTCAGTTGTAGAAAAGTATTTATTATTCTTACATTAAATAGTACAAATGATAATAATTGCTTCTATGTTGGAAAAAGAATTGGAAAGTTGATTTTTCTCTTGCAAGTCTTAGAAGGAATTGTAGACTGAAGTAATTGACTAGAACAGGCCTTTCTGACCCTATTTCCCAAATTTCATCTTTTTATCATAGAAGCTACAGTGGGCCTGCCTACACCTTTCCCATTTACTCAATGATACAGCAAAAACAAAACATTAAATATTTGAAAACCTTAATGTGCACTGCATAATGCACCAGGAAGAAAATATGAAAGCCTTCGTGCCTTCCACAAACGGAGTGGTTCGTCTTCCTTATTCCCTCACCATTTTCTTTGACTTCAGCCCTTTGGGTAGCTATTACACTACGCTCTGATTTAAGGGGACAGCAGTTTCGCTGCTGCCTTGAACATTATGGAGGTGATGCTCCTTGCCCATTTCCTCCTAGCTTCTTGCTTCCCTTTCCTCATTGAGTTGGAATTATTGAGCACATTTGACACAACAATTAAAGTTGGCGTAGACACAAGAATTCTTTCAATTCAGATTGCTTGACAGTGTCTGCCATCTGTTGCCCTGCAATCCAGACTGTTAGAGTAAATTAGCTCTTTTGTCTTGCTACACTTTGCTACCCTGAACTGTTGAATTGTTTATGAAGGGGGGTGAAATGCTTCTTTAAATGCTTTGTGAGCACTGTTGGTTTGTTTGTCCTTCCCTCCTAACACATGTACTATCCATTCTTGAATCCTCACTTGTGTAATGAGGGGAAAATTTGAACTAAGCCTGGCCTTGTTTATTGAACATGTCTGGCAAACATTGCTCTCAGAGGTCAACATTTGTTTCAGGGGATATTCCCATTTGTACAGGAGGTGCACCTTGTATCTATGAGCCATAATCCACTTCTACACAGCAACCATGAGAGCACCTTTATATTAGAACAATAGAAAAACTGTTTTGGGGATTATAATGTCTAGGAGTCTAAAAATTGCTTCCTGTTGCTGTTTTTCTTCTGTGGTAGCACAATATGTAGATAGGATCACTCTAAGGAATGGAGAGTAGAGATTTTTGAATTTTGCTCCCGTGTCACCTATATTGGTATCCCTTAGCTTATTTTCTGAAATGTGTATTTCCTGGGCTTCCATTACTACTGACTCATAATCTCTGGAGGTGGGTCTTGGGAATCTGCATTTAAAGTAACTCATGTAGCCGAGCAGCAGACTTTTTGCTGAATGATATGCCCATGTTTTCATTTGAAAACTCAGGGAACTTTAATTCTCTTCTGTGAAAAGCACTGCCTGCCTTCTATGGGCCAAATAATTAGAGATGTTTCAGCTAAATTAAAACTGTTGAGCCTTGGACATTTGGTAGGAAATATAGAAAAAGAAACCCTTTCAGTTCACTAAATTCTACAATTTAGAAGTCTCCAAATGTAGTTTGGCCCCTGCCTGGGTTGAACAGTGATTGAAGGCAGTGTTTTCAAGGCCCTGTTTTCCTCATGAACGTTGCAACCAAAGAACAGTCTCCATTTAGTGGAGAGTCTGGCGATTGCTTCCAGTCACAGTGCTGTGCTTCAGGCAGGTCGGGCAAGCAGAGCCTTTTGGAAAAGTTTCAAGACCACCTACATAGGTTGTCATAGAGCTGCAGTTTAACTTGATTTCAGTTCCAGGAAGAATTTCTTGATCCCTCAGATTTATTTCTTACAGAGGTTTTAAATAGGCACTTCTGTGTCTAGGATGTAGGTTGTCTTCGTTAAAATTTTTCTGTCTCTGGTTTAAATATTCATGAGAAGATATGGATGTAAAGTTCATTTCATTAATACTTTCATTTGGTTAAGGGTTTCTGAACCTCTGAAGCAGTGATTTTTTTTTTTTTAAGCCTAATTAAGAGGTGTCTTCTGCCTTATGGGACAGTTTCCATTTTCCTTCTCCCTTCCCTCTTTTTCTCCACTTCTCTCCTCGCTCCACATCTCCATATCTCTTACCTGCCTGAACACCATCCCTCCCTCGCCCTCAACCCCCCGCGAGCACCACCGCCACCAACAGAAGACAACAGCAGCCATAATAACAAAACACCCAGAACATACCTATTTCAGAATATAAATCAGGAACCTTTCCATTTTTTTTGAAATTACCTTTCATACTGCTTTTGCTGTGACAAAGGTAAATGATAGTCACCATTGTTTTGAGATTGATAATGCCTGAGGTTCAAGGCCCTGAAATATTACAATACTGAAACTTAAAAGCTTAGAAACTACACATCTGGCAATAGACTTTTTTTTACCTGTTTCAGTCCAAGATAACTAACTAGAGTTAAAAAAAACCTTTTAGCTTCTTCCTTGCTGGCTTAGTCCCCATGCTGGGAGCCATCAACCTTCTGTTCATATCTGACCTAACATTTTTCTGATCTGCGTTTGGTTATGGAAACTCACCTTAGAAACAAACTTAGTTTTCTGTGCCAGTTTGCCTGCCTCCCTGCTGTGCTGCAAGTAACCTAGACAGCTTTGTGGTCCATGAACTCGCTCTTTTGATTATGCGTTTACCTCTTGGTTAGCTGTTTTATCATTCAGTCTACCATCATTTCAGGAAATAAGGTACATATAAATGCTGTCCTGACCAAAAAACATGAGCACCGTTTCGTTCATTTATTCAGCACATATTATCTAGGTGATCGTTCAGCTGCTTCACTAGTCAAATCTCATTACAACGAATTGACCCAGTAACTTGACCATTTTTTATTTATATTTTTTGAATGCGTAAGTACATGATGTACGTGGTAGAGAAAAAAAAAGTGTACTATAAAAAAATGACACCCCAATCAATCGATCTATAGATAAGTGGACCAACTATCCCTTTCTTAAAAAATTTCACATACACTGTTCTTCACCTTGCTTCTTTTTACTTAAATGTTTCATATTAGTGATTGTTCCTTATTACTTCATAAAGATCTTTCTCATTCTTTTTAATAGATATTTAGTATTCCATATACAAGTTTTAATGAGATGACATTTATTGTAAACAGGAATTGATCTGGTTTTTAAAAAACAAGATTGTCTCCATAAAGGCTTAACATATTTTTGAAAATTAATTTTTTAACTTCTGTTTAAGTGTTTTATTTTATTATTATTAATTTTTATTATTTATTTATTTATTTTTTAAACAGGACTTTATTGGGGAACAGCGTGTACTTCCAGGACTTTTTTCCAAGTCAAGTTGTTGGCCTTTCAATGTTAGTTGTGGAGGGTGCCATTCAGCTTCAAGTAACTGTTGCCCTTTCAGTCTTAGTTGTGGAGGGCGCAGCTCAGCTCCAGGTCCAGTTGCCGTTTTTTTCTAGTTGCAGGGGGCACAGCCCACCATCCCTTGTGGGAGTTGAACCAGCAACCTTGTGGTTGAGAGCCCACTGGCCCATGTGGGAATTGAACTGGTAGCCTTCGGAGTTAGGAGCATGGAGCTCTAACCGTCTGAGCTACCGGGCTAGCCCAGCAAAATCACTCTTGAAAGACAAAATACCTTTGCTGAGTGAGCTCCAGGATTAATGTCTTCATCTTGTAATGTTCCATTTGGTGTCAGGACACCAAATCAGCCCTCCAATGTTATAAGTTTTTCATTTGTTAGGTTCCAGTAGAAGTCATTTTATTAGTGTTTTAATATTTTTTCTTCAGTGATGTATCTGTGAGTCTATTTCTGAAACTTGTTTTTAGAGGGTGTTTTTCATCCTTGAATTTTGTCCCTAATCTACAGGAGGATGTTTTTTCTATGACTGCGCCGATTCTAGGGCCACATGCTTTACTAGACAGCAACTGTTAAACTGTATTCTCATAAAGAAAGAAACTTCAGTACATGGGAGCCTTCATGAGACCGTTGTCCTCACAATCTCATGATATGGCCGGGTCGTAGCTGGAATTATAAAATGCTGAAATCATGTACTTTCAATACTCAAACTTTTTAGGTTGTAAGATGAACCTAATACTAAAATTCACATAGTGATAGCTCATGGTAAAGTCCACTGTATTATGGGGGAAAAAACTTTTTCCAGTAGTGTTTGAAGCCAGAAGTTCCCAAGTTGTTTTTCATAAGTTACTGGTCATGTAGATACCATCGTGTTCTAAATAAAAAGCTGTAAAAAGTACCAGACCACCCAAATACTCATTAAATTTGCTGAAGGTGTCCTGTGGCTTAACATTCACTTTTTCTAATTTTAAATGCTTAGAATCCTCTTGGCATAGCCAATATCCAATTTAGGAATTAAAACATAAGTTCCTTATATGCGTTATAATCTATTACTCTTTTATTTAAACCTTTGAAAGTCTAAATATAAACTATGAAGACATACTTACAATGCCATACTTACAATGTTAAGGCATCGTAATCATAATTCTGGCACGTTGTTTCCTATGTTTATGTCCTGGTGACAAAGTGCACCACTTTTGAAGCGTGTGTTCTCCCATGTTTTTTCATGAAAAGGGTTCCATAGTGAAACCACCCCTGCTGACCCCCAAGTCCCCTCCCATATATTTGCTAATTATGACATTTCTTTATCATTCTTTTAACAGTGTCGTGAGGGTCGGTACTTAAGGCGCAGTGCCTTTCAGAAGAGTATCTGGAAGAGCACACCTTTACATACCTGGTGTCAGATAGAAAAATCTGCCTGTGCTAGTGCTCCTTCAGTCTTCCTGGACCTGGGAGAACGGTGTTTCCTTCTCTCTGGCCTTTACAAGGCTGCTTTTGTAGGTTTTGCTAAAATGCTCTTGGGTCAGAAAATTGTGCTGAGTTAATTGAATGTGACTTAGAATTCAAGTTCATGTGGTCTGAGCCTTTTATAAGTGAGGAAACTGATGTAGCATCGAGCTTGAAGATTTCAAACGTAATTTTAGTTATAAGCAGCTTTATGAAAAGCTTACTCAGAGATGAAATATTTCTTTTTATCCTGTGAAGTTTAGTTTTTGTATTTATATATATATATTAATATATTTACTTATTTATTTTATGAGGAAATTAAAGCCTTAATGAACCTTAAATTTTAGGGTCCAGTTTATTAAACAGCAATTTCTGTTAATTTTGAACTGAAATCAGAGTAGACCTAAAGCAGTTTGGTTGTTTGGAAGTATATTCCAAATTCCTTGGAGAATAAAGAAACATGCATATTAATTACTTGGTGAGACTTTTGCCAGAACTCTGCATTTACTCTGCTGTCTTGTAACTAAAATCATATAGTATTGCAATTACTATTTTCCATGCCAGAGTGAGAGCAGTCACTGTTCTCTTGACCAAAAATCTTGCATGTAAATCAAAATGTGGGCAAGAACATAACCAGCTAGATATGCTTGAACCCCCAAAGGGAACTGTAGAAATTTCACTTAAACATCCGTTAGATTCAGCACAGCGTTTTGGAGTGGAAATGAGAATTGGGGAACTGTGTGTAGAGAGCATGGAAGGGTGGAAGTGAAGGAAGGTTTTGTGTTAATAGAACCTTTTTCTTTTTAATTTTGTAAATTTAAAAATAACTTATTTGGCTTCTTTCCAAACTTGGCTGAGGTACTTGGCTACTAAGAGCAGTGTCTTAAATAACTCTTTCATTACAGTTGATTAAAAGCGGAGTCACTATAGTTTGGCATTTACTTGGCTGTCAGTCTCCTAAAGAGAGGACATACTTCTTTCTCTTCTCCTTCCTTCAGTGTTGGGAAAATTGGTCTTTTTTGCCTCCGGAGATGAATTGATTTTAAAACACAGGTTGAGGTATTTAGTTGAAAAACATGTATATTTTAATTTTTTTTATTACTTGCTAGAAGCTATTGCAATTCAGCATTTTATGGTCCTGGTTCTCTCTGGTCTCTCTCCCTTTTTTTCTCTTTCAGTTTGTTCACTACGTTGCCTAAAGCTCACTCTAGTTAGCACATATCCAGGGCTTTTGGTTGTAAAAGAGGCTAAAAGCTTTGAAATCTAGAGAACTCATTTATACGAACTATATATGGCTTTAAATGTGATTACAGATTAAACATCTAATATAATACATAATATTACTCCATAGTGTTCTCATGTAAACCTTTTAAGTTATCCCATTTTTTTAAAATACTGACTTTTTGTTGTAAATCATTGGTATGTATGTGGATAAAGCATAAAAGACCATGGATATTTTCTTGATGCAATTCAGTTATTTCTTGGCTACTATAGTGGAATATTTAAAAAGGCAACATTATAAATTAACCACTAACACTAACACCACCTTCCAAATCTGTAAAACATTTGCTGTATTTTCACAGAGATTGATGACCTGTGACATGTTTTAATTAGCCCTATTCATACTATACTGGTAGAGATGTCCCAAATAATAGTTATCATCAAGGTCTCAAAGAAGTATAGTAGCATATAAATATGGTTTATCTAAAACTTTATTAGACATTTTACTTGCCTATAGGCTAGTTTCTTTCAGATTTGGGGCATCTGTTCATTTGCATGACAGTGTTTTGGATATTTAAAAGTTAAAACTCATTTCATGGTCTGCTCTAAAGTATCTAGGCCAGTATGTAGAGTTTTTGGAAATTCTTGGAGATTACTGAAGATGGTGGTTAAACAGTTAATGTTCTGAGTTCACATCCAGGCATACTTCTACATACTGACAAAGATGATGTTTTGGGTAGCAGTAACCTATGCTAATGGGTTATTGTCCTCTGGCAGTAAGTTAGCAGGCCTTTCGTGCTATATAGTTAGTTAATAGAATCAACTTCATTTGATATATACTTAATTTGAATTTTAAAAATTTAGTAACAGCTTCATTAATATAAAATTCAGATCCCAACCAGTTTACCTATTTAAGATATACAAGTCAAGGCTTTTTACTATATTCACAGAATTGTGCAACCATAATCACAGTCAGTTTTGGAACATTTTCATCATTCCAAAAAGAAACCCCAAACCATTAGCAGTCATTTTCAATTTTCCTCCAACTCTTCTTCCCCTGAGCCCTGGGAAACCAGTGCTCTGCTTTCTACCGCTAGATGGACTTATTCTGAACATTTCATACAAATGGACTTATAATATGTGTTATTTTTTTTGTATCTGGCTTCTTTCACTTAGCGTGATGTTTTCAAGATTCATCCATGGTAGCATATATCAGTACTTCATTACTTTATATTGCCAAGATTTTGTTTTTAAGGTTATTTAGGTATTTTCTTTCCCTTAACTCCCTTCTTCCCCTTTGCATTGTGAAATAAACCCTAAGGTTTCTAATCATAATTATTACAATTTCAGAGAGTAAGCCAGCTCAGTTCTGTAAGCCAGAAAGCAAATCATCTGCATGCTCTAGAGTTAATCTATATATTACAGTTAATCTGTATATTATAATAATTTTTATTCAGAGTATGTTTTCTGAAAATCTGATCTTAGCTACTGCCATTGGCAAGCCCAGCTGAACCAGCATATCATTGTGACTGCAGATTAGTCCATTTCAATATAGTTTGTACCAATAGCATTTTTATACATTTAAAAAATGTCTAGGTCATTTCTTTATGCTTCTATTAATGGTTCTTTACTAGGGAGTACCAGTATATTATCAGAAGTAGAATTCCCGGTATTCCCATTGCATATAGATTTGTAAACATGAAATTGCATGAAAGATGAAGTTCTGTTATTAGCTACAGAGTTTATATGGATATTCAAGAAGATTTATATACTGTGTTAATCTTCATTCTTTTTGTTTCTCATTTTTCAATATGCATCATCTTCAGGACCCTTCGAAAAATAGCACATGCAAAAGGTTAGTATCCCCTTAATGCACTTCCTTATACTCAATATAATGTCTGGCAAGAGGTTCTTCTGTAAATATACATGCATGACTTAAGAGTACAGTTTGACAGCTAATTGTTAGTATATGTGCTGCTGAAGCGAGCACAAGACAACTAATTCTTTTTTGGCTAAAATTATTATAAATTCAGTAATTCCTTAGCATTAGCAAAATTAATTTTTATAGTTTTATCATTTGGAGTAATCGCAGAAGATCATGCCTTGAGGAGTTTTTAAATCTTGTGATGTGAATTGCAATCACATTCAGTAAGAGGCTAGTATGCATGGATAAGTAATTACTATTAAGTCAGGCCCAGTCTGTGCAGCTCAGCTCAGCTATAAAACTTCCACCTAAAACTTAAGGTCATTTAATTCTCACAACCACTCGGTAAAGTAAAGTACTATTATTACATTTTACAAAAGAAAAAAATTACATATTGAAGTCATATACAAGAATTTGGGTTTTTTCAAAGGTTTACTTACAAAATGTCTCTTGCGGTAATGCCAGTAATACAATAGTATTAGCTCTGAAAGGTATAAATTTACCATGTCTTAAGTGCCTCTACTTGTGATGACTGAATCTTTGGCTTGTAAAAAATTTTTATAGAGATTATATAAAGCTCTCTGTTTTATCTTTCTGAGGTCCCACTTAAAGCAATTCAGAGAGGGAAAATGTATATTTTTCCCCCACAAAAGTATTATGTGTTTTGTTTTGTTTTTTAATTTGAGGTGATGGACAGAATGTTAGAAAAGTGCAAACTTGAAGGAAACTTGGTAAATTCATCTTCCTTAATATTGAGGACTTACTTTATGCTTAGCCAAATACTTCATAAAGAATTTGAAAATACAAGCCACGAGCTTACAATGGACTTATGCAACAGATAAAACTGATTAAGAATTATTATGCAGAATACGTAAAGAATTCCTACAAATTAATTTTTTAAAAAACAGTAGAATATAAGAAAAAGACTTAAAAAAGTACCCTACAGAAGAGGAAACACAAATATAAGCATATGAAAAAAAGGTTTAATTTCATTTGTCATCAGAGAGATGCAAATTAAAATCACAGGGTATATTTCACACCAGATCTGAAAATTCTAGAAATCAGAGTAGCTGTTTTGGGAGTAGAGCAGCAAGATTCTTAGGCTCTCTGAGGGTAATATAAGTGGGTACAATCACTTTGGAAAACAGATTGGCATTATCTAGTAAATTTGGCAATATGAATAACTTGACCCAGCAATTCCATTTCTAGGGATGTACTCGAGAGAAATGTGTGCACAAGTATACCAGGAAACACATACCAGAATGTTCATAGCAGCATTATTCAAGATCTTAAAATATGGGAATAACCCAACTAACCATTCATTAATAAAATAAATGAATTCATTCTGGTATATTCATACAGTGGAATACTATAAAACAATCAAAAGAAATTAATCACAACTATATGCAGTAACCTGAGTGAATCTCCAAGAAGAGTTCTTTCTTACGTCCAGGAAGTTACTGTTGAAACTTAATCTCCTTTGGTGCAGTATAAATGCATTTTTTCTGGTTCTGTTCTGGTGGCAGTTAAGTATTATGAAGGATTTTTTGAGGGTTGGTGGTTAACCATTCTTAGTCTTTTGTACTGAAGAATTTATCTTCATTGTGTTCTCAAGGATCCTGCTTTTGAACTCTTTTGTCTCTTGTGGTTGCTCTCCAAGATACCTGAATTCACGACTCTTACGGGGAGATTACTTCTAAGTTCCTATGTGTCATATTGCTGTTGGACTTGCCAACTTGCTTTTTTTCTTTTTTTCAAACAAAGCTACCTGGCTGATACTCTAAACTTGTCCAGAGTGGCTTTTGCCATACTTAAATGTACAAAGTGCTAGGCATGTTTAGGCAAGGAGACACCTTTTTATTATTAAACCTCAGCTGGCTTTACAAAGCCTTTTAATACCAAGACTGCATATGTCTTAAGTAGAGGAGCAGCCAGGTCATTTGGATCATGGAAGAATCACACCTTAAAACTAGCAGTGCTAATAAGCTCTATTGGAGAAAAATTATTTTAAGGAGAATGATGACTGTTCTGAAACTCCTAAGGAATGTCTCTTATAGGACTTTTTAAGCCAACTGTCATTTACCTAATTTTATTAGAACTATCAACCTGCCGTGTATGTGTGTGTGTCTGTCCTTATTTAACTAGAAATTAAGAGGATGGTTTTGCAATCAGACTGCTTGATTAACTTCGCTTTGTGATTTTGGATGCAAAGTTTGTATTTCCTATATATGAAATATATAATAGTAGAACCTATTTCATAGGGGTTATTGTGAGGATTAAATTTAAAAAATACATGTGAGGCAGATATAATATTGCCAATAGTTGTATTAGATGTTATTGCTTCTAATTTTATAATTATATATGTAAAATGGTAGCTTTTTTCTGTTTAAAAATGTTAATTGTAGAATATGTGAAAAAGCACAAAGAAGAAAAATTTGAATTATCTATAATTCCATAACCCAGAAAGAATCACTATATGTCTTTGAAAAAACACATATGGAGGTGTGTATATATATTGTTTTTTGGTGTCATACTGTACATTCTATTCTTAATTTAAAAAAAAATATCATTTAACATTGTCACTCCAAATGTTTGTTCTTCAGCTACTGTATGATAAAAGCTGTTAAATTTCTTAAAGTAAACCAAAACTCTTTGCTCCTAAGAATATTAAAATGTGAGTGCTGAAAGATGATGGATGTTTGGTATAAAATGTTCACGACTTTATTGCTTTCTCCCCCAACTTCTAGTTGCTGGTCCTACTGGATTTTCCCCATCGTAGGCGCCATGCTCTTAGGTTTCCTGTACCGTTACTACTACACATCGGAAAGCAGATCCTCCTGAGGAGGCCTTGGTGATGTTTGGGAAGCATAACCACTTGGGAGTGAAAATTAGAGACTTGTTTGGAGGCTGCAGTGGTGCCCTATCCTCAGATCTTGCCAGAGTTGTATTCTTCCCCCTTGGGCCCTAGACGGTTGGCCAGGCATCCACCTCAGACCTGGGGACAGTGTCCTTCTTTCTCAGAGCCTTACTCCCAAAGCACCTGCTCACTGTTCTGTGTCCTTGCCAATGTTTCCTCTCTTCACTGGTTTCCATGAGCACTTTCATAGTACAAAATTTTCTGTTAATTATTGCAGTCCGTGTGTCCTAGTGACATTGCCCTTTGGTAAAAATGCCTGCTCTCCAATACTTTGAATGCACGTTAGACTTTCTTAACACGGCAGCACACTCTGCTTGTGAAGCTTTTCTCTTTCCATTTTTCTTTTAAGTAAATATTTTTTTTTTAATTCTGACTTAATTCTATTATTTGTCATAAGGGGTTTAATTCATGAAGTAAAGTTGCACACCTATGACTTGAAACACAACTGCCAAATGATCTTGTTTTTTGTTTATATTTGTTAAAGGCAGAAAGAGCCATGTGATTGTCCCCTCCCTCCCGAGCTTGGGCAGCAGGTAGCTCTCGCCGCTTCCCAAGTCCACCAAGTGGTGCTGGGCACAACTCTGCATCCCTTTTCTTTCTTGGAGTGGAGAGAAACAGGAAAAGGGAGAGATGAATTGGGGTGATAGGGCGAATTCAGAGCAATCTTTCCTTTGAAAACTACTGAGAACTACTATAGGATAGTAGTTTAGAAAAAGTACCAAAGACTTCATCCTTTACTTTGGTTTGGCACCCATTTCTAGCCATCATTTTTCTTTTTTTTCTTTCCCCCAACCATCTCTTATTAGTAAAATGTAAGTTTGTAATTATGTCTATAGAGCTTTACCAGGGATTTTTGCTGCTTTTTTTTGGTTTATTGATTAGAAATTTTCTTATTCCCCATTTTTCTCAAAAGGGGCTCCAAATTGACCAGAAATAATAGTATTTGATCTTGTCTGCCCCAATAAAATAACTTCCATAGTCAAGTGGCACTTGAAAGGGGTAGAGGGTGACAAGAGAATGTTTTCCATTTCATCTGCATTTTACCTCCATGGCTCCAATTTGTAGCTTTGTGTGTTTTTTTCCATCGGAGGGGGCGAAGAAAAAAAAACACTGATAGCTTTTTTTCCTCTGATGAGTGTTTCATTGAGGAGTAGGTTATTAGAATTATGTTACTGTTTCTTCTTGGTTCATGAATTTCTTTTGCATATTTGACTTTACTTTTTTATCCTGTGGAGGCACCTGAGGAGACAGTACATGGCTGTTCTCTGTTAACAACTGTTGGTGGTGATTCTTCTCCCCATCCTTTGAGGATTACTAGTCTGCTCCTGAGCCATTGTCCTATCAGCAGGGAGCAGTGTGGGCCATGGGCATTGCTCAGCATCTGCTCCCTGCGTCCTGCTTGCCAGGGACTTGACAAGACGGGAAACTGCCCAGCAAACCAGTGTCTGCCCATACAAACTATTTAAGAAAAAGTTCAACCCAGGTCTTGTATCCTGTGATTTAGCAGTTGAGTGAATTCAGAATTCATCAAAATAATATCACCCTTGTATTTGCACACTTGGATATGACATTCTGGAGTAATTTGGGGGGATTTCTGGATGACTTTTATACATCAGGGATAGGGGTATAGTCAAACTTTTATCGTTAGAAAATGTTTTGTTTGCAGTATAAGATGCCACTTTAAGATAATTTTTGGAAAAAAATTCTTGGTTACTGTGTAGCAAAAGTGGGGTGACTACTGGATGTTCTTCATCCGAAGGTAAGGAAGTGTTGCCTTGAATAAGAATTGGTATGTAATTGCTGTAAGTTGCATGATTGCATGGGACCATGTAGGGTAGAAGTAAAGAACAAAGGGGTATTGAGCTGGAAAGGGAACATTCAGGCTAAAACTAAGCCGGAAGATAACTTGGACCGTTCAAAAGTGTGTTGGCAGTCTCCAGAACTGAATGAAAAACATCTGGCTTATAAGAAACATTAAAGAACAATAGTCTTAAGTAAAATTGGTGTTTTTGATAATTTTTAGGGTAAACAACAATGCAAAAGTTATGTTTTTCTATTTCATATTGGTTGCCTTTTCCTGTTTATATCTGGACTTGTTTTTATTCAGAGCCAGAGGAAAAGATTTTCAGACTTTGTCTCTACCATCCATGAAATCCATCCCATACCCAGGGCTTCTTTTGATCTACTGCTAATGTGATGTCACTTTATATTATAAAAACCACTTTTGAGTCCATTTGCTATTATTCTGCTGCCTATATAAACAGCCAGGTGAAAAGCAGAGCTTGTGTGAGTGTTTGCAGAGGTTTTTCTGAACAATAAAGTAATGCAGTATGTTAGCCAAATCCATCAAAAAGGACTTTTGTTTTAAGAGGTAGACTCGAATTTTCAAAACAGTCTCAACATTGGTAGGTCATGAAAACCCCTCTGGAGCAAGTGGAGCCAGTCCCTGTTGGCTGACTGTGTCTCCTGGAACCAGTCTCTGGGTATTTGATTTATTTCCAAGGAAGATTAGCTGTGGCTGTACACCGTACTGTACACATAATGTCTGGGGATCACAAAAGGAGGAGATGAGGGAAAGTTTGTGCCACCAAAATAGGGTTGTTAGTGCCAGGTCTCCAAAATTTCCTAGCCCCTGTCTCTTGGGACTTGGTTCGGTTTCCAAATGACTTAGACATTTGTAAAGGCAAGAAAGTGGTGGGGACAGAGTTTATATTGTGTTTAATTCTTATGTGACCACTTAAGCAGAAACAAAAATCCATTAGAACCTATAATTTGAGCCTGTAAAGTTCTCTGAGCAGTTGTCATAAAAGCATATGTTGTAAAATAAGAGCATTGTTGAATTTATAGTCATTTAGTCCTGATGTAGAGCAATGAAAAATGCTTTACAGGCCAGTATATCATTACTCATGGTATCTCGTGCTTAAAACCTCAAGTGATAGCTATCTGGTTAAATTCTGTTTTAGGAGATTAAAATGCAAAACGTTAATGTTCATTACTTCCTTCCTGGGAGAAATGGATTCAGGCATGTCTCAACATGTCTGAATTGATTCCTTTTTAACCAACTCATTTGGTTCCCATATATCAGAAAAGTAATGGGGAGTTTGGTCCCATTTGGCTATTGTGCCCTGAAAGAGCCTGGTTTGGAATTTGTGGGGTGATCTCAGAGGGAGGTTCCAAGAAGCAGAGGTATTTAAGTTACCTACCCTACATGTAGCTTAATCTTCCTCATGAGTTTTACGAGCTGCTCTTTGCACACATCTATATTTTACATTTGCTAAAACATTATTACGGTTATTTAACTTTCTTTTTACTTCACCCTTGACTGTGAATGAGTAATATTAACATTTCCTTTTGTGTATTCAATAATGGAGTTTGTTTACCTATTTTATTTCAGCATATTTTGAACAAAGATCTTTGTCTCTTTCGGCTGGAATGTGCACATAATGAATGTTTGTTAGAACTACACACAATAAAGATACTGTTTTCCTTTTCTTGCCCTGACTACAGTTATTTTTTTTTAACTTTTTTTTTTAAAGTAGAAGTGTTGGCTCTTTAATCCTCAGGTGTTCTGGAAGAATTTGAAGATCATGAAAGTTACCTGTATCCATGCTAATTCTGTGTAATGTGGGGAGTTCTGTGCGTCTTCAGGATTCTTGCAGCACCTCTTTCCTGAAAGGGTTAGCTTGTTTGCTCGTTTGATAATTATGAGAGGCAAAAATCAAGACTTGTGCTGTATTGATGGATGTGAAGTGGCAACCAGGTAGACACGTTAAGAGTTCTGTTTTTACCGAAACCATTTGGTAAAGAGAAGCCAGTACAAGGTAATAACATTTTGTTATCTGCAATGCCAGTCTTCACATGATTGTTTTTCTTGGAAATAGCTAACCTGTTAGGGAAAATTAAACACTGAAATTGAAGTTCTGGTGACTATTAAGGAAACAAGGGAAATAAATGATTTTTCTCATTAATTTTAAAACCTACTGATAGCCTTCTAACATTACTAACGAGACATCATTCAAGAGGGCTTTAGGTATTTCACTATCACATGAACCAAGAGTTACTAACAGGATAGTTCCTTCTTACTAGCATTTGAATCTAATGTTTAATCCTAATATTTCATATCACTGTGCTCTTCCTGATGCTGAGTAGTTGGCAGGTGTCTGGCAAATCCTGGTTGATTCCTGAAAGCCTGAGGTAGAAGAATATGATTCAATTTCGTAAATTTAAGGTAAGAAATACCAGTCTACTAAATTTTTGGTAATTGTAGGTAACAGTAACTTTGATTAGCTTAAATAGATACCTACACTATGTATTTCAAGGTCCACTCAGCTTAATCACATATATGCCAGCATTTTAAAAACTTAATTCTTTTATGAAGCATTATGGAGAGACTAGCGTTGCTTTCAGACGAACCATGAAGATGCAGTTGTTAATGCTGTCACTTATGTGACCCCTGCTGTGTGCCATGCCATGTCTTTGATAGTTGACAGACATTTCTGATCCTTCCCCTGTAGGACCCTTCCATGGTAGTTAGGCGAATCCAAATTTTACCGATGCTTCAGAGAGCCACTTGACTTACCTGAGGCCACACAGTTAACAGGAGAGCTGGCATTTAAAAAGCCAAATCTAGCCCTAAAACTCAGTTTCTACTGCTGGTGGTTTTACATAAAAGCTAAGCTCTCGCTATGCCAAGATATATAATATGCTCAACGGATCTACTAATGATTCAAATATATAGATGTTTCTGTGTATGACTCATAAAATTGAACCAATAATTAATTTTCTTGATTAGTGGATACTAAAAAATAGCTACTGTTTAGAAGTCTTAGTTGAAGATAATCATAGCAGAAACAACTTATTTAAAATGAACCTTGCATCCTTTGCGAAACAGTTTCTTGAAGCCAGTTAATGAGAATTTTGATTTGAACTAAGTTCATAGAAATAACTTTCGGTAAATGGTAATATATAGGATAGAGAGGTGGGGACCGTCGAGGAAATCCTTAAACAGCACAGAAGTCCTTGCATAACTTCACCCATCCCATCATCTAACCTAGGATCCTGGATAAGATTTAACCTGGACCTATATGTGTAAATACATTGTTTTTAATGAGAAGTAATTGTTAATTGGTTGGCTTGACCTTAGCCTCTTCTGAACCGATCTCAATGAATTGGGGAAATCTGAGAAATGGAAATCTACTTTGAGCATGTAACATAAGATTTGGAAACTTATGTCATTTTCAGCTTTCAAAATTATTACACTGTATCTGAAATGGTGATTCAAGTTCATCGGAGAAAGCACAACAATGCAAATACAAACGCTGTTTGTTACAAGTGTGACCAACGGAATCTTTGATCATCAGTGCCGGTCTCAACAACGCAGTTTCCTATGGTTTCCTCCTGACTCTAATCTCTGGACTGAAACAATGATATTAGCTTTAGAACCACATGGACCTAGAAAGTGAAAAGTGAAAAAAAAACCCAGGTGTTTGAATTTCATTTTCTCCTAAAGAAGCTTGCTTTGGGATCATCTCTCTAGTTTCCTCATCTAAATTTTTCAGAAACAGAAGTGGTATTACCTTACAAAACAATAGGATGATGTCCACAATAAAAACATATCTTCTCACAAATCTGCCCACTTTAATTACCCAAGAAATCTAATCGGGAATAAATAGAGATAGCAGTTGGGAGAAGGTAAACCATGAGCAGCACGGGAAATTCAGCTTTCCAAGATTCCCAATCTGACCCGTTTGCTGCTTCTGTATCCTTTTAAAACTGTTTAGGATTTTTCCTTAGCTCTCATCCTAACCCCTGCCTCACCCTTCTTGAACTACTTTGCCTTATGGTTTACTCAACAAATGACAAGGTAACACCTCAGCTATACTTCTCTTCATTTTTAAGTGCTGTGCCACAAAAATGTACCCAACAGTCTGTCCCAGAGAACATTTGGAAGAAATAAAGCTGATTTGTTTATAATTTGGACCGTTTATGTAAAACGAGTACAGTTCTGTTTGAACATCTCCATTGGCCTTCATTTAAGGTGAAATTCTCCCTCTGGACCTTTCATGTGTGAGTCAATAAATTTGCTTTTTGTGTTAAGCTAGTTCAAATTGAGTGTCTGAGACTAATGTGGCCTCTGCAGTTTATCTGACCTTAACATGCCCATCTTGGGAATGTTTTTGTAAGCGTTCTGTCTCTCCAACTATACCAAGCAGATACACATTTTTCAATCTCTGCCAAGTCTAGGTTATCTTTGGAAAGAAGAAATAGTCCTCACTTTAAGAAAAGATATACACACACTGAGATTATTTATCATTATACAGTAAGATACAGAAACCGAAGGTTTAAACACAAGGCAGATACTATAATCACACTGTGTGTGTTTTATTTAAGTGTCTTCATTCATGGACTACACCCTCTGAAAGAAGGGGTTTTTTTTGCATCCTTCAGGGCATCGTGCATGATGCGGGGCCCTAGGGAGGGCTAAGTAGATTCAGGATGTTTTATCATGCTGTGTCTGAACAAACAAGTGTAGCCAAATTTGTTGAAGAGCTATCTAGGACTCCCAAGTAGAATTTTGAGACGAACCAATGTCCACATCACTAACCAAGAACCCCATTCACTCCAGCATATACACAAACCAGTCCTGTTTTCTCTGTAAATAGAGTCAGCTGCCAGTGTTTATTGGTTTCATAGAAATATTTTAAACTTTTTTAAAACAGTTTTAAATCGACAGATAAATTAAGGATAGGACAGAGTTCCCATAAACTCAGCACCCAGGTTCCCTTATTATTAACATCTTAGTCTGGTCCATTTGTTACAATTAATGAACCAATACTGATACATTATTGTTAAAGTCCAAAAAAGTTAAAGTGCACACTGTCTTCATATTGCCTCAGTTTTTACCTGTCTTTTCTGTTCCAGGATCCCACATTACGTTCAGTCATCATGTTTTCTTAGGCTCCTCTTGATGTTGATAGTTTCTTGGACTCTTGTTTTTGAGGACCTTGACAATTATGAGGAGTATTGGTCAGGTAGGATGCCCTCTACCGGAATTTGATATTTTTCTTAAAATTAGACTGAGGTTACATGATAGGGGGTGGGAGGGAGACTACAGAGGTAAATTGCCATTCTTACCACATCATATCAAGGGTACATACTATCAATGTGATTTATGACTGTTGATGTTGACCTTGATCACAGGACTGAGGTCATGCTTATTAGGTTTCTCTACTATAAAGTTATTCTTTGGAAGGAACTTTCCATACTGTTCCTTTGGAAGGAAGTCACTGTGGGCAGCCCACACTTAAGGAGTAAGGAGGTATACTCCACCTCCTTGAAGGTGGAATATCTACATAAATTATTTGGAATTCTTCTGCATGGGATATTGGATCACAGAATTTTATACTTGATTAACATTTTGATTGTTTTTTGACTACCCAAAAAATAACAGTAAGGGGTTTCTGATTGAACATACCGTGTTTCCCTGAAAATAAGACAGGGTCTTACATTAATTTTTGCTCCAAAAGATGCATTAGGGCTTATGTCCAGGGGATGTCATCCTGAAAATCACGCTAGGGCTTACTTTCCAGTTAGGTCTTATTTTCGGGGAAACAGTAGTAGTTTCAACAAACTTGTTTATCACTACTCCCTTCCAAAAGCCACACAAATGATGAGAGTAAGAAATAAACAAAGATATAAATCCAAAACGACAAAGTGAAGGAGAGAGTACACCTCAGCTGATGAAAGATCTCAAGAAATTTTTGGAAGATGGAAGGCCAATAAATGTAGAAGAGTATAGAAAACAAATTTCAGTGCCTACAGGAGGAAAAGCCAACAAGAATGAAGACACTGCAGATCCCTAAAATACTGAGCTGGGAAGCACCGTTTACTTCTGAGGGTAGAGGCTGTATAACAGCCTTGGAAACAGTGAGTTAAACTCACCTCCCCACCCTCACCCATCTCCATCCCTAACCATACCCTGCACAGCGAGGCAACTGCCCCTCTCCCTCTGACAAAACTGGAAGTTTAATCCTGGGAAAAGTTGAACCTGAGAGCATCTTGAGAGAGAACCATGCAGAGCCGAGGGAAGTGGTGAGCATGGAGCTGAGAGTGGGGATTAAGCAGAAAGTTCATACTAATTACACCACCCCATCCCCACCCCTGGGCTCCTAGAATACCAACAGCCAAGATTATAACCCCAGGAAGTGGATAGGGAGACTCCTCTGGAGAAACTCAGTCCAAGAGAAAAGATCTACAGATACTGACATTTGGCAGCTTCCACATGATCACCCTGTGGTGAAATCCTTCAACAAGCTCTGCTGATGCAAAGCATCCAAAAAAGCTTTTAGTGGACTAGGACTATCAACCATTTTCGGAAAGCCTTAATATGAAAGATAGACACCAAAACAAATAGGAAAAAAGAAGTCAGAGGAAGAGATAATGTAAAAGAAGAAAAGAAAAAAAAACCCTGATAACTTCTGAGAGATGATATTATATCATCTATGAATAAAAACATAGGATGCTATTTAAAAAGGAACATTTAGTACTTCCCGTAAGTGCCCTGAAGTGACCTCTGAAAATGGTTCGCTATTCACTTGACCCAGAAAACCCCACAAAATCATGCAAATCAAGAGGTTCAAATCTTCGTGTTTACTTTAAGAATGCTGGTGAAACTGCCCAGGCGATGGAGGGTATGCATATCTGAAAGGCCACCAAGTATCTAAAGGATGTCACATTGCAAAAGCAATGTGCCATTCTGTCGTTGCAGTGATGGAATTGGTAGGTGTACCCAGGCCAAATAGTGGGGCTGGACACCGGGTCGGTGGCCCAAAAAGAGTGCAGAATGTTTACTGCACATGCTTGAAAATGCAGAGAGGAATGCTGAACTTAAGGGTTTAGCTGTAGATTCTCTGGTCACTGAGCACAGCCAGGTGAACAAAGCTCCCAAGATGCTTTGCAGAACTGACAGCTCACGGGCAGATGAACCCCTACATGAGCTCCCCCTGCCACATGGAGATGGTCCTAACTGAGAAAAAGCAAATTGTTCCTAAACCAAAAAAGAAGGTTGCACAGAAGAGAAAGGTCTCCCAGAAGAAACAAAAACTTATGACCCAGGAGTAAATTCAGCATCAAATAAATGTTAATAATAAAAAGGAACATTTAGAGAATATGAATTCTATAAATTACAAATTTAAGATTACCAACAAATGCTGAAATTAATAGGCAAAAGCTTAAGAGGAAACAGGATACTTACACAGCCTCGAAATACTCCCCTAAAGCATTTACCGCTTACAAAGAGAAAAGCAGTAATTTTACAGTGAAGAAAGCTGGCAGACATCACCCTAGCCAAGTGATCAAGGTGAACAGCAGTAGTAATAACATATCACTATCATGTATCGTTGGTGCATTGAGAAGGTTACATCACTTCTGTTGTATTCCCCAAAATTCATAACTTCGATCTAACCGTGAGAAAATATCAGACAGACCCAAACTGATGGACATTCTAAAAAACCACTGACCAGTATTCAAAAGTATCAAGGTCATGAAAGACAAGGAAAGACTGAAGAAATGTCACAGGCTGGAGGAGACTAAGGAAACATGACAACCAAATGCAATGTGGGACCTGCATTGATTCCTGGAACAGAAAACATCCATCAGTGGAAAAACTGGTGACATTTAAATGAAGTCTGGAGTTAATAGCATTGTCACAATGTTAATTTCTTAGTTTTGGTAGTTGTTATTGGGTTACGTAAGATGTTAACATTAGAGGAAGTTGGATGAAGAATATATGGGAACTCTGTACTATCTTTGCAAGTCTTTGTAAGCCTAAAATTATTTCAAAATAAAGGATTTTTAAATGAGAGCAGAAATTTAGAAAAAGCAATAGAAGGGTTGGAAAATAAAAATGAGGAAATCTCCCATAGGTAGAAAAAAAGGAAAAGATGGAAATGAGAGTTTCGTGCCAGTAGATATGCTATCTCAATTAATAGATCTAGCATTGAAAAACTAAGAAATTATCACAGAAATAATACAAGAAAACATCCCAGAACTAATGATTAATTTTTGAGGTTGAAAGAACCACTAAGTGCACAGCACAATAGTGAAAAATGACTCACACCAAAGCACATCATTGTGGAATCGCAGAACAGAAGGGATAAGAAGAAAAGCCAAAAACGTCAGCCATGGTCACACTTTGGATCACCTTGAAAAGTTAAAAAATACCAATATCTGGCCCTGCCACAGATCAATTGAGACAATCTCTGTTTCAGGGTAATCTGATGCATGGCGAGGGTTGAAAACCACTGTCTTCAATGCTGCCAAAGAGAAAAAATAGTTCACTTACAAAGAATCAGGAAACAGTTATCAAAACTTCTCAACAGCAGCACTGTAAGTAAGAACTCGGTGGAACAATGCCTTCTGAAGGAAACTGTCTTTAACCTAGAATTCAGGATACTTAATCTTTTGTTCATGAAAATTGAGAATTATCACCCTTACGTCTTTTCAGAGGTCTGGGCTTTTTCTAAATGAGATTTTTTAAAAACTGGATGCACCCAGTCATTTTCCATATTTGCTATGCATGTTCCTTCCAAGCTATTCTATCTTAAAAGCACATTCTTCATTTAAGAACTGCCTAATTTTCGGTATTTTCTATGATTTTACCCAATACCATCAATGGGGATTTTATAGGTTGGAGGAGTTAGTGAAGTGGAAAATGTGCCCTCTGCTGGTATGGTAAAAAAAGAGCATTCCTCTTAAAATCTCTACAACCTTGAGCTGACCTTTATAAAGCAAATTAGCAGAGACCTCTCCATAACATTTAGGGTTCTCATTAGAAGGTCCTTGACTGGATTTGGTCTTGGCATTGTGAAATATCCAACTTCTATCCATACATGTTAGATGTTGTAATATTTGTTCTGATAGTTGCCTTATAGCGTAGCAATTAAAATTAGAAACAGTCGTGAGAAAAATATTTCCTCAGGAATGTTAGTTTTGTGATAAATATTTTTCTGAAGGATATGCTGGAGTTTTTACTCTTCAGTTGGAATTGCCCTTGTATTCATCCTTTCTTGTTGGTGCTGAGAATAGTATCAGTTATGTATTTATCCAGTATGGATAATTTAAAGACCTTTTTTCTTTTTTTTTTTTACAAAAATAAAGTTAGTGGCACTCATGCGTATATATGTAAAATTTATATGCAGATACAGTATAATCCCTTATCTTTAAAACCTATCTACTGTTTGTCCTATCATCCACAGACATATACATTTTACCACTTAACACAAATCACTATTGTATCTATCATTATTATCATTGTGTTTCACTGATGAGTGTACTTTGCCTACTCAGATATTCTTTGATGATAGGTTCTTCCAACAGGTATTCACCAGTGTTTTAATAATATGTGACTCGTACATTGATAAAAGGGATGTAAGCATGTTACGTTACCAACTACCTTAAGCAAATGAATATTAATACATATATGTGTATACCTGTGGCTCTCATTTATAATATTATTTCTTTAAAAATGGGGATTTCAATGTGGAGAATATTCAAACATCTATGGGGACAGAATGGCTGTTGGGGATTATCAAGGTAACAGAAGGAACTGGAGTCCTTTCACGAGCCATGACACACGCACCTTGTAGCACTTAAATGGTGTGCACCATGTGTGCTGCCTGCCATCATGTGATTTAGAAAGAGGTAGGATTTGTCTTAAGTGCATACTGAAATGTTACGTCCTGTGCTTAACATAACGTAACAGGCATTACTATCCCAATAACTTTTAAAAATGCATAAAAATTATTGAGGTCATAAGATTAAAATTTATGACTCAGTGCCCAAACAGGCAAGAGCTGCTGTGTTTATTTTGCCACGGTCAATTTATTCTTTCCTCACAGAGAGTTACTTACCTCTAACCTTGACTCTCCAACAGTATGTTCAGCCACAAATCTCTACTGTTTGTAACCCTTGTTACCATTTAGCAATATCAAGCATGTTTATAAATGAGTTGAGCCAGACATTGTCTATTTTTATTACGTGGCTTTCTGTAGGGAGCATTGGGGTGGACTTCTCAACATCCATCCTACCCCTAGATGATAAGTCAAAGACATCTGGTCTGTTTGGTTGCACAAGTGACCCAATTCTCACCAATGGGATGAGACATCTAGAAGAAGTGTCTTCTCCAAAGAGAGAGTCACAGAAAGAACTACTGTGGCCATCCTGCTACCAGCTTGAAAATGAAGCAAACACCTGAGGGGAGAGATGAAAGAACATGGGACTTTGCTCACTTGAGCTGCTGATTCAGTTAGCCCTGGATCATGCCTTACAGCAGGAGTTCCATTTATGTGGAGATTATAAATTTTCTTATTGTTTAAACCATCTGAATTGGGGTTTCTATTACTTGCAGCTGGAAGCATCCTCACTGATAAACAATTCTTAAGAGAAATGACTCATGGGAAAACAATCCTCCCAGCTTCTGATTAACTCTGGCCTCCTGAGATAATTATCTGGGCCATCAGATACATAAAAAATATGGAGGTCATAAGATTAAAATTACAATGGTTATTTTAGGGAGAGGGTGGGGATAGTGACTGAAGGGGGCTTCTGGAATGCTGGTAATTTCTTGATCTGGGTGGTGGTTATGTGGGTGTGTCTACTTTCGGATAAATTTATTGAGCTGTATACTTAACAATTCATGTACTTTTCTGCATGTAAGTTTATACTTCAATAAAAAGTTTGTTTAAAAACATAACATTGTAACCAGACCTTCAAACAAGCTGTTTATATCTTTTTTTTTTTAAATATTTTATTGGGGAAGGGGAACAGGACTTTATTGGGGAACAGTGTGTACTTCCAGGACTTTTTTCCAAATCAAGTTGTCCTTTCAATCTTAGTTGTGGAGGGTGCCATTCAGCTTCAAGTTGTTGTCCTTTCAGTCTTAGTTGTGGACGGCGCAGCTCAGCTCCAGGTCCAGTTGCCGTTGCCGTTGCTAATTGCAGGGGGCACAGCCCACCATCCCTTATGGGACTCGAGGAACTGAACTGGCACCTTTGTGGTTGAGAGCCCACTGGTCCATGTGGGAATCGAACCGGCAGCCTTCGGAGTTAGGAGCATGGAGCTCTAACCGCCTGAGCCACCGGGCCACCCAAGCTGTTTATATCTTGATTGGAAAGATATGAATGGCATATCATGGTCATTTATTAGGCAGCCAAATTAAGTTGTAAGGCTATACTTTCTTTTATAAACGTCTAGAAGCTCATTGTAAAGACCTCCTGTCACTAGTGTGTGGCCCACCCTCTAATCCTGGCTAAAATGTTTTCCCTTATGGTTTGGATGGGAGGGCCTCAAAGCCTTGCAAGTGAAGGACTTCATCATTTTTAGAATTCAGGTACAATGAATATTAAAACCCACAACAAAAGCTAACAGACTGGAGACTGTCCATGTAGGGCTTTGTCAGGGAGACATTTTACTTCCTTGAGTCCACTCCAAGGAATCCACTGGGTTTAGAAGAATGCACCCATGAACCCCATGCAGCCTACGTTATTGAGACCTCTAGTTCATGGAGAAAGAGGTGTAATGTTTGTGTGTGGAAGAATAATATATGGGCTTTGGAGACCAAATTATCTGGAGAAAACCTTGGCTCCACTAGAGAAAAACGAGCTAAGGAAAGTTACCATAAATCATAGGTTGGAGAGTTGAATTGGACATATGGCAGCAAGACCTTGGGAATATCAGTGTTCAGGAGGGAGAGGATTTAGAGAGGAATCACGTTGTGAAACTAAATGGGTAATATGGTTGGCTGGTGGTCAAACCCATGGAAATAACATTTCTTAGAGAGGTAGAGCCCTGTCCTGTTTGAGTAGCCACATTGATCCACAGAACTGGAAGCCCCTAAGGAGAACGTGGAGAGAATATATTTATGTTCCACCTAACTCTTCCAGGTGCTTTCACATTTGTGACATTACATCCTCATTACAACCTTGTGAAGTTGGTAAGTTAGATATGATCATGAGAGACAATGACTAAGAACAGGCTTTAGGGGCAGACGTGGGTTTGAATACTGGCTGTCTTACTAGTGGAGTAGTGTTGTGTAATTTACTTAGCCTGTGTCGGAACATTTGACAACACATGGAGACATTTTTGATTGTCACAACTGGAGAAGTGCCATTAGCACCTAGTGGGTGGAGACCCAGGGATGCCACTAAACATCCTACAATGCACAGGATGGACCCTACCACAGAGACTTGTTCAGCCCAAAATGTCACTGGTGCTGCTGTTAAGAATCCTGGGCCCTGTCTGATCCTCAGTTTCTTCGTCTGTAAAATGGGGATATCGACATTACCTCATCAGGTTAATAAAGAATAGATTAAAAAACAGTTGATTTGGGGTTGTCTGTTCTACTCTCCATTCTAGGAGCTGCCCTCTTAGGACTGTACATCTCTACAGAACTAGGTTTCCAACATGCTGATTGCCAACCCTCCATAGTCCCCTTTTAGTTTCATGAGATGTTTGTCCCTAGCAGGCATTTTGCATGGTGTGACTCTACTCCTTTGATTGGGTTGGGGTGGACACTGGATCCTAGCTTATGCAGTAAGAATTCTTTCCCCAGGGAACTTTGTAATTTGTGCTGAGAGATTCCAGGCTCAGTCTGGCTTGTGTCTTGAATGGAGAAGATACAAATACTGAATTGAAAGTTGTAGGTGGTCATTTCTCACATGTGGATAGGGACACAAAGACGACCAGCTTATAGAAAAAGAGAAGAAGGCAATGGTTGTAGAGAGAACAGTAACAACAGGTAACAACAGGAGACAGTTCCGAGTCTGTCCCGGCTGCCCTTAGGTTCTGTAGGCTGTTTCTGCATCTAGTGCTTAGCTGCCTTCAGTTATATGTTTAATACTTTGTGCTTAAGCTGCCTTCAATTATGTGTTTCTCGTGCCCAAGGGACAGATAATGACTATTGATATATAAAAGCACTTAGCATGGTGCCTAGGATGGAAAACCCTGAATAAGTGGCAGTTACTATTATCATTCCCATTTTAGAGATAAAAACATTGAGGCAGAGATTCATTTGTCTTGTGTCACACGGCTCTGACGTGATAAACCTGATCTGGAATCTAGGCCTCCTGACACTGAGACCTGAGTTCTATTCTGTTTATTATCTGAATTGTGAAATAAAACTCTCAGAACAGTACATGAGTAGGTAAGTACCTGTGTACAGTTAAAAATCATTCAAAATGAATCTTCATGTATCCATCACCCAGGACAAGGACTAGGAAATTGGCTTCAGCTCAGAAGACCTTGATGACAGGTTTCCCTCTCTACCTGCCAGAGGTAACCAGTATCCTGTTTCTTGTTGAAATAATTTTTAATAGTTTTTCCACCTACATAGGCATCCCTAAACCACATGATTTAGGTTTACTTGTTTTGGAATTTTATATAAATGAAATTGTACTATACATGTTCTTTTGTGACTTGTTTCTTTTAATATGGTATTTGTGAGGTTTCATCCATGCTGTTTTGTAGAGCTGTCGTCCATTTTATTTTATTGTCGTCCATTTATTTTCTTTGATGTATATAGTTCACAGTGTATGTATATATCCAAGATATTGTTAATGAACATTAGGTTATTTCAGATTTTTGGCCGACAATATTACTAGGAGCATCTTTGTTTATTCTGGTGCATATGTGCAAGGACATCTGGGTGTACACTTAGGAGTGGACCGGTGGTATATTGCATTTACTTCCCTTGTCTTTGGGGTCAAGTTCACAAAAACCCCTATGAGGCCAAGGTCCATAAGTTTAGCACCTATGTTTTCTGCTAATGTATTTTATTGTTTCAGGTCTTGTACTGAAGTCTGTAATACATTTTGAGTTAATTTTTGTGTATGGTATTAGCAATCTAGGTTCATTCTTTTGCATGTGGTTTTCCAATTTTCCCAACGTAATGTGTTGAAGAGGCTGTCCTTTCATCATTGTATGTTTTTAGCTTCTTTGTTGCAAATTAGTTGCCCGTATATGTGTGGGTTTATATCTGGGTTCTCAATTCTGTTCCATTAGTCTTTGTGTCTTGTTTTTCTGCCAATACCATATTGTTTTGATTACTGTAGCTTTGTGGTATAGTTGGAAGTGAGGGAGTGTGATACCTCCAGCTTTGTTCTTCCTTCTCAGGATTGCTTTCACTATTTGGGGTCTTTTGTGGTTTCATACAAAGTTGATGATTTTTTGTTCTATTTCTGTGAAAAACGCCATTGGGATTTTGATGGGGACTGCATTAAGTCTGTATGTTGCTTTAGGTGATATGGCCATTTTAACAAGGTTAATTCTTTGCAGAGTTCCTTTTTAAATATACAATGAATTTAATCCACGATTACTTCTTTTTTAAAATTAAATTTATTGGGGTAACATTGGTTAATAATATAAGTTTCAGGTGTACAATTTTGTAATACATCATTTGTATGTTGCATTGTGTGCTCACCACCCAAAGTCTAGATCCTTGTGTCACCATATATTTGACCCCCTTTACCCTCTTTAGCCTCCCCCCACCCCCTTTCTACAGGGTTCCTGTTTGAGTTGATGAACATGTTCTGGAATTAGACAGTGATGATGGTCTCACAAGTTTGGGAATATACTAAAAACCACTGAATTGTAGTACCTTAGAAGGGTGAATTTTATGGTATGTGAATTACATCTTAATAAAGATGTAAATAAAAACACAGTATGCTTACCATTCATTTATTTATTCAAAACATGTATTAAGTACCTAAGACATGCCAGACATTCATTAGCACATTGTTGGGGAAACAGTGGTCAGTGAGTTAGATGCAGCCCCTGTATTGGTTAGAATCACTGTCAGGTAACAAGTAGCACATTCAAGAGGGGTCATTGAGGAGAGTTTAATGAAGGAACTGTTTGCAGAAGTGTGAGCAGGCTTAAGAGAGCCCCGGTGAAGGGATTGTGACACTACAGGATTAACAACAGATGGCAGCCACTACCAGCGGGCCTAGGAGGGCAAGGGGAGAAGGTAGGTACTGGAGCCCAGCAAGAGTTGTAGGAGGCTGCTGCATAGGAGCCGGTGGGGAGGGAGCCCCTACCCCACTGTTCCCTCTCCCATCTCCTACTTGGGAATTTGGGAGCAACACAGACCCTGTCTGTCAGCCTCCTCAGACCTGGAGGAGAGGAGAGGAGGCTGGAGAGTGAGTGACTGGAGATGCAAATGGAGAGTATCTCTGCTCATGGACTTTATGTGGGGAGACACACACACAAACAAAATAATTTCAGGACGTGATCAACAAACAGGCAGACATGAAAGAGGGCATCTTGGTGTGTGGGCGGGTGGCTGGGGTGGGGGGAACTTGGGATTTTGTGTGAGAAGCTCTTTCCAAGGAGGAGGTGCTGTTTAGCTGGGTCCCAAAGGATGAGCCATTGCCGTGTTTCCCTGAAATTAAGATCTAGCCAAACAATCAGCTCGAATGCGTCTTTTGGAGCAAAACTATAACATAGTATATTTTTGCTTTTTGCTCCAAAAGATGCATTCGAGCTGATTGTCCGGCTAGGTCTTATTTTCAGGAAAACAGGGTGGGTGATGAAGGTGCCGTTTATTGAGAAGGGGAATCTTGTAGGAGAATCCTATCTGGGGAGGAAATCAAGAATGCCCTCTGGGATATAGTAAAGGTAGGACATATACAAACACCAAAAGATAATAAGTCCAGGCCGAGTGAGAACCGTGGGGCTCACGGAGAGGCAATGGCTGTTGGCTGACAGCCAGGGCCTGCCTCTCGGAAGCCAGGGCATGTGTGGACTGCACCCTCCCTGGAGGTTATACCAAGTGCTGGCACAGCACGCTGGCCCCAGGCCTGCCTGCCTGCTCACGCGTCTCCTTCCAGCGTTTAGTGGGACTTCTGCCATGTCCCAGGTCCTCCCCTTAGAAAGGCAAGAAGGGCCAGGGGAAGGGAGTGTCCTTTCTGAACACCAGATGTGACACATAGCCTTAAATAGGCAGGCACTCTAATCTGATAGCTGGGGTGACCACAAGGAGAAGTGGGGGCTTGCCAACCATCAAGAGTCCAAAATCGACTTAGAAAAGCGCCCAGGCCCCTGACTAATCCTGCAGTGCCCCACAGCACCCACAGGAAAAGCAGGCCCAATAGCCTGGCTGGAAACAGATCAAGAGAGCAGGACAGAGCCCTGAGTCTGCAACAGGCACATTCGTCCTTATCCGGTGGGTCTTGGAGCGTCAGCCAGAGCCCACCTCCGGAGGCTTCTAGCCTGCACAACTTGGCATATTTCAATATTTTCTTCCATAGAGGTCTCTCCCCTCTGGCTCGCTTCCCAGCCAGTTGCCCGCAGACTGGAAAACAAAGGCTCGCTGCCTTCCCTGGAGACCTGGGCTTAAGGGATGGGCCCTGGGCGGGCTGGGCGGATGCTCTGTTGATTTTTTTTCCAAGTGCAGAGAATGTGACAGCCAATTCCTGTTGGAAATGGCTTTTGTTTTCTTTGGAGCACAAAGCACTTTTCCTTTCTCGTGATTGTTTCAGTTCAGGTCATGTTTAGGATGGAGATGATTCGCTAACCTAATTGCATGCCTTCCAGATCCATGGTTCTTAACCTTTTGGGGCACAGATGCTATTGCAACCCTGATAAAAACTATAGACCCTCTCCCTAAAACACATCCCCTCCAACACCCCCGACACCAAATTTAACATTGAATATCAATCCTAACAGGTTAAGATTCCCCTGGGTTAAGTAGGGTGAGTCCTTCCGACTCCTCCACCCACTCTCACCCCCTTCCCCCTCTCTTTTCAGTCTGAATCTTAAAATTCCCTTTCTTTAGCACTTCTCAGGGGCCAGCATTTCTTGCCTGGCTCCTGCTTCAATTAATCCCACGTGTCCAGCCTGCTGAGGAGCAGGGCCCTTGCTAGGTTTGGGCTGCCTCTGGTTTGAAGGCTCCAGTCCAGGGACAGTCCAATTTTTCAGGCAGCAGAATATTCCAGTGGGATTTGTAAAACCTTTGTCTCATCTGTGCCTCATTATTATAGAAGGGCTGAGCAACGAGACTCTCAGCAGATTCTAGAAGAGGTGGCACAGTTTTGGATGGGATTAGGGAGACAGGCGTTGTCTGGTTTTGTTAAATTCCAGAAGCAAGTCACTTTGCCAGAGATGCCAAAAATAAAAGGACTGTCTAGACACTTACATATTAGCAGCTCTCAGATGAAGGGAGACCATTTTGAGGACCATTGATTTATGCTTCCATGGTGAGACAAAGGGGTCCATTTATTTAACAAACGTATGATGTGCTCGCCATGGGCTGGGCAGTGTCCTAGGCACTGTGGGTCCCTGGTGAATAAGACAGACAAAGCACCAGAGAATTTTAGGTCGTGATAAGTGGCACGGATGTGGCAAGGATGAAAATAAAATAGAGTGAAGTGATAGATGTGATGATGGTGGGGGCATGATTAGAGAAGATAGCATTGGACCTGCAAGCTGAACCTTGTAAAGGAAGCATCCATTGGGAGGAGGAGAGCGCCAGCTGGAGGGAACAGCTGCTGCAAAGGCCCTGGGGCTGGAATAAATTGGCCTGCTTGAGGAAAAGAAAACCACGTGTGGCTGGTGCTGAATCAGGGAGGGGGCAGGTAGGAGATGAGAGGGGAGAGGCTGGTAGCGGATAGATCACGTTGGGCTTTGCCGGTTGCCGGAAAGACAACAGAGAGTGTGGAGCAGGGTTCTGATGGGATTGATTCGCATTGTTAGGACAGGTCTCCGTGGAAGGAAGTGTCTTCTAGGCAAGCAAGAGTGGACGTCGGCGCTAGTGCCAGGCTGATTAGTGGTCCAGGTGAGTGGGTGATGGTGTCTGAGACCTCTTGGTGGTGATTCAGGTGGAAAGACAAGGACCATTTTCCAGGTGAACACGCTTGGTATATAAAATAATGCACAGCGGTTAAGACCCTGTGGAAACTTGCGTTTACTTCATTTTAGAAGAGCCAAATTTACAGCGTTCTTGCCAGTCCAAGGTTTCCTGTTCATGCCCTTCCAGGAAAAACAATAATAAAGATACAAATCCTCCTTAAGAGAAAGTTGCTTGGCTGTTCTTGTCTCCGCAGGATGTTAATCTCCTTGGCAGGCAGGAAGAGGGAAGAAGGGCTAATATGTATTAAGTGCCAACTGCATACCATGATCTCATAATCCCACAATAGCCCTGCAAGGCTCATGTAAATGTTATTAGCCTTTTTTTTTTTTTTTTTTTGAGAGAGAGGAAACTGAAGTTCAGAGAGGTTAGGTAAACTGCCCAAGGTCACATAGCTAGCAAGTGACAGAGCTGGGATCCAAGCTTAATTCTGATGCCAGTTCTTTCCACATCATCCCTGGCTGGTGAAACCACGTAAGCACATCGAGGAGGCACTAAAGATCCCGAGGCTCCCGAGGTTTTAGCTCCTCCTTGGATGAAAATGAAGATTTAATGATACCAGAGAATCTAAAGGAGAAAGGAGTTTGGGTCTTGAGATAAACATGCTCATTAGCAGTAAATCAATTAGGGTGAAGCCAGTGAGGGTTAAGTGCTAGATAGAATCTGTGCCATCTGTCTTGACTCCTTTGAAATGAGAGACTGAAGGTGGCTGCCAGTGTATTGTAGGGACAAAGACCCTAATGACAAATAAATTCAGTGCTATAAATCCTGGTCCTGATTCTCTGTGGTCAGTTGTTTGGTAGGAGGGCTCTGGAGTGTTCTGGAGGACTCCACTGTTTCCAGCAAGACCCCTGGTCCATCCTTCCAGCAGCCTCAGAACTGTGTGTGTCTTGGATCTTTCAGAGCAGATGGATTGTCCCAGCAACATTCCCAGTGACTTCATGTAGGAAAGGCCAGCCCATCACACCCAGGGTGACAATGACAGGTTCCTCTCTTTGGTGCTGTTAGAGATGGTGGGTGTGGATATCTACAACTGTGCTTCAATGGATTAAATGAGGTCGATGGACAGATATTGTCTGTGTCCTCCGGGATTTGATGTTGCAGATGGAGTTATAAGCCCATCAAGAGGAAACTGAGGTATCAAATACGTTTTTGGAAGCAGCCAGATCTAATAGCTTCCAGAGAAGACAGTGCAGCCTGGGTTTTCTCATCAGTAGAATGAGGCGATGAGGCGCCATGTAGAAGGCGGCTGGCTGTAGGATTAAATGAGGTCATGCAGGTACTTAGTAGAGAGCCTGGCGCACAGCAACTCTCAGAGCAAGTACATAATACTTCTACCACTGCCACCAATGCCTGGCATGGCACTTTGTGTGTGTGTTTTTGTTTTTTTAAGGAGAGCTCACAGTGGCCCATGCGAGGCTCGAACTGGCAACCTTGGTGTTATCAGCACCACACTCTCACCAACTGAGCTAACTGGCCACCCGGCACTTTGTGTTTCAATGAGGACTTTCAAATTTTTTGACTGTGACCTATATCACAACCCTATGTGTATATGTGCATGTATCTTTAACTACAACTGAAACTGAAACGCAAGTTTTATGAAATGATAACCTTAGTGTGTGTGATGAATTCTGATATTTTCTAGTCTGTTTAATTTCGTTGAAAAAAAAATGCTGCAGGGAACTTTTTGGGGTGATGGACAAGTTCTATATGTTAATTGGGGTGGTATGGCCTTTGTCAAAAATCATTGAACTTTACATTAAAATGGGTGCATTTTATTGCGTGGAGGTGTTATCAAGGGCTATCTGAAGAGGCGAGAGAAAAAAGTCCTGAAGCTTTGGAAGCCTTTTTTTTTTTTTTTAGCTCTCATTAACAGAAAGGGAGGTAGGACTCTGGTGACGTCTATGGAACGAATTCACACTGACAAGATAAAATGTCTAGAGATGTGTTAAAGCAGGCTGTAGAGCATACGAGCCTAGGATCCTGGTTATATGATAAAGATATTACATGTGATTGTCCATAACATACCCGAGTCTGGAAGGATTCTCACTCACCTGCCAATAATAACCCTCAGGAAAAGGAATTTCACTGTCTACTATTACATTTTTTTTTTTTTTTACAACTGTATGCTCTTTGTACAATTAAAAAAGATACATTTAAAATTTTTTCATCTCTTTTTAAACAGGTGATAACATTCACATGGAAAATCTCCTTCCCATTCTGTCTTCATCTGCATAGACAACCATTCCTCATGCTATAGGTAAATAATGTTCCTAATTTCTTATGTATTCTTCTAGAATTTCTTTATGCGTATGTAAGTAGGTTTCTGTAGAGATTCTTAATACAACATTTTCGAGCTTTACCTCAAGGAAGGAAATTAGATTTCAAACTCAGTGACTAGACATAAGGGCTCAGAAGATTTCCCATAATCAGACACATCTGCAGGGGGCTAGTGGGCATGAGGCAGCCCTCCAAAGACAGGAGGGCTTGAAAATATGATATATGGGAACCAATAATTGATAAATGTTCATTATAAAGGGGCCAAGCAATGCCATAAAAAGGAAAATCACTCCAATCTCTCTACCCCAAAATAACATTAATTAACATCAGTTGAAAATTATTCTGGACCAGTGATGTCCAACAGAACTTTCTGTGCTAATGGAAATGTGATTTCTGTGCTATTACAGTAACCACTATCTACATATGCCTACTGAGTGCTTGAAATGTGGCTAGTTTAATTGAAGACCTAAATTGTTTCTTTTAGTTAATTTTAGCCTAAATGTACATGTCTGTTTGGTGCCTGCTGTAATAGACAAGGCAGCTCTAGACCCTTTTCAGTGCATGTATATGAGTGGAAGGATGTAGAGAAAGGCTGGGGGTACAGGCCATTTTGGCCATTTTGGCAAAAGCCTCATAAGTGAGATTACTAATTAGCTGGGGAATTCTACTTTTAGGAATTATCCTAAAGAAATGGTTATGAATTTGCTCAAACTATAGTTCTGAGGATGTTTATTAACATGAAAAACTGGAACGTGGTAAGAAAATATTTACTGACATGGGAATATGTTCACAACTGTCTATGAAGTGAAAGGCAGGTTACAGAGAGGGATGATTTCATTAAAATATACAAATAAATAGCCGAAAAAGACATATTTCAAAGTGTTCAGTACATGGCACGCACGCCACAGATATTTGTTAAATGAGTGAGTGAAGTATAAGTGTTAGGACTGGGTGGTGAAATTATGAGTAATATTATATTCTCTTCTGCTCCCTTGTTGATATTTTCTAACTTTCAGTGATGAACAAGGGGAAAAAAACATTGATCAAAAACAGCAGTATAGTTGCTAGGTCATAGTATTTCAGAGCTGGAAGGATCTTTGGAGACAAAAGCACACATGGCTAGTTAATGGCAGAAAACCAGATTTCCCAACTACACACAAACATCTTCTGGAGCCAAGGAGAAAAGATTTCTGGATTGTCGCCTGTTCTGGATGATCCCTGGCCAGGACAAAGTCTCTTAGTGTGGCAATTCAGGAGTGGATTTAGAGAGGAAAAAACAAAGGGTATTACTGCTCCTTAACAAGATACAAAACATTGTGAGAAATCTCACCAACAAACTGTGGGCGTGGTAATCTTCGCTCCAGCTGGGTCTGCCTCCCCCATAGTGCCCTCAGTCGGGACTTGGGCAGGTACGCCCTCCAGGACGCCCTGTCCAGGCTGCAGGTGGGAGAGAAGTCTCTATTCCGTACAGGAGGAAGTCTCCTGGGTGTCCCCACGTTTCGGCTCTTCTTCAAAGCCTGTTCTTTTTCAAAATTCTTAACTGAATCCCTAAGTCTTTACCTCAGCTGTCCTTTCTTTCTATTCAGCCTTTGCTGTTGGTGCTCATGCTCAATGTAGAATCTCTATTATATGAAATGCACTTTATTGAATGAAATGATTATCACCACCTCACGGTTCTTAGTTTCACGACTCAGTTCATTTTATTACTTTTTTTTTTTTTGAGTAGCGAATAAATCTTAAGCACTGGTGGATACAAAAACGTACAAAAAGATATTTACCCAAGAAAAACGAGAACATGTACCCACAAAAAGACTAGATTTGTACACAAATGTTCACAGCGGCTTTATTCACAATAGCCCAAACTGGTAACAACCAAAATACCCATCAATAGGAGAATGGATAAAAAAGTTACAGTATATGCTTTCAGTGGAATACACTCAGCAATAAAAAGGGATAAAATACTGATACGTGCAACAGCGTGGGTAAACCTCAAATACATTATACTCAATGAAAGAAATCAGGAAAATATAAGAGTGAAAACTGTGTGATTCCATTTATATGAAGTTTTAGAACAAGCAAAATTAATTTAGGTGAAAAACTTTAGAACAGTTGTCTGTGGACGAGTAGGTGGAGGGTGGAAGGTACTGGATGAGAAACAACAGAGGGCAGTGGGAGATGGAGATGTGTGTTACACAGCTGTGCCTGCTATTTAAAATTGTGTTGCCTAAGATTTGCACATTTTAATGCATGTGACTTTTACCTGGAAAAAAAGGGGGGCTGTAAGAAAATAGTAATGAAATAGAGTAGGAGTGAGTAGTGGGTACTGGTATAGATGAAAAAAGAATGGAAGAATGTTCATAATTGTGGAAACTGGGAGTTGGGGATGTTATTCTGTTTACTTTGTATATGTCTAAAATTTTCCACAATAAAAAGTGTTTTTTAAAAAATATGAAACATTATGTTTCTGTTGTAGCCAGGGCAGCAGATAATTTGAGGAGAGTTTAATAAAGGGACTATGTATAGTGTTGTGTTTAGTGTAGAGAAACCACAAAGGTTGCACATAATGACTTTCAAAGAATACAATATGGGAAAGGTGGGCAAGGGGAGGTGGTGGGAGCGTAGAAAGAGTAACTCTGTGGTGGGGAAATCTGATAGTACCTCAGCCAGGTGAAGATCAACATCAACTGTCATAAATCAGGTGGATAGTATGTATCCTCTATATGATATAATGAAAATGGCTCTGGAACTCTCTGATATTTCTCCCCAAAACCCATAACCTCACTCTAATCTTGAGAAAAGCATTAGACAAATTTCAATAGAAGGCATCCTACAAAGTGTCTGACCAGTACTCCTCGAAGCTGTTAAGGTTGTGCATCAAAGCGCACAGGCAGCAGAGTGAAAAGGCAACCTCCAGAATGGGAGAGAATATTTGCAAATCGTATATCTGATAAGGGGTTAATACATAGAATCTATAAAAAAATTCCTATAACTCAACAAGAACAAAAAAGACCCAACTGAAGTGTAGACAAAAGACCTGAATAGACATTTTGCCAAAGAAAATACACAAATGGCCAATAAGTACATGGAAAGGTGCTCAACATCACTAATCATAAGGGAAATGCAAATCAAAACCACAGTAAGTGAGACCCATTAGGGTGGCTATTGTAAAATAATTACAGATGTTGACAGGATGTGGAACAACTGTTGGTAGAAATGTATAATGATACAGTTGCTATGGAAAACAGTATGGCGAGTCCTCAATTACCATATGATCCAGCAATTCCATTTCTGGGCATATATCCAAAAGAATTGAAAGCAGGTGTGTAAGAGATATTTGTACATTTATGCTCACAATAGCCCAAAGGTGGAAGTAACCCAAGTGTCTGTTGATGGATGAATGGATAAACAAAATGTGGAATATACATAATACAGCGTGGAATGTTATTCAGCCTTGAAAAGGAAGGACATTCTGAAACATGCTTACAACTCGGATGAAACTTGAGGACATTATGCCAATTGAAACAAGCCAGTCACAGAAAGATAAATACTGTATGATTTTACTTATATGAGGTATCTAAAGTAGTCAAAGTCATAGAAGAGAAAATAGAACAGTCGTTACCAGGGGCTGGAGAGAAGGGGAAAAAGAGGAGCTGTTAAATGAGTGTAGAGTTTCAGTTTTGCAAGATGAAAACATTCTGGAGATATGTTGCGCAATAATGTGAATGTACTTAGCACGACTGACTGTACACTTAAAAATGATTAAGGTGGTCAATTTTAAGTATATTTTACTACAATTGAAAATACTCAACCCAAAAATGGTTAAGATGGTAAATTTGATGTTATGCATATTTTACCACAATTGAAAAAAACAACTGTCAAGATCATTAAAAAAGAAGGAAAGTCTGAGAAACTGTCACAGTCAGAGGAGCCTAAGGAGACATGATAACTAAATGTAATGTATCCTGGACGGGATCCTAGAACACAAAAAAGACATTAGGTAAACTAAGGAAATTTGAATAAACTATGGACTGTAACTAATAATGACATATAAACACTGGTGCCTTAATTGTAACACATGCACCACACTAATATAAGATGTTAACAAAAGGGGAAACTGGACATGGGGTATATGGAAACGCTCTGTTTTTTTTGGGAGGTTTTTTTTTTTTTTGTACTTGTGACCATCATCATCCATTTCGCCTACCCCTATTCTGTACTTCTGGCAACCACCAGTCTGTTCTCTGTATCTAGGAGTTTGGTTTTTGTTTGTTTGTTTCGTTTTTTAGATTCCACTTACGAGTGAGATCATACGTTATTTGTCTTTCTGTATTCATGAAGAAATAGAAAATCTGAACAGACTGACTACGAGCAAAGAGATTGAATCAGTAATCAAAAACCTCTCAACAAACAAAAGTCCAGGACCACATGGCTTCACTGGTGAATTCTTCCAAACATTCAAAGAAGTAATACCAAGCCTGCTCAAACTCTTCCAAAAAATAGAAGAGGAGGGAATACTTCCAAACTCATTTTACGAGGCCAGCATTACCTTGATACCAAAACCAGACAAAGATGCCACAAGAAAAGAAAATTACAAGTCAGTATTCCTGATCAACATAGATGCAAAAATCTTCAACAAAACATTAGCAAACGGAATTCAACAATACTTTAAAATGATCATACTCCGTTATCAAATGAGATTTTTCCAGGGATGCGAGGATGGTTCAATATATGCAAATTGGTCAATGTGATACACCAGATTAACAAAGTGAAGGTTTAAAGTCATATGTCATCACAATAGATGCAAAAAAGCATTTGACAAAATTCATTCATTTATGACAAAAACTGTCAACAAAGTGGGTATAGAAAAAGTGTATCTCAACATAACAAAGGCCATATGTGATAAGCTCACAGCTAACATCTTACTCAACGGTGAGAAACTGAAAGTTTTTCCTCTGAGATCAGGAAACGTACAAGGATACCCACTGTCACTACTTTTATTCAACATAGTATTGGAAGTCCTACCCAGAGCGATTAGAAAACTCTACTATCTTTATAGTTTTTCTGCGAATCTAAAACCATTCTACAAAATAAGGTCTATTAAAAATAATAATAATCTAGGCCCTGCCCTCAAGGAATGTAGTGACTGGGACGATGAACTCCGAATTGGTCAACTGGGTTCCAGAAAGGGAACCCAATTGGCTCCACCAGGACCTGGCAGTGGGCCCTTGAGGGAGTAGTGCAACCTCTTGGAAGGACAGTTTCTTCTTTGGTAAAGTGGCAGGGTAATACTAGGACTTACCTGATGGGAGTGCTGTGAAGACTAAATTAGATCCACGGTACGAAGTGCTTAGCACTACCGTGCCTGGTTGTAAATGCTGTTCATCCAGTAAGAGTTAGCAATCAAGGCAGATAATACAGTGGTTGAGAGCGTGCATTTTACAGCCAGGCATTCTGGATTCAAATCCTGGTTCCTCCAGTGTCTATAAAATTGTGGGCCAGTCACTTAAACTGCGCATCGGTTTCTTAACTATAAAGTGGGGTGATTAGCGCCCACACACAAGGGTGTGTGGGTGAGAGGATTGAATGGGCACAGTGCGTGCTCCGGGTAAGCACGTGATGGGTCATTAGGAGCTGTGGGAGTAAGGTGTGCAGTAAGAGTCCAGGGGAGGAGCAAATAAAACTGGGCGGCCAAAAAGGCTTCTCCAAGGAGGCTCCAGAAAACGGCCTTCTCTGGCTTCAAGGCTGAGGCTGCTGGTGGGCCTGCTTCTCAGTCCCCCAAGGTCTTGTGTGACCTGCTCCTCCACCCCCTGAGGTCCTCCCAGGTCCCCAGCTTTGGAACAAAGCTTCCGTCTGCTGTTCTGCCACTGTTCTCTGTCTGAACTCTGATTAGGCCCTTATCTCTGTGGCTTTGCCCTGCTTGGCTGCCTGTCACATTCAATTCCATTCCAGGGCTTTTATCCTGCCCTGGCCTGAGTGTCCCTTAGTGTGGGGTGCTGGGACGTGGGACCTGGTCTCTATCGTCTTTCGTTCCCACAGTCCTGAGCACCGTGTCTGGAGCACAGCAGCTTCTCAGTCCATGGATGAACAGAATAAAATTATTGAGAAGTTAACTTCCAGGCTTAATGTAGTTCGCTTTCAATGCTCCAGATTCTACGATTAGAGCTTCGTAGAATAAAATAAAAATGTGACATTCTGTATCAGTTAGAGTTTTAGCAGGAAACAGAAGGCACTTCAAAAGGGTTTAACTGAAAAATAAAAGAAGGCAATTAGTGACAGGACTATTTACAGTGAAGCGGGCAGGATGGAAGGGACCAGCAGGGACGGTGAGGTGCCCTGGGACTTGG
This sequence comes from Rhinolophus sinicus, assembly GCF_036562045.2. NCBI lineage: Eukaryota > Metazoa > Chordata > Mammalia > Chiroptera > Rhinolophidae > Rhinolophus > Rhinolophus sinicus. The sequence continues at coordinate 31,780,769 of NC_133760.1, read as the reverse complement.
GACAGTAGGCAGCTGTAGCATCCTAGGGTGGAAGGGGCCAGGGGGAGCCCAGTGAGAACTGAGCTATGAAGGAGCCCCCTTGAGGGGGAGGGAGGCTGTAGAGATGCACCCACTGCCATGTGGGCTGAGATGGCAGGGGCATGAGATACCTCCATGTTCTCTCTTCTTGCCCTCAGATCTGGCTGTGCTCCCCAGTGGCCAAACCCTACTGGAAGCCAGAGGATGAGGGGGCCTGGAGGATGTGGTCCTCAGGGGTCAGCCTCCTAAGAAGAGAGGGATGATAGACAATGGATCTGGGCTGGGAGTGGAGGAGCAAACTGAGAATAAGCCTTCAGACTTGACATAGTGTAATCTTCTCAGTCGTGTAAGTTCAGTGTAAATAAAGGCATCAGATCCCTTAAGAAGCAGGAGAGGAAAAGGAGCCTCGGAATTGGGGTCCTGAAGAGTTAGAAAGAAAAGTGTCACTGACTGGGGAAATGGTTCCTCCCCCCCTCCGCCCGCCCATCACCAATAGTGACAAACCTGGCCTGTTTCAGATGGGGTCTCTGGAGTTTCCATACGGGGTGGCATCTGGATAATGGGAAACCGCTGCTGCGCAGCAAACACTGGGGCTTTACTTAGATATCGGTAGCTGGGGTGGTGCTGATGAGGATTATGGGGTCATCAAGGCTTCAGCATCTCAGCCATGCCTTCAGCTCCCAGACAAAGCTTTGTCATCGCAGGACTCCTTGGAGCCTCAGAGATGCTAAAGTGTTCTGTGGTCCTGAGTTCTGGGAGCTGTGACTTGTGATCTCAGAGATGTCCTTGACTACAGGAAGCTTCACCCTCCTTCCTTGGGACCAGTGGCCACACTTTGCGGGAACTACAGGGATTTGGTAGATTGTCTTCAAGCCTGGGTTTGGAATGGAGGAGGAAAATAGGATTTGTGGCTAAGGTGACATGAGGGGTATTGGGGGAGCACAGGTGCAGAGGCAGCGAGTCCCAGCATGGAATGAAGCTCTGATGGGGCTAGGAAGGACTGGGGGCCTCGCTACTCAAAGTGGGGTCCAGGGATGGGAAGCACCCTCAGCAGGCTTGTTGGAAATGAAGAATCTCAGGCCACACCCCACACCTACTGAATCGGGATTTGCATTTCACAAGATGCCGAGGTAATTCTCATGCATCATCTAGTAGTTTGAGACGCACTGCTCTCATCCACCCTGCTCATTTCCTCTCAGTACACCTGTGCTTTTTTGTTTTTTCCCCTCAGAGACTTTTTTTTTTTTTAACTTTTATTTATTTTAAGTGTGTTTTTCCAGGACCTATCAGCTCCAAGTCAAGTAGTTGTTTCAACTTAGTTGTGGAGGGTGCAGCTCAGTGGCCCATGTGGGGATCGAACCGGTGTTAAGAGCACCACGCTCTAACCCACTGAGCTAACCGGCCGCCCCCCTCAGAGCCTTTTTGTTCAGAACATTCAGCAAACACTGAGTCCATGCCTAACACTGGGGATACAGAAATTAATAGCAGACAGAGAAGCAAATAGGAAACTTCAACCCAATGTGGGTAATGCTAAAATAAAGATGCTGTGTGTGGGGTGGATATGGGCAGACTGAAGAAGGCCCCCCAACCTGTGGTGGGCGTGGTGGTGAGGGAATGTTTCCTGGAGATGTGCCCTTCCACTTGCCTAAATTTCCTTTCCAGATCTTATCCGGCCCCTGAGGTCAGCACAAGACACTTGGCCTAAAATCCCCCTTCTGATTATTTCGCTATTTGTGTTCTGGTTTCACTTCATTAACTAAATTGGGTTCCTCTTGTTTTCTCTCTACCATTTAATTGGCCCTGAATTCTAAATATGAGAGGATGAATGAATAAATGAGTTAATGAATGAGTGGTACAGATCACAAGTGCACTAGGTAATGGTGAGACTCACTTCTTTTACCTATCATCTGTCAGTCTGTTTTGCAGACCCTGTATCCATCTCTTACTGTGTATTTTTGAACAAGAGCCCTCATTTTTGAAATAAGAGTTTATTTCCTCATTTATGGGTTCTTTAGACGTAGTGCAAAGAACAACTAGGAGGTCTCACATAAGGAAGTGGTTAAAAGCACAGACTCCAGCCAGACACTGAGGTTCAATTCTTGGCTTTATTATTTACTAGGTCAGTGGGCGTGTTACTTTAACCTCCCTGTGCCTTAGTTTCCACATCTGCCAAATGGAGGTATTAATAACAGTACCATGCTCATAGTGTTATTGGGGGGTTACAGTTGTTATCTGTAAAGTGCCTAGGACAGTGCCTGGCACTTGGTAATTGCAGGAAAGTATTTGTTATTTTTGCCAAACTTGCTATGTGCTGGGCCTGTGATTCATTTGCCTGGTCTCAGAAAGGCGGAGAATATCCTCTGTGAATGGGGAACAGCAGGAGGCTTTTCTTAACCACATACACACATCAGAGAGTCCTTGGAGTTGAAGGGAAAAGGTCTTTGTCCTCAGCAGGAGGTCCCTGGGCTGTGGGCTTGCCTGGGGCCATCACAGTGTTGTAACCACTTTTATGGGAACTAGAAAGACCTTCTCCTCCTGTTCTCATCCAGGGCTCTGTGATTTATTCTCTTGTCAGGGATCTCCCTGACCTCCTCCTCTTTGAAGCCCCTGGGGCTGGCGGCCTTTCTACTTCCTCTCACTGCTAATTAGAAGTCAGTGGGTTGGCTCTGGCAGGCAGATGGTGATACCCAGGCTTGGCTGGCATTGAAGCTGTTTGGTAGAGTTCATATTGAGTGAGTTCTAAAGGCCAAAGGGCCGATGTCTTTCACTTGGGCACCATCGGGGCCTTGATTGGATCTGTTTCTTCAGCGGAGCTTCAAGCGGCCTCCTACCCGAATAGGAATCAGCACGGGCAACTTCACATTCGAGACTGAGCAGTGCCATGGGGAAGGGATTTCTTACTCTAGGCCAACTCAAAGGCATTTGGCTGATTCTGTGGCTCGGAAATGTCCTTAGAAACGGGACATGGTGCGGGATTTTGCACCATGGCTTTCTGGCCAGGCTGCCTCTGATGTGGAGGGACAGGACAGGCTCAACTCAGCCAAAGGAGCAAAAGGGCAAGTGGTGCCACTGCCTAGACTGGGACCTCATGGAGATGCCATGGGGACGGCCTCCAGACCAGAGGTCAGGGGTGCAGTAAGGTGAGACCGCCACTTTCAGGAGCTGGCTGTGGGGTCACAGGGACAGTGCCAAGTTTTGGAAATGTTGGGGTTCCCAATAGCTGCCAGGAGATGTCAACTAAGATAGTTGCCACCTCTAGCACCCTAGAATCAGCGTCTATTGGGTCATGTGGGTAATCGACACCCTTCTGATCTCAGCTCTTTCTATTAGGTTGGTACAAAAGTAATTGCGGTTTAGAAGGTTAAAAATAATTGCAAAACTGCAATTACTTTTGCACCAATCTAATAGTTACCATTCCATATTTTGTAAAGGAGTAGCAACACCACAGTCCATCCTCAGTCTGTCCTAAACTCCTGAAGACACACACACACACACACACACACACACACACACACATATATGCACATATATACATAGATACATATATATGTATGTGTGCACATATGTATATACAGAATTTTTTTCTGAGCTGACTGAGAGTAAGTTGTAGACACATTTACCCCTTAAAACTTCAGTGTGCATTTCCTAAGAATAAATACGTTTTACTACATAATTACAGTATAATCATAAAATTCGGAAAAGTTAACATCGATCCAATACTATTATTTAATCTACAATTCATATTCCAGTGTCACCAATTCCCAATAATGTATTTTATAGCTATTTCCCCCCATCTAGGATCTAATCCAGGATAAGCATTACATGCTGTCAGGTGTCTTTAGTCTTTAATCTAGAACTGTTCCTCAATATTTCTTGGTCTTTCAGGTCCTCAATTTTCTAAATGAAAATAAATCTGAAAGCATTCTCATGGCTGTGACTTCTCTAAATGCTAACTCAAAGTAAATAAATAAATAAATCTCTTTTCAGTTCCTTGCCTTTGAAGCCTCAAGACAGGTGGGTTTGACAACAATCTATTTTGGTCATGCCTGGACATTTTTGGCCTATCTATCTACACTAGTCTCAAATTATCCTGGGATTAGCTCTTGGGCCCACCGTAGATGCTTAATAAATACTTGCTGATTTGCCAGGATTAAATAACCCAAACGGCATTCCAGAAAGGTTTTGCTGAGGTAGATAAAGAGACAGAGGTTGGCTCCTCCGGAGGTGAATACTAGGGGGCTTATTCCAAGGACAGGAGGCAGGCTTGGCTTATTTTATCTTATTTCTGTTATGTAGCTCACTGTGGCTCCCCTTCTCAGATTCCCCAGCAGGAGAGTCAGGAAGCTCCACCAAAAGTTGTTAAATCCACTAAGTGAGGGAGGAAATCACAGTGCTGTCAGGATCCTACAAACGTGTGTTCTTTTAAACCTCCCACCTGGGGTCTGTAAATTTGGATTATCTCCACAGGAACAGCAGAGATTAGAGCTTTGAAGGCAACCTATTCATGGTAACCAGTCTCCAAGATGGTCCCCAACCTATCCTCCCCTGGTATCTGCCCACTATGTATCTCCTCCCACGTGAATCAGGGCTGGTCTATGCGAACAATAGAATATGGGGAAAGTGATAGTGTCTGATTTCTTAGGTGAAGTCGTAAAAGATAATGCAGCTTCCACCTTGATTTCTTGGCTGGCTTATTTTAGAGGAAGCCAGCTACTTTGAGGACACTCAGACATCCCTGTGGGAAGCCCATGAGGAGAGGAACCAAGGCCCCCAGCCAAGAGCCAGCACTAACTTGCCAGCTATGAGTGAGCCACCGTAGAAATAGATAGTCTAGCTCGAGCCAAGCCTTCAGCTGACTGCCACATTGACCAGCTTCTGACTGCAACCTTATGAAAGACCCGGAGGCAAAAACCTCCTATTCAAGGTTCTCCCAAATTCCTGATCCACATAAACTGGGAGAGATAATAAATGATTATGGTTTTTAAGCCATGAAGCTTTGGCGTAATTTTCTATGCAGGAATAGATAATTGATAAATGATTCCATTGAAAAACACAATGAGGTATGTGACCCAGACATTCTACTCCTAGATATATACCCAGGAGAACTGAAAATATATCCAAGCAACTTGTACGCTGTGTTCATAGCAGCATTACTCACAATAGCCAAAAAGTAGAAACGACCCAAATGTCTACTGATCGATGGATGGATAAGTGAAATGTGGTCTATCCATACAATGGAATATTATTCAGCCATAAAGACGAACGAAGTCTAATACCTGCTGCAACATAGATGGACCTTGAAAACAATATGCTAAGGAAAAGAAGTCAGACACAAAAGACCACATAATGTATGATTCATTTATATGAAACGTCTAGAATAGGCAGATCTATAAGACACAGAAAGTGGGTTCGTGGTTGCCTACAGCTGCAGGACATGAGAGAATGAGGGGTGATTGCTAACAGGTATAAGGTTTTGGAGCAGTGATGAAAATGTTCTGAAATGGATTGTGGTGATGGTTGCACAACACTGTGGATATGCTAAGCGCCACTGAATTGTATAAATGGGTAAATTGTATGGTATGTGAGTTATATCGCAATAAAGCTGGTAAAAATGTTATAAAGAGATAAGCTAGTCAAGGGACCTCATAAAGGTTTAGTTCCTATTCTTTTTTATTAAGATATTTGTGTCTTTTTTTATAAACAGAATGGCCTGAGGCCATCTGCTTTTTTTTTATTACATTTTTTTTTATTTTTAAGATTTTTTATTTATTTATTGGGGAACAGTACTTTATTGGGGAACAGTGTGTACTTCCAGGACTTTTTTTTTTTCCAAGTCAAATTGTTGTCCTTTCAATCTTAGCTGTGGAGGGTGCCGTTCAGCTTCAAGTTGTTGTCCTTTCAGTCTTAGTTGTGGAGGGCGCAGCTCAGCTCCAGGTCCGGTTGCCGTTGCTAGTTGCAGGGGGTGCAGCCCACCATCCCTTGTGGGAGTCAAACCGGCAACCTTGTGGTTGAGAGGATGCGCTTCAACCAACTGAGCCATCCGGTAGCTCAGCGGCAGCTCAACTCAAGGTGCCGTGTTCAATCTTAGTTGTAGGGGGCGATGCCCACCATCCCTTGAGGGAGTCGAGGAATCGAACTGGCAACCTCGTGGTTGAGAGCCCATGCTCCAACCAACTGAGCCATCAGGAAGGCAGCTCAGCTCAAGGTGCCGTGTTCAATCTTAGTTGCAGGGAGCGGAGCCCACCATCCCTTGTGGGACTCGAGGAATTGAACTGACAACCTTGTGGTTGAGAGCCCACTGGCAACCTTCGGAGTTAGGAGCACGGAGCTCTAACTGCCTGAGCCACCGGGCTGGCCCTTTTTTTTGGTTTGTTTAAGGAGGGCACAAATCTCAGTGGCCCGTGCGGGGATTGAACCGGCAACCTTGGTGCTACCAGCACCATTGAGCTAACCGGCCACCCCCACCCCCAAGGCATTTGTGTCTTTTGTGTGTGTGCTTGGAGAAGACCTGGCTACATGGTGGAAAAGAACCGCTGGAATTCAAAGTGAAGAACAAAGGGACTGATTACTAAAATAATGGAAGAATGATTCCAATTTATCAAATGCTGTGTGATCAGAATCACGAATTATAATCCTGACAAGATTGGACTTTGGGGAGGAAATTAATAATAGAACCTGGATTCCTTATTAAATCCTGGTGAGAATGTGCTGTTTCCACCCTGTAACAATGATAGTCAGCCATTGTCAAGAGCTGTCTTCCTCCTCTGCCCGCTGGAGCTGTAGCCCAGATGTGAAGCCCAGATTTTTTATCAACCCAGATCACTGATGATTTAGCCCAAACCATCTACTCTGAACTCGATGAAGTTACAAATTAGAAGTGGTCCCCACCTCCCATTTGGCATATGCATACCAATATGCTGGACTCCAAAAAGTTTTGTAATCATTGTTTTTTAAAATCAAAATGTGGCTCTCCTTATTCCTGTCTCCCTTTTCAAAAATTTCTTTAGAAATAATTCTTTATTTTTCAAAATTAGTTTTTATAATTTTAGAGATCAAGGATAATCAAGATGGCCTGTAATGATTTAGCATAAATAAAAGAGGGCGCAATTAAGGTTTTGTTTTTTTTATGACATGGTTTTTAAGGTAAATTGCAGTTCCATTTTACAGGTGAGGAAAGTGAGACCCAAGCACACTTAATGACTTGTTCAAATTGATATGGGTAGTACATATCACAACTGGGATTCTCAATCAAGAGTTCTCACTATTATTCTGTGTTGCCTGTGCGATGGGATTGAATGAAAGGGGTTAAATATATGAATGACACCAATGCTGACCATACTCTACCACAAAGTATCAGATCTGAGATTTAATTATTCCATCCAATTGAAGCCTTGACTATATAACAAATACATTAATGTGTGTTGTAACAAATGTAATAAAATATACTCAAACTGTTGTATTTCTTAGCCTCAGTTCTTAGTTTCTTATGTTCAGATGAAGAAATTTAGGATCATTTTAACTGATGAATTTTTACTCTGGGACCCAGAAGTCTGTTAGAATTTCCATTTGTAAAATTGTTAAAAGAACTGTGCCAAGAACTTACCCAAATCCCTCATTTGGCTGTTTATTAGTGTCATTAGTAAGCTTTTTATTTCTTTATGCTTTGCCGTTATCAGAGTATGCTGGGAGATGTCTTTTGGTGGGATGCGAATGTGGAAAGGGATTTGAAAGACTTTTTTTTACTGATGTTCAGAGCTGATACTAGGGTGAATAGAGCGCAAAATTTAAGGAAGTGCCAAAAACCATGGTAAACAAGATAAATGCCATTTTTGTGGAATATCTTTTTTAAAATCAAAATTAATGCAAAACCTCCAACGTTTTAAGTAAAGGCAGGACCCAGCACGTGATATAAGTCATGCAAGTGCAGAGTCAGATATAAATTTAGAGATTTTGTTATTACAGGGTTTTTTTTGCATTAACAGTTTTCAGAAAAATATTACAGTAAAATATTATTTATCTTGATTGCTGAGTTTTGGGGCACCTCCTTAAATTTTGCAATTGAGATGAGTGCCTCTCTTGCCTCAACCTAGCCCTGCCCTGCAGATCGGCAGGAATATTTCCACGGAAAGCTAGAAGGAAGCTCCAATACCACCCACCAAGATATACCTGGCTCTGGTGAGCTGAGCAACACATGTGTCAGGATAGGTTTTCCGTGGTATTATTGATGGTGAGAGGAAGCTTCTCCTAACCTTCTCTGGTTTGATACCTTTACTTGACCATGGGGGCAGATCCAGCAGCCTCCGGCTGGTGAGGAACTTTCCCAAGTGGTGGAATTGAGTCATCTGACTCCACAGACCAGCAGGGGTGGGATCTTTCTGCAGCATCTAAGATACATTCCCCAGGTGAAAAATAAGACTTCTAAAAGTCTTGACGGAGGCCCCAAAGATGGAAAGTATGCATAAGAATACCTGTCGAATTGAATTAAACTTCTCTTTTGTGTAACTGGAATGTCCCCAAATGCTCCATGTTTCCAAAGTGACTTTTCCTCAAACATCTAATGAGAGGCTTGCTCGCATCAAACTTGGGATGCTTCTGAGGTGGGGGAAGATGGTTTGCATGTTTCTGTCCTCTTCTGCTCTCAGTTTCTGCTGCAGTGATTTCTGACCCTGCTGGCCCTCTTGCTGCTGCATCTGTGGTCGTCTCTCGGCAATGCTTTTTGCCCCGTGTAGACACTTCTCTCCCATGCTCCACAAGGCACCAGTAATAAGGCTTTTTGTGAAACAGACTTTTCCTGAAGGCTTATGGGAAATGGAAAAGGGGACTACAGCGTAGGAGGACAGGAAACAATTTAAAATTAAATAAAGACATTTTGGGATAAACAAAAGCTAAGAAAATTCATTGCCAGCAGATCTGCGCTACAAGAAATGCTGAAGGAAAGCTTTTCCGGGTAAAAGGAAATGATACCAGACAGAAAGTTGGATCTTCAGGAAGAATGAAGAGCACCAGAAATAAGTTTTCCTCTTTATTTCTTTACGATACTTATGAATGTTTAAAGCAGTTTTTCACACTGTATTGTGAGGTTTATAACTTATATAGATGTAAAACAGAACCATATTTTATATGAAGTGTAAATTCTAAATAGACGGTGAAATGTTAAGCATCTGTATTATAATCTCTACAGTGACCACTTTTTAAAAAATGCAAAGAAGTATAACAAGAAAGCTACTTTAGAAAGTAGATTTCTAAAAAAATATTTAATTAACCCAAAAGAAGGCAAGAGAGGAGGGACAGAAGAAAAACAAAATGGGGACAAACAGAAAACAAACAGTAAAATGGTAGATCTACATCCAGCCATATTAATGATTATATTAAAAGTTAATAGTCTAACCAGAAATGTTTTTAATTTCTTGTGGGAAGTAGAAGAAATATGAGGTTAATTCTGCAAATCAAATGTCTATTGAATGAATATTTTCTCTGGTCACTTTATAAAAAAAACTTGTTAAGTGTCAGATTGGAAAATTATAATTCTGAGATTTGGGGGTTAATAAGGGATTTGTCTGCATTTATCCATTTATTTGTTTACTCAACAAGTATTTGTTAGACCCCTGTTATATATTATTTAATTTAGTTTATTTAATGAAAGTTAATTTAGTAATTTATGGATTAGGGATTAGCTGGTCTGCTCATGCTTTCATTCATCAACAAATTAATTTCATGAAAAAAGTTAATAGCCTAACACATTTTAATTAAAAGACAGAATTGTCATAATGGCTAAAATAGCATGACCTAACTATACTCAGTCTATAAGAGACAGACAAGAGAGATTGATGGGAAATGGAAGGGAAAAGATATATCATGCAAACAGTAAGCATAAGAAAGTTGAAATGGCTAAATTAACATCAAATGAAGTAGACTTCAAGATAGAGACTGTTATCTGAGATATAAAAAGGTAAATCTCATAATAATAAATATTACCAGAAAGGTATGATAATCATACATAACAGAGTTTCAATATACATGAAGGAAAAATTGACAGAATGGTAGAATTCAAGGAAGAAATACACAAATCCACTATTATGGTTGCACATTTAACATGCCTCTCTCGGCAATTATAAAGCAACTAGACAAAACATAAATAAATAAAGACAGAGAAGTTTTGAACAACAGTATTACCTACCTCCATCTAATTGATATTTACAGAACAGTGCACCCAACAGAATGCACATTATTTTCAATTTCAAGTAACCCTGATATATTCACCAAGGTAGCTCGTATGCTGAGCCATAAAATGATTCAATAAATTTAAAAGGGCTAAAATCATACAGAGAATGTTATCTGATCACAATGGAATGAAATTAGAAATCCGTAAGAATAACATGCAGAAAAATCCAAATACTTAGAAGTTAAGGAGCAGAGTTCTAAATGATAAAAGCCTAAGAAATCACAGAAAATATTAGGAAATATTTTGAACTGAATGATTATAAAAATAAAACATACTGAACATTGTGAGATGAAGCAAAGCAGTTCTTAGAATTCATTTAAAGCTTTCAAATCTAATATTAGGGGGAAAAAAGCCTAGGTTTCACTTTCAGAAGCTAGAAAAATAAAAGCAAAGTAAACCTAAAGGAAGAAAATAATAAAGAGGAAAGAAATTATAAAATAGAAAACAGATAAATAATAAATAAATTTAACAAAGCCAAAAAGTTGATTCCTTGAAAAGCTCAGCAAAAGTGATTAACCCCTAACTAGGCTGACCACCTTCCCCCTACAAAATAAAATAAGAGAGAAGACACATTACAAATATCAGGAAAAAAAGGAAGGGTTATCACTACAAATACTAAAGACATTGAAGGCTAATGAGAGAATGTCATAAATAACTTTATGCCGATAAATTAGACAAGTAGATGAAATGGACAAATTGCTTGAAAATTACATCTTACTCAAACTGAAACAAGATAAAATAGAAAATCTAAATGTCCCTTTAGCTAGCAAATAAATTCATTATCAAAACCTTTCTCCAAAGGAAACTCCAGCCCCAGATGGTTTACTGATGAATTCTATCAAATTTTTAAGAAAGAATATTACTAATGTTACAAAAACTCTTTCAGAAAATAAAGAAAGGAATGTTTTGCAATTTGTTTTGCGAGGCCAGTATAACCCTGATACCAAAGCTTGAAAAGACATTAGAAATGAAAGAAGAAAGAGAGCGGGAAAAGGGGGAGGAAAGAAGTTACAAGCCAATATATCCCTCATGAACATAAATGCAAAATCTATAACAAAATATTAGCAAGTAAAATCTGGCAATATATAAAAAGGATAATACAGCATAACCTGTGGGATTTACCTCAGGAATGCAAGGCTGGTCTAATATTTGAAAATCAATGTAATTCGCAGAAAAAAGGAGGAAAAAAACATTATCTCAAGTATTTTTTTAAAAATTGACAAAACTACAACATCTATTCATGACCAAAACTCTCAGCAAATTAGGAATAGAAAAGAATTTCCTCAATCTGAAAAAGGGTATCCATGAAAAATCTAGAGCTAAAATCACATGTAATGGTGAAAAATTGAATGTTTTCTCTCTAAAACTGGCAACAAGGCAAGTATGTCTACTCTTAGCTTTTATATTCAACATGATATTAGAGATCCTAGTTAGTACAGTAAGACAAGAAACATAAAAATTGGAAAGGAAGAAGTAAAACTTCTATTTGCAGATGACACGATTGTTTATATAGAAATACGGAGGAATCTACACGAGAACTAAAAATTGGAATCAGCAGCTTCAAAGACACAGGGTTATTATTTTAAAAGTTAAAAGTCAGCTGTATTTTTATATACTAGCAGCAAACAATTGGGAAATAAAATTTGAAAAACCAATTTCATTGACAATAGTATCAAAAGCATAAAATGCTTAGGAATAAGTTTAACAAAAGACAAGTCTTGTACATGGAAAACTGTAAGTCATTGCTGAGAGAAATTCAAGAAGACCTAATAAATGGAGAAATAGACACCATGTTATGGATTAGAAGACTCAATATTTTTAAGATGTCAATTCTACCCATATTGATATATAGATTCAACAAAATCTCCTTCACAGTGCTAGCAGACTTCTTTTTTAAAATGACAATCTGATTCTCAAAGTTATATGGAATATTCAAAGCAATCCTGGCAGAAAGGAGGAGAAAAAGAAGGAAGTTAAGACTCATACTTACCACCTGACTTCAAGAGTTACAATAAAGCTACCACAATCAAGACAGTGTGAATCTGTCTTAAGGAACAACCAATAGGTTAGTGGAAGAGAATAAAGAGTTCAGAAATGCACTTATATGGTCATTTAATTTTTTGACAAAGGTACCAAAGCAATCTAACAGGGAAAAGAAAGTCTTTTCAACAAATGGTCCTGGAACAATTGGATATCCCTATGGGGGAAAAAAACAAAAAGAACCTCAATCTTTATCTTATACTACATGCAAAATTAATTTGAGATGGATCATGGACCTAAATGTAGAAAACTAAACTATAAAGCTTCTGTAAGAAAACCTAGGAGAATATCTCCATGACTTGGTGACAAGCAAAGCTATTTTTTTTAGACATTTAAGAAAAGGAGAAGGCAGGCCTACTCCTGGGAGACATTATTTGTAAAGAAAGCATTTATCTGACAAAGTATTGGTATTTGGGACTTAGAAAGAACTCTGATAATTCAAGAGCAAAAAAGATAAACCAAAATAAAATGACAAAAATTTGAACAGACACTTCACAAAGGAAGATGGATGAATGGCCAATGAACACTTGATAACCTGCTCTGTATCATTAGTTATCAGAGACATGAAAATTAAAACCACAATGAGGTACCACTACATACCCACCAGAATAGCTTAAATTAAAAAGACTGACAATACCAGATATTAATATTGAACAATATTAACTCTCCTATCTCGGTGGGAATGTAAAATCATACAACCACTTTGAAATCAAGGTCTGGCAGTTTCCTATGAAACTAATTATACCCCTAGACCCCAGCAATTTCAGTTTTAGGTATTGAACCAAGAGAAATGAAAGCATTATGTCCACAAAAAGACTAGTATGAAAATGGTAATAGCATTTTTCTTTATAAAGCTCCAAACTGGAAACATTCCAGATGTCAGTCAACATAAACAAATTGTGGTACATTCATTCAATGAAAAGAAACAAACTACTTATTCATGCAACACCATGAATGAATTTCAAAAACATGCTGAGTGAAAGAAACCTTAGACAAAAGAGTACATACTGTATGGTTGCATTTATATGAAGTTCTAAAGCAGGCAAAATTAATCTATGGTGAAAAAAAGTGAGAACGCAATGGTTGTGGGGGGCAATTGACTGGCAAGGGGTGCAAGGGAACTTTCCGAATGATAAAAAAGTTTTATATTTTGATAGGAATTTGGATTACACAGGTGTTTGCATTTCTCAAACTCATTAAACAATACTATTTAATGCATGCATTTTACTTTGGGTAAATTTTCCTTCAAAGAATAATTCATGACTATATTAAACTTTTGTCAGTGATATTGAAATGTTTTGGGTGAAATGTACTTCTGTGTGCAACTTACTTTGAAAAGCACACAAAGAAGAAAAAAATGGATTTATGGATGGGCAGGGGCATAGATAAATGATGAAGCAAATATAATGTTAATTTAGTATATAAGTGGTTCATACATAGGTGTGTCCTATACAGTTGGCCCGCTGTTTTTGTGGATTCAGCATCTGCAGATTCAACTAACCATGGATCAAATATATTTTTTTAAAAGTCACATTGCTGATGTGTACTATGTAGTTAGGCCCATGATGGTTGCATCTACTGAACATTTACAGACTTTTTTTCTTGTCCTTATTCCCTAAACAATGAAGTATAACTATTTAGATAGATTTATATTGTATTAGGTATGATAAGTAATCTAGACATGATTTAAAGTGTACAGGAGGAGGTATGTGGGTTATATGCAAATACTCTGTCGTTTTATATAAGGGATTTGAGTATCCAGGGATTTTGGTATCATGGAACCAATCCCCTGCAGATCCTGAGAGATGATTGTACAATTACTTCAATTTTCTATGTTTGAAAATTTTCGAAATAAACTGTTGGGGGTAAAAAAAAAAGGAAACACTAGATATGTCCAAATATGTTTGTAGCAACATTATTTGTAATGGCTCCAAAATGGAAACAACTATGTCCATCAACCATAGAAGGGATAAATCAGTTGCGTTATAATCATATAATGGAATAGTATACAGTGATGAGAGTGAAAGATCTATGACTATATGGCTCTCACAAATCCAATGTTGAATGAAAGAAGCCAGATTCTAAAAGGCATGGCCCATTTATATAATGTGCAAAAACAGGCAAAACTAGTCTCTGCTGTTCAGAGTTAGGATAGTGATTGCCTGTGGGTGGAGTCATAATCGGAAGGGAACATGAGGGGGTCTCCTGGGGTGCTTGACTTGAGTGCTGGTTATATGGGTGTGTTCAATTTGTGAAAATCCATCCCGTTTCTGTGGTACACATATCTCCCTATATCTATTATTACTTCAGTTTTAAAAGCTCAAAAAAATTAATGTTAGACCTTACTGCTCTTAAAACAGGTTCCTCAGCCCAGCCCCACCCCTGGGAATTCTTTGCCAGCCATCTTTTTCCCATTTCTCTTCTCCCAGTTCCCAGGCTCTGACACGCCTGTCTCCCTTACCTGCCAGGGAAAAACTCAGTGCACAGGAATTTAGTTCTCGATTGCAACCATAGTCTAGGCTCCAAGATGGATCCAACTAGAAAAGGCTCCTTAATGACTTTACCTAAACCAAGGAGACATACAGCCTTAAGATAAATTCCTTTGCTTCTTGACAACAACAACAGTGGGCATTACTTAATAGCAAAATTGATCTTCCCTTTAGGTAGGTGTCTGCATCTTCCCTTTCCACTCCCCTCAGTTAAGCTCTTCCATCCTCTTCTCTTTAAAGTGGTGGCTGCAGCTTATTCCCTTCGCTAAATCTGGGAAGCAGTGACTTGCCTTAAGGATTGTTCTGGTGCTTCAGCTCATGTCCAAGACTCGCTTGACTGGTAAGTCAACCTCCAGACTTTAGTAAAGCTGGGGGTGAGGGTGGGGGTTGACAACCTGGGGAAAGAGAGAAGGGGCATGGTAGGGGAAGGGGAGTAGGGTACAGAAGAAGAATGTGGCACAATCTCTGCTCTTTCCAACCTTGCAATTGATTGAGAAGTCCAGACGAATACATATCAAATGAAACAAGAGAACTATTTAATTATTTCTTCTTTTTATCTGATGGGTCCATTTTCAGTCCTCTTGTTACTTGACCAGTCAGAAGCATTGGACACAGTTGATCTTTCCCTTTTTCTTGAAACTCTCTTCTGGGTTGCTTCTTACCTCCCTGTCTGTCCCTTCTTAGTCTTCTGCTGATTCCTCTTCATGTCTTTGACCTCTAAATGTTGACGTGTGCCAGGGCATGGTCCTTAGACCTTGCCTCTTTAGTTACTTTCACTTGCTGGATGATTTCACTCAATTCTGTGGCTTAAAAAATACCACGTACACCATAATGACTTCCATATTTGCATTTCCAGCCAGACCTTTCCCCTGAACTCCAGAACTGTTTCTTTAACTACCCACTCACCACGTTCTTTAACATGCATCTCAAATTTATCATCTCCAATACTGAGCTCCTGGTAACCCTCCTCCAAACCTTTTCCTCCTACAGTTACCTCAGTAAACGATAACTCCGTTCTTCTAGATGCTCGGGACAAAAACTTGGGTGTCATTCCTGACTCCTCTCTTTCTCTCACCTCCCACCTCCAATCTGTTGGGAAATCCTGTTGACTTAACTTCAAAATACACCCAGAATCTGACTGCTCTCAGTACCTTCATTCCTTCCATCCAAACCACCACCATTTCTCACTTTGAGTATCAGTAGCTTCTCAATCTTGTCCCGTCAGCCTTTTCTCAACACAACAGACATAGTGATACTATTAAAATGCAAATTTTCTTAAAACCCTCCAATGGCTTCCCATGTCACCAGAATGAATGCCACCATCCTTACAATGGCCTGCAAGGCCTCGCACAGCCTGGCCTCCTCCCCGTATCTGTCATAACCTCATTGCCAACTGCTCTTTTTATCCTACTCCTCCTTGCTCTCTTGAACACACCAGGCACCCTCCTGCCTCTGTGCCTTTGCACTTGCCCTTCCCTCTCTGTTTCAAATGTCTTTCCACCTACATGCCTCATGTCCATTAGATCTTAAGCCTGGTATCTCCATAAGGCCTTCCCTGGCCACCCTGCCTAAAATTGTACATGTTCTCACATATTCTCTGTCTCCTTTCTCTGCCTTATTTCTCTCTTTAGCACGTATTGCCATCTAGTACACACATATTTTCATGTATTTATATTCTTTAGTATCTGTTTCCCTCCACTAGAATGTAAAGCCCATGAGGATAATGATTTTTATCTGTGTTGTTCACTGCTGAGTTTTCTAGAGCAGTGCCTGGCATATATAGGTGTTCAGTGTTTGTTGCATGAATGAATGATTCTTGCAAAATGGCCTGAGAGGTGCTAACAGATCAGAAGGAGTAAGTCAGTTAAGGGAAGGCAAGAGAGGCTGCAGATATCTGGGAGGAGATGGAATTTTCTACAATCATTGGAGAATGGGAAGTCCTTGGAAAGGTGAGAAGAAAGAGAACTATTAGCATAGTGAAGAAGAACATGGATTTTGAAGTCAGCTGGCTTGACATCCTGGTCCTAGCTTGGCCACTTATTACCTGTGGACAAGCCTCCTAACTTCTCTGGGCCTCAATTTTTATTTTCTCTATAGAAGAGAGAATAGTCATTATATCTACCTCATAGGGGTTTTGTTGTTCTTTTTAGGATCTAATGAAATACAGTGGTACCTCGGTTTTCAAACGTAATCCACGAGTTCTGAAATGTTCAAAAACAGCCGACAGCTAGGCCTCAGGATCTTGCACTCAGCGAAAGCCATGTGACATGTTCGACTTCTGAGTCATGTTTGAAAAATGAAGCATTTACTTCCGGGTTTATGACATTCATAAACCAAAATGTTCATCAATGGAGATGTTCGAAAACCGAGGTACCACTGTACAGGCATCCCTCAGTACCCAAAGGGGATTGGTTCCAGGAACCCCCTTGGATATCAAAGTTCCTGGATGCTCAATTCCCTTATATAAAATGGCATAGTATTTGCATGTAACCTGTGCACATCCTCCCGTATACTTTGTCGTCTCTAGATTACTTATAATGCCTAATACAATGTACGTGCTATGTAAATCGTTTTTATACTATATTGTTTAGGGAATAATGACAAGAAAATAATCTGTACATGTTCACCATTTTAGGCCAGACTGTATAGTACTCGTCAGCAACAACGTAACTTTTTATTGTTTTTTGGAATATTTTCGATCTGTGGTTGGTTAAATCCATGGAGGTGGAACTCGTGCAAATGGAGGGCTGACTAAACATATAAAGAAAGTTTTAGCAAGGGCGGGGTACTTACGAAGAATTTGCTCAAAAAGTGCTAGTTGTTGTTAGTGTGTAGACCTTTGGATACCTATGAGCTAAGACTTTGGGTCAGAGGTATTGTGAGCACATCAAACGGGGGCAAACTGATGGAGCAAGTTGGTCTTGAGCTTGACTCAAGACGAACAGCCCCTAATGGGTACAACAACTTCTCTCTGAGAACTATCAGTCCCTGGACTCAACCAGGGGTTCAACCTAATTCCTGTCCTGCATTACTTTATGATGGCCCTGCTGACAGACAAAAAGGGAATCAGAAATGGGCACAAATGTGGCGTGAGTCCTCTGCTGGGGACCAAGCAGCTCCCCGCCGCCTGTCGCTGATGCAATCAGAGCAGAGAGAAATGATTCACTTCGATCCTGCCATCAACCTCAAGATTTTGGCCAGGTGCAGGTTTTCGGGTTGGTTGGTGGATTATTTTTTCCCTTCCTGAGTTGAAAGAGTAACTTTGTGTTTCAAAAAGGCACTTTCTTTATGCAGGGCAATTCTGTGGTGAGGGCTTGCTGGACTCGGTTTGGGATGAACCACCTTTGCTTATGTCTGGGGAGAGAATGAAATCTGGTGCCCCTATGTTTTTCCCCTCCCACCCAGTAAGGAGTCAGAGCTGAAAGGTGTCTTTTAGAAGAGCTGGAGACAAGGGAGTTGACTCCTAGGTAAAAGGACGCCGTAGAGGAGGCTGCCAGAGAAGTGGCTTCTTGTTTGTTAGCATGGGTTTGTGGTGAGGAGGTCTGTGAAGTCCTCCCCCAGAGCACCCGGGACTAAACAGAACAAATAAAACCTCTATTTGTTCATCTCTACCCTGGATTTAGACGGTGCTTTATGGCCAGGGTTATTGGGATCAGCTGAAACCCAGGCTGATGTTTATTCCTGGGATTGCAAAGACAGACAAATACCTCTCTGTCCTCCCATTTTCCAGGCCAAGAGGGCAGGAGACACTTTCAATCAGGCAGGCAGGCAGGCAGTGAAGAATGATTTTTTAGGTGCCCACTGTGTCCCAATGCTGAGCCACATAAATATAAATAGAAAAAGTACAAAAACTCAGGTTCTAGCCCCCCAGGCACATAAAATCCAGGTAGCAGGAGGAAGGTTGGTGGGCAAAACAAATTCAAGAGAAACTGTTAACAGAGTGGTGTGAGGTCCTAAGAATTAATCCTACAAGAGGTTAGAGAGGAGAGAGATGAGTGAGGGTTGGGGGGTGCTCTTGGAGAAGGCTTCGTGCAGAAAGTCCCTAAGACAATAAGCAACATGCCAACAGAAAGCCTATCTGTTTTGTTCTCTCCTGTAGCCTGGCACTTAGCATAATGGCTGACACAGAGCGGGCATTCAGTAAATATTTGAGGAATGAACGAAGAAGGAGGGGGCTGACATTAGAAGGATAAATAGGTGAAGAAGAGGGAGGAGGGCATTCCAGCATGAGGAAAGGCCCAGGGAAATGAGTCGATGCCTTGGTGAGACTGGTTTAACCACAGTGAAGGGTGTGTAGTGAAGAGTAGTGGGAAATGAGGTTAGATATGGGGCCAGATGGGGAAAGGCTGGAAAGCCAGGCAGAGAAATTTAGAGGAGATGAATATTCCTTCATTCCTTCATCAGGCTTTTATTGAGTGTGGACCATGTGCTAGGCACAGGAGCAAGGGAAAGTGGTGGAGATATAAAAATGGATAAAAAGACCATCTGTTGGGGAGAGGCAGAATATGGGCCCCTTATTGTAGTAACTGTGATAATGATAGTATGGAGGAAATATTTTGATACTGTAGTCACAGTTTGTTTGGTTGCAAGAAACAGGAGCCATGTCAAACTTGCTCAAATTAATTGAGAATCAGAAGTCGAACATGTCACATGGCTTTCGCTGAGTGCAAGCTCCTGAGGCCTAGCTGTCGGCTGTTTTTGAGAATCTATTGAAAGGTATGCCAGACAACCAAGGCTAGGGAGTGGAGTTCAGAAGAGACATGAGGAAGTTTGACCCGCAGCAGGTACATGGAGTGGGTTCTCCTCTCATTCTCTTCCCAGCAGTGCCTGGTCTTTCATTTCTGCCCCTTTTTCTGTGCACACTCCACTCTCCTGCCTCTCTCACTAGGATTTTACTTGGTGCAAGCTTGACACCTTAACACCACAATCTCCTCCCTCTCTCTTGAGCTTTCGGGTCAGAACATCAAGGAAACAGATGCCGATTGGCTCAGCTCAGTCTATGAATGGCTGGCTAACCCTGGGTCAGGTGATCACTCAGAACAAATCCGCTGTGGTCAGGTGACAAATCACCTGATTAAAACGTGGCTGCTTAAGCCTACCAAGAAGTACAGACAAAGGACAATTCCAAGGAAGGGGTATGGACTGGGAGACATTAACAGACAGGCCTGATTCCTACAGGGTAACGATGCAGGGAACAAATCAATTCATCTGGTGGGGTGATGAAGGAAGAAGGCTAGTGCAAGGCTTTATTTGAAGGTCTGATTTAGCCCTAGGGGCAAAAAATGATATCCCAGCGGTGGATGAAAGCAGCATTTTGGAGCTATTAGACTGGCCCATAGGAGGAATTGGAAAAATTGAGAAACTGAAGGGACCCAGACTTTCAAGAAAGCTTTTGCCTAATCCAGAATGGAGCAGTTTTGAGAAAAAGGTAGCCCAATGTCCTTAGGGCAGAGTCTGCTTCGCATTCATTGCTGTAACCCTGGCTTCATAGTCGGGCTCAGAGTAAAATTCACTACATATTTGTTGAACTGAATTGAATTCCCCTAAAACCCAAACAACAAACATGTTGCTATTTGTATCCTGCCAAGGGCAGAGCCAAGACCAGGAGCACAAAAGAAAGAAGAAAAATCAAAATATGATTTTTCTGATTCCTGATGCAGGGCTCGGGTCACTGGATGCAGACTTGGTGAGAAACAAAAATGCAGCAGGAAAGTCTGGGCCAAGCTGCCTGGCGAGAGCTAGATGAACAGATAGCGCTGTGCCCAGTGGCTCAGCGGCAGATCAAAGGCAGCTTCCCCAGCACAGGCAGCAAGCATGGCAGGAATCTGGGGGACCTTTCACCCAGTCCTTCACCCATACTCACAAATGGAAAGCCACACCATTAGTGGTCACACCTTTGAACACTGCTAGCACACAGGCATTTGTGACAAATCTTTTATAGTCTAGTACAGTATTCCCCCCTTATCTGTAGGGGATATGTTCCAAGACCCCCAGTGGATGCCTGAAACCAAAGATTGTACCAAACCCTATATACATATTATACTATGATTTTTCCTACACATACATACACTGTACAGCTTCTCTTGGGCGTATCCGAGCTGCCAGCATCACTACTCTTGCGCTTTGGGGCCATTATTAAGTAAAAAAGGGTGACTTGAACACAAGCACTGTGATACCATGACAATCAATCTGATAACTGAGACAGCTCCTAACGGGTGGGTAGCATATACAGTGCAGAGACACTGGACAAAAGGATGATTCACATCCTGGGCCAAACAGAGCAGGACAGTGCAAGATTTCATCACTCTACTTTGAATAGCATGCAATTTAAAACTTATAAATTGTTTATTTCTGGAATTTTCCATTTAATATTTTAGGACCATGGTTGACCACAGGTAACTGAAACCGCAGAAGGCAAAAACCGTGGATAAGGGGGAGGGAGGACTTCTGTATGTAGCCCTCTCCAGTTAGGCAGCTGTGATAGGATTTCTGGCCAGATCACCAGGGTTCATATCCCAGGACTACTACTTGGACGAGTTGCTTAACTATTTTGTGTCTCAGTTCTCTCATTTGTAAAACACGGATAATGAAATTCTCTTAGAGGGTCTATGAGAAGATTAAATGAGATAACATATGCAAAGTAATTAAAACAGTGCTTGGCACATAGTAAGCAATCATGATTACTATAATTGGTACCAAAAAACTAGACTGCAGAGAACTTCCCAACCTGGAGGGCCCTAGAGATCATTTAAACCCACAGAGAGCAACCTGTCGGTAGCTATGATTTGGACTTACCTAACACTCATCCCTTCTTTCTTCCGGGAACAGATCCCTGATTGGTCCAGAAACAGCCACAGAAACTAAGCCAGGCCAATCAGAATTCTTCCCTAGGATTATTCTAACTGGATCTCCCAACTGGTGGAAAAGACACTGCTACCACTACTCACCACCCATCCCTTTTTCCCCCTTTTGAGATTCAAATAGTAAAAATGGGAGCCTAGAGTTGCCTTTTCTCCTTTCCTCCTCCATATGCAGAAAGTGGCTTGAGAGAATGAAGCTAATTTGCAGAGAGAAGCTGGGCCAGAGTCCTAGCTGGGGCAGAGCCTCTAAATCCTGTTGATCCTAGATCCAGACTCCCTTCCTACAATTCAGCAGTTTGATTACAGAAGCCATTAAATCACACTCTCTCTCTTTCTCCCCACCCTCTCTCTCTTACTCTCTCATTCTCTCTTCCTTTTTAAACTGCTTTAGATTACATTTCTGTTACTTCCAACTGGAATTTGAGTTGAGGGTCAATTCAGGAGGAAAACATCTGAGTTTGCATTTTTACATTAGAAAATGGCAATACTTTAAGTTTTATACAAAACAATGTAGATTCTTATAGCTTACATTATTCCGTTTTTTAATAAAGAGCACCAGAGAGAAAATTGATGGTGCTTTGTAGCCACTAAAATGTTCCTATCTTGGACTCCTTGAAAAGGAACAACCTTAGGGAAACTTTTTAAAGTTTCATCTCTCAAAATTTTTAAGCTCTTCAGAGGTTAGAGTAAATTTACACCAAGGGTTGCAAACTTCAATGTTACAGGGGCCAGGCAGATAATATCAATGAGTGAAGTGGACGGATGGGTGTCATACAAAAGGGAGTGATGGGGATTGTGGCAAACAGGTGAGTGCTTGGTCCATCTAAAAGAAGCTGCTACCCCCCAGCCCCAGCCAATTTTTTCCATGTGCAAATGTGGGCACAGAGTTCCCAGATCCTATAGTTTTTAAGAGGTTCTGGATATTTGGAATGTTTAATGTGAACTTCCAAATTTTGAACATTGGCTATGAGTTCGATTTTAAGAAATGGGTATGTATGTAGGGTGACCAACTGTCCCAATTTGCCTAGGACTAAGGGTTTCCTGGGATGTGGAACTTTCACTGCAAACCAAGACAAGTGGTCACCCTATGTGTAGGCCAAATGGAACTCATGTGAAACCTCTGGCTCACAAACATGGTCTCATTTTATCCCAAAACAATCCACTGAGATTAAGCAAAGTACATGCACGTATGTCCTCCCGATTCTCCTCCCTACAACCCAAGTAGGCACATGCCATTGTTACTTGCCCTTTACAGAGACTCACAAGCTCCTGCAATGAGTGTTAGACAGGGAATCTGTTTATTCCACAACCCAGTGGTTCCCTCAGCTCTCTGTGCTGCGGGCCTGGCCTTCTGTGATCAAAACGATTCAGGCCTCTCCCTGCTGTTTCTAACCACTTCTCCATGGCTGTAAAATCTCATCTCTCCTTGGAGAGGGCAGGGGCCTTTGGGCAGCCAGGAGATTAAGAGTTTTTCCCTTAACCCCTCTTCTTTAGGCTGAAAGAAAGGCTACATTTATAATTACATTCCATATAGTGAACTTGGACCTGGTCCACTTTTATGAATGTGGAAATTGAAAGCGCAGAGTGGGAAGGTGACTTTCTTGCAGCACACAGCACGTTGGTGGTAGAGGCTAACCTCCAAGTGTCTTGTTTGCTGTCTTGGTGCCTGTCTCAGCTCTGTTAGGAAAAAGGAAGGCAACCAATATTTGCTGACTGCCTCCTAGGTGCTGGGTCCCAGGCTGGACACTCATACAATCCTCCTAATGCCCAACAAACTCCCGAGGGAAGGACTGGAGTCCTGGGCCCGTGCCCTTTCCAGGCCACCACCCTGCCAATCCAGGCGTGCCAGGAGGGCGTTTGAAATAGCCAGGTTGTCATTGCACAAAGGGAGGGGCACGCGGCTCAGAATAGAGTGAAATAATAAGGGTCACAAATAGCCTCCTTCTGCACAATGCTCATCAGGTGTCGGAGGCTCTGGGTGGGTTCCAGGGACAGACAGGTCCAGCCCCTCGTGAAATCGTTCTCTGATGAGATGATGCATGTTAAGTGAACTATAAACTTTTAAGAGCACATTCCATACCTGCTCATAAACATTAGGAATCATTCCCTTTGGGAAAGCTGGTATTCTCAAGGCAATAGAGCGTACTACCAGCCTAGAGAGGGCCCCACTAGGATTTCCTCTCAACCAGAAGTCTGAATTCTTGTAAGGGAGCCAAAATTAGAAAGAAAGCGAGGCTTATGTTTTATTAATACCTTTAGCCCTTCCACCTTACGTGTCTCTGGCCCATTTTAACAGAGCCATTTTAACATTCTCTCACACAGAAAGACAGAAATTATACCACAGTTACCAGAGTAGGGGTTTTGTTTTGTTTTGTTTTCTGTTAGATCTGAGTTCAAATCCCAGCTCTGCCACTTATCTGATGGGTGATGTGGGAGACAGGCTACTAAACCTCCCTGGCCCTCAGATTTCCCATCTGAGAACGAGACCAACAAGACCAGGGCACAACCTATTGTGAGGATTGAAAACAAGATGATACATACTCTTCATATGACCCAGCAACCCCACTGCTATATCGTCACCCAAGAGAAATGAAAATGCACATTCACACAAAAATCTGTACGTGAACGTTCACAGCAGTTCTAGTCCTAATTGCCCAAACTGCAAACAACCCAAAAGTCCTTCAACTATGAATGGATGAACAAACAGTGGTCCATCCATACAGTGGAATACGATTCACCAAGAACAAGGAATAAACTACTGATCCACACAACAAACACAATAATAGCAGGAATGCATCTCCAGGGCATTCTGCTAAGTGAAAGAAGGCAGACACAGAAAATTACATATTGCATGATTCCGTTTATGTGACATTCTGGAAAAGGTGAGACTACAAGGACAGAGAACATGTCAGTGGTTGCTAGGGGCTGAAGATGGGAGTGTAGATGGGATCGTTAGGGGCTAGTGGATGACAACAAAGGAGCATGAAAGAATTTGGGAGGGAGTGATAGAACTGTCCTGCATGCTGATTGTGGTAGTGGCTACACAACTGTATGCATTTGTCAAAACTTGCAGAACTGCCCAGTACAAAGGGTAAATTTTTCTGTATGTATGTAAGTTATGCCTCATTAAACTTGACTTTTAAAATGTGAAAACAAAGGGAAAGGGCCTTAGTGCCCTCAGGAAAACAATAGCTATAGACTCCTTTCACTGTGTGTTCTCTCGAGCATTTTTACTTTTCCAAAGAGAGCCTGCAACTTTTGTGAAAAAAGAAGGGTGGTAGTATGTGTATACGTGTGTTTGTATTTATTTGTATATATATAAAGAAACTGAAAATATACACAAGAAACTACTAACAGTAGTTACCATGACGATGGGCCAGCTGGGGGACCAGGTAGGAGAAAGATATGTCAATATAATGTGTGTGTCTGCGTGTAATACATTCACTTGGTTAAAATGATATAATGTATATAATTTTATATACATTTACATATAATGTATATAATTTTTGAATCATGTGCATGTATTACCAATAAAACATTAAAGTACAAATAAATTAAAAAGGTTTAAAAGAAAGGGAAATGTTTAATCCCTAGGCATGACTCTCCACTGGTGGAATCTGTGAGGGGGATGGCATATTCTATGGCAGCCATATCACATGAGCATCTGCTTACTTGGCCTTCGCCCCACCCATCCTGCTAATAGACTGAAGGCAAGACTCAGTTGGCTACTTGAGTCGGTCGGCTCCTGCTCTCAGGAGGGAGCAGAACTGAGAACACCCTCTTCTTCCCCAGATAGCTCTCCTGATGGCAGAAATTCCTGTTCATTTTTCACCCCACAATTAGAGTAGGGCTTCATCCCCAGATGCTCTCTGAAGGAGAATTATAGGCCTAACATCATACTTGGGTGTAAATGTCTGATATCGGGCTCTGAGACTTTTTTCCAGAGACTTCTTTTGGAAAAGGGCAAGCAGAACACCCATATATCAGGTGCCTGGGCCATTTCAGTCAGAGCACCTGAAATAGAGGACAGTGGAAAGACACACATTAATGACTTCTTGGTCTTATTGAGGGGGTAGACTGAGGTGAGAGCCCTAGGAAAGAGAGTGATGGAGTCCTGCCATGTTCGTGAGTACAGTCTCTGGAGTCAGACCTGAATTTGAATCTCACCTCAGACTCTTCCTAGCTGTGAGCCTCTGACCATGTATTTAACCTCTGTGTGCCTCAGTTCCTCATTTTTGCAACAACCCCTGTGTCGAATGGGTAGCCATGAGGGGGAAAGGAGATCATGTGGTGACCACAGGCTGCTCCTCGAATGAGGCACCTTAGGTGCTCAGCAGTCAGGAGCCCTTCTCAGCCAGATCCGCCTGGGCTGCCTCAAGGCCGCACATGTAGCTGAGGGGGAAAGGGTGACAGACAGAGAGGAGCAGTGAGGTGGAACAATACCAAGAATGAAAGCAGGGCGTTGGGCTGACTCACTGGGTGACTCATTTCCTTGCCCAGGGACGTTCTGAGCATCCTCCGATCTGCTCTTCACACTCCTCACACCCTCTGTTCCCTTTTGGTGGAGAAGGCCCAAGGAAGATGTCCCGTCTCCATGGAGAGCAGGGAGCAGGATGTCAGACCTTCCCCTTCATCCCCAGGACCATAGGAAAGGTCAGCCAGCTACAAACTCATTACTCAGCCCACAAAGCAACAGTCCCCGTACCATGTAATCATTTTAAGAAAGAACAGTTTTTGCCCTGAAATACAGGAGATAATGCTAGACTCACTTTGCCCTTTTACAGATTATCACAGGGATATCTGTACCCCACAGAACATTTGGAAAGCACAGAAAAATGTAAAGCAGGGCAAACAAATCACCCATATGCCTATCATTGAGATTCATTCATGGTGATGAGTTTGGTATTTTTCCGTTCTATTTTTTTTTTTCTGCATTTCTTCAGTATACGGCCAAGTTTATATTGTTTATATCAGCACTGTTCAAAAGAAATATGTGAACCCCAAGTATGAGCCACATATGTAATTTTAAATGTTTTGGGAGCCTCATTAAAGAAAAATGAAAGCAAACAGGATAAAATTAATATTGTCATTTCATCATATAATCAATATGAAAGATGATTAATGAAACATTTTACATTCTTTTTAAGTCTTTGAATTTTTTTTCTATGCTATATATAGCACATCTCAATTCGGACCAGCCACATGTCAAGTGCTCAGTAGCCACATGGGGTTAGTGGCTGCTGTACTGGGCAGCAAAGCTCTATATAATTTCTACCTTGCTTTAGTTTCTGCTGAAATTGCATCCTAAGTATTTCCACATTTCATAAAATACCTTTAAAAAAATAACTTTTAAGAATTTAAATAACATGCATTTACTAATTGCAAAGGTGATATGTCTGTTTCTGTTTTGATTTTGTTTTGTTTCTCCTCACTCAGAGATAATTTGTCTTAGCCATTTGATGTAATTACTTCTAGACTATCTTCTCGGCAGATATTCACATTGAACAGAAATTGGACACATACAATATGTTCTATTTAATAAGCACTCTTTTCACTTAATGATACATTGTGAACAAACAAACAACAATAATAATGACAATGTCACCTTTGAGCTTCTACAGAGAGCCAGGCACATTCAAACACCTGTTCTCACCTCAGCAGTGGTGGGGGTTGGGGGGACATTTCCATCCCCGTTTCTCAAAAGAGAAAACCGAGGCTCAGAAAAGTAAAGTGCTTTTCATTATTACAAAGTTGGGATTCAACCCAGCTCTTCTGATTTTATCTTCAGAGCCTTTCATTTTCACCATATGGTCTCCTTCTGGAAGGAGGCAGGCAGGGGATCTAAGATATGCCAAAGAAGCAATTTACAAATTAACTTTTGGAGTAGGATTTCAGTAAATTGGGGCTCTTTCTACCCACAGGTTTGCCCAATAACTTCCATAATCACCCAGGAAAATCTTTCCCCTGCACACACATGCCCCCGGGCTGCCATCTTCTTGTGGGACATCCCCGCCCTGCTCCCCCTCTTCCCCCCGTTTTCTCCTTCACTTTAACTTCCAAGAAAGAATCCTGATAGTTTCCCTAAGTCAGAGTTTCTCAACCTCAGCACTATTGACATTTGGGCTACATAATTCTTTGTTTGGGGAGGGAGTGAAGGGCTGTTTTCTGCATTCTAGGTTGTTTAGCAGCATCCCTGACCTCTGCCCACTAGATGCCAGCAGCATTACCCCTGCCCCCAGTTGTGACAATCAAGTGTCTGCAGATATTGCCAAATGTCCCCTGGGGAATGTGTGGTGGTGGTGGTGGGGATATCACCCCTGGTTTAGAATCACTGCTCTAAGTATTATCAGATGGAGGCTTCTTTCCTAAATCAGTCATTTGATGTGACCCAGAAACAAGGTAGGACAATTACTTCCTATACAGACTGCCATCCTCACAAAGATAGGAACCTTTACTCTCTACCAGTGAGTCTCCAGGATCTGCACCTAATAAGCACTCAATAAATGTGTGCACAATGGAGGATGCTGGTGATTTTGTTGTTGTTGTTGTTGTATCTTATATTTGGCTTTTCAAGACAAAGCTAAATGCACCCAATACGTTTCCCATGGGATAGTGCTCTTTACAGATCCTTTTCTTCTAGAGTCCTACACCTTTCCGATACTCATATTCAATCTGTTATTTTTCTATGCCAGAGAGAAGGATAGGCAGTCTTAACATTTACATCCCTGACTATCACATTATATTTGGATTGGGCATGTATGTCCTATGCTAGATTGACAAATATTTCTATGAGGCAAAGGAAAGATCATTTTTAACATTTGCATCATATGCCAAGTTTTGAGCATATGGTATTACTATATACCATAATCAACTGTTTTTCTAATGTGGGGAATTTAGGTTGTTTCCAATTTTTCTCATTTTATATAACACTGCAGTGAACATCTTTTTGCATATATCCCTCTTGGACACTTTAAAAAATAATAAATTGAAACCCCGTCTATGGAATCCAAAAGAACAAATCCCTTCCTGCTAAACGCATAGACCCCTTTGCTGAATTTTACACCTAGAAACTACTTCTCTGATTCAGAAAACAAATCTCCAACATTAATTGAACTAATAAAATTTCATTAAATTCAGCTCAAGTTAGCCTCCATCTTTGTGAATATAACTAGAGTAATGGCTTTGTAGACAAACTCGTTATCTCGTCACTCCAATGCTTTGAGTTTCAATTTCTTCATCCATTAAATGGGAGCAATAATAATAATACCAGCTTCAAAGAGTTTTTTTGTAGATTAAGTGAGATGCAAAGTTCTTGGCACCTATTAAAAACAATTAATAATTAAAGGTATATTAAAATGTTCATGGTAGAATCTAGGTGGTGAATATATCAGTGTCCCTATGAAATTCTTTCAACTTCTCTATGTATTTGAAAGTTTTCACAATAAAATGTTGAGAAAACTTCATAAATAAGTGTAATGTCAGTTGATGTCACAATAGAATGGGGCAAACCTTAGAAAAAGTCAGGTTCAAGGTAAACACATTATACCAGGCTTGAAATGTGGAATCTGTTTCTAAGCTGTCACATCAAATGTATTTAGATCTTCCTTTAGTGTAGAAAAGTGTGACCAGACTCATGTGAGTGCTGGAAAAGACTGTCGGTTTTTATGTTACCATCTGGTCTCTGAATATAAACCACCATGTAGAGATAGCAAATGTTGTAGAAGTGATTTTTTTTTTTAAGCTTAGGAAAATAAAATATATATAGGTTGTTTGCAAAGTTACTTTGAAACATTTAGAAAAACGCCTGCTTTCAAGTCAATGTACCTAGGTTAGAATTCTTTCTCAGTTTCTTAGTATTTGTATGATATTTGGGCAGGTCACTTCTCCTCTTTGGGCCTCAGTTGCCTTGCCTGTAAAATGGGATTCATTGTAGTACAGCCCTCACAGAGATATGAGGATTAAGTGAGAGCACATAATGCTGGGCTTGGCACAGAGTGAAGGCTCTGTAGTTTTCGCCTTTCTAAGGGGTGACACTTACGGTTTGTTTTCCTAGTGAATTATTCAGAATGCCGATTTTTCTGTTGGGAAGGTCACACAGGGCTCGGAATCCTGGACTGCCCACAGGCTAGTGTTAAAAAACTCAGCATATTGTTGTTCCGATTTCCTCCTATTCAGAGCCCCTGAACATGGTGACTGGCTTTATGATTCACTGAGATCCCTCCCAGAAATTTCACTTTGACCTTAAATGTGTGAAAATTCCATTCCTGGCAAGTGGAGCACATTGCTTTGGGAAAGAGAGCCGAACATGTTTTGTGTTTTGAATCCTCTGGTATTGGTTAACATCAGAGGATGCAAAATGTGTGCCCATCATCTGCAGAATACAGGCTTGCTATAACATATTATGAAATTCCACACCCTCGTGTTTCCTGATATTTACGGAATACACCCCTCTTCCCATCCTTCACCACTGGCAACATGAAACACATCCAAAACCAGTCACTGTTTTCTACACCCGTCATGGCCATGGCCAGCATCAGCGTTCTCTTGGCATAGGAAAGAGGGAAAGAGGAAGGCTGGTGCTAGTCTGTATGGAGCCTTCGTGCCAAGTAAAAGAGCTCTGTCCTCTCGGCCCATGGAGCCCTTGCTGGAGTGCATGACTAGGGGAGCATAGAGTGGGTCCCCATTCACCCCCTGAGCTGAGCACCCTTGGGCAGGACACAGCCTCATAGACACCGGGAACAGCATGGAGTTTGGAGTTAGGTAGAGTCTGCATGGAGTACAGTTCTGGCCATTTACTTACTGACTGTGGCCCTGAGCCAGTTACTTAACCTCTCTCAGCCTCAGTTTCCTCATTTGATTGCCATGCCAATTTTATATGATTGTTTGAAGGGTTAACTAAGATAGAATATTTAAAACTGTATTTGTATGTTTGAATAAACATAAAAGGAAAATGCTTGGAAAGAGACACACTGAGCTAGCTGTTACAAGTTGTTAAAATTCTGGGACAGAATTACAATGCCCCATTTTTATTGTTGTTTCTTTAAACACTTCTGTTTTGTTTGAACTTGTTTTAATGCACCTTTATTACTTTTAAAAAAATAATATTATTTGGGAATTATTTAAGCTATACAGAAGACATGCAAAAATAGTACAGGGGTTCCTCATACTCCTTACCCACTTTCCCCTATTGTTAACATCTTATATAACCATGGAACATTTGTCAAAACTGAGAAACCAATATTGGTATATTACCACTATTAAACTCCAGACTTTATTTAGACGTCACTGGTTTTTCCACTAATGTCCTTTTTCTGTTCCAGGATCACACCTACATTGCCTTTATCTGTATCAATTTATATATATATATATAAATTCATATATATACACATACATATATATATGTGTGTGTGTGTGACATATATGTCATATATAAATATACGTAAATATACCATATATACACATATTATATACATATAAATATACCATATATATATATATATATATATATGGTATATTTGCATATATTCTTTTGTTGTTCCCAATCAGAGGGGAAAGAGGAGCTCTTAAGAATATTGAGAATGACTCTGCCATAAATAACTGTGCAACTTTGAGCCAGATGCTTCCCCTCTCTGGGCCTTAGTTTCCTCATCTATAAAATAAACGAGTAGGGCAAGAGATTGCTAAGCTCCCTCTCTCACAGTCCAGGACCACTGTTTTTCAGGGGGGAAAAAAATGAGGAAGTTAAAATGGGATACAAAGGCACTTTTAAAACACAATTCTCAAAATATTATAATAGATGCCTTAGCTCCAAGCAGTCCCATTTGGCCTAATTAAGGGATCTGATCACACTTCCAACTGGGGGCTCCGTATCCCATGGCTACTGGGGATGGACGTATTTGGTGATCTAACAGGTCTTTTCCATTTCTACTAGGAATTTATTTTTGTTGTAAAGGCTTGAAGTGGAGCCTAGTGGAGTATCTGTCCAAATTCTTAGAGAAACGAGAAATGTAGTAAATCCTGATTGTCATTTTGCTTTATTATTTCTGACACCCCCCCCCCCCCCGATCTCTGGAGAGGAGAACGGGACCTGTAAGTTGTTCTCCATTTTTTTACTAACTGGTTTAGTCTTAAATTGATGGCAGCCCGCCCAAGCTGTGCCAGTTGAATGAGCTTTAGATAGTTGGATCTGAAATGGATACAGCATCAAAACCCAGCCTACCTTATTTCTCTTAGAGAAACCTGATATCTCTGTCCTTTCACATCTGACTTCCCCAGACCATTGGCATGGACTTACTTATTCAGAACTGTGTCCATGGCAGGCAAATTCTTTCCATGTTTGGCTAAAAGGGCAGACAATATTGTCACATCCTCAGGGAAGCATTCCTCATCTATCCCTTTAAGATTAGGTCAGGCCCCTGGTAAATGCTTTTAAAGCATCCCACACGACCCCATCACAGCAGTCTGACACTTGTCATTGTTTAAATAATTTGTTATAATATGATTAATGTTTCTCTTTCCCTATATTTCTCAATGTGGGCCATTTTCTCCCCCAGGGGACATTTGGTAATGTCGGCAGACATTTTTGTTTGTCACGCTAGGGAGTGACATTTAGTGAATAGAGGTCAGGGCTGCTGCTAACCTTTAATCCTGCAGTCCACAGGACAGTTCCCACCACAAAGAATCACCCATCAAAATGGCCATTATGTTGAAATTGAGATGCCCATCAACAGACAATTGGATAAAGAAATTGTGGTACATACATATATACAATGGAGTATTACTCTGCCATAAAAAAGAATGAAATCTTACCATTTACAACAACATGGATGGACCTAGAGGGTATTATGCTCAGTGAAAGACAAATACCATCTGATTTCACTTATATGTGGAATCTAAAGAATAGAATAAACAAACAAACTAAACAGAAACAGACTCATACTCGTCGTTACAGAGAGCAAACTGATGGTTGCTGGATGGGAGGGGAGTTGAAGGGCTGGGTGAGAAAGGTGAAAGGATTAGGAAGAACAAATTGGTAATTACAAAATAGTCACGGGGATGTGAATACAGTATGGGGAATATAGCCAATAATATTGTAAAAACGATGTATAGTGTCAGACGGGTACTAGATTTCAGGGGATCGCTTCATAAATTATATAAATGCCTAACCACTATGCTGTATACCTGAAACTAATATAAAATAATACTGAAGGTCAACTATAATTTAAAAAATATATAGTCACAGGATGTAAAGTACAGCATCGGGAATATAGTCGATGGTCCTGTAATAGCGATGTTCGGTGTCCGAGGGGTAGTAGACTGGGTAGGTTACCACTTTGTGAGGGGTGTAAATGTCTAATCACTATGTGGTTTAACTAATATTTAAAAAAGAAGCTTTTATAACTAGAAAAACAAATGTCCATAATGTTGACAGAGAAACCCTGCTGTAGGTTGCAAGTCCTGCAAGGATAAGGACTTGGCTTTGCTCATCATGGACCCTACGCCTCACACAGAGTTTGCAACAGTCATTCGGTACATGCTGAAGACTGATCCTTGTCTAGTCTGTCCTCTGAGGCTGGGTTGGCATCCTACGGAACTTTGTTTCCCAATGGCAGAACCCAGGGCTTACCATGTAGTTAATAAATGATTGTGAGTGAGTGAATGAATGAATGAATGAATGTATCCTTTCGTCTATCCATCCATCCATGAATAACTCAAATGGGCCCTCATGCCAAGAATACTTCAGTAGTGGTTTTGTTTTTACTATGACCCAGCTATGTGGTCTTATGAATCTGGCATGTGTTTTTTAGAGCAGCATTGTCTGGTAGAATTTTCTGCAATTATGGAAATGTTTTGTCTATGCAGTCCAACACAGTAGCCACTAGCCATATTGGCTGCTAAACACTTGGAATGTGGCTAGTGCTATTTTACATAACTTAAATTTAAATAGCCACATGTGGCTAGTAGCTACTATAGTAGCACACTTC
The DNA here is from genome assembly GCF_036562045.2 of Rhinolophus sinicus. NCBI lineage: Eukaryota > Metazoa > Chordata > Mammalia > Chiroptera > Rhinolophidae > Rhinolophus > Rhinolophus sinicus. The sequence goes on along the minus strand of NC_133760.1, from coordinate 31,747,156 downwards.
TAGATATTTTAGATGATTTTCATATTCGGTATCATATCACATATCATATATATTATACCCATGTAAAAATAGTATTGTTGTATAAGTTTTTATATAAATACATTTTTTACAAGTTCCTACAACTTGGCTCTTTGATTGTTTTTGACATCTATCCACTTAGATCTAGCTTATTAATGCTTCATGGCATGAATATTTTATGTTTTATTAGATGTTCTCCTTCCAATGGTTAGTTTTTCCCTTTCTCTGTCTCCCTCCTCTCTCCCCTCCCCCCCTTCCTTTCCTCCTTCTGTTACAAACAATGCTGCAATGAACATCTTAGAATGTCTCTGTAGGCTTCTCCTTGGTAGCTCTGAAAAGTTGAATTGCTGGGTCATAGCATATGCATAAGTTTAATTTCATTAGTTCTTGCCAAAATCATGCCCTAATTTTTTTTCACCTGGAAAATTAGAAGGATTTGGTAATTTCTAAGGTTTCTTCCTCCAGCTCTAAAATCCAATCATTCTGAGACAATAGAGGTGAGAGGCAGACTTAAAACTTTTGGCAGTGACCTAGTATATACTGTGCTCAGTCAGATGCAGCGGAAACAGATCATATCCAGGGTCATGTGTTCCCAGTTCCCTCTCTGGGTCCCTGGGAAAAGAAATCTCCATAAAACACCAGATCAAAATTTCTTTTAATCCTCTAAATAATGAAGCGGATAAAAGGTTCTGACAGTGGAAAACTCCAATTATTCAATTACATTAAAATAAATCTGTCACTAGACTTGGAAACTCAAGCTTTGCTTGCTCAGATAGCTACAAAAGTAAAAAGGTTTCCATGCTCCACACAATTATTCTAACTTCCCCCACGTGATTATGATTTAGAGTCATTTTACCCACTCACACCTGCTATTACCCAACTGTTAATATCAATGCAATGAATGACAAAACAGATTGTAAGAGGAACCCTAGCTAATACCAGTAAATATCTTATTTCTACTAATTTTGAATGTACCCACAATTCAGGATATCAGAATATGCACCCATTTAGGCAAACATATATTCTATTCCTTACAAATTAAAGCTATAATAGACTTTGACATCTTGTCCATGATTCATGATTCCAAATTCAAGAGAGACCTTTAACCCACTTATCTGAGTGGGGGAATATTGTTAGGACAATATGGGCTTCTCCATCACCTAGTTAGTTGCAGATGGATACTCGGTACTGGGGAGTATATTAATAAGAATATATATAAAAATGTTGATTCTGTACTGACATTAACTATCTCCAGATATTAGGATTAAATTTGCTAAAAACAAAGCTTTAGAACAAGACAAAACGATTCGGTGGTTTCCCTCCCATTATAGATTTGCTTATTACAAAAGCTTTGGAAATTATAGAAAAGCAGAAGGAAGAATAAAGGGATGATCACTATTACTATTTTGGTGTAGTTCCTTCCTGTTTTTTAAATAAATTCTTTTATATTTTGAGAAGTTTTAGAAATACAGGAAAGTACAAAGTATAACAACAACAAAAATCCCACACCCATATTCTCACCATTAACTCAGAAATAACCATTAACATTTTGTACTATTTGCTAACAAGCTTTGTTTTGTTTGTTTCTTTATTGAAAAAAACAAGATTATTGAAGATAAAGCTAAAAACTGATTTAACCACCATCTCCTATGATGAGATTGGAATTTTCCCAGTATGTATACGCATATATCCATATATATACACACACAAATATGTATACACACATACATATACACATATTATATATATATATATATACATGTTTTATGTAAAACAATATATATAAGTGGGTATTTAAAAATTTTATTCTTATTTTTTTTAATGTGTGGTGATGTATAGTGTTCTGATGTACTGATACTGATATTACACCACTGTTTTACATCTTAACATCCCTTTCAGGAATGAGAATTCTGAGCAGCATAGGAGAAAAAAAACACAGTTCCCTCATCTGTAAAATGGGAGCAGTAGTAGTACGTACCTCATAGTGTGGATGTGGTGATTAAAGGAGATTGGATAATAATATGAATATTGAGAACTCACTCTGTGCCTGACACATGCACTCCTTCCCATTTCCCTCCAGCACAGAGAGCTCTCTTTTGTGTTCCAGTTCCAACTACTTCTTCTGTGACCTTGCGCCACATACCTGACCCCTTTGAGCCTCACTTTTCTCATATTTATAATGCAGACAATAATTATACATATCTCTAGGTTGTTTTGATAGCGACCTGAAATAATAAAGTGCCTTGCACGGGACCTGGAATTTTGTTAAGCACTAAGGAACTGACAGCTATTATTATTATAATTGTTGTTGTTGTTATTAATCTCCTTATCCTTCACACGTTAAACTTGAGCCTGCTTAATAGATCTTAATGGCTGAAAGTAAATCCTTGGAAAAAATGTTCTGTGGTCAAATGAGCGGGACACCCCATCTATTCTAGCCAGCCCTTGATTTACAATGCATAGTAAGGTATCAAAAGTACAGAAGTCCAAAGTAAAAAGAGTTTTAATCCAACATTTCCCAAACATATTTGACCAAAAAACCTTTTTGTTCCACTGACACCTATAAACATCCCAAAGAAGTGATGTCCTATGTGGAACACATTCGGGGCATTAGTTTAAGGTATGATTCCCTCAGATTACATAGATGCATGTGAATCGGGGGACTTCTGTGTCTTAATCTAAATAAGAAAGTTTAGCTGGAGACTCCAAAACGTCTGATATCGTAAGTTAGAATATGTGTTGACAACCATGTACTAATTCTCAGGTTCTCAGACAACTTAGAACATCTTACAGATTATTGTCCTATAACAAAGAGTTTTCTTTAATTATTTTAAAAGCAGGTGTCCATTCCTATGTTGGACAGAGCTTTGTGACCTTGGAGCAAATCTCTATAATATATAATAGGATAAGACCCTTCTTACCCAAGGCTTGGCTTTCATGTCTGAGGTCTTTCAAATGTCTTTGTGAGTTCTTCATGGCTGGAGACACCATAAACAAAGCCAAAGACAAGCCGTGGACAGGGAGAACATATTGGCCACTCATATAACCAACAATGGATTTGTATACAGAATATATTAAAGACCCAACAAAAAGACAAACAACTCAAATGAAAAAATGGGCAAAGGAAACAAACAGAAGAGGAATTTAAATGGTCAATAAATATCTGAAAAGATGTTCAAACTTGCTAGTAATAGGAAAAGGCAAATTCAAACAATTAGATACATACATTTAATAAAAGTACAAAAGCAAGCATGGAATGAATGACACACTCCAACTTCAAAATAGTGATTATTATGAGGAGGGAGAAAGGAAAAAAGAATGGGGAATGGGCCTTCAGAGTTATATATAATGCTTTATTTCTTTCTAAAACAAAAATGAATAGATAAAGGGAAATGTTGACTCTATTAAACCTGTGTGATGGGTGATGGATATATGGCTTCTATTTCCTATGTATTTGAAATATTTCCTATTTTAAAATAGAATAAAAATACTTCACCTTGAGCTGATTTATATGAATATAAAACTTTGTAAGACATCACTTTATAAAAATATTTTCTTCAATTTCAAGTATTATGTTTACTTCATTTCTTTCATTTATTGGTTGTGCACTTTGATCACCAGACTTGTCTAGGATGATCTGTACATTGTACACCCCAGAGATATTGGTTGCTGTGGTTTAATTTTATCCTCTAAGGTCTATAGTCTAGACATTTAGGCTTTGCTTAATAGTTGTTGCCTTTTTCCTCTTTAAAAAAACTGGTCATAGATTTAGATGACCTTGATGATAATATCTAGATGTATCAATCAGGACTCAATAAAGTTGGAAGTGACAGAAAAATCATTTCAAACAGGCTTAAAATGGAATATTATTTGGCCAAATAACTGAAGAGCTGTGGGTTGCAGGGGAGCTGGTCAGGCTTCAGGTACCAATGGATCCAGGGTCTTAAATGATGACATCTATTCCCACTTTCTTGTTTTTCAGTATTACAAATGATGTTGCAATAAGCATATGATTGCATGCATATATATATATATATGTATATATATATATATATGAATAAAGGTTTCTCAAATCTAGAAGTAGATTTGCTAGGTCAAGAGTATTGATGTTTCTAACTTTACCAGATATTTCTAAATTTCTAGCCAAAGTGGTATTTTTGTTTTGTTTTGTCAATTTATACTTCCACCAGCACCAGCAGTACACGAAAAGTTCTCATTTCCTTTCCTTTTGTGCTTATTACACTTAGAATTTTAAGACCATACATTTTTTTCTACTCTTCCGCCAGGTGATCAAGGTCAACGATGTTACCCCAATACATTTAATTAAAAAAGAAAAGAAAAAAGGAATAAACTACTGAACAACAGCAAAAGTGCATAGACTAAAGGTCTCTTCCCACATGAGTCATAGAATTAAAGACTGCTTAGAATTGGAGGGAATTTTTATCCCACCTTTTGAAGGCTAATTTAAGTATTTGCTTCTATAAGATAATTATTTGATGATAGATTCGTTAGAAGTCTCTCAAATAATTAAATTTTTATATTTACGATTGCATTTATGCTGTCTGATCTTTGTGACAAATTCAGTTCTAATTCAAGTCTGAATTTTTCAACACTTCATCAATTACAGCAACCATTACTGGTAAGATTTGTGTTACAATATTATACTTTACAAAGTACTTTCTCACAATTTAGTTCATTTTCTCCCTATGATAACTCTGAATGACAAAGGTACTGTTATAAACCCATTTTGCAAAGACGGAGACTGAGGTTTCAGAGTGATTAAGAGATTTATGCATGTAGTAAGTGGCAGAATGGAGACTGAAAACGAAATAGTCTGTTTTTTCCAGCAGCACTAGTAGTTTTTGAGCTCCACCAAAGCAGATAATGCCAGCCCTTTTCCACTTAAGAGTAGAAAAATAATTAGTGGGCCAAACTTCTGAGTTCTAAATTTTTCTGTGGTGTGTTTTTCTTAAATCAATACCTCATGCTTGTCTGTATTAGATCCTGGAATAGGATAGTATCTGATGTAGCATGAAGCTATGTTTTCTGATTTTAAGTTTCCCTATCAGCATTTCTAGGGTGTTCTGCAGCGAGCTCAGAGTTCCAGGTGTTGTGCTATGGGAATATATTTTAAAATCATAGCATTATGTTATGCTGAGTAAGCCTTGGAACTGGCAAGCCAAACACATTTTAGGTCCCTAAATAAAGATGAAGAGCTACTATGGACTTACTTCACTCTCTCCCATTACAAACATTGTTTCTCCTTACTGCTCATCAAAGTAAAACTTATTGAGGGGTGTATCCAAAGGAAATCATTAAGAAAAGGCTATTAGCACAGATTAGCTACAAGGATGTTCAGCTCAGTGGTATTTACAAAGGTTTTCATAAAAGGAAATAAACTAAATGCCAAAAGTAGGGGATTGGCTAATAAATTAAGATATATTCTATAACTGAATACTCCTCTGCCATCACACATTAAAAATATTTACTGATGTGTACTGATGTTCACAGTTATATCAAGAATGTAGGATAATAATATAGTATACATAGTGTAGCCAATTTTTGTATATGTAATGCAAATATACATAGAAAAATTCCAAAGATATATAATAAATGATCTTGTCTATGTGTTTTTGAATACTTCTTACTTATTAACTTATTTTCAGCTATTATTTTTAGTTTTTACAATGAACACTATTGCTTTTGCAATACAAAACCCCCATGAAAGTTATTTTTTATTAAAAACAAACACCCACTCAGAACTTTATAAAGCATTGGTAAACATGTTATCTGCTACAGTTCTTTCAACTTAGAGAGCAAAGGAAGAGGAAATGGCCTTTTACAGAATTTAATTTAGACATAGAAGAATTTCCTGAAGGTAAAACCTTTAATCTGTTAAAATGGGAAGGGGCTTAGGTGAAACAATTAGATGAAGGGAGGTGGTTGGGGTGCTGCCTCTTGAGGCTAAGCTGAATGTTCAATGGGGGAGAGTATTTAAAGGTAGAAAATAGAAGGCTTTCTAATGCTGGCTTCCTAGGATACAAATTGCCTTAGTAATGATTCTAAGATGTAGTCAGTTAACAAGTATGTACTGAGGACAGAGTTCTGAAGAGAGAAAAGAAATAGAAATTCAGATTTCAATCATTCATTCATTCATTCATTGCTCAGCCATTATTGATTGCTTATTCCAAATCCAGTATTGTGCTAAGTGTTGGGCTCTGCTCTTTACAAGTTTACAATTTAGTTGGAGAGATAAAAAATGAAGATATGAGATCATTTGAGAGGGACTGGAAACTAGAAGGAAAAGCCAGGTAACTTAGTTCAAGTAAAAAGGGACCAGAATAGTTGCAATTAGTGAGAAGGGGCTTCCAGAAGATTGGAATTAAACAGTTTAAGGAAGTTTCAGGGGAGAGATAATAAATATGAGCTTTTTTTTTTTTTTTCTTTCTTTCAAAGATTTCATTGGGGAAGGGGAACAGTGTGTACTTCCAGGACTTTTTTTTCCAAGTTAAATTGTTGTCCTTTCAATCTTAGTTGTGGAGGGTGCCATTCAGCTTCAAATTGTTGTCCTTTCAGTCTTAGTTGTGGAGGGCGCAGCTCAGCTCCAGGTCCAGTTGCAGTTGCTAGTTGCAGGGGGCGCAGCCCACCATCTCTTGTCGGAGTCGAACCGGCAACCTTCGGAGTTAGGAGCATGGAGCGCTAACGGACTGAGACACTGGGTCGGCCCCATAAATATGAGCTTTTGACTAATAATCTGATATCTCACACGTACCAATTGTCATTTCATTTATGAGATGTATCTTGGCTTCCCAAAATTTGAGATTTTAAAAATGTGCTCCCTTTCCACAAAATATTTAGTTCTTTTCTATTAAGAAAGGATTAGGTAAAACAAGATAGAAACAAGATTAGAATTACAGAGCTTTAGAGGGGAAGGTTACCTTTGCTATTATGTAGTCTGTGGCAGATACTATAATTGTCTACCCAACATCTGTTCTTCCCCTCTGTCTTGCCAACTGACCCCCAATTGTGTTCAGAGCATCAATTTACCTATTTAAAAACACCCACTTTTCCCAACCTTCCTTTCAGATGGGGTGACCATGTGAGAGAGTCCTGGCCAATGATGTTGGAAGCCCCAGGTGGATCTTTCAGGGATGAGAGTTGGCCCTTTGTCCCTTTAGCCTTCCTTCCTCCGTGAGCCTAGAATGCAGACACAATGCCTAGAGGTGACAGCCATCTTATAAGCATGAGAACAATGGCCACCTCGAAAGCTGGCAGGAGGGAAAGCCTGTCTGCCTGTTGGCATGATGGGACTGCAAGACTAGCCCTGGATTGCCTAATCTAGACGTTTTGCATGAGAAAAATAAAACCCCTATGCTACTGGTGTATGTTACTAGTAGCCCAACACAATGCCTGCCCGATAAATAATCTAACCCACTTATTTCACAGAGAGAAGACTGACCCAAGAACGTTCCATAAATCTGGGCAGATTGTATCAAACAAAGATGTCTTCATTTTGAAGTGACAGAAAATCCAATCTCAATCCTTTTAAGCAAAAAAAAAAAAAAAAAAAAAAAAGGGAATTTATCAATTCAGATCATTGAATCAGGCATAGCTTGCTCCACACACTCAAATGATTTTTTTTCAGGTTCTAGTTTTTCTCCCCATCTTTAGGCAATGCTTGCTCTGTTCCACTTCCACTTCAAACAGGCTCTTTCCTCTTTGTGGCAAGGTGGTGCCAGCTGCTCCAGCCTTACCTCACCCAGGATTAAGTCCAGAGGGAAAGCAGAAATCCCTCCCTGGAGGAAAGTCACACGGTTCAGGAGAAGTGTGACTGCCTGCTGGGCATTCCAAAAGTGGACATCCTTGAACTAGAACTTAGGACTCCTGGTTCTGAGTCAGTTCATGTTCTACCTCCTCAATTAGCCTCTGATAGACGTAACATAAATAAGTATATGCAAAAAAAAAACCAGTATATGCAACACCGATGAGAAATACATATGTACGGGATATTTCCTTGGATCATATGAATGAGTACATCCTCCTTTGGTAACTTTTGACCACTGAGATACGTGAATACAGTTGAGAAAATACCAAGTCTATCCAGAAGAAATTAGAACACATTGGGCGCCATATCTAAAGATAGCCCCCATACTGAAGACCAATGAGTCAGATTTGGGGCTGGAGGGTGACTTGCTCATGAGCAGTGATATGCATTACATCTTCCTCTTTCCTTCTGGAGGGAAACCTACTGGAGCAGCTCTCCATGGGCTTGCACCACAAAAAGTTATTTATTTAATAACTACAAAGAGCAGATGACCTACTTGGTCCTTATGACTCCAGTTCATGGTCAGGGCTGAGTTCAGAGTTCCCTCAGCCTGTCTGTACCTGGTTTTTAGATGCTTTGGTCCTTGATCCAGGCCTTAGAGAGGAAACCTCAGGTCCACTATTACCTAAGTCTTCCATGATGGAAGGTTCACAAATTGATCCTCTAAAGATATTATGGCTGCTTTTTCTACCAGCCCTTTTTCTTTTTGTGAAGAATTGTTGGCCTTTAGCATTCTTGAAATTCTTCCACATTCAGTTACTATGAAAGTGAACATTTAAAGTCTTAAATGTTAATGTTCATGTATTTTTGGAGTGAAAACTGGAAATGCATACTCATTTAGGTTTGTTTCTTATCAATTTACTCTTTTACTAAGTTTCAGCAACTTATGTGTTCTTGGATTTCCTACTGGTAAAAAGTAAGTCTCGGCTAATTTCTAGTTAGAATTTTTGCTGTTCCAGGTAACAAAGTATAAAGTATAGTCTCTGGGGTAATTCATGTTTGGTGGTATTTGTTTCTCTGTTAGATTTTTTTTTGGTAGGTTAAGCTATTGGTCTCCCATGATGAACTGGTTGATGGATGTTTCAATGCTCTATCCCACTGTCTCCTTTTCTTGATTGTCCTCATATTTTTCTCTCTCTTAATCTCAACATTTAAGTAGTTTCTGAGTTCTTTTGATGCTACTGCCACAATGTCCTACATATACAGCTCCTTATTTTAATTTTTTCCAAGTCTTCTACTCTTTAGGACCTCTTTCCAGGCTCTCAGCTGATTATTTACTCTCCACACTACTGCCTCTATTACTGTCTTAAAATACAGCTCTTACAATGACCTGAGAAGGTCATTTCCATCCTCAAAAACCTTCAACGGCTCCCCAGTGCCTATAGGATAAAGAACAAAATCTTTTGCAAAATCTTTCGCTTCTTCCCTTTTCTTCCCTTCCTTCATTCTATTAATCTCTGTACCTAATGTTGAATTCCTATTAAAATATCAACAAATGGCTTTAGAGAGTTTGCTTCATTCTGTCTAGATGCTAAAGTTATATGCTCAATTGTAAGTTATTTAAGGCAAGGATGTGTTTTTTATTTTGACCTTCTCAGGGATTGTACAACCAAGTGTTTACAATATATTAGAGACCATGAACTATAATTTGTTGTGATGGCTGCTCTACCAACAGTCTGGACAAAAGGCTATGGAAATTCAGAGGAGAGAACAATTAATATTGCTTGGAAAGGCTCAGGATGAATTCACAGATGAAGTAATATCTGAGCTGGACTTTGAAGGATAAGTAGGATTTTTGCAGGTCGAGAAGCTGAATGAATAAATAAGTGAATATTCTCTCTAAGCCTCATATTTTGTGATTTTGTAATTAAGAGTCCAACACCTATGGGCAGATCCCTTGCATGCCTCTTCTCTGTTTAGACCAGCCCACATTTCCTTATTCAGCTGAAACAAATGCTTCTCGGGCGGAATATGTTATTCCTAAAGTCAGTCTAGTTTATCCAATAACTTCAATTTAGCCTTTCAGTTCTGAGGCTTAGTTGTGGATGACCAATTCAACTATTTTATCACTGCATCCTTAACCTAAGTATTTAGCCATAATCCTCAGTGAAGCTAAAAAAAAAAAAAAGGACACTGTTTCTTTGACCATCCACTGACAAAGTCCAGTGAAGCTCAGGTATTTCTTGGGATATTTGTATCAACACATAATAGCTGTGATGCATCACAATGTAAACATTTGTATGTCAGGACTTTGCCCTGTAACTGTCTAGCCTCTTTTAACCACTAGGAAACGGATTGGAGTGAAGATACATCAGCTGTAGGGACAGTGGATGGAGAAGAAAGAGTGATGTGTGTTGAATAGCATTCCTTCTTCTTTCCCTCTATGAGCTCACTAAAAAAGCAAAAGGATAATTTACTTCTAGATACCTGTACAGAACTGTAGCATAGCATGTTACAACGCTTGTGTTTGCTTATAAACCATCTCCTCTGTCAGGCTGACAGTTGACTTCTTGTATTCATCTTTGTAATATCTTTGTGTTTTCTGCACCTACCATAGTTCCTGGAGCCCATTTGTGAAAAGAGGGAAGAATGGATTTGTTTCATATAGAGAAATGGTTTTTCATCTTTTCTGGGTCATGTACCTTTTTTCCCCTCCAGAAATCTTAGGAAACTTAAAGACCTTCATTCTAAGGAAAAAGGTGCATGTAGGTGCAAGTTTGCAAAAATTTGTATACATGTTTACAGAGATCACAGATGCCTTGAAACAAATCTATGGACCCCAGGTTAAAATTCACTCGATTAAGACAGAGGATAGTAAGAAATTTCTCATTCATATTCTTGGTCAAACTAATAACACAGCTAAGGTGGGGCTACTAGACTCAATAAATATTATGATTAGATGTGGAAAGAGCATCTTACAAACCTAAGGTGGCAGTATCAAGGCCAGTATGAATAAGGACTTGCGTGCAGTTTGCATAAGTCTAACCTGCCTACTGTTGGGATGACCTAGAGACATCTTCCTTCCTTTCTTGGTTTAATGGGCTCAGGGGTTTCTGTTTTCCCATTAAAATTTCTCCTCTCTAATCCACCTTTGAGTTTCTTTGGTATTTACCTCCTTTTCACCACCCACTAAGTCCTCCATATTTGAGATGATTGCACCATATCTTAGGGCTTGCAATCATTCTAGATTTTGAGAGACTGAACTGGTCTCTAGAAGACTTCTTATGAAAGCTCTGACTCAGATCAAGTTATGTACAGAAGTACTTCATCATAGTGAATTGGGTGCCTGATTATCAGATTTAGGCACTTTGAAAGATACACGAAGTGAGAATGTTTTAAACCTAATGGCAAAACTATCAAAACTAATTTTGCCTTCAGAAATATTTGCTAGAACATGTCCTAAGGATGAAAATTACACATAATCAAATAAGACTTTGGTTATAATATTAGTACAAATTCGCTCACTATTTCCCACCACTGTCTACTCTCCATTATTATTGAGTGAGCCCAAGGTGGGGCAAAGATAATTTGCAGTCTTTTTTTGTTTTGTTTTTTTTTTGTCCATGACTTGAATTGCTCTGGAAATTTTCTTTTCAGATTTTGTGTTTGTTTAGCAGGTTCTTTACAATATACGTGTGACTAAAATTATTTTCACAACCCCAATTGTATTATAATGACAAAGATTCTGTAGATCTTGTGACAACACATTCCTCTGTTCTGTAAGGGTTTAATTCCTTTTCAGTGGTTGATATTTGAACCTCTTTCATTTGGAGTAGATCCAGTAACACAATTCACTAAATGCCTAAACAGGTCCAGGAGGGGTTAAAGAACACATCACTAATATAAAACCTGCCACTCTATTGTGTAATCTACATAAGCTTATAGTTGAATCTGGGTTCTTGTGAAATTTTAATCGAGTAACTTGGGAATGTGATATGATTGGGAAGTAACATAAAGAAATTCTACAAACTACTTACTCTGCTTTGTTTTGTTTCATAATCCTACTGTAATTTCCAATGAGAGGAAATTTTATGGCTTAAAGTATTACTTTTTATTGTGCACAGAGAAAGTTTTATGAAAGTATATGTTTGAGTGATGGGGTGGTTTTTAAGATATAACATGAGACTTTCAAATATCAAGTAAAAGTGGAAGCAACTGAGAGACATTAATGACCACAGAGGGAAATATCATTGGAACTAGGGGTAGCATGTAATTTACTAAAGACACGGTGATCAGATAGTTATTTTTGGTAACCCTGAATATCATGCAGGTTATACTGTATTTTTATCAGAGCTGAGCAAACACTGTTTACTAATTAGTGATTTTAGTCGCTGAAATGTTAAGAAAAAAATGAAATTCTACGTCTCTACGTCATTGCTGCAAAACATGGCATTTAAGTTTTTCTAAAATGTGTCTCTGTAAAAGGACATGACGGGGGGAACCACTGAATTTTCAAATATCCATTAAGATATAATCACTGTTTGTTGCAAGGCCTGATGGGGTGGGGCCTGAGTCCAAAGAATCCCAGTTTAGGAGAATTCAGTCTAGGTCAAGTCATACTTTGGGGGACCCATTTTCACTTTTCTGTTATCTAATCATGGGAAATCTGATTGACATATACAATGAAGCACTTGTACTTGGGGGAAAAAAAAGAGGAAGAGGACTGGTCCGTTCTTGACTTCTTAATTAGGGTCAGAACAGTAACTGGGGATTTCCTATACTCTAAGTTTGTTGAATGATTACATAGGTCTGGGGAAAAGGGATATGCTCAGAGTGATTCACCCAACTTTTTTTAGTATTGGGGTTCTGCCTGGCACATTGCAGTTTCCTCTTCTGGCATTATGTGTTGACTAATGGAGGGGGTAAGTCTCCAACAGGTGTTTACTCCTACTTGGATTCAAAAGCCTTGGCTTAGGCCTTGAGCTGTTGGGCAATGTGGGGTTTGAGTCTTCCGCTCTCAAATGAGTGGGGCTCTGACCAGTTATGAAGGGTCTTCCCTCGGCACTTGTTACAACAGCATACAGTGGTGATGGATATTTGAGGGTAGCTTTGTGTTCTGCTTTGCCATCTTGGGGTGGCTCTAAAAAGTTTTCTGACTTCTGACAGGAAGAAAATGTTGACAGGGTTAATTACTACACAGAATGCAGTGAAGATGGTTGAGCAACCCGAATTACATGTTCAAATAGAAAGATAGGTAAACTTGACACAAGTTTAAATTCTAAGTCTGCAGGTAAAGCTTTACAAAGAGCCTCAGCCCCAGAGACACCTGCACTGGGGCCTCCTTTGTTGAGAATTTATTTCTATTCCCAGCACTCCAAGTCCAGGTGATATGCCCGAATTCCTGGGGAAAAAGGTTTATAAGTTGTGTGTGTGTGTGTGTGTGTGTGTGTGTAATACAACAGACTATTTTTTATGATTTGTAACTATCTTTGTAGATAAAGTAACAAAAAACGAAACCAACTTAAACAGCTTAAAAACGTTGCCCAGGTGGCTGCTGGCATCAATATTCTACATGAGATTAAAATTATTTCCAACGTGCACACCCTGCCCTCCAATTGATATTTTAATAACTTGATTAAAAATTTCTCAGAAGTCTATTAGAGTCAGGAAACGGTCTGCGGTGTAGGTGAGGATTTTCAGTTTTTGCAACGGAAACTTTTGGCCCCATGAACAGAATAGCAGAAACGCAATTAAATGTGTTCTTCCTCCATCCTTCCCTATTCCAAAGGTGAAAAATGAAGAACTGCTTGGAAGAGTTGTGTTTATGTTTTGTTTTTTTCTTTTTTTCCTCTAGAACAGCCAGGTGGATTCATATGATCCAATTTTTAAAACTGTCTTCTATCTCCCACTCCGAATAAACCGGGACACCGGAGCACAATCAGGATTTTTTTTTTTTTTAATTTTCAGCCTAAAGGACGTTTTGTGGAGAGGGGGCAAGGGCAAGGCAGATTAGGTACTTGAAACAACCAATAACTCGAGGTTTGTAGAATATGGTCTGCCATTTCCTAATTAAGATATGAGTTTGACAGCCCTTTGGCCAACTCAATTTAGAGATTGGGCTGGTGGCTGTCCAAGAGACGAAACTCCATTCTATTGCGAGACCCCAGGCCACCCGCCCCGGCCACGCCCGGCTCTGGGGTCCTTTCCCTCTTCGCTCAGGCACCTCGGCTCCCCGGGTCTGTCTCCTGCGCTCAGCTCGGCGCTGCGCCGGCCGCCTCAGTCTCGTCGCCACTAGGTCGGTGCAAATACCTTTTCCTTCCCCGGGCCCCAGGCGCAGACACCACCCAGCCTCCCTCCCTCCCAGCCGGCGGGGCCCTTGCCGGCTGGGGGAACAGCAACCCCAGCTGTGGCGGCAGGAAGCGAAGCCCTTGTTGATGCTGTTCCACCGCGCGCCTCCCCGCCCTCCGGCGGCCGCCCCCGCTCTTCCCCGCTTTGGGGCGCCCCTCCGCGCCTGCGCATTGCCCCGCGGGGGGCGGGGCTCAGATTTCTGTCAGCGGCGGCGGCGGTGGCGGCGACAGTCAGTTTTCGCTGAGGAGAAGCACGAAACGGTTGGCTCTCCCCACTCCCTTTCCCCGCCCTGAACCCCCCTCCTGGCTCTCCGGGATTTAGTCCCTGTGGAGTTTCCCCTCCATCCCGCGGCCGTTTCCTCGGTCCTCGGACGGGTGGAAGTCACTGCCCTCGAGGAGGCAGCGGCAGCCGCCCTCGCCTCGCCGCCCCCGGTTCGGTGCCCGCGGTCCCGGAGAGGAGGTGCCGCCGCCACCGCCGCTCCCCCCCACCCGCTGCCCTCGGGCCGGGCTGGGTCGAGCTGCGATGCCCTCGGACTTCATCTCATTGCTCAGCGCGGACCTAGACCTGGAATCGCCCAAGTCCCTGTACTCGCGAGGTGAGTCAGGCTGGGGGCTGGGGCGTGGGGGCGGGGAGGCAGGGCCCCGGGCGAGTCAGAGGGGTCCCAGTCGTGGGGGACTGCCGAGCCGGGCCGGGATGGCGTGTCCTGGGGGGTGGGGAGAGGCCGATGGGGAAAGGCCGATGGGGTTGGGTGATGGTGGAAGGGGCCGGGGAGGAGTGGCGGCCCCTCCCCCGCGGAGCCGCGGGCCGCACGGGGCCCAAATGCCGTCGGCCTCCGGGTCTCTGCGGCACCAGTCGCTCTGAGCGTGCCTCGGCCGGCCTGGCCCCGCCACACTTCTCGAGCGGCCGACCCCGGCCTCCCCCCGCTCGGGGATCACCCGGGAGTGGGCCGCGCGCTGGGGCCGCCGCGATGCGTGGGGCCGCGGCTCCTCTTACCAGGACCATCCTCCCCAGCAAAGTTGCCCCCAAACGGGCGGCGTGGCCTGGAGCCGGTTCTGGGCGCAGGGTCACCATTTTTCTCCCCCTCCGGGTTGTTTGTGCGTCGTCGTTCTACCCCCCTCTCCCTCCGGCCTAGTCCACTCCCTCCCCTTGTTGGGACGGCCCCCCTCGACCAGGCGTTCTGCCTTTCCTCGTCATCTTATTGCTGGGAAGGGCCCGAATTTTCTATCTTTTCTCTTTACACCTCCGTGGCATTCTAATTACTTACTTCTCTCTCTCTTTTACTAAGATATGGGGTGCTCTCTGTTAGTTTTATTCCTCGCCTGTCCCAGGGGTGCCAGCTCAGGCACAGACGCTGTCCTTTGAGAATTTTATTTCGTTGCGGTTCTAGGGTTCGTTGCAGGGAGGGGAGCAATGGACAGAGATTCCCATTTTTAAAACTCTTGGCTCAAGCCTGAAGGGGATTCCCTGGATCTAAAATATTAACACTTGAGCTGATCTCTACTGGGGTTAAATTCCTATACTGGACACCACAAGAATGTGTTAGAACAGGTTCCCTGTGCAAGGGGCATCAAACCAAAATGCTCCCACTGCACTCTTCAACACTTTTTAAACCGCTGGGAGGGGGCAAAAGACATAACTGGGTTATTAGTTATTCATTTCACCATGTTAAAAAAAAAAACAGTGCCATTATGGACCTCCTCCCTAGAAGTCTGCGTTTTTTCAGTTTTTGGTTTGATGTATGCATCCGCTCATTTCACCCGCTCCAAAAAGGGGGACTTAGCTTCACATTCGTGTATTCAAATTGTTTATGTGAATTGGAGATGGATTGCTTTGGAAGGTACTGGACTTTATAGGCTGACGATTGAGTTTGTACACAGAGTCCTACTTAGTAACTGTAGCCATTGTCTATTGCTGTGATGACTTTAGTTGGCAGTCACCACCATCCTGTAAGATGTTTTTCGGGCAATGTTACCTAAAGTAGTTTGGTAATAATGTAGTTTTGAGTGTCAGAAGGCGATAACAAGAGATGATTCTTAGAGGAGGGCAAATGTGGTACAGTTGGGTGCTAAAAATAGTCAAGACATTAACACCATTTATGTAGCAATCATCAGATAATTTTCCATGAAACAAATGCTTTATGAAAATCTAACTTTAGCATAGAGACCACTGTAGAGGCAATTCAGCCTTTCCTAGAGAATATATTCACAAATATGGGCTTTAGCGCTTAAAAATACATGACAGTTATATAAGAGATTTATGCTATCCTTGGCTTTTTAAAAAAAAAAAATCATTCAGCATAAAAAGTACTTAATGCTTTTTGTGTTTTTCAGATTCTCTGAAGTTACACCCATCACAGAATTTTCATAGAGCTGGACTATTGGAAGGTCAGCAGAGTGCCATTTTAAAGCATATTGTGTGAGTATGCAAAGGCTTTCTCTGAAATGGAGTTTAAATGAGAAAGTGTGAAACTTTGCAAACTCACACAATGTAGTTTTCTCCTAAAGAGACTGATCCTTCTTTTAGAGCAGCTGAATGTTTTTCGATGGATTTTGTTGCTGTGTTTGATGTGCTTGTTAGCTATTGTATCTGCTTTGAGAAACCTTGGAAAAACCCCCACAAAATCATTAAAAATTATGTGTTGGGTGTTCTACCTTAGAATTCCAGGTTTTTACAAACAAACTGAATATGAAAAAGCTCAAACAAGATTATGAATATAACTGAAAGAGTGACATCAAACACATACTTAGTTTGAAAATTCAGAACTTATATGCTGAGTATTTCAAAATGATATATTATTTATTACAAAAGCATTGATGCCATTACTATTGCATTGTTTTTAAGGATGAGTAAAGCGAAGTAATAGAGATGATGATTGAACTATGCCTAGAAAAAAGAATTTTAGAAAGTTCTAGAAATGTTAATAGAATGTGTAGAATAATTTAAACAACTGAGTTATTTCAGAACACTTTATTTTGTGCTTTTAGCATTTAAAGATAAAAAAGTTTATATTTGTGTTGTTCTAGTCTTTGAAGTGATATTACATATATTATCTTTGAATCTTATAATCCTGGAATTGGACAGCAAGGATATTAATTTCCCCATTATAGAGATGAGTAACCTGAGGCTGAAATTAAGAGATGTGGGGGAAAAAAGGTCACACAGTAGCAGAAAGAATGCTTTTTGTGTTTTAGTTGGAGTTCTTTACCCAAAGCCAAGCTGCCACTGTAAAACATATATGTAACCGGTAACTTAAACATTTTGTGCACCACTTGAAAAAGGCCCTATATTTAAGTTTGAGTTGAGTATAGGTGTTGCTTCCTATGTAGTGGTCTGGTATAGTGGAGGAACAAGTGGGTTTTGTAATTAATTGAGCTTTAATTTGCATACTTATTTAGCTACTTATTAGCTCTATGACCTTGGGCAAGTGATTTTACCTTTCTCTAGACTTGAATGTTCTTTCTATGAAAATGTATATGACTTCTTAAATTTAGTGAGCGAACGTGTATCAAAATATGTAGTATATATAGTGTCTGGCTTAATAAATGTGTGTTTTTTTCCCCCTTTAGTATCAGCTAAGTTGTTTTAACTAATTTAGAACATATAAAAGGTTCTCAAACTATTGATTATATTTACACCTATAAGAAGCCCATAGATATGTATTAGTATGAAAATCAACTAATAACCACAATTTTAGATGAGGAATTATTAGAAGTGTTTCTTAGTGAAGCAGATTTCTGGTTTTTATTCATATTGTTCAATTTGTGACCATATTGTGGAATCATATTTATCTGTACAAACCCATCTATTTTCTGGGCAACAAACCAGAGAGTGTCATAATCAAAGAGATTATTAGGCAGGAAAAAGATACAAAAAAAAATGAGTGTTAATTATTTAAGCAAATATTTTTAACAAGTTGGTGGCAATGTAGACAGTCATTTAGTATGTATGTTTACATGTTTGTGCCTAAATACATGCATACATTTTTCATTTTGGTTGAGAGGATGCTTAAATATTTGAAGTAAGACCACCTGTTTACAGAAAGTATATAAATACCAAGTATGCCATGTCCTTTTATATCTTTGATACGAGGTGTCATGAGAAAATTGTTTGCTTGTGTAATGAAAGTATTTCATCTATGCACCTTATTTCTGTTTTTAACCTTTTATTATGGATATTTTAAAGAATATACAAAAGTAGAGATAATAACGAACCCCCATACACCCATCACCAAGCTTTAACAATTATTAATGGATGTCTAATCTTTCCTGTTATCTTCTCCCCTTCCCCAACTGTATTATTTTAAAACAAATATCAGACATATCATTTCATACATAAAAAGTTCTGTATTATAATGACATATTTTATATTAATTTTTAAAATACTCTATTTCATTCCAGGAAATATATATTCTAGTTTATTTCAGCAGTCTCTCATGTCTCCCCCATCCCTTTTCAAGCTACAATGTAGCAGGAGGCTACTGTTTCTAGTGAATAGTATAGTTTGTAATTTTTGTTGAAATTGTAGGCCATGCAGTCAGATTTGGGTTCAAATCCTTGTTCTGACGTTTGTGTGTGACCTCGGCTTAGTCATTTAATCTTTTTATGCTTCAATTTTCTCATCTTTAAATGGGGACAATAGTAGTATCTTCATCATGGTTGTTGTGAGGCAAATTTTTGAAAAGCATTTTACCTAGCGCATAGTAAGTGCTCAATAAATGTTAGCTAAATTACGTTTTTTTAAACACCAGCAATCTATGTAGTGCTTACTATGTGCCAGGAACATTACCAATATGAACTCACTGAATCTCATATCAACTATTTGAGATGGTTATTATTATCCCATTTTACAGATGAGGATGCAAGGCATAGGGGAGGTTCAGTAACTTACCAGAGTCAACAGAATCTTACCATAGCTGGGAAGATTCCAACTCAAGTAGTCTCACTTTAGAGTCTGCTCTTAACTAGTACTATGTTGTACTGACATATGTTATATAATAATATGAAGTATTGTCTAGTAATAATGTACGTATGTATGCTTTATATCAGTAGTCTAGATTCCATCTGATAATTAAAAACTCAGCCCAGAGTGAGGGGAATTTAATTATTATAAAATTTGTTAAATTTTTTATATAGCGTAATGTTTTACAAATTTAAGTTCTTTCTTTAGGCAAATAAGGTTGGAAAACCTGCAATTGGGTGATACTAAACTTTAAAAATATATTCAAAATCTCTTAATACTTAATTAAGTTTTCATTTATCCTACATAGCAATGCTGATCCTTCCTGCTGTTACTATTTTTT
Source organism: Rhinolophus sinicus (assembly GCF_036562045.2). Taxonomy (NCBI): domain Eukaryota; kingdom Metazoa; phylum Chordata; class Mammalia; order Chiroptera; family Rhinolophidae; genus Rhinolophus; species Rhinolophus sinicus. Next base: position 31,727,726 of record NC_133760.1, on the reverse strand, counting down.
TTTTAAGATAGGAAACTAGTTTCTTTTATTGAGGTATAGTTGACACATACAACATTATATTAGTATCGGGTGTACAATGTAATGATTCAGTATTTGTATATGTTGGGAAATGATCACCACAATAAGTCTATTTAACTAGGTCACCGTACATAGTTCTGCTACTGCTTTTTAAATTTAATGTGGTGATTGCCTGACAATGGGAAAAAGGGTCTTAGCTATTTAATACAATAGTACATAGCCATTAAAATAATGATTCTGATAAACCCATAATTACATGTGAAATGTTTAATAAAATAAGTAAATAAAAGACCTGTTGTGGCAATTATTTTTAAAATAACTTGCAAATGAATCCTGGAAAAAAATATATACTCAAGTTTTTACTTTTTTGATTCTATTTTTGCATTTTCCCTACCTTCTTTAAAGAAATCAGTTTGTATATATTTTTAAAGATGAGACGGTTTGCAGTTAGGGTTTTCAGATTTGAAGGCGAGGCTTCTTTGCAGTGCCTAGAGAAAAAGGTCTACTACAGAGAAAAAGATAACATTTCTTACACTTTCTGTAATGAAAAATATTAACTATGGCCTATATTGTTTGCCATATAAAAAAACTGAGGTAAAAAGTTAAACTAAATGAAAGTATACAAATAAGATGAAGAGGTCATTCTAGAAATATAGAGCTGTAAGATAAGATAGTAGAAAATCATAAAACAGGAAAAATAAATTGGAAAAATAGAGTAATAAAAAGAATTGATTAAAAATTTTAAGTCCTTTTAAAAGCATGAGTTAAGAGATTATATGATGGATCCAATTGAAGAGCTGGTTAAATAAGAACTAAACACCAATATGATGCATTCCTGGTGTGAATTAAACATTTAAGACTGAAAGATTTTAAAAAGAAAATACGAAATATTACAGTAAGTTAGAGGAAAATAAACTTTTTTTTACTAGTGCCAATCTATTTTATATGGTATCACACATAATAATGCTTTATAGTTCATAAATGAAAATCCTAAAAAATAATAGCAGTGTCTTTTTTATAAATTTCAGATGTACAAAACAAATAGTTAGACATTTACACCCCTCACAAAGTGATAACCCCCTTTCCCAATCTACTACCCCTCTAACATGTATATAGCTGTTAAAATGCCATTGACTCTATTCTCTATGCTGTACTCCACATCCTGTGACTATATATATATAAAATTATAGTTGCATTCAGTATTATTCAGCTTCAGCTTCAGGTATATACTGCAGTGGTCAGGCATCTACACCGTCCATGAAGTGGTCTCCCTAATAAGACAAGTGCCCATCTGACACCTACAAAATCAGTAGTGTGTTAACTGACTTTACAGAATATTTCTGAATTGCCATTAGTCCTGATTTGTTTCTCTTCCTCGGGTCTGGATTAGTAAGGTAGTTAGGCCATTGACTCTTACATGATGAAATATATGACGATATCTTATTGGAAAGGATTTGTTGAAAATATTTAACATTAAAACAATCTGTTGGATTCCTTTTTTGTTTAGTATCTGTTAATCTCTTATTGATTCCTACCTAGTAAATGAAAAATATCATTATGGAAATGAAATTCAAACATATGACAAAAATCATACCTAATTTATCCCGACTTCTTGCTTCTAGGATCTGTCTCTCTGATTTCCTACCATTTGTTTTTGTGTCTCTTCTTAAACTCTGCTTTTGTTATTTTTCATCAATACCAGAACTATTGTTTATCAGAAGTAAGAGGATAGAAATTCATATTTAATCAGATGCTTCTTAGCCTGCTCTTAATTGACTCTTGACTATAAGTATTCCAGGAGTCTCCTAAAACTTGCAAGTGGTAGTACAGAAAAATATTTCTTATTGTAGTCAATACATAAAAAAGCCACTGACTTTGTGCTATATGAGATTTTTCAGTTATTATTTATTTATAATAACTATTGAAAAATAGATTTTTTTCCTCTTGCTTTTATTTTTAATATAGTAGTCCCCTCTTATCCACGGTTTAGCTTTCTGTGTTTTCAGTTATCTGTAGTCAACCATGGTGTGAAAATATTAAATGGAAAATTCCCAAAATAAACAATTCAAAAGATATTTTGAGAGAGAAAGACCAAATTCACATTACCACAGCTTTTATTACAATATATTGTTGTAATTGTTCTATTTTATTTTTAGTTGTTAGTCTCTTCTGTGCCTAATTTATAAATTAAACTTTATCATAGGAATGACTGTATAGGAAAACACTTAGTATGTTTGGTACTATCTGAGGTGTCAGGCATTCATTGGGGGTCTTGGAATGTATCCACCGTGGATAAGGGGGGAATACTGTCTTTACTTGTAGGTGACGATTATTACAACTGGCCAGCCGTGAATGTTTATCACGTTTTTCCCATTCAGAAATGCTTTGATTAGTCCTTTAGTAAGTTTTGTACTTGGTTTTGAAGGTGAGAAAAGTTTCTAACAGTGAGCTAAGTTGTTGATTATTCTTACCTTTATAACTTTAGCTTTAGTTTTAAAAAAATCTACTTAAAGCAATCTTTGTTAAAGGACATATTAAAAGAAACAGTGTTGGTAGTTAAAGAGAAGAAAGAATATTAATTTCAGTGTTAGTATAATTGAAAACCTTTTTTTTTGAGCAATTTATGTGTATCAGCATATTATACCTATTTTTTACATTTAATCCCCAGAAAAATCCTGTGTGATAGTATCAATATCCTTACTTCATAAATGAACAAACAGAGGTACACAGAGATTCACTAATTTTCCCAAAGATGCATAGCTAGTGGAGGAGGCTGGAATTTGAAACCTGACAATTTTACCTCAGAATTTTGAGCTTATCATGACTTTCTTACAGGACAAACATTTGATAATTGGCATTTACATTTTGGGCCCTAATAAGATTTCATCACTGTTCAGATGGTGTAAAAAGAGTACTTTGTGTAGAATTCTTTAGCTAAACAGCTTCCTTAAAGTAATGAGAGAAATTCTATAAGCCACACATAAAAATCAATAAAGAATATGATGATGGGCAGCCGGTTAGCTCGGTTGGTTAGAGCGTGGTGCTCTTAACACTAAGGTCCCGATTCGATCTCCACATGGGTCACTGTGAACTGTGCCCTCCACAGCTACATTGAAACAGACTTGGAGCTGATGGGTCCTGGAAAAACACACTTAAATAAAAAAAATAAACAATAAATAAAAAAGTTGAAAAAAGTATTAAAAAAAAGACTATGATGGTAACTGTTTTGGGGAATATTTTAACACTCAAAATTAGCAAATTATTGCCTGGCTTTGGTGGGTGTCTTAAGAGTTAAGTGAAGCACATCGCTGGTTGAACCACCTCTGTCTTGACTGATGATGGTGCTCAAAAGTGAAAAGTAGGGGAGAGTAAGCAAGCCACCACCTAAGGAGAATTGCGTTAGAAATGGAGGATGCCGTGAGGTTCTTGATTTCTTTGGCAGTAGTTTCATGGAAGCATAAAAATTATTTTACCCTATTTCTGCTGGTATATTTTTCTGAGCCTAATGAAGTTTGAGAAGAGATGAGAAACAGAAAAAACAGTACTAATAGAGCCTCAAGAGTTGGTACTGTTTCTTGATATGGTTGGTCTTTGCTTCTAAACTTCCTGAAAATTCTGTTAGGCATTAAAAAATTTGAATTTTAATTCTAGTTTGACCTTGAGACTTTGTGGAAAATCGTGTAAGCATTTCTTTTCTTCAGCGGAGACATTATTAGCCTTGCTTACTTAAGAGTTTTAAAGAACAACAGCTGAAATGTTAGAGGACTTTGAAAACTATGAAATGCTCTATGAATATTGATATTTTGCATAGGGCCTTATTAATTTGCTTTGGTTCTTTAACCCCTACACACACACCCGTTTTTAATCTTCCCCTTCTACCCATATCTCCATTTTCTCATGGTACTCTCAACATTTTGCTTGTTGGTTCTGCTGTTACTTCTTGTATCTTTTTCCCTTCTTTCTCTTAAAACAAACCATCTTTATAGAGATGCAGATAGAGACCATTTTAAATGATCCATGAGTTTTTAATAAGTAGACGTTTGTGTAATCACCACAGACAAGATATAGAACATTTTAGTCACCCCATAAAGCTATTTCTTGCTTTTTTTTGTAGTCAATTCTCCCCACTCCAGCCCCTCAGGCAACTACTGATCTGTTTTTCCTTACCATAGATTAGTTTTGCCTTTTAAAGAATTTCATATAAATGGATTTATACAGTGTAAATTCTCTTTAACTTCCATTGTTCAAGTTCCATAACCTTCTAAAAGGGAAAGCTTTTTTTTAAGGGACATAAAGTAATAAGATGTCTTAATTCTCATATATTCCTATATTTGTAGTGTAGCCAAATGTCTATTTAAGGCTTTTGCCCATTTTTAAGTTGAATTATTTGTCTTTTTATTGTTGAGTTGTACGATTTCTTTTTATATTCTGTATACGAGTCCCTTATCAAATACATTATTTGCAGACGTTTTCTCCAATTCTGTGGATTGTCTTTTTACTTTCTGAGTAGTATTTTTTTGATGCACAAATGTTTTTAATTTTGTTAAAAAGTCCACTTTACCTATTTTTGTTGTTGCTCATACTTTGTGTCATATTTAAGAAACCATTGCCTAATCCACGATCATGAAGATTTACATGTACATTTTCTTCTAAGAGTTTTATAGTCTTGGCTCTTAACATTTGATCCATTTTGAATTAATTTTTGTATATGGTGTGAGATAGGGGTCCAACTTCATTCTTTTGCATGTGGGTATCCAGTTGCCCTAACACTATTTATTGAAAAGACTATTGTTTCTCATTGAATAGTCTTTGCACCATCTTTGAAAATCAGTTGGCCAGAGATGTATGGGTTCATTTCTGGATTCTGAATTCTTTTCCATTCATCTATATGTCCCTCCTTATGGCAGTACTATGCTCTCTTGATTATTGGAGCTTTGAAATAAGTTTTGAGATTGGGAAAGATGAATCTTCCAACTTTTTCTTCTTTTACATGATTGTTTTAGCTATTCAGGGTCCCTTGAATTTCCGTTTGAATTTAGGATCAGCTTCTTAATCTGCAAAATGAGTTGTGATTTTAATAGGGATTGCACTGAATCAGTATGTGAAAGTGTTAATAAAATTACGGAAATAATTGAGGAAAGGGCTCTCAAAACTTAGGAGAGCTTTAATATTGAAGTCCGAGATGATGCATGTGTTCAGGAAAAGAAACACAAACCATGATAATCAGAATATCAGAAAAAGCCACTGAAATAAAGCTAGAGTAAACCATAAAAAACATTTAGTGAAGTCCAGTTTTGTTTAAAAAGTTATACTAGATGGTAATTTTCTTAAGGGCAGCAACTGTACCTTGCATTCTCATAGCATCTGGCACAAGTGCTTTGTATCTGAAAGGTGCTTGATGTTTATTGAACAAATGAATACGTGAATGACTACTACAACCAGAGAAGACATGGTGTTGGAGATCCGAGAGGATTGTGCTCTAGTTATATACAACCCTGTAGAAAGCTTCAGTTTAAATAATAATTGCTGCAGGTAGAAACCTAAGCCTTTAAAGAACCGTAGCTATTTAAAGACAAAGATTTTCATAATTAAGATGAAAATGGAGTTGGATTTGCTCACTAATATTCGAATAAGAAAGTTCTCTTGAAGCTTGAAGAGGACAGCTTAGGGCAAAATGCATGGCTATGTAATATAGTGAGCAGAAGCTTTCTTAAGGAAACTTTTACATTTGATAGACTGGGGGGAAAAGAATCTACAATGGTTAGTTAAATTTGGAGATAATAGGAACACCACGGATAATTGAGAAAGCTGGAGGTATGACCTTAGTTTTATGGCATAGAAGATGTCTGGTGCCTTTATCAGAAAATATAATACTATTTCCTAACAGGACTTTCTTTTCCCCCTCTATGTTTGGGAGGATTATTTTTGGGGAGGTGGGTCTTAATAAAAACGTTTTCAAAAATCTCTGCCCCACAGAACAGAATAACTAGTTAATATGAGGTGATTGTGGAACTGGAAATAGACCTTTTTGCTCAACATCGTAGCATCATCTCTACGTAACTAGGTTTCTCACCTCTTACGTGGCATACTTTCTCTGGGACTTCAGTGGGGTATGTGTGTGGGTACATGTGAGGATCACTCCTGTTAAACCCCATCCCCCTAACAACAACTAAATTAATCTTGTAATTTTTAGCTGTCATATTCCATGAACTTCACTTTAAAAACATAAGTCAACGGGGAATCAGACTTAGCAATATTATTTATAGGTAGATTTTAAATTTTTTATTTCATGTGCAGAAACACTGAATAGGAATTTTTTAGCTTTTAATTTCTGCAGGGTTCTACAAGCAGTGTAGCATCTAAAACAGTAATTTGGCACTACCATACTTGTAATATTGATTTCATTGGTATAATACTACAACTTTTGGAATAATTGTGTTAAGAGTTAAGAATACTTTTTGAACTTTTTTCTGCTAGGAATTAGGCTTTGAATTATGAGATTTTTAAGTCCAGAAGAGTTGTGTGTTTTTTTGTTTGGGTTTTTTTGGTCATTTTATTCCTATGATTGACATTTTTTAAATTAAAACATTTTTTGAGATATAGTTGACATATGACATTATATTAGTTTTAGATATATCACATAATGATTTGATAAATGTATATATTGAGCATGATTACCACAATAACTTTAGTTAACATCCATTACTGCACATAATTACAATATTTTCTTGTGATGAGAACTTTTTAACATTTACTCTCCTAGCATTTTTCAAATATACAATATGATACTGATAATTATAGTCACCATGCTGTACGTTAGAGCCCCAGAATTTATTTATATTATAACTGGAAGTTTGTACCCTTGTCTACCTTCACCCATTTTTTTCTACTCCACGTGTCCTGTCCCCCACCTTCTGGCTTCTGGCAACCACCAATCTGTTCTCTGTGAGTTCAGTTTTCTGGTTTTTTAGATTACACACGTAAGTGAGATCATACAGTATTTGTCTTTCTCTGTCTGACTTATTTCATTATATGATATGTCCATTTAATTGAATAATATTCAGCCATAAAAAGGAATGAATTACTGATACACACTACATGGATGAACCTTGAAAACATGCTAAGTGAAGGAAGCCAATCACTGGAGACCATATTGTGTGATTCCACTTACATGAAATGTACAGAATAGGCAAATCTATAGAGGCAGAAAGTAGATTAGTGGTTCCTAGGGGTGGGTGGGGGTTGAGGGGTTAGAGGGATGATAGTTAAAGAGTTTGGGATTTTTGTAGGGACGTGTTAAAAATGTTCTAAAATTTATTATTGTGATGGTTGCACAACTCGGTGCAACCGAGCCAAGTGTCCATCAACAGATAAATATATAAATACAATGTGGTGTATACTTATAATGGAATATTATTCACCCTTAAAAAGGAATGAAATTCTGAAACATCTTACAACATGGATGAACCTTCAAAACACCTGCTAAGTGAAATAAGCCAGACACAAAGGGACACATATTGAATGATTCTGTGATTCCATGAGATATCTAGAATAGAGACAGAAAGTAGAATAGTGGTCACCAGGGAGTATGAGGAGAGGACAGTGGGGATTTATTATTTAATGGGTGCAGAGTTTACATTTGAGATAATGAAGTTCTGGAAATGGATGGTGGTAATGGTTGTACAACATTATGAATGAATTCAGTGCCATTGACTTGTATACTTTGAAAAATGGATACAGTGGTTAAGTTGTATGTTAGGGATATTTTACCACAAAAATATGTGTTAAAAGACAAAAGAAAGTAACTTTAAGAGTCTGAGTGTTTTTGTAAAGTTAATGAGACAAGTAATTGGGGGTGGCACCTGGAAAGTAGAATATTTCATTTTCCCATTTAATAAAGTATATTTTAGTTGTGTAAATCATGGTTTTATTCCATTTTTATAAAGTGTGAATTTCTCTTGCTTTCTACATGGGACCCCAAATCTTTAGCTTTAAATGTAGATGGGAGATTGAGTGTGCTACATCAAAAACAAAATTTCGATGTGCCAGACTAGAGTACAGGTGACTGTGAAAAATTCATGAAGTAGACACATTAACCTCATTTAGATTGGGAAATTTTTTGACTATTAATATGCATGGTTGACTCATTTTGTTGATTTCTGGAAAGCAAATGTTTATAGTATTTAGTAGTAGCAAGAGGATTGCAGTTTTCTGATAAATGTCACAGAATTGTGGCAGTGAGCCAGGAAGAAGAAAAGCTGCATTAGTGAAGGGAGACAAACTTCTGTAGCTATGGAAACTATAAACCCTACTAAGTCTCAAAAAGGTATTCTCTTTGTATTTGTATTATTAATTAGACATTAGTAGAGGTTAATGAGGACCCTGGATAACTGCTTAGACTAAATATAGGTATAATTGTATTCATCAGCGGGCCTGGGTAAGAGGCGTCAAAGGGCCTGGGTGTTTGTTTTGTGTGAACATTAAAGTACTTAATTTATTTTTCTTTAATTTGATTTATTACTAACTAACATACTTTGTATTTAAAGGGTGTTTTCTTAGATTATTGCCACAGCTCAAGTTTTAAGTTTGAGAATAAATGAGAGAATATGAACATATTCAATTTAGTAAAGTTAAATTAATCTTGACCAGTACTTGTATGTTTACTGGTAAGTGCACATTAATCTTTGCACAAGTAGATTTTATGAATAAATAATGTTTTGTGTGTAAATTGGCACTTTGGTAATTTACAGTAATTTTTGTAAAACGACTAGTGCTTTTACCAAGTAGTAATTTTCTGATGAATAGTCTGACTGGCCTGGAAGCTTTTAATATTTCCCCTAATTATAGAAACCGACTTACTCCTAAGAATACTTAGGACTAGTTCTGTAGTCAGGGTTGCCTATACTCACTCGTTTGGTGGAATTAGAATGGACTGCTTGAGATGGCAAGCTTCAGAAGGGGGGAGGTAGGTGGGGCCTAGTTCTAAAAATAGAAAGGTAACCTAGAGCTGAAAGATAGCTATTGAGTAATTGTGTTCTCACCATACTTGTTTTCTTATTTGTGTAAATCCAAAAATGCATTTACCCTTAAATTTAGATGTGTTTGGTTCTCTTATATATCTATACCAGGAAGTATTCTTAACTCGCTAGGCCTTTTCAGAAACAACACTGTCAACCAGCATAGAAGCAAATTATATTTTGGAATCTCCCAAATCAAATAGATTTAGGAGTGAAATTTAGCACTCCTTTATTGTATGAGGAAAATGAAACAGAAAAAGTGAACTGAGAAGTAAGCTCTTTTAGAAAAATCATTTTAGGTCAGACCCTATAATATAGTCCAGAAGAGAGAACCCTGTCCATTTGGAAATGCTATGGTATACAACAAAGTGGTTTCCTAATCGTTGTGGTTTCCTAATCATTTTAGTTTTGAGCATTTATTTAAAAAACTAGTCAGAGTTAAGGATTTTTCAGGGAGAATTGTTTCACAATACAGAACAGTACTATTTCTTCTTTATATTGTTAAAGTAAAACTCAGTTGAATTTCAATTTGTAAATATTAGAAAATTGTCATTCACAGTTACTTTGTTTCAGGTTAGAAGATTCTAAAAGGAGAAAATAAATTCTAAAGTGGTTTATTTTAAGTTTAACATTCGATAAATTTCAAGTTGTATTCTACTGTGTTTCCCCAAAAATAAGACCTAGCCAGACAAGCTCTAATGAGTCTTTTGGAGCAAAAAATTAATATAAGACCTGGTATTATATTATATTATATTATATTATATTATATTATATTATATTATATTATATTATATTATATTACATTATACTATACTACACTACACTACACTACACTATATTATATTATAAAGACCCGTCTTACAAGGAAATAAGACCAGGTCTTATATTAATTTTTGCTCCAAAAGACGCATTAGAGCTGCTTGTCTGGCTAGGTCTTATTTTCGGGGAAACACGGTATAGTTTTTTCTGGCTTTCCCCATCCCTTAGCCTGACAAAAATAAGGTTTGTCCCTCATAACTGTTTTTCAGTTTTGCTAAACATAATTTTTTAATGGCTAACTTGGGGCCAACGGCAAGAAGACATAGAGTCTCTAATTGCCTCAAAGGTGAGTTGTTTTCTAACAGCCCACAGGTAATTGCTCTCTATTGCCTCACACAATTTCTCTATTGAAATAGGGTCACTAAGAAGTTATGTTGTTGGACCCTATTCTCTGTTTTACAGTAGATCCAATTCCAAGGTCTAATGCCCAACTACCGTATTTCCCCGAAAATAAGACCTAACCAGAAAATAAGCCCTAGCATGATTTCTCAGGATGCTTGTAATATAAGCCCTACCCCCAAAATAAGCCCCAATTAAGATTGTCAGGCAGATGGACACATTTAGTATGTTTGTTGCAACACATGATGGACGTATTGAATTATAATACTATTTATATATAATTAAATATAAATAAATAATATTATTGACATTAATACTTTAAATGATAATATAAATTATAATTATGTATTTGTAAATACCCAAGCAGGCCCTTTTGGATGAGAGGTAAAAGCCTATGTAAACTGATGAACTTGAGACTTACTGCCGAATGACCAATCAGAGTACAGACACAACGCACAAATAACATGTGCGCTTGGTAGCAAATGCACATGGTTATGTCTTAATATGAATCTTCATAATTCAATACGTCGTGTGTCATAACGGACGTACTTAATGCACTCATGTGAAATAAATAAACGTTTTCTGAATTTTGGTGCCTGCAATTTTTCATCGCATTTGTGTGGACCATCATTCTTAACTGGCATCATTTTTGTTGCCACTCCTATCTCATAAGTCTTCAGTTAACACTTGATTTAATGGTAGATTTAAAGGGAATAGTATTTTGACCCCCAGACAAGATGAGTACGAAAGAAAGAGCTATTCTGTCGAGTGCAAGAAAGAACTCGTGGAGGACTCCCGGGGCAAGACTCTACGGCTTTCTGCAAAGAGAAGAAATTGAATCTCCAAATGGTCTAAAATGGCAAACAGAGTACGATAACCTCAGTCAACAGGCGGATGAGGGAAATGCTAAGAAGTGCAAGTGTGGATCAGGTCAGCAACCATTATTTCCTGAGCTGGAAGACATCATGTGTGAACAGATTGCTGACAGGAGAGCAAAGGCTTTGGTTGTGCGCAGTGCTGATATTCAAGCATTTGCCCTTGCAATGGCACCACAGTTAGAAATATCCCCAGAAGAATTCAAAGCATCACAACAGTAGCTGGATGGCTTCCTTCAGCGACATGAACTATCTCTAAGATCGACAACTCTGTTCAAGCTGGAAGATACTGAAGTTATTAAACGTGCACTTGCATTCAAGTCCTTTGTTGATGGCATCGTCTTTTCTAAATACCAACTCTCCAACATGATTGCTGTGGATGAAATTGCAGTGTTTATGGGCCAAGGATCTCAAATGACAATTGATCAGAGGGGTGCCTCATCAATCTACATCCCCTCCACTGGTTACGCAAGTGCACGTGTTACCTGTATTTTGGCAATTCATCTGGATGGAAAGAAAGCCCCACCTCTAATCATCACTAAGGGCAAGAAAGATGAGATTGAATGTGTTTCAGGCATTTATGTTCTTGAAACCGAAAAAGCCTGGTGCACACAAGCAGTTATAAGGAGGTGGGTCGATTTAATGCTACCACTTGTTTTGCAAGGTGGCGAAAGAGGTCTGCTAGTCTGGGATTCAGCCAGCACTCACCGCGCTAAAGACACGAAGCACTTCCTTGCAGAGAGAAGAACAGATCAAATAATGATTCCCGCAGGAATGACTGCCTATCTCCAGACTCTTGATATTGCAACAAACAAGCCATTCAAGGACCATTTGTGCATGGAAATCAATGACTACATTGAAAATAGAATGGAGAGAAATCAGCGTGGAAACTGTGAAGCCTAGCCTGCAAGAGGTCGTGACTTGGGTGAAGAATTCATGGGATAAAATCACTGACCGCTATGTTGCCAATGCACTACGAGCAGGCTACATGGACAAGAAGTGCTCATTTAAGGAGAGCTCTGTTGCTGGACATGAGCGATCGGGGCCAATGGTTCTCCAGGAAATGGAGTCGCAAGAAATTCAAGCTGGAATTCGGGGTTTGGAGAGTTATGATGATGTTCCAGAAGATGACATGACTGCATTTGAATAAATGTAGATTTTTGTACATGAATAAATGAATAAATGTAGGTTGTTGTACATGAAAAAATAAGACATCCCCTGAAAATAAGCCCTAATGTGTCTTTTGGAGCAAAAATTAATATAAGACCCGGTCTTACTTTCAGGGAAATATGATATAGGGGAACATTTAATATCCCACTTCATGGGGGCTTGGAGCAAGACTGCCTGAGTTCATGTTCTGGTTATATTGTTCACTACCTGTGTGGCAGCATGGAGAAGTTAATTGACCTCTTTGTACCTCAGATTCCTCATTTGTAAAATGCTGTTGATAATAGAGCTTATTACATCATAGGGTTGTGAGAATTAAATGAGTTAACATAAGCAAAGTGCTTAGAATGGTGTCTAGCATAAGCTACATAAGTTGCTATTATTATAATATAGTTTCTCAATTGTTTTTGAAAAGTTTGAAAAACTTTTATTCTAAGATTATTAATGCCAAAGAAAAAATGGAAAACACCACGTTTTAAATCAGAATAAACATCAGTATTAGTTTTTTTGGCATTCTGTGTTTGTGGCCGTTTTCCTTTGGGTGGTATCTTGATTTATCTTATTGTAGGAATAATAACAGTACCAAGGTTTCTTTGGGTGTAAAAACAAGAATTTGTGCTAGTGCAAGAACAACTAATGCTGCCAGCCATCTCTTCTTTACTAATGATCGTACTATGCAGGATGTTTGGTTTTTGAGGCTCAGTTTTCTTATTCTGGGTGGATAAGATGAAGGGGAAAACTTTAGATAGTTGAGTCTAGGCTGGCCACCATGGAAAAATTACTTCCTATTGTATCTTATTAGTAATTCAGTTAATCAAGAGGGACATGTGTGGTGGGAAAAACTGACAGAATTTGTAGTCGAGAAACATATTTAAATACTGGTTTTATGTTTTGGGAATCGTATTTCTTTTTATCCTTCTATCTTCCTTTCCTCTTTAGCAAGGTTATTATGAAGTTGACATGAAATAATCCTTTTTATTATGCTAGTGCTTTATTGGAATGTGAATTTCCAATTTGCTCTGGATATTTTGAGAATAAATTGAATATATATTTTAAGGAAAGAAAGTTAATTTTCCAGGACAAGTCATTCTTTTTGGGTGTTTAAGATATTTTTAATACAACATTTTCAAATATTGAAAGCTTACTTTTTTCAGATTATAATAAAATTGTATTTTTGTGTGCTTATTACAAAAAGTTGGGCCATTGTGAAAAGTATAAAACACATAAAGTAGAAAAGGAAAATAATATGTAATCCTATCACACAGAGATAGCCTCTCTTCTCATTTTGACTTACAGTAAGTATGTCATTCTGTACTTTCTTTTCTGTGTGTATATGGACATTTCATATTTATTTATTTTTTCCAAAATAGGATCATATTGTGAATTTTGTAAACTGCTTTTTCTCTTAGCATATTTTGAACACACTATAGGTTAATAAAATGGGCATAACTTAGCTTTATTTTTTATTATAAAAATTTCAAATAATATAAAAAATATAAAGACTAAAGTGAAAATCACAAAAAAGCCCATCTCATAGATAACCATTATAATTTCTATGCATATACATTTTACATAAATGGGATTATTTTTACATGATTTTATACTGTTTATAACCTGCTTCCTTCATCCAACAATATACTATATTTTCTATGGTCCAAATAGATCTATGTCTATGTTTTTAATGGCTGCATTGTATTTCATGATGTGGATGTACAATCATTGCCATTATATATTTAATCACCCTCCTGATAATGACATTTAGGATGTTTCTAGTTTTGCTTTTATAAACAGTGCTGTAGAGAGCATTCTCATATATGTATATCTTTGCATACTTAACTATTTTTATCCTTAATTTAAATTTATAGAAGTATAATTACTGGGAAAAAGCATGTACACATTTTAAAGGATTTTGATACCTGTTGCCTCCAAAAATTTTTTACCAATTTATATCCATTAGCGATACCAATTCCCTGAAGTTTTGCCAGCACCAAGTATTATCTTTAAAAAATTATTACAGTTTTATATGCTATGCTATTTTATTCTTTTAATTAGCCATTATTATTGGATATATTTCATGTATATATTGGCCATTTTTATGTCTTTTTGAATTGTCTATTCTTATCCTTTGCTAAGCTTTATGTTGGAATATTCGTTTTCCTCCTAATTGATTTAAAAGTTCCCTAAAGAGGGAAATGATGATTATTTTCTTATGGATTATATGTAGTACTTAGTTGTCACTGATGTTCTTCTATCAAAAATTATAGTACCTATACGCTTATAATCATTTTAAACTCCAAAGAACCACAGATCTTGAGTAGTTTCCATGTGCTTTGTAGGATTAAGATTAAATTGTAATTCTTTTGGTTCCTCATAATGTTAATAGCTTAAAGCTTTAAAGGGTGTTAATACTTATGAAACTGACAAGTTTTATCATCTTTTAATCACTCTCTTCAATTCATCCTTTTTAAAAATGCATTGTAGTTAAAAAGGTAACAAAATGCTTATTAATAATTACAATATATTGATACTTTGTTCAGTGTATAAGGGCTGTAGATATTACATCCTTTAAAGCAAATAATATATTTGATACATTATAAAATCTGAAATTCTTTAGCTGTTGAGATATTACTAAAGTTTAATTACTTGGAATTCTTGAAATTAAATGCTTCTATCTTTTTAAAGATATATATCATTGATAGAAGTGAATTTTCTTTTAGTTGTCAATAATTTCATAATTGTGATAGATTACCTCTGTGTGGGTCTCAGTGTTAGGTATTTGCTCTTTCAGAGATAGACTGAGGTTACTCGTGGTAAAATATTAATTATCTCCTCAACAGTACTGTGTGTCATAATTTCAGTGTGGTATGTGATGAATTAGTGTAAACCCTAAAGCTGAAGTAACTGTACTGATCTGAGTGTTCAAATGTTGATTTCTTTCTAACATTCATTTAGGTTAGTCTCTGAAATTTTAAAGTGGAGTAATTTACTTTTGGAATAGTAGTGTTTATACTTGGGAGTTGGAAACTGGGTAGAGAGCCATGGATATAAGAATGAATTCACATCCATTTTCTGCCTGGGTAATTTAGGAATGTAATCCTTTTTAAAATTCAAAATTAATGGCAATTTTATTTTTTTTGAAGAATCATGAAAATGCCAAGTTTAACTACATATTTTTTTTAGTGCCAGAAATGAATAAACTAGTTTTAGGTTTCCATCGTGCTTTGAATAGTATAGATATGTACATATTCTTACTAAATATGAATAAATGAATTAAACAACAAAATCTTAGAATTTTATTTTAACTGGTCAAGTTAAAAAGTGATTTTACTAAGTTCCTGTATCTCCTTCTCTTTCTAGAAGATGTTATAGTGAAATATCTAAGAAGGAAAGTGGAATGGCATTTGCCATTAGAGCAACTTTAATTTACCTCTAGTAATTTTGAGAATACAGGTAAAAAGGGTGCAATTCTAAAACTTGTGGGTGTATAGAATAGGGTGAGGAAAAGAGAGCAAATTAAAGTAGGAAAATGGTAAGTTGAATTTTTGAGTTTATTATTACAAGAAACTATGCCAATTTTTTGGTACACTATAAGAATATAAGCTTTCAGGATTTTTTAAACGTAAAAACTTGTATTTTAGCCTGTTTTCATAAAAGGTGACATTCCAACTCAGTCCTGAAATCATAAAAGTTAGGTAAAGGTGAAGGGGCTGTGTTAAAGGAAGAATGTTTGAGGCAGAGGGGAGAATATTATGCTGGAAGATTTGGACATGAGCAAGAGCTTAGGATGTGGGAGAATTGAAAGGAATTCAGTATGGGCTGGATCATAGAGCGAGAGATTGGGGAAGGTGAGGGTAAGTAAGGAAGGTAAAAGGTATAGCTGTGAAAGATGTGGTAAACCAAGGCTGGATATGAGAAGAGCCTGAATTCATAACAGTAGGGATGGAGAGAAGAGGACCTCAAGTATCACAAAAAGCAAAATAAATGTGATAGAGAGAGAGATATTATCTGCAGTCAACAAATGATATTTTATACAGTTATTACATGTCTTATGTTTTCTTTGTGCAGTAAAGCGTACATAATCCTAATAGTTGAAAACAGATCACTGCACTTTTCACCACAGTGAACCCTGGTGATCAGCTTTGACTATCAGATTCTTTTGGTACTATTTCTAGCCTGTGGGGGAACTACTCTGATATGTCTAGGTGAATCTTCCTCCAAGGTATTCTAAAGTAGGTCTTGGACCTAAAGTTAATAAAGGATCTATAAGTGTGGCTTACCCTTGCTAGATCTTAACATCTGTTGTCTAGAGACGGTGTTAGGAAAAAGCCAGGAAGAAAGTAAGGATGGAAGGGTGAATAATGGTATTTAGTTAACTTAATTTTTAAGCACAAATTTAAGTCATTAATACATAGAATATTAAGATATTTGGGAAGGTGGCAATTTGTTCAATATATTTTGTGTCTAAAGTTTAAAGAGGCTCACCATTGTTAATAGAGCAGACAGACATACAATTTTAACATAGTTTGGAAAGTGCTACTTTAAAATAGTTGTTTCATGCTAAAAATAAGGCAGCAGAAGACAATGAGTTCAGTTTTAGATATGTTGAAATGAAGATGCTTGTGGGGTAGTGAGCATTTACTATGCACCAAGCAGTAGTCTAGATGCTGGCGATACAGAAGGAAGGAAAACCAAGTCCCTGCCCTTACCTGTTCATATTCTGGTGGTTGGAAACAGACAGTAAACAAATAATTACCAAATGTCAGAGGGTATGAATAGCTAATCTACAGAGACCGAAAGTAAATTAGTGGTTGCTTAACATTAACAGTCATTCCCCACTCCCTCATACCCTGGATTATCATTTCCTTTGTCTATATTCTAAATAGAAGAACTTCTTAAGATTTGAACAAATAATTTGTCAGTGCAATCATATACAAGTAGCTTTTGAGGATGGAGAGACCTACCACTTAAAAATTTCCAATAGCATTAATATTAATAATATTAGTTATATTATATTACTGATACTTATATAATTAATATTAGCTAAAATTTGTTTAATTCTTTCTAAAAGCCTGGGTCATTGGATTCTTGGATTATCACAGTTAATTCTCAGAACAACCCTATGAAATGTAGATGACATCATAACTCCTATTTCACACAGGAAAACAGACTCAAATAGTACTCAATTTGATACCAGAACCACCTCCCATTTCTCGCCATGATAAATTTATCTCTCCTGATTGTTGTGTGATATTTGCTGAGATAATTTATATATAAAATACCTTGCACTGCATTTGGTACCTAGTAAGTAGTTAAATTCAAAGGTGGTGTATTCCACCTGTTGATCAAATAAGGAATTGTTCTTAAATTTTTCTTTATTGAGGTGAAATTCATATAAATTAACCATTTTAAAATGAACAATTCACAGTATTATGTGCAACTACTACCTCTATCCATCTAGTTCGAAAACATTTTCATCACTCCAAAAGGAAACCCTGTGCCCTTTAAACAATTGCTCCCCATCTCTCTCTCTCCCAAGCCCCTGGAAACCACCAATCTGTCTCTACTCTGGATATTTCATATAAAAGGGAATCTGACTTTTTGTGTCTGGCATCTTTTACTTAGCATAATGTTTTCCAAATTTATCCACCTGTAGCATCTATTAGTACTTCATAAAGAGTGAATATTGTTCCATTGCATGGATACCACAATTGCTTATCCATTCATTTTCTGATGGACATTTGGGTTTCCATCTTTTGACTATTGTGAATAGTGCTGCTAGTTGCTATGAACATGCATGTACATGTATTTGAGTACCAGCTTTCAATTTTAGTCTTTAAGCTCTTACAAAGTTTCTTCAGGAAAGACTCATCTTTTGATTTCCCCTCCTCCCACTTCATTAAAGGACCTCAATGTTGCAATCTCTAGTGTAGAGATTGAACACTCAGATGCCTACAGTTCTCAGTGTAATGTAAATCGGTGAAATTGGCTGAATGGGACTTGCAGTAACTGGAAAGAACACTGAAAGAGGTAGCTCCGGTTCTCCTTATGAGAATGTATACTTAATGTTGGCAGAGCTTGTGATTCTTCAAAAGGAGCCAGATAATCTGGATTTTAATATAAAATCCCATTATTAAATGTTGATTACTAATTCAAAATGTAACACTACAGGCAAGACAACACTTTCACACTCCAGATATGTACTTAGAAAGTGCCAAGACCTGCAGAAAGAAAAACTGTGTATTTGGAAGTGAAATTAGAGGCATCTTGAAATGGGACTGAGGTATTCACCTGATTGCGTTTGGAATAAAAGAAATAATGCTAAGGGAATACCTCAATAACACCTCCTCACTGTATGACCTTTTGAGGGCAGGAATTATGACTTTTATTTATGTTAGTAGCTCCAAAAAATGTATCCAAAAGATAGTGGTTCCTGGTAACCCCTCATGTATATAATTTAAACAAATTGGCTCCATCCCAAACAGAGTTTATAGGTTTATGGTAGAGACTATCGCAGATTATAACCAGTTTACATGTAAACCTTTGGCACATTTTAGGTTGGGGGACTAGCTCTAGTACTGTTGTTAATGTGTGTTTAGCTCTTGTTTACCCTTATATCTATAGTTTAGCCTTCCTAGGACAATAGTAATTATTCCTGTATTTTTCACTTTGTTCACGTCCCTAAAAAGTGAACTAATTTGAATAAATAGAACTTAATTGTTTTTGTTTTTTAAAGGTGCTGGCCACATCATTAGATATTCTCTTCTGAGTCCTGTTTTATGAACTATTTCATGCATCCATTCATCTATCCATCCATTCAATAAACATTATCTTTTTTCAATTACAGTTGACATTCAGTATTATTTTATATTAGTTTCAGGTGTACAGCATAGTGGTTAGACATTTATATAACTTAAAAAGTGATCCCCCGATTAGTGTAGTACCCACCTGGCACTATACATAGTTATAACAATATTGTTAACTGTGTTCCCTGTGCTGTACTTTACATCTCCATGACTATTTTATACAATTTGTACTTCTTAATCCCTTCACCTTTTTCACCCAGTCCCCCAAGCCCCCTCACATCTGGCAAACATCAGTTTGTGCTCTGTTATCTATGAGTCTGTTTTGTTTATTTTGTTCTTTAGATTCCACATATAAGTGAGATCATCTGGCATTTGTCTTTCTATGTCTGACTTATTTCACTTAGCATAATATCCTCTAGGTCTATCCATGTTGTCTCAAATGGTTAAGATTTCATTCTTTTTTTATGGCTGAGTAATATTTCGTTGTATATACGAGGTATATACCACATTTTCTTTATTCAGTCATCTATTGATGGGCACTTACATTGCTTGCGTATCTTGGCTATTGTAAATAATGCTGCAGTGAATATAGGGATGTATGTATCTTTTCGAATTAGTGTTTTAGATTTCTTTGGATAAATACCCAGAAATGGAATTGCTGGGTTAAAAGGTAGTTCTATTTTTAATTTTTTGAGGAACCTCCATACTGTTTTCCATAGTGGCTACACCAATTTACAATCCCACCAACAATGCACGAGGATTCCCTTTTCTCTACATCTTCACCAACACTTATTGTTTGATGATTTATTGATGATACCCATTCTGACAGGTGAGAGGTGATATATTGTTGTGGTTTTAATTTGCGTTTCTCTGATGATTAGTTATGTTGAACATCTTCACATGTGTCAATTGGCCATCTGTATGTCCTCTTTGGAGAAATGTCTATTCAGGTCCTCTGCACGTTTATTAATTGGATTGTTTTTTGGTGGTGTGTGAGTTTTTTATAAATTTTGGATATTAACCCATTATCAGATGTATCATTGGCAAGAATCTTCTCCCATTCAGTAGGATGTCTTTTCAATTTGTTGATTGTTTAATTTGCTGTGCAAAATTTGTTTAGTTTGATGTGGTCCCATTTGTTTATTTTTTCTTTTGGTTCCCTTGCCTGAGGAGATATATCAGTAAAAATATTACTAAGGGTAATGTCTGAGTTTACTATGTTTTTTTCCTAGTTTTATGGTTTTGGGTCTTTGGGTTTTGGGTCTCTTGTCCATTTTGAGTTTATTCTTGTATATGGAGTAGGAAGGTGGTCCAGTTTCATTTTTTTGCGTGTATCTGTCCAGTTTTCTAAGCACCCTTTATTGAATAGACTCTTTACCCCGATGTATATTCTTGCTTCCTTTATCATAGATTAAATGACTATATACCACGTTTCCCTGAAAATAGGACCTAACTGGAAATTAAGCCCTAATGCGTCTTTTGGAGCAAAAATTAATATAAGACCCGGTCTTATTTTGGGGGACATATGGTAGCTGGGCCCTCCAGGAGGAACCGTATTTCCCCGAAAATAAGACTGGGTCTTATATTAATTTTTGCTCCAAAAGATGTCTTAGGGCTTATTTTCTGGTTAGGCCTTATTTTCAGGGATACACAGTAGGCCTGGGTTTATTTCTGTTCTCTGCCCATTTTTTTAATTGGATTGTTTAGGGATTTTTTTGGTTTTAAGTTATGTGAGTTCTTAGTAAGTTTTTGAATATTAACCCCTCATCAGATGTATCATTCGGGAATATCTTCTCCCAATCAGTAGGTTGTCTTTTTGTTTTGTTCATGGTTTCCTTTGCTATGCAAAAACTTTTTAGTTTGATGTGGTCCCATTTGTTTATTTTTTCTTTTGTTTCCCTTGCCCAAGGAGAAATATCAGTAAAAATCTTACTAAAGGTAATGTCTGAGTTTACTATGTTTTTTTCTAGGAGTCTTATGGTTTTGGATCTTACAGTTAAGTCTTTGTCCATTTTGAGTTTATTCTTGTCTATGGTGTAAGAAAGTGGTCTAGTTTCATTTTCTTTCATGTATCTGTCCAGTATTCCCAACACAATTTATTGAATAGACTGTCTTTACCTCATTGTATATTCTTGCCTCCTTTGTTATAGAGTAATTGACCATATAGGCTTAGTTTTATTTCTGGGCTCTATTCTGTTTCATTGATCTATGAGTCTGTTCTTATGCCAGTACCATGCCATTTTGATTGCTATAGCCTTGTAGTATAGTTTAATATCAGCATGATACCTCCAACTTTGTTCTAGTAAACATTATCTTGATCTTAACAAAGATGCCAAGGCCCTGCACAGTCTGCTCTGCTCTCTACCATCCCCACTAACCTTGTCTTATACTAGCAAGGGGAATCCTTTGATTACTATGTTAGCTACCCTGTGCTAAATTACTGAAACATACAATGACTTTCAATGCCTAAGGAGTTTTGCATATGTTATTTCCTCAGATTGTCTTGCTTCTCTTTCTGTTCTTTGAATTGCTGATTCTTTCTCATCCTTAGTAGCATCTCAGAGAGGCCTTCCCTGAGTATCTTAAAGTGTTTCCCACATTATTCTTTATTACAAATTCCTGTTCGTTTTTTTCTCATAGCATTTATCCTACTTTGAATTTTTAAAAATTATTTGGTTTTTAAAAATTGATTTTTTTTAAATTACAGTTGACATTCAATATTATTTTATATTAGTTTCAGGTATACATCATGGTGGTTAGACATTTATATAATTTACGAAGTTATCCCCCGATTAGCCTAGTACCCACCTGGCACTATACATAGTTATAATAATATTATTGACTGTATTCCCTATGCTGTACTTTACATCCCCTATTTTGTAACTGCCAATTTGTACTTCTTAATCCCTTCACCATTTTCAGCCAGCCTCCCAACCCCCTCCCATCTGGCAACCATCAGTTTGTGTTCTATATCTTTGAGTCTGTTTCTGTTTTGTTTTGTTCTTTAGATTCCACCTATAAGTGAGATCATATGGCATTTGTCTTTCTCTCTGACTTAATTCACTTAGCATAATATCCTCTAGGTCCATCCATGTTGTTGCAAAAAATTATTTTTTTGTTTTTCTGTTTCTCATTACAGAGGAACTCCTTAAGGACAGGGGTGATTTTTGTCTTATTCAATTTTGTACCCTTGGCTCACAGCAAATTACTTTTGAATGAATTAATTAATCATCAGCATAATAATCATATTATATGCCTACACTATGCTGGACAGTGAGTTCTAGGCGTGTTGTATATATTCTTGATAGCATTCACAACTCTACAAGGTAGATAGATATTATTATTACCATATTATAAATGAGACAACCAAGGCTTAGTGTGGTTTGTAACTTGCCCAAAGTCACACAGAAAGTAAGTGATAGAACTACAGTGAAAGCCCAGTTGTCACTCAGTACCTTTGTGCCTTTATTATGACATGCTGCTTACCTCTTATTTATTGTAAACAGTATTGGTATTTTGACACAAGGATCATATTGTTTGTGTGGTGGTTGTAGACATTTCTAAGGAATTTTTAGACATTTCTCAGAACAGCCTCTAAGGTGGCTTTCTCCTTCTTTCCTTATTCCCCTTCATGCAAAAAAGATTACAGTAATATTTGAAATGTCTATGAATCATCTGCTATATATAGTGTCTCATTATTTTGACTTCCTGATCAAGCTAAATGAGAATTCATGTGCTTTTGTTTAATAATAATATTGACATCCTCTAATAGAACTTTTGTCCTGAATCTTAATTCCTTAATTCTTCTGTATGATATAATTGGCCCTTTAAACATTAATAGGTATAGAAGAGTTTCTTACATGCCTCCTAAGTGTCAGCTTCTAGAGCACAGTCACAGGCAAATAGAAATAATTCAATTTTCTTCTAGAGCACTTTGAACAACCATCCCACTGAAGTACCTCAATTTTTTACCTCTTCATCTCAAAACTTTGTGTCTTCTCATTTTCTGTTTTCTTTTTCTTTCACGTCAGTGGAAGAAATGCCCAGTCTTTTCCTAAAGGCACCCTGAACGACCTGGACTTGATTCCATGACGTACTGTACCTCGCCTAAATATTTTCTAACTTTCCTTTTTTTATTTTCTTTCATGTTTTTGTTTCCTCATGGCAGTAGTTGTCAAATTGTGTTTAGCTACAATTTCTGTGGAGATACCTTTGCATGTAATATCATTTCAAAAGAAATTCTACTTAAAAAGAAAGTTAGAAAATGAATTCCTATAGTAGTACAATCCTGTAACAATGCCCTAGAAAATTATTTTATTATATTCATTGCTATACTAATTTCAACCTTTTCACCATCCATTTCTCACTTAAGCCTTTATTAGCATGTAAGCATTTTCTAGGAAATTCAATAGTTGTGATTTCACAATTGTCAAATCTGATGGTGCTCTTAATTCAATTTATTCTGTGTATCCTCTCTTGGATCTTCAAGCTTTTCTTCCTGATTGGATATTTTCCTTATTCTGTCAAGCATACACAATTTCTTCTTCCACACAATAAAATAAACCCTTTATTTGGCCGTCTGCTTAAGTATCCTTTTCCTTCTCTTTGGAAGGACTTTGTGAAATAGTAGCCTGTATTTCTGCTTACACTGCATTTGCTTCCTCACTTCTATTTGGTCTTCAGCTCTGCATTCTAGCTTCTGTCTCTAGCACTCCCTTGATACTTCTAGGGCAAAGGTATCAAGAAGTACCTTTTGCCACATCAAATAAATGCATTCTTTCAAGTGTTTTCTTAATTTGAACTAAATGAGGCATTTTCATTTTTGGCAGTCCACTCCCAGATACTTCTTTTTTTGACACTGTACTCACCAGACTCTCCTCTGACTCTTCTTCTTCTCTAGCTTCTTTCCTGGCTTCTTTTTTCATTCTGACTCTTCTGCCTCTTCATTCTTTATATGTTTTGTCAGCAATCTCATGTATTCCCACAACTTCTGTTTTCTTGCTCATTCATCAAATGAAGGCCTGTTTGTGCTGGGCACTGTGCTATTTCTGAGGAGACGGTGAATGAGACTGACACAGCCACTGACTTCATGATCTGTGTAGCCTAAGAGTCAATACAGTTAGACAAGCTGGCCATTGTGGAACAGTGTGTGATAGAGGAAATACATAGGAGGATACCTAAGACTGGAGTGGTCAGGAAATGATTCTTGGAAAGAAATAGTAATTGAAGGGGTCTATGGGAAGGTCAGTGTTTCAGGCAGAAACCATAACATTTGCAAAGAAATAAAGGTAAGGGAGGGAGTACATGACTGAAGAATTAAAAATCTTGAGAGTGGAGGGAAAGAGGAAAATGGAGAGGGATAAGGCTGCAGGATCACAAAGTATGTACTCATTTAAATATTCATTCAACAGATATTTAATTAGTGCTCTGTTGTATTATTTTATAGCTGTGCTGCCACATAATTATACATTTTAATAGCCTAGTTAGCACTCTTGCTGCAATGAACAGTCAAAATTTGGTTTTGTAAGATACCTGAGTCTATGATAATTGCTTATTGCTACAGACTGGTGTTATGATAGGTTTGTACTGGTTATACTACTAGATCTGACTCAGAAGATTCAAAGACTCTTTCATTGACTATTCAAGACCTTGGTCTCCTGACTCTGGTCTTTAATTATAATCATTGTCAACAATGTATTACCTATTCTTATTCTCCAAATGTTTAATATATATTGCCTTATTCCAACTAGATTTTCAGTTCTTTGAGGGCATAGACTATTTTGTCTTTAATTTCGAGTATAAAGGTTACACTTATATGTGTCTTTGTGTACAGAGTAACTTTGTACTTTTACAAGATTAAGACTTGCATTTTTTAAACCTCAAAAGATTTAACCCAGTGTCTTTTACATAGGACATTTACACTATTTATTGAACATTTAATTAAGTAACCTGAAAAATCTTCAAATCTATTGAAGGTTGTGAAGTAGAACACAGTGATATTAGTTCTTCATCCTCTCTGAGCAAAGAACGTATTGATACGGGTTAAAATTACAATATTGTAATTTCTGCTTTTAGAATAGAGTAACATTACCCTCCTGCCTAAAAACTAAAAAGCCAGATAAAATATATGAAACAATGATTCTCTTTACATTTAACAACAGGCAATGAAGGACAAAGATCCCTGGGGGGAAAGAAGCCAAATGAGATGAGCCCTACAAGGGTCCTATCTTCCTGGAGAATGTTTCCAGACTGTGGTGCAGAAAAGGGGAGTCCAGGTAGCACCCAGTGGTCTCCCTGAGTTGTGAAAATAGAGCTAGGAGTCTGGGGAAGCCAAGTTAGCTACACTTCTCAGGGAAGAGTAGTGGAAAGGAGGGAAATTCATACAGAGAGAACTCTGGAGATCTGCAGAGGGTCTCTTTTCAGTATTCAGTTGAATGGTGATCA
This sequence comes from Rhinolophus sinicus, assembly GCF_036562045.2. Lineage (NCBI taxonomy): Eukaryota > Metazoa > Chordata > Mammalia > Chiroptera > Rhinolophidae > Rhinolophus > Rhinolophus sinicus. The sequence goes on along the minus strand of NC_133760.1, from coordinate 31,702,244 downwards.
TTACATGCATGCCGGGAAACTACCCAAGAGAAAACAACTACCTGAAAAGATTAGAGAGAACAGTACTTGGACCTCACAGAGGCCTGGGTATGATGCCTGTTTGTACCAGCCAGAGTAGAAAACCTCGTAATTCAGGGGACATTGCGTAGTATTAAGAAGGGTCTTGCCTCAGTAGTAAGGAAAAATTAACCTCGGACTAAATGTGCTCTGGGTCATGCCTAACAAAGCTTTAAAAAGCGAGAACCAAAAGGATCAAACTATTTCCAAGTAACTTAAGCATATCCCAAAACAAGGAATATTTATAGGAATGTACAGCACCCAACAAGGTAAAATTCTCAGTGTCTGGCATCCAATAAAAAATCACTAGTCATGGGAAGAGGCAGAAAATTACAACGCATAATGAGAAAAATCAATAGATCAAAACTAATCCAAAAATGACTTAGGGTTTTTTTGTTTTTTTTTTGGTCTGTTCCTATTGGCATTTCTAGGTTATTGACCTCTCTGATACCCAATCTGGGATATGTGAGAGGAAAAGAAAACCTAGGGAACTTATTGCTGTATTGTTCCTGGGTCCCACCACCTTTAGCTGGTCTAGCTTCTCTTCTCCACTTTTCAGTCTGTGTGTGTGTGTGTGTGTGTGTGTGTATGTGTGTGTGTGTAACTTTTATTTTAAGTGTGTTTTTCCAGGACCCATCAGCTCCAAGTCAAGTAGTTGTGGAGGGCGCAGCTCATAGTGGTCCATATGGGGATCTAACTGGCAACCTTGTTAAGAGCACCGCGCTCTAACCAGCTGAGCTAACCGGTTGCCCGTGTGTGAGTGAGAGAGAGAGAGAGAGAGTTTTAAAATGTATATAATGTCCAGGGTTTTTAGCTGAACTTAGTGGGAGGAATAGTGAAGAGTGCGCCTACTCCATCTTTCCAAAATTGCATGTCTCTGAGATTTATGTTTTTGGAGTGAAAACAAACATTCCTTGCTAGGTCAATTGATCATCCATATGAAAAGCGATGAAATTTGACTTCAACCTCATACTACAATCAAACCAATCCTAGATGGATCATAGATATAAATATTAAAGGTAAAGCAAAAAGACTTCTAGAAAGAAAACAGTAGCATGTCGCTATGTTCGTGCAATATGCAAAGATTTCTTAAACAAACACAAAAATCATGATAGATTAAACTTCATTAAAATTAAGAATTCCTGTTAATTACAGATACCATTAAGGGGGTGGAAAGACAAGCCATATATGGAAGAAGACATTTATAACATGTATGTTTGACATAGGGTTATATCTAGATTATATAATGAACTCCTATAAGTAATTTTTTTTAAAAAAAAATGGACAACCTGGGGCCGGCCCGGTGGCTCAGGCGGTTAGAGCTCCATGCTCCTAACTCCGAAGGCTGCCGGTTTGATTCCCACATGGGCCAGTGGGCTCTCAACCACAAGGTTGCTGGTTTGACTCCCACAAGGGATGGTGGGCTGCACCCCCTGCAACTAGCAACGGCAACTGGACCTGGAGCTGAGCTGCGCCCTCCACAACTAAGATTGAAAGGACAACAACTTGACTTGGAAAAAAGTCCTGGAAGTACACACTGTTCCCCAATAAAGTCCTGTTCCCCTTCCCCAATAAAATCTTTAAAAAAAAGGACACCCCAATTAAAAAATCGAGTAAAAGACTTGAACAGTCACTTCAGGGAAGTAGATAAGCACATGGCCAATCAGCATATGCCACTTCACCACCTCCACCAGATGGCTTATAAAAAATTATAAAAACATTTATGATTGAACTTGTGGAGTAGCCAGAACTTTTATACACTGATGGTAAGAGTGTATGTGTACATTGGTACAACCACTTGGGAAGACTGTTTAGCAGTATATATTAAAGTTGAGTATACATATACCTTATGCCCCAGCAGTTTCACCTCTGGGGAAGTACATATGTGCATAAAGAAGAATGTTCATAACAGTATTTTTATAATAGGTAAAAACTGTAAATAACTCAATCCTTTAACAAGAATGGATTAAGCGTAGAATATTCATACGACACAATAATATGCAACAGTGCAACAGAATGAACTGTAAACAACAGCATTGATACACTGAACAGACAATGCTGCTAAGTGCTGCTAAGAGTGAAAGCTGCTGAGCACAAGAGAGTATATCCTGTAGGATTCCTTTATATAAACTTCAAAAACAGGTAAAACTACAATCTGTGGTGATAGAAGTTAAAGATTGGTTGCTTCTATATTTAGAAGCATGAAAGATGCTTAATCAGCTGGGTAGTGGTTATGGGTGTGTGCACTTATTTAAATTTGTCAAACTCAAGACTTAAGATATGTATACTTTATTATATATACTGGGGGTGCCAAAAAAAATGTATATACATGACTTGTATTCACCTTTTGTTATCAGTATATATTGAGTATTACAATTTTAATACAGTTTTTTCCTTTCTTAAAATGTGTATACGTTTTTTTGGTACTCTCTGTATATGTTATGTTTTAATAAAAAATCAAAACACTATAAAAAAAAATCTGTTCTGAAATTATGACCTGTAAGATTAGTAATAATTACCCATTTTCATGTATATATACTTCATAGCCAAAGCACTTTTCACATGTATCATTCTTAGGATTATAATTATAATAGCACTTTGTAAACTCTAAATTGTAAAATTATCAGATATAATTTGTTTTTAGGACAATTTTCAATTTTCTTGAGTTGTTTCTGTTTCTGGACCACATTGTGGCACAAAGAATTGCGTAAGCTTACCTTTCATTTGCTGTTGTCAAATGACAACTGAAAATCATTATCAGCATTAATAAAAAGAGTGGCTTTGTTGATCAGTAAAGTGACATCTACTTAATATATCACAATCAAGCTATTCCTTTTTTGCAAGAAGCAAAGTTTCATATAAACTTTCATATAATAAATATTATTTGTATTAGAGAATAGCCAGGAGATGATCTGGAGGGGGTACCATGTGCCAGCAGTGGGGGAATTTTACCCACTGACAGTCATAGGGTTTCCCCCGTAAAAGATCATTCTAGATAATTTCTCTCAGGCTCAAAATAATAATAATTGTGCTGATTTGTTTACTTATTTAAGGTATTATTCAAGTCTATATGTATCAAATCTAAGTGTCAAATAACCAAAATTATCTACTGCCATATAAAATAGCCATTACCATTTTAGTTGGGAGACATAAACAACATTCATTTCTTCTTCTTTTTGATATGTGAATATAATTGGGTTGAAGTTTTGAAAATTTAGATAATCTGCAGAGGATGGTTCAGCTCTTTGTTGTGTTTTTTGTTTTGTTTTGTTTTCCAACTGTTCAGAGAAAAAAATTAGCAATACTTACAGAGGTAATAAACTCAGGCTAGTACATTTGAGGCTGAATTTCATGCTTTAAAGTAATGGCTGTTAGCCAGAATCAACTACAGAGCTTTACAAAAACATACATTCTGTGATGCTATTTACTGTAAACCCTTATTCATTAGGTCTGTTATGGAATCCCAGGCATCTTTATTCTGATAATCCTTATTAATTACCACTGTCTTATAATTAAGGAGCAGAGGTAATGAACTTGGTCATTTGTTTATTGTTACTCATGGTAGACAAATATTTTTTATCTCCGTAAACAATCAGCTTATGTCTAAAAGTATGGGTTTGCATATTTCTTCTGTTTATTGTTGATAATCCTAGTGTAGAGTAGAAAAGACAAAGTGAGCCTTGTTGATTCCTTCAGTATTGAAGGAGGAAAAAAATCCATGTTAACATGAATAGAAAAAAAGAAATATGACAGGAAGTAATTTTAAAAATGAATGAAAATGAAGACCCTAAAGCATGAAATGTAATTTTGTTTGTTTGTTATGAAAATGGTGGTTTAGGTGACAATAAGGTAGCAGTGGAAGATGAGATATGGGAGAATAGGGCATCTGGGGTAGAAAATAATGTAGAATAATACTTTTAATTGAGATGGTAGGACATTTTGGTAATAATGAAAACAAGATGGATTTTTGTTTGTTTTGTTTTCCCTCACTAAGATTATGGGTATAAAAATAAGAATTAATGTTTTAGAATTGTTTGGGTAGAATCAATCAAGGTAGGTGATTTGCTCATTCATTCATATATTTATTCATTAAGCACATTATCAAAGTGCCCATTATGTGCCAGGCACAATAATAATATAGTAGGTAAAACAAAGGGAGTTCCTAACTTCCGTGTTCTTTCTAATTTCATAGACAGGAATGCTGGGGAAAGAATTTATCTTGCAGTCAGCTATTCTCCTGCTCAGGACCCAGCTTTAACAAGTCTTGGCTATGCTAAGCAAGTCATAACCTAATTGGAACATAATTTCTTCTGTGTAGAAACTGAGGTTATGCTTAATACTTTTACCACTTCTCTAAAATTCTGTGCTTTTTATACGAATTTTAGGTTAATCTCATAAAACTGTATTCATTCCATTCATAACATTCTTGCCTTGATCTTTTTATATTTATTCTCTCCTTTTTTTCCGCATATGAAATCTATATCTTGGTATTATTTCCATTGGTGATTTATGTACTTGCAGTCTACACTGGACTGTATGCTGTTTGAAAACAGACGCAAGTTACTTTCGTGTCTGCACCTATGCACACAAAGTAGATTAGTGGTGACAGAGTTAGGTTTTTCTTCTTTTAGAAAATAAACTCCTTAGCTACCTTGAAGTTAGGAAATCAATCTATTTTATTTATTATATTGTGCCTGGCACATAATGGACTCTTCAGTAATGTGCTTAATGAATGAATGAGCAAATCATCATTTAGTAACTGTCCTTTCAAGATCAAAAATAAAATAATATGCATAAAATAATATTCTGCTTATTTTCAATGATAGAGTATTACATACATTTATAGGTACATGGTTATTTTAGTTTAAAAAGGAATAACTATTAAGTGTTAAGCAATGGAACAGAGCTTTATTGGTTTTGTAAACATTCAGCTAAATTATAAGTGTGTATTCATTATATTAAGCGTGTACTATAAATGTTTAAAATAAATGTATGTTGAGAATTTTCTACTTTTTATGTTCCAGAAATGAACTTATTTTAGTGGTACTACAATTAGATGTAAGTTTAATAAGGGTAGAAGAACTGTAGGGCTCTGGAGCCTCCTCCTCTCTTCAGCAAGCAAGCAATCAGTCACCACAGCTTAAGCCCATTAAATGGAAGCCCATTAAATCCATGATGCAGATTTTTGTCTGTTTTGTTTCTGATATATCCCCAGGACAGTGCTTTACGTATATCAGGCAGTCAGTATATATTTGTTGAATGAATGAATACATGAATAAATGACTGAGGATATTTACTGAACTGGGATTTGTTCTGTAGCAAGTACAATGTTGTCAGCTTACCACTGATAATGTTATTGATTACTTCTTTTATTTATTAAAAGTGTTTCTAAAATAATATGAAAATTAGACATTTTCCTAAAGTTTAATTCACAACTTAGAATTATTACCCAGTAGCTTTCCTTAGTATTTGATAACCTTATCAATAAACATTGAATACCTGTTGTAAGTAGATACTGCTAAACTCCTTAAAAGAAGACATGCCTTAGTTTCTGCCCTTGAAGAGTTTTCAGCTGATTGGAGAGATAGACAATAGACATAAAGATGACGCATAGCAATATGAAGGTGTCAAAGATAACAGTACATGTGAGAAATTAATGTTCAATGAAAAGTTTGATATTAAGTTTATATGCATTATTCAACTTTTAAAAATATGCATAGAAAAATATGGAAAGGAAACGTAAATGTATTAGTGTTTTAATAGTTATCTTTGGATGGTGAGTTCATGAAGAAATTTCATTTTTATCATATATCTGTGTTTTGTAAAACAATACTTTAAATAAATGAATAATTTTCTGTTCTGGTTCTAGGACACAGTTTTGTGTACAAAAGTAAAGCCGTCTGTGTGCCCAGCATCATCCATTGCTAGGCTTCTCTCCATCTGTTTCCTAAACATCTGTAAATTCATATCCTGTTTGCCATTCTCATGGCACTACCAGTGTTTGGTTTTGTTTGTATGATTTTAGACAGAAATGGTAGCAGACGTGAGAGGGAGGACAATGTAGATTATTTCTGATGGCCAGATATCCGAATATGAAGACATGAAATAAGCTTGTTTCCCTTGATATATTCATTTCTTTGGAAATTGCGATTTAAAAAAGTAAAACTACTAGTTACAGAGCTGAATTTTGGACTGTGTAGTAATTATTAAATTTTTAGTGAAACTTGCACATGTGCATCTGTGTACTTTTGGAATGATCTTAAACTTATAAAACAGTTGTGAGTACAAAAAGAACTTTTTTATTTTTTCCTGAATTATTTTAGAGGAAGTTGCTGACATGAGTTGCTCACATGATGCTCCATTGCCTCTAAATACTTTAGTAGGTATTTCTAACAAACAAGGATATTCTCCAACATAATCACAATATAACCACCAAAATTAAAAAAAAAAATCAATACATTTTTTTCCCATCTAATCTTTAGACCCCTTTCAGGTTTGTCCAGTTGTTCCAGTGATATCCTGTAGCATAAGGATCCAGTTTAGAATTACTTGCCCATTTAGTTGTCATGTTTTGTTAGTTTCCTTCAATCTGAAATAGTTCCTTGGTCTTTCCTGGACTTTCCTGATTGTGATACTTTTGAAGATTAGAAGTCAGTTATTTTGTGGAACGTTTCTTAATTTGAGATTTCAGTCTTCCTCATGATTGCATTCCAGTTGTGCATCACAGAATAATGATCTATTCTTATTTCATCCTCTCAGTGGCATACAATTTTGATTTGTGTCATTACTGATGATACTCACTTTGATCACTTGATTAAGGTGGTCTGTCAAACGTCTTCACTTTAAAGTTACCCTATCTCTCCTTTGTAATTAATAGGTATTTGTGGAATTGTACTTTGAAACACCTCATAAATATATAAATACCTCATTCCACACTCCATACCCCACTAGGCTTCTCCTCATCCCTCTTGGACCCATACCCCTGGGTCCTCCTCATCTTTCTTGGACTCTGTCTGTGCGCTACAGTTCTCAAAGCTCTATTGTAAACGTACTTTTGTAAGAGCTTTGAAAATTATGTTACAGATTTTTTTTACTCAACAGTTTGTTGTAGATATGACTTTGAAAGTTGGTTTTTCTGGGACAGACAAGTAATTTCTTCAGAAAATAATAAAAATAAATTAAGAATGTAGATAATTAGAATGGTTAGTTTGATATTATATTCCATTCTGTATTTTATAAGTGTTGTTATTTAGAAAATAATCATGAAGTTTTTAAGTGAAAAGTAATACCTACTAGAAAAAATATGTAATGTGTTACATTAAAGTGATTGTGAACCTCATTTTTCTTATTCCCCAAATTGATATAATTTATGCTCTGTATAATATTTGAAATTACCTTAGAACACTAGATGGTGTTCTACAATAAAATATGATCAGGAAGAAGTGATATGATAAAGTTTGTTACAGCAAACTACTAAATTGATTTGAACTTAAAACATTTTATTAAAACAGCATCACCTACCAGTTATTCTTGGACTTAATAATCTTTTAGAAACCAAATATCCAGTAGACCTGCAGCCAGTACATTTTTCCAGTGGAGATGCCAAGTATGATGACTGAGGCTGAAGTGTTTTTAACAGAGTGAATGCTGTCTCTTTTCAATGCAGAACTCTGTTGGCACTGTGGAGGTGCTAGACATTTTGTTTTAGAATGTCTGATGTGAAACCATAGCATTGGGATTCACCAGCTTACTGAGATAGTTAATAGAGAGATGCAAGAGAAAGGCAATTAGTTCCCAAACCATTTGCAAGGACTTTTTGAAAGTTTTTAGACTCTTTGTGTGCTACAGCGGTTTTGTATTTAAAGTTAAAAAAAAAAAAAAAAAAGTAATCTTATTTTTAAAACAAGATACAAACATTTTTAAATGGACTTTTCAGTATTATAGTATCTGCATCTGATGTGAGGGAGCATTCATTATTTGAATAACAAATATCCATACTGAGCATTGGTTCACTTTCTGTTACATTTTTTAAGTATTCCCAACACAAAGTGTCATCCTTTTACCACAGATATTTCCATTTAGCTGCTTGCTTGACAATTGAACAGAAAAGTCTTATTTACAGAGCTCCCCCCACCTTTTTTTATTGTTCATTTCTACATGGACTTAAGTCTGTAGTATTGTGTACAACTTTTATTTATTTTTGTTACCTGAAAGTAAGTGAGATAGTCTTCCGAGAAGTCATAAAGTACGTGGGCTGTCTGACAATTTTGGTCTTTACTTTCTGACTCTAAACCAGTTGAATGTTGAGTACTAGCTACCAGGTCATCAGTGGTGAGGTGGGGATAAAAATTCCAAAAAGGAAAAATAATTTACAGAGTTCTTTTTAGCAGATTGTTTTATTTAAGCCTTATAGTTACTCTGTGAGGATATGCACTATCCATGTATAACTTTAATTTTTATTCTATTTATTTGATGTATTTGATTTTGTTTTATTTTTATTGATTTGATTATATATTTTAGTGAAAAGAACATCCGTGAACCCATTGTTCAGTCTAATGTATTTCTGTTCCTTCTCTGTCCTATCTCTGTCTCCCCATCAAAGGAAAACAGTATCCTAAACCTTATATTTATCACTCCCTTCTTTTGTTTTATCACGTTTTTCATTTTTTACTATTACACAAGCCTCAAATTCTTTATTGGTAAAACCTACCTCACAGGATTGTTGTGAAATTATGTCAGAATATGCATATAAAGAGCTTCCCCTGACAAATGCTCAATGAATGGTAGCTGTAATTGTATTACTAATGTTGTTATTTTGCTGAGCGAGAACAAGAAAATCATGCTTTTCATAGCTGTTTTCTTTGTTTTATCTCCCAGGGTTCTTCTGGGGGAGAGGGAGGAAATCTGGGGGTTTCAAGTCTTTTTATTTTTCCCCGGAACTGAGCAACATGCAAAGGGTAGTAGTAGAGAATGGGATTTGGGCTCAGTTAGGAAACACAATTCCCAAATGAAAAGGGGATAAAAAGCTACACTATTAAGTTACCAATTTTTCTTTTCTCTTTCACTGCCTTGTGCCCTCAGGGTAGAATTTCTGTCTACTTTGAGTTTGATGCAGTGTAGTGAGACTCTCACCCCTTCGTAGTCAGTGTTGAAGAATAAAGAACCAAATTGACCCAGAAATAATCAGTGATATAAATGGATCAGTTAGAGTTTACTGATCACCAAGCAAACAAGCCAGTCAGCCCATTTTACACTGTTCATCTTCCCACCAAGCATTAGTTTGCTTTCAATATCTGAAAATGATTTCATTCTTCCATTTCTTCCTTTCCCCTAGTTTTCCTAGGCTTTGCTCTGCACTATTGCACCAAGATTAGACAAATTCTTGCTCTTCTGAGCTTGTTCCCCTTTTTGCCTGATTTCTTTTTTCATACACTTATGTTCATAATGTATGTTAACAGAGTTATTTATTGCAGCCCACCTGCCCTAATTCCACTACATGAATACTTAAGCCGGTATATTGGATTTTGGTCAGCTAAAATTCATAATGAACCATTAAGTGAGTTTATTAACCATTACTATTGCATAAATTATTTGCAACATTAATAGAAAAGGTATAATAGTCACCCAATCCTGGTAGACCAATGACAGAATTCCTTGCCAAACAAAAGTAAAATCATCACTAAATTTAAAAAAGAGAGTAAGGGCTTTTAAGTACATTGCACAAGAGCAGTTTTTACCAGCTGTTACATTAATCCTTATTAAATTTAACTTTGCTCATTTGGACAAATATTCTAGCCTTTCATGATCTGTGATGAGTATGACATACAGTCTGTCCCTGTTTAAGCCTGTGTCATTCACAAATTCAGTATCTTTGTTCACGTTGATTATTAACCACCTCCCTCCATGTTGAACCCATACATTTTGGGTGCAGTCGTTCAGAGTTATCTATTTTATTAAGTCTGTATTTCTTCTTATTTATAAGAACTTTGGATGATTTCCATCAGACATTTTATTAAATTTAGAATAACTGCTTGTAGCATTTTCCTGATCCTCTAGAAGAAGAGCCTTAAAAAGCAAATTAGATTAGTTGGCAGCTTGGCCTTCTTCATAATTTCACTTTTCAGAAATAGCAGTTACATGAAGAGAGAGTTTTTTCCATGAAGTGTATTAGGAACGTTGAAAGACCTAGCTTGCTCTTGTGCATTGCTCACTTGTACTTGTTTTATTTCTCTCTCTCTCTTTTAAAAACAGCTTTACTGATATGTAATTTACGTGTCATAAAATTTACCCATTTAAAGTGTACATACTCAGTGGTTGTTAGTATATTTAGAGTTGTGTAACCATAATCTAATTTTAGAACATTTTTACCACCCCAAAAAGAAACTTTGCAACCATTCTCCTTTAAAAATAAATTCTAGAAGTGATTTTACTTTTGTTTTCTAAGAAGTCTCTCCTCAGGAAATCCATTACGGATTTTCCATTCTCTTTCTTCATATTCTGTGTTTATACACCTAGAATTTCATTCCTCCCTTATCTGTCTAACTGATTGAACAGATAACAAGAAAAATAGATATAGCAGCTTAACATGCAGTAGCTACCACTTAATTTAGGACTCTGTCGTTTTCATGGATTTAAAGTACTTTTGTTCTTGTTCAGGAGTTTTTCACTAATGGAGACTGTGAAAGTGTTTAATTTGGACTAAATTTAATACTAAATGACAATAGTATTAACAGCATAATACATATTCCTTTAATCTTTTTATGTCTTACGAGAAGTAGACAAGAGTAACGCTAGAATATAATACATGTGGTTGAGTTATGCAGTTACAGTTTAGAGGGAATATCTTTGCGATAATGGGGTTAAGGAGTTTAAATGAGAGTTTAAAGTCTTGGAGAGGTTATTTAAGTAGCAGAGCCAACCCAGTTCTGTCTGAAATCAGAGCCTGTGATGGTAATGACTGTATTAACTGCTGCTTCCTTTGGATATGTTAAAACTTCTGACTTCTTTAGTTTCCAAACACTTGAGTCAGTTAAACAGAAAATACTTTTGATGAAGAAATGAATCCATGCTTTTTAAACCTTCCACTTGACCTTTCATGTTATTTCACTTGTTTTAAGGGGCAGGCTATAGGGATGGCTGAGATATAATACGTTCTGTGTTTAGTTACTTTCCCATGTATTTTTTTCTTCCCAATGTATTTTTATTAACAATGCTTTTGTGCATATAATGTAGATTCAACTCTATACCCTTCTTAGGGAAATGTAGAGTGTTTCAATCCACAAGGGTTTGTTTTGATTTGATTTATTAATTTTAATAATTAGAGAAGTAGAGAAATAGTCCCAACCAATGAAACACTGTTAGTAATGGGGCAGGATATATTAGTAGCATAAGTGTTTTTCCCTTGACATAAATGTATTTTGGTAGATCCTTTCTCTTTTCATCTAAGCTAATTTTTATTTTCAAATTTCCTTTTTATTTGGACAAAAACAAGGACCCAACTATGTTCCTCTTTTACATGTAAGAATTCTTGTTTTCAGCATGGTTTGAGAATGATAACTGTATTAAAATCAGTATTTGATGCCATGGCATTTCTGTTTTAATTAGGTTCTCTCTATCTTCCCCCCGTATTGTTGGAAAGATGGAGGTCATTTCTTAAGGCTTTTAGTAATATTTTTTTTTTTAAGGAGGGTGCAGCTCATAGGAGCTCATGCGGGGATCAAACCGGCAACCTTGGTGCTACCAGCACTACGCTCTAACCAACTAAGCCAATCCACCACCGCTGCAACATTTTAACAGGCTGAAAACTTTCAGTCCAGGCTTACTATATAGTGAGACAGATGTCCAATTTGCCAAATGCTTTGAAGATGAAAATTTCAAGTGTTAGTGTTTTTCAAAAGAAACTTTTAAGTTGATTCTTTACTGGCAATGAAGATCACTTAATAATACAACTTCTAATTTTAGCCTTCCTTTCACAACATTCTTCCTTATCCCTATCCACATCAAAGTTAGGATATGTGCTTTAATGATTAACTGGGAGGATCAAAGTATTTATGAATTCAGTAATCAACAGTTAACTAAAAGTATTGTTTGTTACCAAGGATAAAATATCGCCTATGGCTGGTTACCTACGGTTTTTTTAATCACTCATGCAAATAATTAATAATCTTCTTTAATTGTTGGAATGTTGTGTTTCTTGCAATATGAGGCAAGTCCCTTAAACTCTGTGCCTTGGTTCTTTTGAAAATGAGCATATGAGTCTAACTGGTCTTTTGAAGTTTCTTCCAATGTTGATTCTACTACCTTTAGAGGATATGTTGAGAATTATTTCTGTCCAAAGACCATATAATAATAACATAATTTTTTAAACAGTAGATAGATACTTAATTTTATGGACAGTATTATGAAATACATTAAAAAGATATATAGTATTCTTCAATCTGGGAAACAGAAGTAATCAGAATCTAAGATAGGCAATAGTGCTTTCTGATTTAAAAGTATCCCTTTCTAGAGTTAGAGATTTCTCAGAGTAAGAAGTATTTCCTTGAGGCATGACTTTTTTTTTTTTTTAGCTTCTTTAGGAGAGAAAAATGCATTATGAGAAATTAAAATATTTACTAAAAGGTGCTATATATATCTGAGCAGGACTAGACTGGTGGTCTAATTAGAGAAGGCAGTTTAAAGCTAATATATACTAGTATATGCTATCTCAATATGTGAAAGATGGTAAGTTATAATCACTATTACAAAGGGAGATATTGGAACATCTTGGGTTATTTGACATTCTTCTATCTAGTTTTATCCAATTTTAAAATTTAGTAACCTTTTCTGGAGACCATCTTAAGCATAAGGGATAAATAAAGCCAAGAAGAAAACATGGGGCAGAACTAATAGAAAATGTATTCTTCTGTTCAATAATATTGTATGATAAAATTTTCTAGTAATTTTTTACATTAATTACATGGAGTATTTGTGTGTGTGTTTGTGTGTGTAATATAGTTCTTGTGAGTGAAAAGACGTATTCATGCTCATATATTAGGTTATTGACTTACGATCTTTTCAAAATTTTTTCTCCTTTCCCTCCATAGAATCTGTCTATGATCTTCTCCCAAAGGAGTTACAGTTACCTCCATCTAGAGAAACATCTGTAGCATCAATGAGTCAGACAAGTGGTGGTGAGGCAGGCTCGCCTCCTCCAGCTGTAGTTGCTGCTGGTATGCATATCATTTTACTTTATTTTAAAGATAACTAGAGTTATTATCTGGCCAACATGAACAGTGCTGGCAAAGTCCATATCAAAAAGAGTGTGATTTGAGGCTTTGTTTTAAGAGGTTTTAAAATATATACTTTTAAAATTAAAAAATTTCAATGTAATTTTGTTGATATAATTATTATTTATTAAAATTTCACTTTGGCACTTCTATTACTGCCATCTCCTAGAATGGACCTTGTCTTCAATTATGAGAGTGAATTTAAAGCTCTTTTGTTGACTGCACATAGGAAGGTTAAATACCAAGCTATGGATAGAAAATTATATCTATTAAATTTAACAATTATTTTTTTAATTTGCTTTAAAAAAAGGAAAAAAAATATTTTCTTTGTATACTCTGAAAAAAGACTCAAGCACTCAAGTCTCTTTTCTGTTTGTAGCATGTTACTATAACTTTTTCCCTACATTGAAAAACATGTGACTATACTTATTTTACATTCAGTTGAAAATAATGAAAGATTTGAATGTGATATTTATATAGACATTTTTATATCAGTGAAACAGTATGGAAACTAATGTTTGAAATTTGTCGTTTATTTTTACTCAGCTCTCAAATCATGCACTTTATAAATATATAATTATAATTATATAAAACTGGTTCAAATATTGATTTAATTAGAATAAAAGATTGACAGAAAAGCTAACAGGAAAAAGTCTTGATTAGTGATAAATTAATAAGAATGCTTTCAAAAATATTAGATTGCCCAACTGTGTTCTTCTTTTAGTTGGGTTTATAGACTGCGATGTGTATTTGGTTTCAAAAAAGGAAAAAAACACACATATATATATGTACATATATATATTCTACAGTTTTACCTGTCCAACTAATTAGAGGTTTCTTGTCTAATACAATGCCTCTTTTCAAATGGTACTTGAAGTCCATCCAAGCACAGATTTCAGTAAATTCTTTTCATTTCATAAAAAACAATGAGGCAGAAAGTTGTTATTTAAATGAGGATATTGGTACTATGTTAGAACTTGGGATATTTTTCTTGTATGTGTTAACCTATGTACCATTAACCTTGTGTACCAATCTTTCCCCTGAGCTGTATATATAGCAGTGTTTGCTGCCTTCCTCGTTGGCGGCAGGAAAACAAAACATGGCAAAGAAACTTACCAGCCCTGCTCACTGTTCATGTGTTGCCAGACATTTTCTAACAGATTCTGTGGATTTAATTGTGAACTTTTTAGTAATAAAATTGGTAAGATGACCTGGTTTCACTTTAGATCCACTGGGTTCTAAAATGTCCCTGAATAGTTTTCCTGGAATTTAAATTTTTAATCTAGTTTAAAATTTGTATCAGACAACAAAATATGGAAAAAAAAAGATTTTCTAATGAAATGTTTCACTTTAAATCCACAGGTAGAAATTGACTAACTGATTTCTTTTGTATCTTTTGAGATTGTTTTTTAAAGACATGTTGAATCTGTATAGAACTAAAAGTCTGTTTCTTCTGTGCTTTTTAAAATCTGTTGACAGTAGATCCAGTTCCTTTTAAAAGCTGAAAAAGTCTTAGCTAGGTTTGGGAAAAGAACAAAACTTCCTTTTAAATAACACCTAATTGAATTTCAGAAGTTTTTATATATAAATATTGAAAAGTTCTTCGATTTGGGTCACTCATGGAATGTTGATCTTCTCTCCCTCCCTCTCTTCCTCCCTTCATATATTTGAGAAATTCCTCTCCAGATAAGTTAGATTGAAAGCTGTTAGTTGAAAAATCATGAAAATAAGATAATTAACCCAGGAAATATTCTAAAGTTATAAATTCCTATTAGATTGAGAAGTTACTGACTTTGTAATGATGGTGAAGAGAGCAAGGAGGTAACCTTGACAGTTTTCTTATATTCACACACAGAAAATTTCTGTGATCTCAAACCAAATCATCTGTAATTTTTTTAAACATAAATTTACATTTAGTAACCAACATAATCTTATTCTGGGATTCTAATGTCTCATTGGTAGAATAGAGTCTTTGTCATATAATATTATAGGTAAGAGTTTAAATTACATCATAATTATTGTAGAGAGATCAATTAGTATATATCATTAGAGTTGCTTTTTATTTGACACATTAATATCCTTCATCCTTCATAACTGTCAGAGAGAGAAATTTAAAGTAAATTACCAGTTATTCAATGTTTCCCAGAAAAAAGACTAGATGTCTAAGGAAAGGAACATTAATTTAGACTTCTGTGAATATTTTTTTTCATCTGTAGCATTTGCTGTTTAAGTATGAAATGCATAAAAATGATGACTCTTAATGTAGTTAATTCTTCAGAGTTTTGAAGGAGCCGGATTGGCTGCTATCAGGTATGAGGGCCTGGTGGGAACAGACTTCTAGTTCTGCCATAAAGGTTTGTGTTTCACAAGTTCTAAATCAATTTAAGTTTTAAAATTTAGAGGCTGGGCATGTAGGTATTCATGTACATTTTTTATTATTTAATTATTAAAAATGTGTTTCTCAGATTCACCAACCTAGATATTTTCCCTTACAAATTACCGGGAGAATGAATAAACGTGATGCTGCTAATCCACAATCCAGAATATTGGGTAAAAGAGTGTCTCTCAAATCTTTTTCTGCCTCTACACTATTTACACTTTTACATACTCCCATCAGTAACATCTTTTTATCCGGTAAGTCCCAGGTTGAGAGTTGAGGAAAGAGGACTTCTACATACCTCCTCCCCTCTCCATGGGGTCAAGTGTCAAAACCTGGGAAGTATAGTTGAGAATTACCACTCTGAAATTTGTACTCCTCCCCCATTTTTTAAAGACCTCTGTTTTTGTCCCACTGGAAAGGTAATTAAGAGTTTGAAGTTCAATGTGTGAGTGAAGAAAAGTTTTAGGAATACAGACTTTCTGAACAGTACTATTGTAGGTTCTCAGTCGTTAACATGTTGCATATGGCGGGGTTTAAATCCCTCGTGAAGATTCTCGTGATCCATATGCAACGTGTTAAGACAGAAGCCGTTTTCTTAGTGCAAAAAAGTTATCCAAATGAACTCATGGTATTTTTTGGCAAAATAAGGAGTTGATCAAGAAGAAATGCAAATTGTGAAAGAATTCTTTTTTGTGTGTGTGATTCCTATAGTATAGGTAATAAAGAACTAAAATGTAAGTAGTTAGGAGAAATAAAAGTTACATTAGAATTTGGGGTTTCTGAAAAGAGAATGGCAGGTGTTTTCTTTAAATAACAGCTTTATTGCAATACAGTTTACCTACCAATTAAATACATTTTCAAATCTACTTATATGTTTATACTTTTTATCCTTAGATTTACTTAATTTATTAAAAATAGGAAGTCTTTGACAAAAGTGGACAATAAGCTTTTAATCATTTTAAGAAATCAAATTATTTTCTTGTTCTATTCTAGACTCTATTTCTTTGTCTTCATTTTGATATATGACATTATGTTTATTAGTTTATATCAAAATATGATTTTGCTAGGGTGACTATTTCAAGTTTCTTTAAAGTTTTTATTTCAATTTTTTTGAGTAAACAGTGAATTAATCAAACCATACATTTTGTAATTCAGTGAGAGTATCTTAAGAATAACTAGGTAGTAATTCTTTTGTTTTCATAAAATTGTTATTTTGCTTTCAGTAATTACATATTAGTGCTCTTTTTAGAAGTAATATATTCTCAGTACACTAATACTTTACAGCAGTTTTTAACATAGGTATATACACTCATTCAGCATGTACATTAGAAATCTCTGTTGAATATCTCCACTAGTTTGATGACTGGAGGTTTTTAAGGCTATAATTTAAATTAACAGCTCTTCATGAAGTGATCCATATAATAAACATTTCTGTTAGAAGAGGCTTAATAAACAGTACTTTGAATTCTATGCCATGACAACTAATAAATCTCAAATACCAAAAGGTATTTTCTATACTGAATGAACTTAATTGGTGCTATTTATACAATAGGAGAACACACTAAAGAACTAAATTAATGTTCTATAATCAAAGAACAGCTATGCTTTCATTTATTATGTTTAATCACCTAAATTAAAATTTCAGGAATTTCTAAACCATCCATCACAACAAAAATTGAGTTGAAGAAAATATAATTTGTCATTTTTGAGTTCCTTCTGTGTGATAGGAATTGTGCTAGGCAATTTGCATATCATCATATCTCAGTCCTTCCAAGCACAGCATACTACCTCTCTTCTTTCCTACTGGGGTCTAAGTTCTTTTCTCCTTGCCCTTGTTCTTTAGAGAATTTCGTTAGCATTGTGTGCTATCACTTCAATTAGGGAAACAATATCCTGGAAGGCAGTCATAGGATATTGAACTGAAAAAGCCATACTCCTCCTCTGCAAGTTTCAGGATCTGCAAAATGGGAATATAATTTCTAGAAGAATATTTTCAATAGAACTGATTCACAGCAACAGAATTACATAGTGCATTGAATTTATTATAACTTAAATTTACTAGTGTCAGAAAGTATTTACAGTTGTGTAATTTGGATTTTCTTGAGTTGACTAAATTTGGGAGTAAATTTGCCTTTGATTCCTCTCCTGGGTTACTAGATTAACATATTTCAGAATTTTGGCCATTTATGTGTTTAGTATACTGTCCCTAAGATTACAGTAAACCCAAAGCCCATTCACAGGAAACATAATTCACCTGTGTAACCTATGCATTGATGTTGTGAGCTAAAATATGAGTTGATCTTGGTTATTCCATATGGCCATACCTACTTTTCGTAGAAAACTCGACCACTTTCAGAAGGAAGTCAGATCTTAGTTACAAACATGTTGCAAGTAGGTTTAAAAACTCTACTCATTCTGTCTTTTTACTGATACTACATAGTAAACCTAAATACATTCACTGTACGTATAGATATGTATGTATGTATAGATTTATGCTAACGTCTGTATTTTTTTAATGAAAAGCATAAGCAAACTTGGGCCATAACAGTTAATTTAGAAACAACTACCAATTCAGGAGACTATCCATATTATGAATTATCATTGACAGTTAATTTAGAAACAACTACCAATTCAGGAGACTATCCATATTATAAATTATCATTGACAAAAAGTACACATGGCCTATTATTGATTTATTCCTTATGTTTCCCTTTTTATTGTTCTCAATAATTTTTAGCAATAACTTTTGTAAAGATTGTGATTTATTCAGTTTCTGATAGAATAAGCATATTTTTATATTACCTGAATCTAGAATAGCATTTTAAAACTGTTAACAGATTCTCAACCATTCATAAGCCAAATACATATGGAAAATTGAGGCAATTTCTGTTTTTATGTGTTTTGTACAATTTTGCATTACTAATTTCATGGAAGTGGACTTTTTGTATCACCGATAAGACTGATAATATTATAAGCAAATGTAATGCCATAACTGATTGCTTTATTACAGTTAGTTGTATAAATAACATTAATAAAGTTCTATAAATAGCACTCCAGTAGAGGTAAGAATGTGGGGGAATGGATTAGGGAAGGATACAACAAAACACTTCACTTGTTTTTGTGACATTTTTTTCTCTTAGAAATGAAATCATGCATAGTAGAATGTTAGCATTTGCTAAATACAAGCAGAGGGTACATTGGTGTTTAGCTTTTATTTCATAATTTAAAAAACACCAGGTGGCAGTTGATTAAAATAAGTCAAAATGCCTAATGAGCTATGCTCTTAAAAAGTAACAAAAATGTTGCATATATTAGGTACTTGATGAATTATTTTTGGCATAAGTAAGGGTACATTAACTTTTCATCCATAAATATAAGTATGTATTTATTGGCAGTATTTATTTAGCCCACTGAGGTAAAATTCATTCTTCCCATGTCACTCCTTCACAAGGTATTACTGTCAATTAAACTAAATCAGAAAATGAATGAGAAAACACCTCAACATGCCAGGCCCATACAGTCACACTCTAGATCAAACACACACACAGACACACACAGATACATACATATTATGGGTTTATTTCTATTTATTTTTCCCACATATGAAATATAACAAAATAAGCATGGGCTTTAGATCATAAAGACCTAATTTGTATCTGATTGTTATATCATTCCTATCAGGTAGATGGAGTCTTGTGGAAGTTAAATAAATTTCTAATATCACCTCTGTAACTAGGCAATAATACCAACTTTATCTTAAAGTTACTATGAAGGTAAATATGTAAAATACTTAACATTACCTGACAATTAGTGATCATTCAATAAACATTGATCTTCCTCCCACATGTGTTTCTCCTTTCTTTGTTGGTAAGATTTTAAAAAATAGATCTTATTTTTATACAAGTAAATTTTTGTAAACCTTGTTTTGCTTATCTCTTTCAATTCACACCCAGTTTATTTTTTACTTTATTTTGAAGTTTTGCATATCAGTCAAGATACAGCCCCACACATGAGCCATGTGATTTACTTTCTGACTTAATTCTTTAGAGTTGACACTCTCTCAGTAGGAACCCATGCATAAATAGGAACTTTGCCAGAGGATGATGAGCCGTAGAAAAGATAGTTCCTAAAGGGATGATTTTGTCAAGTTGACTGCTTAAGAGTTCTTCCTAGAATTCTCTTCCCACTTTTCTTTTTACTGAAATAATAAAGTTGCATGATGAGTTATCAAAACGTCTGTTTTTTGAGAAATGTATGACTTGTCTTCTGTTTTTTGCCTAGACAATTTATATTGTCTACAGTTGAATCTAATCCAGATCCAGGTGCAAAACCTGATTAAATTAGAAAATTTTAATAATAAATGATAAATGTCTAACTATTACATTGTTTTGTGCACCTGAAACTAAAAAAATAAAGTAAAATAAATATTAAATGATTGAAAAAAGATATCGATACTGTTTTCGTTTTTTGGTTACCTGTATAAAAATAAGAAATGTGAAGACGTTGGATTAGAGTTGGTAGGAATACCTTTATTACTTAATATAAACGATTTTTTAAATGGATTATATGATAAAGCATTGACCTGACCTTCAAATAGTATCCCTCAGAACTTTTCCTCTCCCGTTCTTATTTAAGCTAATATAGTGATAATCTCTGTTTTGTTTTAAAGTAATATTACCTTTCAAGTAGTATAAAAATTGTCCCCTTTTTTTTAACCTGTACTTCCTGCGATCTTTGACAGTGTAATAAATGCAGTTATCAGCTAGTGTAATTATTTTCTTTTGTGTTTAAATAATTTAAGATAGAGGATTTTTTCTGGGCTTTAGTCTTTTTCACCCAGTGTTGTCCATTGGTGCTAAATCACTAGATAATAGAAAGTATCTTTCTCTTCCAGTAGGAAAGGATTTAAAAACCAAGTTATATAATGTGTGCCTTGTACACATTTTACATCATGCTTAGATACTTTGAGTTAAATAGGACAAAAGACATTTAAAACATTGCTCTAAGTGTCAGGACTCTTAAAAACTTTGTAAGCATTTTTCAGGAAACATTCTTTAATAAATATTAGAACCCTGACTGGCAGTTTGATAGACTGGAAAGAAAAAGATGGTCTCCAATAATTCAGTAACAAACTTTTCAGCTTCAGCTATAGTGCTAATTATTTTTTAAAATAGAGCCTCTAAGTTCACACATTTTATTCACAGTAGCATATCTAATTTAAAAGTGTAAATTGGTAACTTCTTTGGGGGGGGGATGAGGAAGTATATAGAAGTTGGCCTGAGAAATAAAAAGATTCTTTTGCTGCTAAATATAAATATTTCTTACTGCTTGAGTGTATTGGTCAGAAGACATCTTTCTCCACTCTTAAAGAGAATTTGGGGAAGGGTCCTGCCTGAAAACACCTGTTCTGGCTTCTGGATTAGATTGCATGGGTAAACAGGAGAAGAGTTTGGTGAATATGAGTTAACCAAAATTTTGGATAAGACATTTCCCCACTTGCATTTATTTGGATGTTAATAATTTAGTTTTTTAAAGTTTGTTTTAAAACATTGTTTATTGTAGCATGTAAACTTAAGTTGGGTGGGAAAAGTACAAATGGGAAATTGAAACTGTTTTAAACATATAAATTTAATGATTGACCCTTCAATTTTTGTTTTTTGTTTTTGGGTTTTTTGTTTTTTGTTTTCTTTTTTTGGTAAAGTAATCTGGATTGCTTATTTTATATGCTGGGATGCTAGTTGTTTTTTCTATTAATACACTTAACTTGCATTCTAGCTTCGCCACTCAGAGACAGGCATCGTGTGGTGGGTTGTGTGACAGTGTCTGTCAATAGTGAAGACAAATAGTGCCAGAGACACTTAACCCATCCAATCTCACCCAGGGTATAGGTCGGTTTTCAGACTTCTTCATAAGTCTTTTTCTTTCTTTCTTTCTTCCTTCCTTCCTTTCTTTTTTTTGTTTCTAAATAGTGGATTGATACTGATTGAAATTAAAACTTTTTGTAAAGTTTTAAACTTTACATTAATACTATAAGAAGAAAAAGAAAAGTAGAAAACGAAGGTTGGCATGTAAGGTGTTGACAAAGCAGGTTTGCAGCCACTTTGTGTGTTCCAGATTTTTCAATCCCTTGGCAACATGAATGTTGGCCTTGTAATTTTTTTCTCTCAATATCTTTCTTCTTTGATCTGAAAATATATCCTTGTATCTGGTGACTTTTATCAGACAAGATGTTTAGATCTGAAGTCGTTACCAGTAAGAAAAAATGAAATAACTTAAAAAGAATAACTAACGTTAAACAGTGTTTTAGACTGGAAAATTGTTTCCAAACATCCTGTGTTGTTTTTATGATTATTTTCTGAGCAGTCAATAGTTTACTCCTTCTCCGTTCCACTATTGGTTCACTTAGCACACTTGCAAAATTTTATGGCTTTTGTTTTAATGGCT
Organism: Rhinolophus sinicus; assembly: GCF_036562045.2. Taxonomy (NCBI): domain Eukaryota; kingdom Metazoa; phylum Chordata; class Mammalia; order Chiroptera; family Rhinolophidae; genus Rhinolophus; species Rhinolophus sinicus. The sequence continues at coordinate 31,680,095 of NC_133760.1, read as the reverse complement.
TTCTTAGGAAACTCAACTGATTTTACACTGATATTGAAAAGTTATAAATATATGTGCTTATTTAAATGCTAGGGGACACATTTTTACCTTGGAAGCTTAATTAAATGTAATTTCTGTCATACATTTTAAATCAGTGAAAGATACTTGTTTCTTCTGAGAACTTGAAAGAATGTTTCTAATGTCAAAGCTTTCTAAAAAAAAGTTTAGTTAGTTCCATATAAAGTATCATCTCCTTTTTATGGTATTTTAAGTACTAAAATGATATGGTAATTAAAATAATTTCTAGTTCACAAATCTAGAACTAATAGTTCTTAATTTTAAAATATAGTTTAAGCAAGGAGTATATAAAATCTATGGGTTTCTATATGTGGTACCATTTAAAAATCCATTTTCATCTTTTTAATCAAGTTAATAGTGGGTTATTACAAATTCTGGGTTATCCATGTAGATATCTGCTACTCTTTTTATCCTGACTACTTTGAATATTCATAGTAAACCTTAGTGATTTCATTAATTCTTAAAAAAAGAAGGCATATATCCAATTTAAGTTCACTATGATTACTGGCATTTGGTCTAGTAATTGACTACTGCTAATAATAGAATTATTAGAACACTCTAGATGTAATGCTTCCCTTTACTTATAAATTTTAGAAGTAATCTATTCTTTTGAGATTATGAATTTACATTAGTAAATTGTAAAGATTGTCTGTTTTCCCTTTGGTTTGCTGTGTTCTCTGTGGTCACAGAAAATACTGTGGAAAAATAAAATTCTTCTAGATTTAAAGATAAGTTTTTCATAAAAGGAAAAACTCAATAAAAATTTATTCACATGTTATTTAGGTGAGAGAATAAGTTTAAGAAAAAATTAAAGACAAACGTCTTTATGAGGTATTAGTAAGGGATTTAAAGAAGAAATAAGATTAAAAAGTTATAATATAGAAACACATAATGACTGTTCTGATCAGTGAGAAAGTAGAAAGTTACTAAAACATTTTTATGTTGGAGTTTTTGTAATTTTAAAATCCAGCAATTAAACATAATCTCTACATTCCTAATAGATAAAAATGGAGACTCAAAACAAAAAAAAGTAGGGAGAGTTAGATAGCATATTTTCTTCGTAAGAACTTATAAATAAAAAAGAATGTATAGATGAGGCAGGACTGCATTAGTATTTTAGTTCTATAGAATGTCAATTAAGTTCTTTTGTGATATTTAATGATACAGTGACGGAAAGGTCTTTGTAGATATTTTAAGCACATTTACAATATTTCCAGGATTGTTCTTTAGTGCTTTCTGGGAATGCTTAGAAATGAAAAATTAGTGTTTAGAAATCTAAAATGTATTTCATATTATTTTTGTGAATTTATTTTTTAGTAGATAATATTAAGGAGTTTTTATTCTTGTAAATTTATGGGTTAATATACAATAGGTCATTTAGCTTATATATAGTTTCAAGAAAGAAAGTTATTAGCACGCTCTGTAGAAACAGCATGTAATTACCTCTAAACTCTTCAGCTTCTTCTGAACCTTTCTCTATTATCAAGTGGTACTATTAGAGTATCATATAGTCTAAGTACTTTGAGTAGTAAATCCTTTTTTAAAAAACCTGATGTGTCGTGTCCATTATGAACACATTGGTACATTTATTGGCCAATTTAACTTTAATATAACTCAGCACACATATCAAATACAGCTTCCCATAAGTGAATTTAATAACAAATAGCACACAAGGCACTATGTTAGGTGTTCGGGTAGTCTAAGATGCGAAAGATATTGTCCATGCTCTCAAAGGGCTCCTAGTTCTTATCCTCCACTTCACCACCTCACCATTATTAATACACTTAGGTGATGTCTTGCTAACCAGAATGTAACATCTTTATGTGAAAGATTTTATAATATTACATATTATCATCATCAGAGCAACAATGATACTATGGTAAGAGTTTTATAGTTTAAAAAAATTGTCTCATTTGTTACAGTCTTAAAATGAGTACAGTCTGCAATTTAGGATCTAACTAAGGTAGGCTTTAAAAAGTAAAACTGTTTTTTAACTAAAGGATGCTTACTGCTGTCTTCTGACAGAATTTATGTTTTCAGTTTTATATTTTTTTACTAATGAACTTTTTTATTTAATAACTATATCCAGGAAACTGCAGGTAAAATATAAAAATTGTGTGTTAGGTGTCCAAGGAAAATGTATAGAATATTTTAATTTATGTAGGGTATGAGATCACAGTTTGGCATACCTGTCCCAGAACAGACATTTATATATGATTTTATCAATTGGGTTTTATAACCATGATTGTTTTGATAATATTTGCAAGATAAATTTATATATATATATATATATATATCAAAGAGCAATGCTAGGTTATAGCTTGCATATTAAATTGACAAACACCACATAACTTGCTTTTGGGTTCCTAATTGCTTTCCACCTATGTTTTCCATCTGTCAAGGACAGGGATCCCTGAGATGTTCATATTCTGCATTCTCATGTGCATGGTATTTAGATTCAAAAACGGTGGGTGGGGGAAAGGTGTTTATAGAAATACAAGTTCACAGCATTCATGCTGCATGCTTTGTGTGTTCCACTGCAAAGATTGCATGCTGCATACTTGTATTTCTTTGAAAATGAAGAATATAGGCTCATACACACATAAAAATTGGGTTTCATTTTTGCCAATAGTTGGAACAGATGGAGGAATATTAGACATAACACCTTTTCTATTTTTCTAAAATGAATTCTATTGTATTTTTCATAAAACAAGGAAAAAACTTATTTAAACCCAAAGTGGCTACAAATCAGCTCCTAAACTGTCACTGACATTAGCATCTAGATTTTGTAGTTTTTACAAATCTTTTAAAATATTTATTTACTAAGAAGACATTGCATTAATGCATGATACAAAATTGATAAATTTTTCTTTAAATTGGAATGCAGTTTAAAGTGACTGAATTTTCCAATTTCAGCTACTGAATTTGACAAGGATACAAACTGGAAAATGGAACTGGTATCATCTAATTGCTCTAGGTTCTTTGACTTATGGTAGTTGGGGAAAATCTTTCCATGTGGCATTATGTAGATCACATTATTGATGCTAATATTAATTAATATGCTCTTTAGCCTTGAAAGGAATGAAAAATTATGAGTGAATTTAGTTCTTTCAACTGATTTAAGTGTTTTGGTACGTGTTTTCACTTTAAAAATAGATCTTTGGCACTTGGCTTTTGATTATCTAAACATTGGCATTCCTGCATTTCAGTCTTTATATTATAATTGATATGAATGTTACAATTCCAATAACTGCACGTCACAGTTTTAAGTTTCATTATACCACTTTAAAACAGTGGCACTCTTGGCTATAGAGAAAAATTAATTTTAGATTTAAACATTATCTTAGTTGTCTGTCATGTTACCTAGTTTTATTTTTTGTGTGTATGATTATAAACCTTTCCATATCCTATACAAGATAAAATGGTATTTGTAAAATTTTAGGACTGACAACTTCCAGCCTTAACATTATTAGTGTGCCTCTGAGGTTATGCTGTTAAGGATTTAAAGTAGTAGTATTTTTCAATGAGCTGTTCTGCCAGTTGCCACACATTTTGAAAAGATCTATTTAAATCGTTTTTTGCTAAGCATAATAGATAAATGGTTTTATAAAATACCTTTTTATAGTAACTAATTCTGGTGCTCTCCAGAGATACTTCCTGCTGAATTTTTGTTGTTAGATTCCAGACAATAAAATACACTGCTACTTCATATAAGGAAATTCCTTTAATAGTTTAAAATCAAGCAGGTCCTTTAAAGAGAGGAAATGGACAGTGGTAACCAATTGATAAGTGTGTAATCAAGTCTTTTATAAGAGATATCCATCCAATAATCAGTCCTTACTCTGCTTTTCATTCTGCCATTTAGGATGGATTTGTTTATTTTAGAGATCATGGTTTTGAACTGCCACTTCCAACTTCTGGAAACCCTCAATGATTAACTTGCTTGTCTTCTGCAGCCCAGCATGTTCCAAATCAAACCTTTTTCACTTTTATTCTTCTAGATTTTACAACAATCATAGTGACGGTACCAGTTCCATTTTGCCTCCAATTCAGTTGATTATATATTTTTCTATTTATTTCTCATTTTATAATTGATATCTGGAATAATCAGCAGCTCTTTTCTCATTTATTTTCTCATATTTTTATTCCAGGATTTGCCTCTGAAGCAGGGAGTGTCTGCATTAAAAATGACCTGTAGTTCTCTGCTTCATAGGTTAGAAACTTATTTTAATATTTTGTGGCTAAGCACAGTCCCACTTTTCAAATTCTATAATGAATTATTTAATTGGCATTGAATGTGGACCACAAGCATATATTTTATATTGGGGTTTTCTTTATTATTTTAAATGATTAAAATTCAGCAGAACATCCAGCTGAGGCAATAAAAGCTTTATTCTTGCTTTACAGCTTAAAACATTAAATTAGATTTTTAAAAATCTATCGATTATAATACAAGTAAAATAATGCTATTTGGGCATTTTAAAAAAATGCATTTCTTAGGCCTTGTATTGCTTGAAGCATTTATATTCTAAAACTTAACCAAATTCCAACTATTCATTTTGGGGAAAAACAATCAGTTCACAAATCACATTTTCAATGGGACTGCTAGCCAGCGTAGGTGAAAACATGTATAGTGTATTTACTCTTAAATTGTACACTGCAGATGCTTCTTCAGCTCCCTCCTCTTCCTCCATGGGCGGTGCTTGCAGCTCCTTTACCACCTCTTCCAGCCCTACCATTTATTCTACCTCAGTCACCGACAGCAAGGCTATGCAAGTGGAGAGCTGCTCCTCAGCCTTGGGGGTAAGTAACAGAGGGGTAAGTGAAAAGCAGTTAACCAGTAACACAGTTCAGCAGCATCCATCAACACCGAAGAGGCACACAGTCTTGTACATCTCACCACCACCTGAGGACTTGCTGGATAACAGTCGGATGTCCTGCCAGGATGAGGGGTGTGGATTGGAATCTGAGCAGAGCTGCAGTATGTGGATGGAGGATTCCCCCTCCAACTTCAGTAACATGAGCACCAGTTCCTACAATGATAACACTGAGGTACCTCGTAAATCACGAAAACGAAATCCAAAGCAGAGGCCGGGGGTCAAACGACGAGATTGTGAAGAATCTAATATGGATATATTTGATGCCGACAGTGCCAAAGCACCTCACTATGTGCTTTCTCAGCTTACCACGGACAACAAAGGCAACTCAAAAGCAGGAAATGGGTTGGTATTCACATTTTTTTAAGTTCTATCACCATTATGCAAAACAAACCAAAAAAAATAAAATCATTCCCCACTGTTCAGCTCAAGTTTGCATATAACCCAAAGATACTAATTTTATCATTGAAATACATGAGAATTTTAATTTAAAATTACCAAGTTTCATTAGAGAAAAAATAAAATATCAATAGATTTTTAGCAAAGGTATCTTATTAGGGGTATGATTAAGTAGTAGAAAATGAAAATAATCTGTTTTGAAATAACTTTTAAATTTCAAATGGATTTATATTTTAAAAGGATTTTTAAGAATATTTTTGCTCATAGAAATATAAATAGCATGTAATGTAACTCAAAACATTCGCAAAGGGCTAGTTTGTGTTCTCTTTCACATTATCTCCCTATATGGTCCAATTCTTTCCATTTTTGTGAGGATTTTATACTTTATTTTTCTTTTATTTGATAAAAATAAGAAAAAAAACAAATTGATGGTTTGTTTCTCATCATTTACATTCATGTTACGCTTTTTCTTTGATACGTTGTGCTGATTTGGGATTTAAAAAAAAACTATCACTAATTTTTTTTTCTGTGATTCTGGGTATGTATTTGAAGGGTGATAGAAAGGATCATGGTACATGTTTGAGTTTTTATTCATTTGTGCCAGTTCACAGCACTCACTAAATATGTTTCTATAGCTATATAATACAATATTCACTGCTATACTATGACTTATTTTTAATTTTTTAATTCCTTAATATTTAATTGCTAGACTTTTGAATTGGTTTTCCTAGAGTATATTCAACACAGTTTGATAAAATTTTTAACTCACTGGATTTTGAGGGATTACTTTTTTTGGGAAACAGGGTATGGTCCTTTAGTTGACCCTTTAGTTTTACAATTAGGTTGTGAAAAAGGTGATAGAGAAGCTTTTAGTTGGTTTACTACTTGATGACGTCATTGATATCTTTTAAATTAAAAATCTAATTGAGTAGTATAGAGAATATTTTTAATGTATATTAAACTTGTCCTTAAATATTCTCGCTACGTTTTAAAAGTAATATCTACCACTTAATAATTATTCTATACTACTTGCTTCTCTACTCTTATTTAAAACTCCTTTGGGGTGATGCAGTTAAATGAAAATGCACATTTAAATATTTTTTATTTTCAGAAAGTCCAAATTAGGAAATTAAAAGAAAACAAGGTATATACCCTTTCCTAAAATGTTGCTATTAGCAGAGTCAAGAACATATTTGTAGAACTATTACCTATAGAATAATGATCTGAAACACAGTAGCACAGATCCAAAAGGCTTAGGTATACCTATCATTAAATACAGGTATGTGGGCTTCAATGGATAAAGATTTTTTTAAGTTCCAGAAGAGAGATTTTTATTTTTATACTGAAATAAATGTTAAAGTTTCAAATGAAGAATAAATAAAATTTTGACTTGGAATTAGTCAACGCACATGATTTGCAGTTGCTGTTAAAGAGATATCTTGACCTACATCTTTTCTGCTTCTGCTTTTGTATGATAGATATATCTTAGAAATGATTTGAGGTTATCCAGGGAAAGTATAATAACATTTGTCAAGACAAAATCTCTCATGAAATAATTCATGGAACAGAAACTCATCAAGCAGCAGAAGAAATGTCCAGCTTCTTAGGTAATGGAAAAATATTTGACTCTAGCATATGGAAATGATGGAAGAAGTTTAAATTTTGAATTATTAAGAACTATGTCAAGGGAAGGATAAAACCATATGTAAATATATAGAAAAATAGGCCTTTGAAGACAATTATTAAGAGGATCTCAAGCTAATGTCCTAGATTATTCAACAAGAAAGATGTTAAAAATATGAAAGATATTTAGAAAAGTTTTAAGAGATAAGGTATAAAGCCTTAGATCTACTGTGCCATAAACGTACAATTTATATAATGCTAAATTATTAAGAAATTATGTGTACAGCAGTTTATTGATCTTCAAGATGGAAATAGCATTTTTGTATAATTAAAATATTATATAAAAGAGTTTATTAAGAAAAACAAGCCATTAAAAACAAACTACTCAGTATTTAAACATTCCTAGCCATATCATTCTTAAATTCATCAACTAAATGTTGAGAATCAGTAGCCCTATGTCTCTTCTAGATAGTCCTAGAAATTAAGACATGATGTCATCTGGATATGAAACCGATTTTAGGCATTTTGTAGTACAAATTATTTTTGTGACATAGACAACAGGATATGCAGCACAAAGGAATTACAGTGTCATTTCATGATCTGAATAGAATATGTCAAGACAGTGGATTTTCTTTTTAGACGTCATTTAGAAGTAAAATGCCATACAATTAAACCTGCTGCTTTCTTGTTTTTTCTTAAGCCATCATGCCTTCGAAATTAATAATTTGAAAGACTACTTTTCTAAGAATTAGTTGAGGTTTTCAATTGTTTTACATGTCTAGAGATCTACATGTGTATGTATTCTTTTTTTACATTTAAACCTAGAGAATAAAGATAGTTTTAAGGGCTTTTTAAAGTATCATTTCAGAAATTGTTTAATTACATGTGCTATTCTTTTTTAAGCCATAACATGTATACTTTGTCAACTCACTCAACAGTGTTCACCCAAATGAAGTATTTTGTTTTACTGAAATAGTAAAACTCATTGTCAACTATTTATTCTCATAAATATTAGCTTGGCTATCATAAGTGAATATAAAAGCCATATCTTGCCAAATTAATTGATATGCTAAATTTTCCTTATATGTCAAACTAATGTGTTCCCCTTTCTATTATAAAATTAGTAGATATTAATTACAAACATTTGAAAAATGTAGAAAAATAGAAGAAAATAAGTAACCCATAATCTAGTTACTTAGTACAACTGCTATTAGCATTTTGCTGTATTTTCTTTTAGTCCCTTTCGATGCACATTTGGGAGATGTTTTTACATAGTTTCAGTAAGTGAATATTTTTGCTTTGATTTTAAAATGAGTAAACAATATCATTATAGAATTTCATGTATAAGGGACTGCACATTGCAAATGTTTGAATTTCTACCCAGAATGATGAAAGAAAAAAAAAGGATTTATTGCCCATTGTTTCAGCTTCAACTAGATACTTTTTCATAGAATTTATTCATCCAGGGCCTTTTAAATGACTTACACAGGTAATCTTTGGCTTAATTATGTCAGACATCAATGGCATTTCTTGGCCAATTAGGATCCAGTCTTTCTCATTTTACTATTATAGAAGCTCTTTTTTCACTCTTTCTTTCTTTTTTTTTTGGCCTTTTTTTCTCCCTATTTGCCTTCATCAACAAATATTTTTCTCAGGACCTGATATTTCAGGAATTGTTCAAGGTTCAGGGAATTATGAAGATAATTGAGCACTGTACTTGCCCTCAGAACTCTCCTTCTTATCCAGTCAATCTTACTCCATTTCGTTTTCTTTTTTTTTTTAAATTAAAGTGTATAGGGGTGACAATTGTTAGTAAAGTTACATAGATTTCAGTTGTACAATTACACAGTCTTACTCCATTTCTTTGCATCCTTTCTTTCCTCCATTCTCCCTTTCTTAGCCATGGATTTCACTCCAGTACCTGGTTCCATTGAGAGTACAACCTTTTCTCTCTTTGTTATTGATAATTGAGGCAACAGTTTGGTTAGAGCTGGAGGGATAAACATTCGAGCCAGTTTTAAGGCTGCTAGCCCTCATTGCTCCTCTGTTTGAAGTCATAATATTTCTCCTTCGAACTGTTTGCTTTTAGAGGAGATTTTATCCACAGTCATCTCTTGGCTTCTGTACCTTCAATGTGAGTGTAAACTTAGGACTGGGACAGTCACACAGAAAGCATTTTAGGTTCTGACTCTATTATAAAATGTACATGGATAATTTCAATCTATTTTAACAATATTGTTTTCTATTTATTTTCAGCGCATATTTGTGGTGCTTCAGGTTACATGTGTTGACCTGAAGTCCTAACTACCATTTGAAATATTTTTCTTTGACTGTATAGTCCATATAGAAAATGAATGATAAACAAAATTAACATTAGAAACAAAATAAAAAAAAATAAGTTAGGTTGCCTATCTGTAAAGCCCAGATTTTAAAATTTTTGTATGTTACGGGCTTTAATTATTTAACTAATCACATATAAAAATGCTCTGAAAAGTTAAACTTCTGGGAAAGATTGTTTAGAGTAAAGCTAATTAATTCCCAATAAAACTTGAATCACTGATTTTTTTATTATAATGTTCTCAGTTTGGTATCCTGAGAAAGATATACAAAAGAATATTCTACGTGTACCTGCGGTTGTTTTTTTAAGGCCTTTTGCTTTTTTTGTTTCTTCTTGCTACTCCCACTTTTCTTTTGCTTTGCAAGTCTGATTTGGAAATAATGATAGTTAATCATGTAGCTTCATATAACACTCTTACACACACATACACATATATGTATGTAATTTTAAAATTTTGTTTTGACTGAAGTACAAGATGAAAGGTTATAGTGACATTAGCTGTATTCTTTCCTATTATTCCTGGTTTATTCAATCTTCCTTCCTCCTTCCACACATATGCATTCTATATATCTTAACTTAGGTTGTATTTTATTTTGTCAGAAAGATAATCAGTTGTTTTTAATGTTATTGCTATTCTGTTTCTTCCTTTATCTTAGATGACTTTTGTAGAAAACACTTTTTGATGCTTTTTCCATGTTGTGCTTTGACTTCTCAGAACATTGGAAAACCAAAAAGGATCTGGAGTAAAGAAAAGCCCTATGTTGTGTGGACAGTATCCTGTTAAAAGTGAGGGAAAGGAGCTGAAGATAGTTGTACAACCTGAGACCCAACATCGAGCTCGGTACCTCACTGAGGGTAGCCGTGGCTCAGTAAAGGATAGAACACAGCAAGGCTTTCCTACAGTAAAGGTACTTATTTTATTTAGCAATTATGAAGATTTTTTCCAGTTTTACTTACTAGTTATTTTTTTTTTTAACCAGCAAAAGCTGCCTAAAATAGAAGGATAGAATTGCTAGGTATGTATAATAGAAATTAAAGTAAAAGTTTGAGCCATAAGCCAAATATTTTTACTTTGATACCATTTGAATTTTATTTTAAATGAAAGGAGAGATGAAAATGCGATCTAATAACAGAAGTATCTGGAAGTCATGAATTATCTTCCCCTTTTATGTGACATCGGTAGCAGCCATATTAGATTCTTACCAAGCTTTCTCTTTAAGGAGAAATTTTAAAGTGAATTCAAAGAAATATTGTAGAAATTATTATGGACTTAGAAAATAAGGTTTTTGAGATGGCCATTGTAATCAGAACTATTCAACTCAGAAAATAATTGGCTGATAGGTAAGTTAAGTCTTTAAGAAATAGGGTATCAACTGAGTCTTCATCTTTTCAGAATTTAGAAAAGAAAAAAATGGGCTTAAATTTCAGCACCTGGGATACCTTATTACAAAGAATATTTCTCTTTGAAGACAAACCAAAAAGTTAGTTGGGGATGTTTAACAAGTGTTCCAACACCTTACAAAATACCAAACGGGGAAGAATTTTGGCTAGTCACACGGTAGATTCTTGTTAAATACAGTTTGTATAAATGTGTTAGTTGAACAATATTTAGTTGGACTGACTTTCATTTTATACCTGAATGAAATGATGGTAGAAATTTGGGATTAGGAAACTTACTCATGACCATTTATAAGGTTGGATAATAGTCACATGTACAGTATCATTTGTACCCCTCTACTACTCACCATACCAACCTACCCTCAGTCCCTGACACTAAAAACAAGTAACAGGCAAGTTAAGAATTTAAGTTACGCTTTTTTTAAAAAATTAACCTAATTGTTCTGGCTTTAAGTTTTGCTTTAAGTATGTATCTGGTCAAAAGTATTGTTAGATAATGGCCTGTGATAGGGAGTGAATTGACTGACCTTAAAAGTTCATTCATTCATTCAGCAAATATTGCACCCCTCTATATGCCAGACACTATTCGAGGTACTGCTGACTAACAGTTTGAGTAGATTGCTTCTTTGCCTCCTTGTGATATAATTTCACAGAAATACAGACATACTGAGATAGAAAAGATGTATGAATTTTTTAAAGCATTTTGCTATACATTGTACAAGTTACTTTATGATTTTATGCATTCTGTATTAGCAGCTTCAATGTTTAACTATAAATCTTATCAAGAAGCAACGTTGGAAACATTGGTTCCCAAATGCTATTTTAAATATTTATTTATTCTTTAGCATACAAATTATAATTTAATTTATAAAGGCTTGCTAGAGACCTGTAATGACCCAAATAGACCCTGGTTCCATCTAGCAATTTTTGAGACCATGTTTTGACCCAGGGTTTCATTATGTTGTATGTATGTATCTAGCTTATGAAAATGAGCTCCATTTACCTACTCATATAGCTTTAAAAGAGTAAAAATTTAGTATATGTGCTCTCATTTAATGAAGATGATGATGCCACTAACACAGTTTTGTGTATTTTCCATTAGTAGTGGTACTAATCCTGAGTATTATGCATGCTTTTTTGGCAGTCCATAGATTTATAAATATCGAAAGTACTGTGTATTCATTTTCATGTGTTTGTGCAAATTAATTATGAATGATAATTTATCATTGAACATCTAAACTTGTAAGTAAAATTGTTGCAGAATTTAAACTTAACAGTTTTTTGCAGAAACTTAGCCAGCTCTCCTTTATGAAAATACTTTATCTGTTTTTCTTGAGGATTTAAATTATTTATTGTAATCCAGTTATGAATATAAGACTTGATATTAAATGTTTGATTTTACATTAGATTATTTGAAAGGCTAATTAGTGTTTGTGCTCCATGTTATCTCACTCCAGCTGGAAGGCCATAATGAGCCAGTAGTGTTGCAAGTGTTTGTGGGTAATGACTCTGGTCGAGTGAAACCACATGGATTTTATCAGGCCTGCAGGGTAACTGGGCGAAATACAACTCCCTGCAAAGAAGTGGACATTGAAGGCACTACTGTTATAGAAGTTGGCCTTGATCCAAGCAACAACATGACACTAGCGTAAGTACTTAGTAAAAATTTTTTCATTATGTATTACAGTTTTTTGTATACAGGAAAAAAATTTTAGTTTCTTATGTCTAAAAGAAGATGTTGAGTATTTTATTAAAAATTTTAAACATTACAAATAAAAAATAGCTTACTACAGAATGGTAATGGGTTAAAATTAACTCTGCCATTTGCTAGAGAATTCCTATGGTGAAAGGCAGGGAAATAAAAGCCTGGTGGAATGCTGGCTTTTCAGAAAATAATGTAGACTTATTTGTTGGGATTAATAAAATTAATATTTAAAAATAAAAATTACAGTTAATTTGATTTGCTCTCCTGAAATCTGTTTTCTTAGTGTGTGTATTAAAAACTGTTTAACACAGACATTCATGATGCCTTGACCCATCTTGATGTGAAAAAGCATATTGCTAGTCTAAATTCACCTGCTGTTTTTATTTTCCTATAATACAAAAAATTATATCTTGGGACTGTGTATTTTTCATCTTTTACATTTTCATTGCCTGAAAAATATAAGAAGTATTAACGATTTAAATTGGAAAATTTTTGTCCTTAACCCTTTTGTTAAGGACCTTTCATCCTAAAGTTGAACCATCACAACAGCAAATATATTGATATGGAGTAGACCTATTGTAATTATTTGTATTATATAGCTAAAGACCTTTCTCTGTGTGGTTTTCAGTTTCCTTTTGAAAGTCATTTTGACTGGCTTAGTAAGAGGTTAATTGGAAAAGAAAATTTTGAAAAATACTCAGTAAAGATTTATTTTTTAATTTTTGAAAATTATTTAAAAAATGTATATAGTAGAAGAAAAGGGAATAATTGATTATAAAAATAGTACTTATTCATTGTAAGTTGAAAATGTAGAATATTAACAAGTAATAAGTAAAAATAATAAAAAGCTAAAACATACCTCCAAAAGCCAACTTCCCAGAAGTAACCACGATTTTGATATTTCTTTCCATCTTTTTTTCTGATAAAATTGAGATAATACTGTACCCACTGTTTCATAACCTGCTTTTCACTTATCATGAGCATTTTCACATAACATTAAATATTATTTTATAGCATACGTTTTAATGGCTACAATATTCCATTCTTTTACGGATGGTTACTAACACTTCTAAAAGTAAAACCCATTTCCTCTATTTTTATATCTGAATTAACTGCCAAAAGAAAGAGGTTAAATTTATTTATTTTCAAAAACACTTGTTTAGATGTTGGAATAATGTTCACTTGTTTTACTGTTGTTTTCCATTATAAATGAACAGTTGACAAGATTAGGAATTATGAAGTTTCAGAATTTACCCTTGTATATCTTTTGAATTTGAAACCTTATGATTATGTTACATATTCAAAAATTAATAAGCAAAATTTTTTTAAAAGGAACTTGGTTAAGAATTTTGTGTAAAGAGAAAATTCTGTGTAAACAGAAAATATCAGTTTATGTATTTTTTCTGTTTTAGGGTGGACTGCGTAGGAATATTGAAATTGAGGAATGCTGATGTTGAAGCCAGAATAGGAATTGCTGGTTCCAAGAAAAAAAGCACTCGTGCCAGATTGGTTTTTCGAGTTAACATCACAAGGAAAGATGGCTCCACTTTGACACTGCAAACACCCTCTTCTCCAATTTTATGTAGTAAGTAAGAATATATGGCGATATTAAATATATGAAGTTTTTTTCATTTTGTAATAGTCTTTCAGACATCTTTAAATTTCAGATGTTTCACATTTTGCTTGTGATCATGCAAAATGTGAAACATTTAAAAACTATAGTCAGATTTTCTAGGCTAAACTAAAGGTGGGTAATTTTGAATAAAATTCAAAAGATGTGTAGCATTTTGTAGTTTTCTGTTATCCTATATTGATTTAAAAAGTTTACCAGAAGTAAATTGCAAAGCCAAAGGATTTTCCCAACATCCTCATTGTGTAATTGCTGTGATCCTAACTCTGTTTTGTGTTGTGAGAATAAGAAACAGTAAGGTAAAAGATACATGCATCACTATGTTCATTGCAGCATTATTTACAAAAGCCAAGACATGGAAGCAACCTGGGTTTCTGTCAACAGATGAATAGATAAAGAAAATGTATGTATGTACAATGGAATATTACTCAGCAATAAAAAGCAATGAAATGTTGCCTTTTACGACAACATGGCTAGACCTAGAGGGTATTATGCTGTAAGTCACAGAGAGAAAAACAAAATACTATATGATTGTACTTATATGAGGAATCTAAAACAAACAAACAAAAAAACAGAAACAGATTCATAGATACAGAGAACAAACTGATGGTTGCCAGAGGGGAGGGAAGTGGGGAAATGAGTGAAAAAGTGAAGATATAAGTTACAAATTTCCAGTTATAAAAGGAGTAAGTCACGGGGATATAATGTACAGTACAGCATAGGGAATGTAGCCAATAATACCATAATAACTTTGTATGGTAATAGATGGTTACTACTTATTGTGGTGACCATATTGTAAAGTATATAAATGTCAAATCACTATGTTGTACACATAAAACTAATATAATATTTTATGTCAACTATACTTTAAAAAAAGAAACTGAGGTAAGCAGACCTTTGTAAATATACAGCAGTTGGATTTCTGATCACAAATTATATAGTATAGTATAGGGAAATGGGAAATGGAATTGTTTTTTTTTTTATAACCTTGGCATAGAAAGTAAATGATGTGTGTGTTTAAATTCAACCATGTTGGTGGATGTACCTTACCATATATTCTGGTTTCCCTTGAGTGAGTATTATTACAAATGACACAGGAAAATTTTACCTTTATATATCACTTAAGATTTTCATCAAGTGTAATTTTCTTCAACATTGCTTACTTGTAATTTATAACTGAATTAAAAAGAGCAGAATAGACCCGTTCCATTCCGCCGAATTTCCTGTTGGGTTGTTATGGGTATTATGACCTTGCTATCCCTAGGACAGTTACAGAGCCTTGTTATTTAATTGTACCTCGGTTTTGTCAAATTATTTTTCCGTTATAAATCTTATTTTTCCCTTTTAATTAATCTCAGAAATTATTATAGACATAATTTAGCTTAGCCAACACCCTAATTTAAAAAAGAAGGTACTAAAATATCTTTCTGATCTCGAGAGCTCAAGTGGATTTCTTTATTTTTCATTATTATGAAAAATTTGTTTTGATACTAGTATTTCCTTGGGCTATTTCTGGATAATGTTCAATTATAAATAGGCTGCTTTTAAAGATCGTAGGTTTCATGTTCATTCTATCATATTCAGATAGGGACAGAATAAATAATCTATAGATAATTTGTTGCGTTCTAAAGCTTTTCTAATTGGCGTGCTCCAATTTGAATTTACTATAATTTATAGTATGTCACAACTTGAATATTATTAGGATGGCGTTCCGATTTGAGCAGGGCATATGCAGTTTTTCTTTTACATGATCTAATACTTTGCGCACGACCATGGCTACACTCTGAAGGCCAGAGCTAGGAGATGCTAGATAACTCAGATCATACTGCTTTAGCAGGGACTGGGAAATAGTTGCCAACTTTGTTCGCTCCTGCTTTCATTAGTTTGTTCATTTATTTCTTCATTTCTTATTTCATTAAAGTATTGTTAAAGTTTAAATATATCTGGCTAAAAGTGGTAGACAATATGAAAGAGATAGAAAACATGATTTTCTGAAGTTTTTCATCTGTAATTATTACTACTGTTTGTTAATTTATCACCATTATTGATAATATATGTCCACATTGCAAAAAAGTTTCTCTCTTTGGGAGGCTGTGTCTGGGGTAGATATGATAGCCCTAAGAAGCAGCAGCATTCAATAGATGACGTATATAGCTAATAAAGTTACCATGTTTTGAACTCTGTCTATGTGCCCAGGATTTTGTTAACTACTTTATAAGCATTATATCACCTAACCCCATTATATCACTTAACATGACATTATATCACATAAATGGATTTCATTCTACAGTTGATGGAACTGAAACTTAGGTTAAACAACCTCTTCAAGGTCATATAGCTAGGAAATAGTAAGACCAAAATTCAAAGCCTCTGCTTTTAGCCACTGTGCTGTATTGCCACCACAATCACTTAAATCACAGTGCTGAAAAACCAAGTTTGAACAGTTCATTTCTTTGTAGCCATAGCCTCTGAATGGTTCGGACTATCATTACGGTATGAAGTTATGTTAGAGAACTGTTTCCTCTACCTAGGAGATTTATGTTGTGTATTTCAATTTTTTTATGAATTTAGAAAGTATATCTAATTTATATTAGGGGATTTTACTTAAATACCTATATTACCCCTTCTGTTTCCTCTTGTAGATGTCATTTATTATGGAGGTGTAGGATTGTATTTTTATTCCTTTAGTTGACTATTTGGCACTTACCTTGCCATCTGCTTAGAGAAACTGGATTTGGTAAACATGGGCAATACTTTCTTTAAAAGAAAGGGGTACTTTTACAGTATGCTTCCCAATCCTCTTTTAAGAAGAGAAAGTGCTAGAATAATAATTAATTTGCAATAAGTTTATATGATAAAGAGCTTTCATATTTCTTATTAATGTTGCTATTTCCATAGAATTTCATGCAAACTAATTTTTCTCTCAAAACATAGTATAAACAGCTTAAAATATATCTAATAGTAATTTCTATGAATATCAATTAGATCTCATCATTTAGGCAAGAGTCTAAGCCTCTTGATCTGCACACTCTTCCTACTGGGTTAATGCTTCGATTTTTAAAAAATCTGTCATCCTCGGGGCTGGCCCGGTGGCTCAGGTGGTTAGAGATCCATGCTCCTAACTCTGAAGGCTGCCGGTTCGATTCCCACATGGGCCAGTGAGTTCTCAACCACAAGGTTGCCAGTTTAATTCCCCGAGTCCCGCAAGGGATGGTGGGCTGCGCCCCCTGCAACTAGCAACGGCAACTGGACCTGGAGCTGAGCTGCGCCCTCCACAACTAAGTCTGAAAGTACAACTTGAAGCTGAACTAAGATTGAAAGGACAACAACTTGACTTGGAAAAAAAAAAAAGTCCTGGAAGTACACACTGTTCCCCAATAAAGTCCTGTTCCCCTTCCCCAATAAAATCTTTAAAAAAAAAAAAATTAAAAATAAGAATGTTCCATTATAGGTTTCTGATTTGTATTTATGCCCATAAATAAAATAAAAAGAATTTATGGCAGATTTGAACAGTTGGAGTAGAATGAGAGGTGAAATGGAAATAGGTTAGTAAGAAGGGTTAAAATTGGAATGGTAGGCAAAAGGAAACAGGAAGATGAGAGTGAGGTAGAAAAGGAAGAGGGGCCAAAAGGTGATAGAGGTGGAAGGGAGGAGAGGAAACAGATACTTGATATTCCATCTAGAGACACTCAATGGAAAGAAGGCCTAATGCCAGAATTCATGTTGTGCCTTGTGACCTTGAAAAAAGTCCTGCTTCTTGGTTTAACAATGGCCACTGGATCCATTGTCTGTCTTTTTGTTGTTTGTTTTTAAGGGGTTGAAAGAATCATCCTCTTTTACATCCTTGACATCTTTAGATTTCACCAGACAATAAAGATATATGTTTTCTGTTTTGATATATTGTTTATATTATTTAGTTATATCAAATTAAGAATATCAATTTTCAGACTTTTTAAATATTCACTTTCCTGTAATTTTTCTTAATGCAGCAAATCATAGCTTTTTTCAATAATATATGTTAGATTTTATCTTATAATGTTTATTGTATTAAATCTGACTGAATTTAGTAAGTTTCTACTTCCCTTATTTCTGTCTATCCCACAACTTTAGGACAAAAATAACATTGTGTAAACTTTCCTTCTCTTCACAGACATTATTAAAAAGCTTTACTAATTCTTTTAACAGATTGAAATGGTTGTTTTACTGTTTTGCAGCATTCAGACATTCATTAATTTTTTTCAGCTTTGTTTTTGAGACCACGATTTGCAAGCATCTAAAAAGCGCATTGTTTTTATAATACCAGAAAGGTGGCTTTTTTTGTTACAGTTTTTAAGCAGTGTGATCACTTTCAAGAGTCAGTTTACTGATTACTTAAAGATAAACATTTAATGCATAAATAATCCTGATTTTAGTTCTCTTTAGTATGAAGTCTGTCCTGTTAGGTAACCATTAAACTTTTTTAAAAGAAAAAACCTTTTAAAGTCAACAGTTTAAGGTTAAATTATATTGAACAGTAACAGACAAGTTCTTTGTGTAATGTACATACAAATATATAGAAGATAAATGCACATGGTACCTTTAAAGAGGCCTTATTTGGCCATCTTATGCCTTTAATACATAAAAGGAAAAAATGAGATGGGAAAAAAAGTTTTGATAATCATCAGTGAAGTGGAATTTCCACATAGTACTTGAAAATGGGGGGAAAGGTTATAGACTTTCCATTTTTGTTAATACAATATATTCATATAATTTTGTACCTCACTGTTTTCTAATAAAAATATTTACCATATTTTTAATATCCTTCAAAAAAGCAAATATTTAGTTCCAAAGTTACTCCAAAAAATTATAAATTAGTTGTTAATTTTTCCATGTAAAAAGGGTATATAATTGCCATTGTATGACCATTAACTATTTCCATTCTGTTCATACATTAACCCTGTGGGTTCTAGATGGTGTATATATATTCACAATTTTTTAAAATTTTCAGACATTGCTGAAAATATTTGCCATTTAAATATTTAAGAAGAATAGAATACTTACGTATTTGTATCAATAAGTGAGAATAAATGATGAAGTTGTAACAAACAGCAACAACAAAAAAATTTCATTGGCTTAAAATGACTGTTTTGCTTCTCCCTCACGGTTTGGAAGTAGGTGTATTCTCTTCACTCTGGGATCCAGGCTAAAGAAGCTGTCCTTATCTGAGATATTACCATTTTTGTAGTGGAGGAAAAAGGAGAAGATGGGACCATGTGAGGCTCTTAAAACTTTTACTAGGAACTGGCACATTACTGTAGTTCACACTTATCATCTGGACAAGTCACATGGGCTAATCTTGATGCAATTGACCGAGAATTACAGCTTTTTGCCAAGGAAGGGCCTAGGGAAAGAGGGTCAGTGAATATTTGTACAAAAGCAGTGTCCCTCATTACTTTCTTGTAAAGATAAAATTAACTATTAAATATTTAAGTATCTAAAGAGAAAAAAGTTAACCTTTTCCTAAAGTTTAGTAGAATATCTCATTAATTTAGAAGTTGATGGGTTATATAAGCCATATTTAAGTTTACCTTTGCAGTGTATATTTTATATTTATTGTTTGTTAGAATAATAGTGTAATCTGTGTCAAAGTACTTAACCTTGAAGGGAATAGGTTTTTTGAGTATTTTAAAATGTATTAATAGTTATTTGCATAAACTAATATCCTAGAAAGTATTCTTGTGGGAAACTGGTCATTAGGTATCGATAAGAAAGAATGTTTCTGGAGTCAAATATTGCGGAAACTATACTATACACCCATTTCTTGGATGTTTAATATACATCAAAATATAAAATGCCTAGAGAAATCTTTTTGTTCACTTAACTTTGTTTAACCAGTATTTCCCTAATTTACTTTGACTAGGAACCTGTTTTGCTAAGCAATACCTATTACATTATCTTAAGGAAATCCTAGCATGAAGTTGGTAGGGTGATTACAGCTTATTCATTAGATCTGGCTCTTTGGTACTTGTCAACCTCTTAATTTTAGTGGTGGTTAGTCTTTGTAGTTGAAAATCAAGTGCATTTTATTTTTTAACCTCAGGGTATTCCACTTCAGGGAGATCCCCTGGTAGGAAGAATTAGTTTGAATTGGATTCAGTCTGTGTTCGGGTGTTCTTTTGGTGTGGGTCCTGTGTGTGAGTCCTTGGTCTGCATTCTTAAGCCCCAGTACCACCAGAGGCCTTCATGGCCTAAGAAGTCTTGTAATGGCATAACTTAACTGATATTTTTAAGCTTAGGATTGTGGGACAAGCATGTTTTTCAATTGAAGTTTTGAAAAGTATTATTAAGGCAAAAACATGATCAAGTTCATATTTTAAAACTTGTTAAATTTATGTAATGAGAAAGCAAAGCTGACACATAATAAAACCTTGTTTTAGACATTAATCCATTCCTATAAAATCTTACAAGAGTTATTAAAAATTAATATGGACTTTTCTGGGGTGTTTTTTTTCTGTTCTCTGATAGGGTAAAAGTTAAGTTGTAGAATAAAGGAAATCAAACTCAGAGACAACTTATAGAACTGGATAATTGATTTTAGATAAGAAATAAGTGTTGGACATTCTTTTTATGGAATGCTTATGTATACCCACAGCTCAACCAGCAGGAGTGCCAGAAATCTTAAAGAAAAGCTTGCATAGCTGCTCAGTGAAAGGAGAGGAAGAAGTATTTTTAATTGGCAAGAACTTTCTGAAAGGAACTAAAGTGATTTTCCAAGAAAATGTTTCTGGTAAGTAGGCATAATACTGGTAAAGAGATTGTTGCATGTTTCACTTTGTTATAAAGATATAGTTACAGCTACAAAGTGAAAAAATTTAGTAAATCACTGTTTTTATTTCAATCAGATGAAAACTCTTGGAAATCAGAAGCTGAAATCGACATGGAATTATTTCATCAGGTATAATTTAAGCCTTTTTATAGTTTGATTGTTTACTCTCTGAGTAATTCAATTTTATTCTGAAATTTTCCTGAGTCAGCTGGTTAAATTTCTTCTTTATATGGGATTGATGTAAACAATTTAAAGTTTCTTTCTTGAGTTTCTTTAACTGAAATAGAATTATTCCACTGGTACTAAAAGTTACAATTTTCTTTTAAAAAGTTTAGGAGCAGTGGCAAATTATCATTGTTAATAAATGAAGCATTTCTTTCCTAATATTTATTTGCTCTGGGGATTTGAATTATCTTAACCTACTATTTAGTTAAAGGGAAACCTATTGAGTACCTGCTATGTGCCAGTGTTTTGTTTGTTAGTTACCTCTTTGTATTCAGAAGCACAAGTTACCCTCATATTAATGAGTGTGTATTTGTAGGACCTCACCATATGTTGTTTTTCATATAACAAGTAAAAAGCTTGGAAACAAGAATAAATAATTGACTTAAGAATTAATGTGTAGAACAAATAGGACCAAACTCATAGATGTTGAAACTAGCAGAAGAGAAGTACCTGTACAAACTTATGGGCAAATCAGATAGAAGACATGCACAAGAGTGGTATGTATAAGTGTAGATAACATATAGAGAACAGAGAAGCAGGAACAAACTAATGTGTAAAATACTCAAAGCCTAAAATTTAGCATAAAATGCTGGTAGGAATAGAAAAGGGATCATGAAAGCAAGCAGAGAGATAGAAAAGTCAAAAATTAGAGAATCGATAGCCAATTTATCAAAAAAGTTCATAATTCCTTTGTGGTTTATTTATTTATTTTTTATTCCTTTGTGTTTTTAGAAAAGCCTAATAAAATTTTAAAACATATGTATCCAATATATTATATCAATATATTGCTGAACTCAAAGCTAAGGGCACAGTGTTTCTAAGACAGCCCTCACTTCAAACACCAGGCACAAGTTCAGGGACCTCCTGGCCACTCTCACTTTTGAACAGTTGGCTTCAAATTCAAAGGATCCCACTCCCCCCTCATATTTGCTAGAACAATTTACAGAATTCAGGAAAGTCCTACATTTAACTATTTTAGTTTTCTTACAGCAAAAGGATACAAGTCAGAACCAACCGAAGGGAGAGATGCTTAAAGTCTCTCTGGAAGGGTCCTGATGGTGAAATTGTCATCCTCAGGGATGCCTTTCCCTCTTAGCACTTCTCTATTTGACAATATGCAGAATATTTCCAATCAGAAGCTCTCCTGAGCCATTGGTGTCCAGAGTTTTTATTCAGGTTTGATCACATACTGCCTATGCAGCTAACCTTTAGTCTGTAGTTCCACCAGAGGTCAGATGACATGTTCCAAAGCCCCCTTCATAAATCTCATTGTTAGACTGCCAGTGGCCAAAGCTATCAAACAGATAAAGATACTCCTGTCAGATAGGGCATTCCATGGGACCTAGAGATCTACTAGGGACCTCCTAGTAGCCAAGGGCAACGGCTAGACCTTACTTTGGATGAAATTAATTCTTCACTACATAGTATTATATAAAGTGGAGCTTCCTATATACTAGACACATGCTATGTAGAAAGTTTTCCTCTGGCCTTATTCTCCTACATGAAGTCCAAAAGCAATAGTGGGACCTCAACAGTCATTCCTTTGTCACATATACCATTGGCCACTCTGCTAGACTGGTCTTAACTGAGTTCTAGTACCTACTTTGTCACTAATAATCTGTTACCTCTAAATAAGACAAGTCACTTTTGTGCCTTAGTTTTCTAATCTGTAAAATAAGCTCTTTGGCTAGATTGTTTGAGGTTCCTTCTAACTCTGACATTTTATAATTATATAACTTGTTGATCAAACCATTTCCACTCCCCATGAACCAACAGTGGCTTCCTCTGGAGGACTTCTAGACGTTAGTGGCAATTTATTGTGACTCTTTTGTGTTCCTCATAATATTAAATACTTAATAGATACTCATGAAAAACTTTGTTAGTTCATTTTATTCATGTTGAAGAAAAAGAGGACTCTGGGATCTGAGGTCCCTTGTTCTTCCTTTTGAGGACATTTCAAACCCTAATTTCAACTAGGTTCTAGGACATTTCAAACCCTAATTTCAACTAGGTTCTAGGACATTTCAAACCCTAATTTCAACTAGGACTATAGTTCTGGGCCTGACTGAAGCTTAATTCATCCATTTAATACTTTTGTATAGTCTATGGCCATACCACCCTGAACGCGCCTGATCTCACCTGTAATATTTTTGTGTGTCATGAACATGTTGGGTTTCTTTCTTCTTTTTTTTGATGAGTGGGATAGATTGATGTAAACTCCTTTGCTAGTAATATTCTATTACAATTGGTATTCCTTACTTTATCCTATGATGCAGTTTTATAGGTAAGAAAACTAGTTCTAGAGACTGAGAGACTCGCCTTATAAATAATACAAAATAATAATAAAATAGCCCCAACAAATAATCTTGCTGTTTCATAAGAACTTAATATTAAGAAATCTTTATTGTTTCCTCCTCCTCCTTCCTTCCCCTTCCTTATCCTTTTTTTCCCTTTCCTTCGAGCCTCTCTCCCTGCCTTCCTTCCTTCCTTAGAAGAATTATCATAAAAATAAGACATGGTGGAATGGAAAGGAATTATGTCCTTATTTGGTAGCTATATCTAGAGGTCCTGGGGTTTTGCAAGCAAGTAGTAAACAAACTAAATTATAGTCTGATCTTTCATTAATTCTGTGCTTCTGTTTGTTTTAAATTTTATCTTTTTCAGAGAGAATTTACTGGGTTTTTTCTCTTAAGGGGCTTTCTGGGAAATATTTTAGAGTGGAATCAGACCTGAGATACAAATAATTGACCATAGAGATTATATTAAAGAAAGAAAGAAAAAAAAAACCAAAATTAAACATTTAGAGGGAAGGGTGATCAGAAAATCTATTAAAAGAAATGAAATTTGGAGTGTCGTCAATAAAGAAATATCAGGCCTATGCAGAAAAATTGAAAGGGCCTCTACAATCTTAAAAAATGCCCAAAGATGGTATAGTAGAAAAAACCATTTAAAGATAACTTTGCAAATTGAAATTATTAATAATTGTGATAGCTATTCATTTGCAAGCCCAAAATCAAATCATTAGGTATTAAACTTTTTCTATTATATAAAAATTGAGATTAATGAAATCTAGGAAAACACTTCTTTGTTTAATATTTGCCTCTTCTAGTCAAGGCCATAATATGTTTCATTTTCATGTATACCAGATGTGATAAGCGCATGGACATTATATCTACTCCCATTTTACAACCATAGATAAAGTTCTATAAGACCTTAATTGCCTATTAAATATATATTTTGAGATATCTATATGTAAGTATATATTTACTATATATATAAAATACGTTAGTTTTGAAAGAGTTTAGCAGTTTGAAATGTGGAGGTGATATCAAAATGTATCTAGAAGCTGAAAACATTAGAAACTAGGAAGAGGAATACAATTTGATTTAAGAATAACTTGTTTTGCAAAACGTGAAACAGGCATTGGTGTATCAAAAATAGAAAATTGTATAGATTATTGTTTCTCAACCTTTAGTATTCTGGGTTTTTTTCTATTGCATTTTTTAAAGTATAAAAATATAGAGAGAAGTTTTTAAGAAGATGGAATTTCTGTATAAATATGGAAAGAAAGTCTTGAAAGAAATGCCATCAAGATCCACAGGATTTGTGTGAACAACTAGACTAAACAAAGACTTAAGAGTTTAGAAGTTATGTGTTCTAAAATTGGTGTTCTTTAGGAATGATAAATTATCTCTTAGAGTGAAAAATATCTAGCACCATTGCTTATAAGTTCTGAAAAGGAGTATCACCTGGGACAAAGAAAATCGTTATTTTTGAATCCAAAACGATTTTTCTAAGAATTTAAAATTCAAATTTTCTTCTCTTTTTACCCCAGAGAACAATGTACTGCTCCAAAGGCCTCCCAACCCTTTGCATGTTTTGTCTGTATTGTATTCCTAGCTCAGTGGTAGTTAACTGCTCTTAATTTGTGAGAGTAGTATTTAAAAACAACTTTCTATCACTATGCACAATTTACTTAGTTTTTAATTCAAAGCACTTATAGAATTTCTAGATTCAGACTGAGGAAGTATAAAGAGTTCATATCAAAATAGTATCGTTTGTGCCTGATCACTGCACTGTACACCTGAAGCTGAACAATAATCAGTGTCAACTACAATTTTATATATATTTACAAAAAGCAGAGTACAGCATTAGGAATAGAGATAGTGAAAATGTAATGGCTGTGTGCGATGTCAGAGGGGTAGTGGATGGGGGAACGGAGGTTGTCACTGTGTGAGGGATACAAATGATAAATGTCTAACTATTACATTGTTTTGTGCACCTGAAACTAATAAAAAAAAAGTATCATTTGGCTTTTAAACGATTTTAAATTAGATTTGCTTAAATATGAGTGTGACTTTTAGATACTAATTCTGTCATTAATTATCAGAAACAAATTTTTATTGAAAAGAATCATTTCAATTATAAGTTTGCCAAATTATTATAAGACTAGGAGGATACTTCACATGTCCATCCATTCAACCATCTTTTTTAACTATAGGTAGGACTGCTTTGTTTAAACAAAAGAGTGAAAATGAGGGTAGACAAGTTTTTAAAACTCTGTTTCTTAGAAGTTGGATTAGTCCAGGTACATTTTTTGATGCCTTCATGTGCAATTGAGTATGTGCTCTCAGATTTTTACCCCCCGTGGATATACACATATGTATATGTGTTTTTCCACCTAACTTAAAAGTGTGATTTCTTTTTTGAGATGGCTAACATTCTGCTAATGTCATAAATCAGAAGCTATTTTTTATTTATAATGTGACTGTTTCAGAGAGTGTTTTAAGATGGCTTAGAAATGAATTAAGTGTTCAGAAATTGAAACCTTGACCTCGGCCTTATTTGTCACATGTTCTGTTCAACTGAAGCAACCAACTATAGTCTAACTAAATAAAAAATGTCATCAGACTCACTTCTCCCTCAGCAGTCAGCATTGGCCTCCTGCATATCAGCCTCAGTACAGAAGTGTAATCACCATCCTTTGATGTTCCTTCCCATTACTGTAATGTCCTAGGGAAGAACAGAATGAGTCTAATGTGGTTCACAGTATCTTCCAAGATGTAGTATCTTTGAATAAGTGCCGGGGAAGCATTTATGAATGTTTCCATTTTTTTAATAGTGGCTTCTGCCACTATTCTGACAGAAAATAACTGACTGACTTAGGGTTTCGGTAAACTGAACCTTATTGGCCTAAATGAGAATCAAAGTGATTAGGAAGCAGTGAACTGCGTTGTCAAGTACATCTCAATGAAGGTTGTACAAAACATATGGTAACTGATATTGTGCATGGTGGGCATATTTTTTTTCTCAAAATTTATTCTTTTATTCAACAAATATATTTGTCTGTATTTTTTGTGTAAGGTGCTTGACAGTGGAGATAGAATGAAGAACAAAACATTCTAGTTCTCGTGGAACTTAAATTCTTGAGGTTGGAGAGAGACAAAACACAAGCAAATAATCACAGTAATTTCAGGTGGTGATAATTGCCATTTTATAAATAAACAAAATCATGTGATCAGGTCAGGGAGGGGTGCTACTTTAAATAGGATGGTCAGAGAAAGCTTCTCTGAGGAGGTGATATTTGAATAAGATCTGAAGATGGGTAAGGAACTAGCCCTTTGAAGAGGTGCAGGAAGAATATTCCAGTGAGAGAACAGTAAGTTGTAAAGGCTCTGAGGTAAAAATGAGTTTTGTGTGTTAAAAGAATGGACTGAGAAGGTCAGTTTGGCTAGAGTATAATAAGTTGGAGAGAATGGGAATGAAATAAAGTTGACAGGGCTGGAGCATTGCAAGCCATTGTAAAACATTTGGATTTTACCTTAAAAGCAGTTTTAAGATTAATGTCCTGTGAACATGAACTTTAAAATGCCTGTGAACCTGAACTTTAAAATACATTTATTTTTCTAGTCAGACTTTTAAAATGATAGCTAACATCAAATGTACTTAATTATAATTTTTATTTCAAAATTTCATTTAAATATTGCTTCTTTTGTGACTCTTGTAATTTTCTTCATATTAGAATCATCTTATTGTGAAGGTTCCCCCATATCATGACCAACATATAACTTTGCCAGTATCAGTGGGAATATATGTAGTGACCAATGCTGGAAGATCTCATGATGTTCAGCCATTCACCTACACTCCAGACCCAGGTATGTCAAAATTAAAAATTCTGAATTAAAATGCATAATTAATTTATAGGACTTTGGAAGGGTATGAAGATGAACCAACCAAAATAAAAAGTTGTATACTAAGATGAATTGATACTAGTATTTTTTGGAGATGGAATTATTTCCTAAGATGGACACCAAATGCTGCTTTTACTCTTTTAAGTTTAAGGGAATCATTTCTGCCTTATGCTCTAATAATAAAAGAAAAGCTAGGAATGCTCTGAAGTCAGACTTTCCAGGGTTATCATACAGGTTACTCTTTAATAAGAATTACCATTCATTGAGTACCTCTTACGTCACTACCCCTTAGTGAAAGTGACAACTTTGGGAAACTTCTAATAGTTTAATCTGGCTGGTTTACAGGATACATTTTAGGAGAGACGAGAGATAAGCTCGGAGTGATAAGTGATAAAATCACAGAGTTATAGGCCTGTAACATTTTCTAATTTCTGTGGTCAAATATATCAAAGACTGCTGGTGGATAAATATTTTAAATGTAATTTTAAGCATTTAGGTTACATAGGTGCTTTAGAAACCAGAGCAGTAAGAGCAACTGAAATATTACAAGTTTAAATCTCTGGGTAAAAAGTATATTATGAGTTGTTTGCCTGCATTCATTTAGCTGCCTGAAGAAGAGAAGCTTTTTCCTGGCAGAAGTTGGGAGAACATTTTGGAAATGGAAACTTCATATGTTCCATTGACCTAGGCTTGGTTTCTGCTGTGCTTAGCATTGGTTCAGTTCATTCTAGTGTCAGGTATACTTCAGAATTAACAGTTCTTCCATATCTGTAAGTTTATTGATTCTGTGTCTATAAGTTATTCCCAAATAGTTCAGGATTCAGTGAAGTACAAAGTGAAAAAAGTGATGGAAACAATAGCTATGACAATTATAACTGGTATTGATAAATTACTTTCTATCACTTAATGTATGTTTCGTTTTTTAAAAAATCGTGTCTGAATTTCACAACATTGGTTATTTTCTACCAGCTTGCTACAGTATAGCACTAATTAAATTCTCTTAGTATTTGTTTCAGAATAGAAGATCACAAGTAGAAATTTCAGACAGAAAAAGGCCAAGTTTAGAAATAATACACTGGCTTCAATAAAAATAGGAAAGAGAAAATTAGATTATACTCAAAGACCAAATATTTTGTTTTCTTTCTAGGAAGGCCTCAAAAAGCCAAAAAAGTTTGATTTAAAACTAGTGGTAGTTAAAGCATTTTAGTAACTGTTGGTTACTAAATAATTGACGTTTAATATTTTGCATGAGGAAGGATTTTGCTTGTATGGGAAAATTGTGAGAAAGATGGTGTAATTAACACAAAAGAACTTATTTTCTAATGAGCTTCTGTATCATTTGTGTGGGAAGGGAAGAGGGAAGTGTATGTGTATGTCAGGGAATAGCCTTAAACTTTTTGCTATCCTGAAAACACTGAGGATTTGTTGTTACTTGTTTTTATTGATTAGTTATAAAGAACTTCAGGACTTTAAAAGCGCTTAGCTTCAGCATTAAGAATCCTCATTTCTTAAAAAGAAAAAAAAAAGAATCCTCATTTCTTAGTAATAAGTGCTGATTATTAGAAGTTTCCCTTTGATAGATTGCCAAATAAAACAGATTTTAAGTCTTCTACTTTAAAGCCTATACTAATTAAGTAGGTTTGGCCACATTTAGGGAATTATTAACATGTTTATTCTTTCAAGTTTCCCCCCTCATATTTTGTATAACACAGATACCATAGCAATCGCTCTCAGAAACTCTTAATTGAATAAATACATTGCATGCAAACTTTGTAATAAGATCTAATGTTCAGCTTTTGCCTTTATGATACAACTATAAAGAATTTATCATAATTTTCACTTTTTTGTATTTTATAAAATGTGATCATCTTTTCAGGTGTATATGAGAAAGAATATGGTTTCAGGAAACCTTGGTTATAGAAAATTTGCACTATCCCATTACGATAAACTAATTGCTATTGTGATTCATCTGGGGACTGTGGTTAAACATTTAAATATTCAATAAGGTACAATTGTAACAGCTAAAACTAGGCCCACCCTAATATTTGTAAGTCAGAGTAGAAATGGCAACTGTTATACCATTTATCTAAATACTTAAAATTTATATATGAAACAAACAAATCACTAAAAATATATCCTATCCTCCCAACTTGACCGAGATACCTTCATAACTACCTGGAAGACCAGACTTGAATTTAGGATTTTCAGACTGCTTAGAGTTTCAAGCTGGAATATGGCAACATGAGGAAAGATGATCCCCATCCAGCCACCCCTTCTCTTTCTTTCCTCCTGGTTCCTTTCAACACCTGAGGGCCTTGATGCCCCAGTCAGTGCTTCCAAGTTCTGTCTACCCTATAAGCCTAAGACTGCACACATAATCTAGAATAGTTGTGCAGACAATTTTGGGATCTTGGGTACTTGGTACATGGTCTAAAAGTAGAATCGGGGCAGGGCTCATGTGAACATAAACTGGGTCTGCAAACTCTGCAAGTCATAAGCCCTTTTAAAGCCCTCTGGGTCTATACTGCCAAAAATACATTGTGTGTGCGCTGTCCTGCACTTAGATACTTTGCAAAGTCATAAAACCTTTGTTTCATTGCCACTTAGTCACTGAAGCTTTGCTTAACCATTAAAGCACCTTTGATTTTTTTTTTCACGTTGATCTATTAACACTCAAATCACATTAGGTATTTTTTGCGGTGACTCTGCAGTGGTGAGTCTTATTAAGAAATGAGGGATATAATACTTACTCATATTTTTTGTTGCTCTAAAATAAAATGACTAAAACTTGATTTAAAATTAGAAATTAAATTTTTTTTAAGATTAGTTTCTATTTTTAAATCTGTAATTGTTAGAATTAATGTTATGCTTAAAAATTGCCTGTGGATTCCTTTTCTGTTCAATTGCCTGTATATCATTTGTTGGACCTCCTGTGCAGCATGCTAAGATAAATTATTTAACTTCATTCTTAGGAGATGTATATATTTTATCTCTTTATTCACAATTAACTATCGCTGTAGTCTTATAACTATTCTTTTTACTTTGTCATGTCAAGAATAAGGAATTGACAATAGGCTGACTCACTTCCCATTTTGAATAAGTTAAGGAATATAAAATAAATACATTGACAAATAGAAATGTATTTAAATAAAATTATTATATAGTCATTTTAAGCAAGAACCTATTATTTGAAATTTATTTAACTTTTATCATTCAGAACTGATCTCTGTTCTTAGGACCATTAAATTTAAAGTGGTCATAGTAGATGTAGTTGATAATGACTAGATATAATGGCCCAGCAATTTTCCATTAATGATAACAAAGTCTTTCTCCCAACATTTTACAAAAAGAATAGCCATAATGCTATAGATTCTGTATGTTTATCAGTTTTTTAAAATTTAGCTACATTAATAATTAATGTTTCTGAATTTGTATTTTTGAATAAATCATTTATGTAAGTGCATGGTGAATTTTTTCATGCTAGTATTACACAGTATATTGATAAGTTTAAAAAGTCTCATCACTCTTCTATATCACTCATCAGATATCAATGTGTGTACTGTTACAAGAAGGATTTTTTTAAAGTTGCTGTTGTTTTTTCTGTTGTTCCTTTGTTTTGATAAGTGAGCATATGCTTCAGCCCTGTTGGAGATTGGTGAATTTTAGAGCATAGACTAGTGATTATAAAAACTCATTTCAACCTAGAATTTCTGCTAAACAAATAATTTAATGGTACCTTGTGAGAAAATAGTCCAATTAATGAATTTTAAAATACACATCTGTTAAGATGAATAAGTTTAAATAAATACATTAATCTTTTCTTTTTTTAATAGCAATAGCTGGTGCTTTGAATGTAAATGTAAAGAAGGAAATATCTAGTCCAGCAAGACCTTGCTCTTTTGAAGAGGCCATGAAAGGTACCAAATTGATTCTTCTCAAAAATTGTAAATAAGTGATCCTGTGTATTTTCTCTAGCAAACCTTACTATTTTGTTTTCTCTTATGTGCTTGAAACACTTAATGAGGTATCTTCTCTATTGTAAAGTAAATCTTTGTTTAACTCTACTGAGTGCAAAGACTTGTTTCCCAACTTGGTATTTCCCTTCATTCACCATATAAACAACTTTTTAAAAACATATATTAGAATGGAGGAGTTTTTTGTTTTGTTTTTCGTTCCCCAATATTACACATCTCAAAAGTATATATAAAGTACAATAATGTATGTTAAAAATAGAGTCCGTAAATCTCTTTGCTACCAATAAGATTGATTGCTACTTGACATTGAGACTGAAGAGACCAGAATATGAACTATAGGCATTTGAAAATGTTGCTTTAGTTTCTTTTGTTATTGTTCTTTCTTCTGATATCTTTTTTTTTTTTATCTTCTGATATCTTTATTTACTCCCCTGCTGATCCCAAGAGATAATGAAGATATCTTCAGGATGTTATAATGTGGTAGAGTAGATTCTTTTCTTAGCAGATTTCTAATACAATTATGATACTCAATGATGCTTTTGTGCCATTATATATGAAAGTGTCATTACCTAATGGCCATTGAATTATTCCTATAATTCTAGGTTTTACTTATATTTTTCTGCCATGAAATTCATGTGAGTTAAATCAAGTTAAATTTAAAAATTAAAAATACTTATTTTTTTAAAGAGCATAATATGCTTAATACATTTTATCAAATACAGTGATTTTTTTTTCTATTGTCAGTAGTAAAATTTAGCATTCACATATATAATGTGTTCAGTATTACTTGCCATCATCATTTCTGACCACAACATTTACCAGAGTAGATTAGTGAGAAATCATGCACTGGTAAGTAAACTGCCAGGATTATCTGATTCAACTACAGGAAACTTTACAAATCTGTGCTATGGATAACCATAGCTAAAGTACATTGATAATATATTCAGTGCTAGTCAATATGCCACACTGTTTACTGGCATTCTCTCATTTAATCTTCCAAACTCTATGAGGTAGATAACTTATTTCATAGATGAGGAAACCAAGGTTCTAAAGGGGCTAAATAATTTGCCTAAGGTCAATTAGCTAGGATTTTTAAAAGGATAGGTTAAGCTTCAGTGTATAAAGTAACACATCTAAGCAAAAATAATTCAAACCATATTTACTACATAAATAATGTTATAATTAACCATTAAAGAAACTCATGAACATTTGTGGTGTGTTCTTTGCCAACTTTGAAGTATCAGTGCTTTTCTACAGAAATTCCTGATGTTTCTTTCATAGAGTATGAAGCTAGTGGAACACCAATCCAATGTGAAAATTTTCATACAAGATTATGAATTGAAGGTTGAAAGGTTTTAAATACTATGTTTAATTTTTAATTAAAAAAAAAATTTAGTCATTTGACCAAAATCTTACAAGGCTAAACAATGGATAAGAAACAAACACATACTATTTTTTCAAAATTCAGACCTCCTTATTTTGACAATTTTATCAACTTAAATCATGATAAAAATAATTTTAGGAAGCTATTAAATTGAATATTCAACTATCTTATTTAAAATTTTAATTTGTTTTTATAAACACAGTATCATGAATTGGAGATTTCTGATCAATTTAAAAAAACAGCTTTCAGAGTCAGGGATTTTCCTTGACAAATGGCTTATTTTTATGATTCCTTGAAGTCAGAGCTTTAGTGTAATGCCAAGGTACCATCTGGGAGATTTAATTAGGTATACTTTAATGATGAAGATAGCAACATAAATGACTTTCAAATTTGTGTTATAGCAATAATTCTCCAAATAACATTCTTATAAATAGCCATCAAGTATTAGGTTGGTGCAAAAGTAATTGAGATTTTTGCAATAATTTTTAACCGCAATTACTTTTGCACCAACCTAATACAATAATACTTAGAACTTGATACCCAAATATGATATTGTCAGATATTGAAAGCTTTCTCTCTGAAGTAAGTTTCTAATTCCTCAAATAGGGTTTTGGGGATGGGGAGTAAGGAGGGTAGCTGCACAACTACTCAGTGAGATATTAAGTCTAGTGCCAAAGCATCATGATTCATTTTCAATTTTACCCAAGGGGGGTGTGTGTGTGTGTGTGTGTGTGTGTGTGTGTGTGTGTGTGGTAGTGGTGGTGGTGTATCCTTAATGCAAAAGTAATACAAATTAACTGAAAGATAAAGTATTGTTTTAAGATTTTCTTGGGAATATTCCCAGAAAGTTTTCTAGGTAGATGTGAGTGTAAACACCAGATAGATCGTTCAGACTGTGACACAGGTTTAGGACTCAGGGATAAAATATTGATGTGCATTCTCTCAGTTTCACCTTTTTAAGGAGTAGTTAATTGGATGAGTGTGAAAAATAATTGAGAGCGTATACTTTTCTCTAACTGGTTGCAACTATGGAAATGTTTAGGAGCTTAGAGGAACCATAGAGATAATCTAGTTCAATCTCATTTTACAGGTGAATAAACTGAAGCTTAGAGAAGTTAAATGATTTGCTCAGGGTCACACAGCTAGTAGTAACTGACAGAGGTTGCAACTTACATTTCCTTTAAAACCTTGTATTTTGTAACTATTATCTCCTTCCTTGTAAATCTTAATTCATATGTTAACCGTACTTATTTGTACCTGACTTAAATGCTGCTTGCTGACAACAGACTTTTACTAAAGATTGTCCTAAATTTCAAAAGTTGTTATTTGACATGGATGGAAGAGAATACTGTTTAAAAGTTGTTTGGCATAAAGTATCAATACCACTATTCTTCACAATTCAAAGTGATATTGGGATAGTTAAATGTGTCTGTCTTATTTATAGTCTGGATTTTCTGAATTGGCTTAAAAGTTCTCCCCCAACACCTAGGTTGTTGGTATTTTACTTGTTTGTATATTTTTTCTCCACTAAAATGAGAACATTTCCAGGTAGTAGGGCTTTCTTATTTATCGTTGAATCCTTAGAACATAGAATAGTACCTGGAACTTTGTAAGGGCTCAATAAATACCTAGTGAAAACGTAGGAAGAAAAGATAGGGTGACATCTCTCAAGCCATTTATTATTGTTTACAGGTCCATTAAGATACAGTTGTGGGTTCAGGGACAAGGTAGTGTAGACTCGCTTTTCCTTGTTCTTCCCTTCTAAATCTACTTTGGAAATCATTCAACAATCATAAAAGAACTTTGAAGTATATAGAGAAGAAAGTGGACTGGCTAGGGAATGGCACGAAGTGAGTTTCTTGGGTTTTCTTTTTATCTCCCATTTAGCTGATTTGGGCACCAGAGAGGTCTGCAACTCAGAACTGGCAACAGGCATAGGCAAAAAAATCAATCAATAAATAAATATGAAAAGCCTGCTCTCTTTGTCAAGAAAGCCAGGAAAGGGAAAGCCCTGCAGAGACTAAGTGGGATGATTCATATGTAGTGACAGCAGTTGACTCGCTAGCAGATTTTGGGGTGCAACCCATCCCCCACCCACACCTGCCAAGTAGCAGTGGGCCCGATCTGCCAACAGTGGAACTCAGGAGGGCCTCACATATGCCAGCAGCAGCAGGTCAGTCTGTCTGCAAGAATGGCAACAGTAGAAACCAGGGGACCAACCCATCCTTCTCCAGCCCAGACCAGGCAGCAGCACACATGCCCCTCCAGCTGCCCATTAGTACCAGGAGACCAGAGAACATACCAGGAGACATGCTTTCCCTCCTGCAGGTCCAGCATCCCTCACTCCACCTAATAACACCAGGCAGCCCAGGGAAGCACCTTATACTCCTATAGGCAGCACCAGCAGGATCCCGCTGGGCTTCATGCAGGTCTAGGATAGCAAGCAAACCAGAATAGGGCTCAGAAAACTAAATTGTCAACGGCCATAGAGAGACTTGTATCTTTGTGTGGGCATTAGACAACGTGTCCTTTTCTTGTTTATCTGTACCAGTAGACATACCTATTTGTCAGTGGTCTCCTTAGGAGGAATAAAAGACTCTTGCTCAACTTATTCTATCCTCATTTTTCAGAAGGGGAAAAATTTTTCTCTAAATAAATTTTGGGGAAAATTATATATAGATCTACTAAGCAGTAACTATAGGTGATGCATTACTTTGTCAGTGAATATTTATATGCAGTTTCTAATTGAACTGTAATATAAACCTGTCTTTAGATATTGAAAATTTTTTGACCAGAAATACTATTAATGAAAATATGCAATACTGCACTGTAAGATTAACCACTCCACAGCAAACTAAATTGAGTATGATAAAGGTAAAGGAAGAGTCATTCATTCAATAAAAATTCACTGATGACCTACTGTGCATCAGGCAACAACAAAATCTGCCTTCATGGAGCTTGCATTCTAATAGAACTCAAAAGCAAGACTAGCAATTGAACTTACAGGATCAACATAAGACAACACTAATGGTCTTTCAAATTGTCCTGTGATATGGGCCTCAAATATTTTTAAATGCTTTCCCTGTGCATGATCTGGTTTTCTCTCAGTAAAAATTATATTGTGAGTTGAATTATATTGGTGGTAGAATCTAGGTGAAAGTAGGTCCAGAGAACTCATGAATAAATGATCCATTTCTCAAGAGGATTAAAGCATAGAATATTCAAAGTTAAATGAGCACTTTCCACTCCCTCAATATAATCAATTTCCACCAGAAATGTTTCTGTCAATTGGTTGTGAGACAAGTTGAAATTAGACTAGAAAGTTTCAAATATTTTTAAATCAAAATATTTACAAAGGTAGCTGTTATCTCATATATCACATACCATTTAAAATTCCTCTTGGTAGCCATGATTTCTTCTCAATATCAAATTAAGAAATTTAACAGCTGTGCCTTCTGGAGGATCTGGAGGAAACTTTCAGATCAGAATTTGGGTATGTGTTCAATTCAGTAGACTGTCATCAGTGATATCAACAGATGCCACCAAGTGCCAGTGGCAGACTCACATACATAAGAAAGAAGAAAGCAAAAGAATCAAGGGGGGAAAATAGATATAATGACATTATCTGCTATATATTGCTTCTCCTTGGTGTAAATCTCTAACCACTGAAAATAGGAGTAGAAGGAAGTGAAAAACACATGCTGGTTTTGATTTGGAAATTTAATTTAAACTAAATTTGTCCTTAAAGTTTTGTTTTGAAAAGAAAACAAATTTTAAGTCCTGTCTAGAAGAGAAATGTGTTCATGTGTCAGTTGGGCAAATTCTCAGTTTTCTAAGACATTAATTTAGGAAAGTAAAATTTATTTGGTTACTTGTGGCATTTTCTAATGAGAAGCTTGAGTTTGTTTGAGAGAAGTGTTCAGATAATCCTATGGCCTTTAAAAAGTTTTGACTTTATACTGCCAGGCATCCATATGCTAAAAGGAGAGTTTAACAGTTGTAACTGAGTAGCTTTAACCTGGAGCTTTCTAAGTTGTATCCTATAATGCATCCTGTTTGTGTTGAGAAGTGTAATTCAAAGCACCTGAGAAGGGTCCTGGAGGGTATAGCTTGATAATAGAACTGCTTAAGCTTATTGATATTTAATCCATGGTCTCAGGGTCATACCAGGAGTCCTCAAGCCAATGCTACTTCAAAAAAGGGAGGGCATATTTTGTTACACCAGTTTTGTATCTCAGGCTACCATAGCATCGAAAAACAGACATTTAAATCATGACGTATAGTCAACACACTATAGAATGAAATAGTTGATGATTTTAAACTTTTCTTTCTGTTTTTTTGTGTGTATACAGCAATGAAAACTACTGGATGTAACTTAGATAAGGTAAATATTCTTCCTAATGCTCTGATCACTCCACTCATATCAAGCAGTATGATAAAGAGTGAAGATGTTACTCCAATGGAAGTAACAGCAGAAAAAAGATCTTCCCCTATTTTTAAGGTAAGCTACATTGACTAGTGCCCCACATCTTAACCTAAATATAAAAATTGCTGTATTTTGAGTGGTTTGATTTCTTCACCTCATGTTCATGCTTTTTACTTTCCCTATTTCACATTTGTTTCTCTTTGGAAGCATTAACAAATTGTGCTTTTCATAGTAAATGCTTTTATACTCCAATATAATAGCCTGCAAAGTGACTTTCAATGTATGTTTTTGACAAGGGAAGAATTCATATGTTAGCTAGACCCTGTGGGATGTATGGTATTAACGAAAGTGTCGGTTTGGCATTTTCAAAATTAGAGGCATTTTTATTTCTTTTTTTTGCCCCACTCTTGTCCTGTAACTGCCCAACCTTTTTCGCTTATTTTCCCCTTATAGTGTTACCCACAAAATGTAATCCACAAAATGGAAAATTTTTTTTTAACTTGCTATTAATTCTTTAACCACAGAATTAATGTGTTTTTATTGTCCTAAGCATATCAATAGATGATTATTCTTTCACTTCTTTGTTTGACTATCTTCGCTTATATTTTTAAAATACCCTGTTGACAATCAGGCATACTATCGCTGAGTCACAATAATCTTATACCTATTTTCCAGATAATAATAAAGAGTGGGGAATTGGTCCTGCACATGCATATGTTTTTAGAATAATAATTTTTGAAGTATGTGAGCTCATAATGTTTGTATGTGCATATTATTTGGGAATTTTTATTTTTTAGACTGCAAAGACAGTTGGATCAACTCAACAAACGTTAGAAAACATCTCTAACATAGCAGGAAATGGGTCTTTTTCGTCGTCATCATCTTCCCACTTACCTTCTGAAAATGAAAAGCAGCAGCAGATTCAGCCCAAAGCATACAACCCAGAGAGCCTGACAACCATCCAGACACAGGACATTTCACAGCCTGGCACCTTTCCAGCAGTTTCTGCTTCTAGCCAGCTGTCCAACAGTGATGCACTACTGCAGCAGGCCACACAGTTTCAGACAAGAGACACTCCATCTAGAGAGGTGTTACAGTCAGATGGGACAGTGGTTAATTTGTCACACCTGACTGAGGCGTCACAGCAGCAGCAGCAGCAGTCGCCACTGCAAGAACAAGCACAGACTTTACAGCAGCAGATTTCATCAAATATTTTCCCGTCACCAAATAGTGTGAGTCAGCTACAGAATACCATTCAGCAGCTGCAAGCAGGAAGTTTTACGGGCAGTTCTGCTAGTGGCAGCAGTGGGAATGTTGACTTGGTCCAACAAGTTTTAGAGGCACAGCAACAGTTATCTTCAGTTTTATTTTCTACTCCAGATGGTAATGAGAATGTTCAAGAACAGCTTAGTGCAGACATTTTCCAACAAGTCAGTCAAATTCAAAATAGTGTAAACCCTGGAATGTTTTCCTCAACAGAGCCAGCAGTCCATACCAGACCAGATAATTTAATAGCTGGAAGAGCTGAAAGTGTTCACCCGCAGACTGAAAATACATTGTCTAATCAACAGCAGCAGCAGCAGCAGCAGCAAGTGATGGAATCATCTGCTGCAATGGTGATGGAGATGCAGCAGAGTATGTGCCAGGCAGCTGCCCAGATTCAGTCCGAGTTATTTCCTTCCTCTGCTTCAGCAAATGGAAACCTGCAGCAGTCTCCGGTTTACCAGCAGACCCCTCATATGATGAGTGCGTTATCTACCAGTGAGGACATGCAAATGCAGTGTGAATTGTTTTCTTCTCCTCCTGCAGTTTCTGGGAATGAAACGACTACAACCACCACACAGCAGGTTGCAACCCCTGGCACTCCCATGTTTCAGACATCGAGTTCAGGAGATGGAGAAGAAACCGGAGCACAAACAAAACAGATTCAGAACAGTGTCTTTCAGACCATGGTCCAAATGCAACATAGTGGAGACAGTCAACCTCAAGTTAACCTTTTTTCATCAACAAAAAGTATGATGAGTGTTCAAAGCAGTGGCAGCCAGCAACAAGGTAATGGTTTATTCCAGCAAGGTAATGAGATGATGTCACTCCAATCTGGGAATTTCTTGCAGCAGTCTTCTCATTCACAGGCTCAACTTTTTCATCCTCAAAATCCTATTGCTGATGCTCAGAACCTTTCCCAGGAAACTCAAGGTTCTATTTTTCATAGTCCAAGTCCTATTGTCCACAGCCAGACTTCTACAACCTCCACGGAACAAATGCAGGCTCCAATGTTTCACTCTCAAAGTACCATGGCTGTGCTACAGGGCTCTTCTGTTCCTCAAGACCAGCAGTCAGCCAACATATTTCTTTCCCAGAGTCCAATGAATAATCTTCAAACTAACACAGTGGCCCAAGAAGAACAGATGTCATTTTTTGCAGCTCAGAACTCAATTTCTCCACTTCAGTCAACATCAAACACTGAGCAGCAAGCTGCTTTCCAGCAGCAGCCTCCAATATCACACATCCAGACCCCTATGCTTTCCCAAGAACAGGCACAACCCTCCCAGCAAGGTCTATTTCAGCCTCAGGTGTCCCTGGGCTCCCTTCCTCCTAATCCAATGCCTCAGAACCAGCAAGGAGCAATCTTCCAGTCACAGCACTCAATAGTTGCCATCCAGAGTAGCTCTCCGTCCCAGGAGCAGCAGCAGCAGCAGCAGCAGCAGCAACAGCAACAGCAGCAGCAGAGCATTTTATTCAGCAATCAGAACACCATGGCTACAATGGCGTCTCAGAAGCAACCACCACCAAACATGATGTTCAACCCAAGTCAGAATCCGATGGCTAATCAGGAGCAACAGAACCAGTCAATCTTTCACCAACAAAACAACATGGCCCCCATGAATCAAGAGCAGCAGGCCATGCAATTTCAGAACCAGCCCACAGGTCCTACGCAGTCCGAATCACCACAGACCTCCTTGTTCCATAGCTCTCCTCAGATCCAGCTGGTCCAAGGGTCACCCAGTTCTCAAGAGCAGCAAGTAACTCTCTTCCTCTCTCCAGCATCCATGTCTGCATTGCAGACCAGTATAAACCAACAAGACATGCAGCAGTCTCCTCTTTACTCTCCTCAGAACAACATTCCTGGAATCCAAGGAGCCACATCTTCACCTCAGTCACAGGCCACTTTATTTCACAACACTACAGGAGGCACCATGAGCCAACTGCAGAATTCTCCTGGCTCATCGCAGCAGACTTCAGGAATGTTCTTATTTGGCATTCAGAATAGTAAGAAACTCTTTCTGATTTCTCATTTCTTCAATGTTACTGGTTGAAATGGTCAGATTATTATTATTATTAGAAGGAAACAAAACACTGTGGTTTTAAGAACACAGATTATAATTAGAACTGAGTTTAAGTCCCAATTAGACAACGTGTAGCCTGAGAGATCTTAGACGTGTTATCTGACCATCATGAGCCTCAGTCGCCACATCTGAAATGGTGGTAATACTACAGACTTGACAAGGATATTGGGAGGATTAAATGTGGTAGTGTATATAAATGTATGCGTTTGCCACTTAGAGCTCTATAAACTTAAAAGGAAAATGAAGAATGACAGAAAATATGTTAGCCAGTTAAGTAGTTTCCAAGGAGGTAGAAACTCATCTTTAATGTTTTGTATACCAAGGAAATTATATAGGACTTATAATGATAACTAGGCAAAGTTGTATTTTTATACAGAAAACCAAAGATAAATATCAGTATTGTTTGGTGAAAACTTTTTGGTTGGAGGAGTGGGGAGGGGTGCTGTCAGGTGCCTCACTTTTAGTTCTTTACCGAATGAACACAGTAATGACTTTCTCCCAGCAACTAATAAATATCTTCAAATCTTAACAGAAAGTAACTAATCAGGTAGCTTCTCTATTTTAAATGTCTCTGCAGACTGTAATCAGCTTTTAACCTCTGGACCAGCTGCATTACCAGATCAGTTGATGGCCATAAGTCAGCAAGGCCAACCACAAAATGAGGGCCAGTCACCTGTGACAACACTTCTTTCTCAGCAAATGCCAGAGAATTCTCCACTGGCATCATCTATAAATACCAACCAGAACATTGAAAAGATTGATTTGCTTGTTTCATTGCAAAACCAAGGGAACAACTTGACTGGCTCCTTTTAACTGGATATGTAAGTATTGCATTTTGGCTTCTTTCTTATTGAAAAGCATCAATAAATTTTGATATTCTTAGTAGATTTAGGTTAAGTAATCATACGTTTAGACTCTAATTTTTTAAAATGTGGCTTTCTCACAAGGTGGTATTTTTTTAATCTGAATAAATTAATGAGTGATAGCTTATGGTCGTATTGTTAACACTGGGCATTCCTTCTGGCTCTAAATTTCTTTGCGTTGGAATGACAGAAAATCTGATGTATGTATTGTATATTGGATATAATTGTTTCATTTCGCCCTTATTCAGGAAATAAATATTGAGTCACAAAACTCTGTGGAAGTATAAATATGATAAAGGATCATTTATAGTACTAAAATATATTTTGGGATCATTCAGGGTAACAGGAGCTTTGTAAGTGCTTTCCCTCCCTAGTGAGTTATATTAAATGTTTTCTTTTTTTAGAAATTCCATGAAGACAATCCTGATTCCA
Organism: Rhinolophus sinicus; assembly: GCF_036562045.2. NCBI lineage: Eukaryota > Metazoa > Chordata > Mammalia > Chiroptera > Rhinolophidae > Rhinolophus > Rhinolophus sinicus. The sequence continues at coordinate 31,638,421 of NC_133760.1, read as the reverse complement.
AGGTATCCTGAGATCTTGTGATTCCATGAGGATTATTGAACTGTTACTTTAAAAACAAAACAAACTGAAAAACTGTGATTGAGTAAATAGGTAGATTTTACTCTGACTGCAAAAGAGCACACCTGTGCTGCCTGTTGCAGTCATTAGCCACCATTGTTACCATCTTCATCGTTTATATTCCTAATAACAGTGATGACTGAGACTCGATTTGCGTTTCCAGCTGACAGAATTAATTCGCTAATTTCCTAGGCTCCATTTCTTTAAAAGTACAATTCAATTTAAAAGCTGGACTGCTCAGTTATTATTGCTATTAGAAAATAATTCATACTGTTATGTTTACTTTTGTTCATTATTTTCTTTTCTGCATTGTTTTTCGTCAAGTAACAGCTTTTGAAAAAGGAAAATAATAACTTAGGCTGTGATTTGTTTCAACATAAAAGCACAGCTACTGGCCAAAGCGAAGGAATCTTTTTTGTTTTTATGGAAAACCTGAAAGGGTTGCATTCTGGCAAGTAAACTGTATTAAGAGCTCTACACAGATAAGAGGCTTCTTTATTTATCTCAAAGGCAGACAACACACAAACTGGGAACAGCTGGAATGCTATTGATTTTATTTTTCAGAGAATTGTTAATTCTCTTTTTTCTGTTAAGGGGTTTAGCCATAATTGTGCATAGAAAAAGAATTATCTTGCTTTATAAAAAATGAAGGGGATAATATATGGTAAATTATGCTCTGATATCCTCCTATAGTAGTTTAAACTGACAGTAATTTGAGTCTGTTTTCTTCTTAACCCAGTCTTGGGTCAGTGTTCCCTTTTTATATTCACCTACATTTTTCTCCCCTCTTTTCTCACTTTATTTTAGACAATTGATAATATACTCCTAGCTTTGTGACCCTGTAGCAACTTAAAGGAAAAGGCCACTTTGATCTGGGCTAACCCAGCAACTCCTGCAGCACAGGTTGGGGGTGTACCCTTTCGGGAACGAGGGAGCTGATTCCTGAGAAACAAGAAACAATGCATTCCCCCCACCCCCCCATGAACGGTGCTGTTCTGAAGTCTTCAAAATTTTCCCTCCAATAGGAAACTGTATATTTTAATTTTTAAAAAAAGGCAAAGTAAAATTTCTTGAAACATCACTTCTCCCTGAGCTGCAGTGATTGTAATTCACTTGTCACCTCAGTGCTTTACAGTTTGAAGTGGTCACTTATCTGATGGTTCCCACAAGCCTTAGGCTTTACAGGGTCATGTCATTGACTTAAAATGAAGAATTAACTTGTGTTACATCGATAGAGAGCAAAATACCACACTCCAGAACTTGCAGTTGTAGCATTAGTTATACAGTTTTGGGTGTTCTCACCACCCATGGGATGCCTGCTTCTCACTACAACCTGTTGTCTGGACACATGCTTATGTCTTATTTTCCTTTTGGCATGTAGAAAGCTGTTAATACAGTTTAAAGCCAAATTATGTGTGGCTTCTATATGTAGATAAGATGTTTTGGTATTCTTGTCCGTTTCATTTATTTTTTAAATGTACAAAAAATAGCCTGTTAATTGTTTGTTAAAGGCTACTTTTCTGTTTGTTTTTTATTTTTATTCTTTCTATCCTATACATTTAGTTGAACTTAGTGGAATTGTGGTGTTGATTTTGTTTATACAGCCAGATTTCCCCCCCTTTTTGTGATGATATTCCTTGATTCTTTGACTGTCCTCTTCTTCTAACTTGTTTGTTCTCATATATTCTTCCCTCCACCCACAACCTTTCTTTCTTTCTCTCTCTGATTGAGAGGCATTGAATTACGTTTTCAGTAGTACAGGCTTCTTGCCGATATGAAGGGAACTTTTCAGAAAGAGACCTACTATGGGTCATTTAATTTTGAATACAGTTTTCAATCGTTCAAGTTTTGGATGGTTTATATCTAATGTGTGTTTCATTTTTTTGGAAAGCTATATTTTGTATTTAGGAAATGGTATACTATTTTGCTATTTGTACTGAGTGAGTACATTGGCATAAATATAGAAATTTATATATATACATATATATAAACTATTCTTTTTTTGCCACACATTTTTGTGGTAAATTTGTGAGTTTGTCTGATGTTCTACCACAACGTGGCGTCTGATAACAGTGAGGGGGGGGTTTGTTATGTCTTTATTGAGTATTTAAGTATCTTTTGAAACAAATGACCTGTTCATCTGTGGCCATTCCATCAGGCAGTTCCTTGATGTTATTAGTGGGCTAAAGGCAGCTTACTGTGTGTTTGCTGGATCTTTCACTCAGCAAAATGTTAGAGCAAGGAAACCCATCTAGGCAGTTGTGTCAAATGGTGTTTCACAAGAATGAGCCATTCAGTCTTTGCTCACTATGTATTTAATATTTTATTATTGTTGTTATTGTTATTATTAATTGGCTTTCTGTATTCTATGCCTTTTATTTATAAAGACACTAAAAAAAACCATGTTTGTAATTTTAATAACATTTTCCCCATCTTGTAATACCCAGAGCTACTTTATAAATTCTCTGAACTGAAAGCATTTTCTTCAATATATCTCTTCTCTCCCCACCCCATTGGGAAAAATTACCCAGTATAGTTCAGGTTGTGAGAAAGACCAGCCACACAATCCAGTGCTTCAGTTTAAAGTGCAAAATTCAGAGTGTTGACAAATGTCAGAAAGCTTACCCAGCAAGCCTAAAAATAAGTAGACATAAAATACTGTAAGTTTATTTCTGAGTTTTCTGAATTTTTTCTTAAGAGATTATACGGAAGACTCGGGCAATCTTATTCACTGAGTTCTAATTAGAATGTTAACACTGCTCTATGGATGAAGTGGTCGCAAGAAGACTGGCTGTGTGCTGACTTCTGTTGTTTAGCAAGAGGTTTATCACTGTAAAATGCTGATTGCCAATGCCAAGTCACCAGGGACCAATTTTCTGTTTTATAATATCTAAGTTTAGAACAGAACATACACCTGAACTGTAATGGTTTGATTGGATAGAGGCAGAAAACTTAATTTTTATTTTCATAAATTTTGTGGTTATTTACCCAAGGGCTGTGCTATGCTACCATATTCTTACTCAGTAATGATGTTTTGGTTTTCTTTTTAACATTGTTAAATGTTTCTTACCCCTAAAGGTCAATGTTAAGTACAGCATTCTGAATATACAATTTGGTTACAAAAAGTATTTGTCTTCTTATTGAAGAGTTAGCTCAGTGATCAGTGGTTGATACTTGTGCTAACAATGCAGTTTCCAGATTACTGTTACAAGTTAATAGCTACATATAGGAGAGACTCCTTGAACCAGCAAAGGCATCGGAAACACAATTTATTGAATTTATTTATGGCAGAAGGACCTAAATAAATTATGAACCACACATTTTATTCCTTTATATTGTTACATTCAATTGTTCTTACTTTTAGCAACATACAATGCTTGGAGCTTATCTCTGTGTCTGTGTGATTGTGTGTATGTGTTTTATTCTTTATTGTCATTCCATTATATATCCACACCAACATGAGAAAAGATACTTAGGAGTTATATTTTGCTTCTGAGCTTTGTCTTGTTACCTTTGTAATTAGAATATCATGTTGTTATTTAGCCAGTGCAAATCCGTTTTCACCTGTCTCCATAGAATAGCTTTGTAAAGGGCTTTGCTATTGAAGCAGAGGTAATGAGGGACCTTCCTTCTTTCTTTCCTCCTTTCCTTTTGTGTTTTTGTAATATTGTATATGCTATAGCTGGAAATTTCATTATAGTGCATTTCTTGCCTATCAGAAACTCAGTTAATCTGCCTAGGAAAAACAGTGTCCAAGGAAATGAGAAAGAAGTTATATCTGTGTCCCTCTAGAACTAAGGTAATAATTCCTTTTGATTAAGCCATTATAGACACTTGTTTTGGAAAAGTGAAATCTGTTTAGATGCATCAGTAATTAAAGAACAGAATTAAATGCTTTAATAATCAAAGTCTCAAATTCAGCATGGTTTATAAATATTCACTAGGAGTAATTTGAGAATTTTTCATCTTTGTGGTGAACATTTCTCTTCTAATATCTGTTTCCTAATTTATTTTTTCAATGAATTGAAACTTGCATGAGACCTGTTGGCTTTACTCAGCTTCCTGACTGCAGGCTTCATCTCTAACCAAGGCATCCGTGTTGCATCTGCGTACCTTTGGTTATATGGAAGGGACTTCATGAAAGAGAGATGCTATAAATAACTCAGAGCATATGCCCTAGGAGGTGGTTTAGTAGAATCTCATAACATATTAAAAGAGGTTTGTTCTCTGCTTATTTGTGTCACTAGAGCTGAATTGTGGTGATAATGTTTATAGTGTAGTAAATATCAAAGTAATACCAATAGTATCATTTGTGAATTGTCCCAGGGCTCTTAATTACTGCTTTAACCCCCATTTATTTTCATGCCGTTCTAGCTTCATTTATTAATAAAATTCTATTTTTTACTCTACTTTCAGGAAAAATTTTAAATTAATGTTTTATACCTAGATTAAATGTTTTATAGAAAAGTGCCTTTTTACCATGATAGTGCCCCCTTTTTTGTAATTTCATTTTTCACTATTGTCAGAAACACATAAACAAATGATTTTACTAGGTCTCAACTTTCACCTTTGTCATTTAGTCGTTCTTTTCTCCATCTTTTCTTTTCTGATCTAATTGGCTTTATTAAGTGATTCAGGAGTCAGGCAGCATCCTATCTAACAACTAGAAGGGCATTCTGAGGGGTTGTACAAAATGAAAGGTTTGTATAGCTCCATTTTTTGATCACCATAGGAAACAACTTCGTAAGTTTCCAACTCCCTTTGGCATAAGACTAACAAAAGATACATTACTAGAATTGTCCTTTGAAAGAGGGTAAGTAAAAGATTATAGAATTATACTGTTTAGCCTCTGTATAAATTAACAAAATTTGCCTTCATCTCAGCCAACTAATGATAGGTCTTACTTGAATGCTAATGAAAATTTTAGTGTGAGACTCCATGCACACAAATGTGTGTAGTTAAATTTCAGGAAGGAAGTGTTTAAAGCATCTTTTATGACCTTAATTAGATGAATGAAAATAAATCAGAAACACATAGTTTAAGTAAAGGCTGGTAATGTCAAATTTTCAAATGTCAAACTAGACAGGGCCAAGTGATTAATTACAGTCAACTTCTTACCCATCAGAACCTCAGTAATCTATCTATGGCAAATAGTGTTAAAAGAAATGAAGACGTTACAGCTGAGTCCCTTCGGAAGTAAGATAATTCCTTTCAAGCAAATACAGTTGAATTGCGTGTCCATCTGGTTTTTGCTAATTTTGCCCATGTTCCAGCCTCTTAACACAGTGGTGGTGGTGCCTGAAGAAAGGGCCAGCGGCTCAGGATAGTAGTGTTGGGATAGAGCTGCTTTCCCACATGTGAGGATTTCCGTGGCTGTCAGTGCACTGAAGACTGCAAACCTTTATGCAGTATTCTTAATACCTGTTGATAGTATGCACTTGAATCATTCCAAAGAAGTCAAGAATGCTGTACAGTGGTGATTCCTTCTTAATGAATGCATTTAACTATTTAGAATATTTATGCCCCTTATTTTGATTGCAACTCAGTATAAGTATTATGTGACTGTTGTCTAAAATGACTGTATAGTAGGACTTAAGACTTTGAAATGTAACTGACTATAAAGGGAAATGATTACACTTCAGAAAATCATTTTAGAAACATTAAAATATTCAGCTTCCTATTCTATGTTTGACAGTTAAAACCAGCCCTCTTCCTGTATATTTTGTGTCATATACATAGGAACATTAGAGTAAACAGCCTTCAACATATATACCGTGTTTCCCCCAAAATAAGGCCTGGCCGGACAATCAGCTCTAATGCGCCTTTTGGAGCAAAACTTAATATAAGACCCGGTCTTATTTTACTATAATGTAAGACCGGGTCTTACATCAATTTTTGCTCCAAAAGATGCATTAGAGCTGATTGTCCGGCTAGGTCGTATTTTCGGGGAAACACAGTAGTATGTATAAACCAGTGGTTTCAAAATATGGTCATCAGCCCACCAGCCAACATCAGTATCATCTGGGAACTAGTTAGAAATGCAGAATCTTGGACCCTCTCCCAGACTTACCGAATCAGAAACCAGAGTGGGGACCAACATTCTGTGTCATGACAAGCCCCCCCGGTGATTCTGCTGATCGCTTAATGTTTGAGAACCACTGGTTTAGTAAACTATTTACAGTAAGATCTAGAAAGGTGTGTTTCCCCCCCTCATACAGATAGTTTATACATTGTTCTTCATATTAATTCAGCCTAACCTGATTATCCATAATCCTTTATTGGCAATGATAATTTATTCTCAGTACTACTTATGGAAATATAGTATATTTTATGTACATATACAGTTAGTCTAGTTATTAATAATTCAGTTCACTTAGTTTGGCATTTTCCTTCCACTTACTAAGAAGTTTACATTAAGAGACTGATTTAAAGATATAGCGGTGCAATGTTCTATATTTCTTTTAATTGTTATGACATTTAAGTAGCTAATGTAATTGACAGGTGCTAAATTCTCCTGTTTGTTTATAAAATGGGTACATTGTGGGCAGTGATAATAAAAACTTTTTTGTTTCATTGCCTCTTGACCAGCAGACCACAATTTTGGTCTGGCTAGACCAACAATAAGAACAAAATTGTCATTCCTGTATTTATATTTGTATCTGAGATAATTAAAACGGCTGGCTATGTCAACAAAGCACCTTATTTAATTTTTTAGTAGATAAAACTTCTTTAAAAGTAGATTTCTTTGTATGAGATCTGATTCACTAGAGAGACATGTATTATATAATTTGTGCATTTCTCCCTTGTCAATGTATGCATCGTGGTAAATATAAACTAACCACAAGCCAAGTACATGTATTCGTTTTAATCTCCCTGTGTAATTCAGTACCTCCATAATTGTTCTAATCTTCCTCCCACTGTTTACAAATCACCGATTAATTAACTCATGAAAAAAATTAACATTTCAAAATAAAAATAATTGTATACGCTATAAAAATCACCACTGCTTAATACTAGCAGTGGAAATGTAAGTGGCTTACTCTGCAAACTTTGGTGCTGGCAAATATATAGGCAAACTGTTGGGAGATGCTCTAGCTACATTCCTCCTTTCTTGTTCCCTTTCCTTTCTTCCTTATTTGATTGCTTATTATATTCCTGTACCCAAAGCATCCTACCGTGATTCTATTCAAATTCTATTGTAATATCTCTTTTAAAAGCTCCATGTTTAAGCCGCATATCACCCCTACTTACATTTTAGCTGATGAACCTCAGGACAACACACACACACACACACCCATCTCAGATGTTTGAGGGTGGGTTTGGAGTCAGACTTGTGTCCAATAAAGAGCTGTCCTGCCCTGAAGTGTTTATGACTTAAGGGCTGTGAATTGATTCCAGTGACACTGAGCTCATTTCTTTTCATCTATGGAATGTATCTGCTTGCCCTGTTCCCTTATTTGTAACTGATAAGCTCCAAGTATTTGCTACTTTTTTGGACAACTTTTACTTAGTGTTTTTAATAAATATATTACAAATATTTCATTAACCTGTCCTCACGTGGTTTAGCTACCATTCTGCCATTTAAGTTTTTTAAATTGTATTTTATTTGTTTGAGCACACTGATCAACCACTGAACTGCCTTCTTCCATTGTCCTGCAGTGACATAAGGTTACATTTTTGTGTGTATGGCTTTCATAGTTGGGGTTGCAAAGCACTGACACCAGATACTTTCAGTTTGTTCTCCGGGGGAATTTCATTTGCGTCTATGTTTTTAGCTATCTGTGATAACTTGTTAAATATTAAAAAGATATTTTGCTTCTATTGGAACATTTGTATACTCGCAACTATATTTCTGTAAACAGCTGCAGTCAAAAATAAAACATTGAAAGTTTTCATTTTGCGGTGGGTAACTGTCTTTTTTCTCTCTCACTCTGTGGCTGAATTCGTATCCATGAATGTCAGTTTTGAGTCTGTGGCCAAAATTATAAAATCATTAGGAAAAGATGTGAAATACAGAAATATCTTCGAGTAGTTTGTGCCTGCTATTTTGCCAGGTGGTGTACAAAGTGACTTAGTGTGACAGAATTTTTGTTTGCTTTACTTAAAGTGTTTCGTGCTTAGTAAAACAGTAAGACACATGGTAGCAGATCATGTAGTACAGAGGTACTTTTGATGAAAACCAGGTTTCCCCAGCCCTCAGTCCCACATCCAGACGCAGTCTCTGTTTATTCTTTTGGCAGTTATTTGCACCATATATACATCAGTGTTTCCCGGAATGTAACATGTAGCATGTCACTAGTGGTATATAAAATCATTTCAGGTCATATCTGGGTACACATTATTTTAAACATAGTATATTTGTTTTAATTTGCATTAGAAAACATAATTGTGCACACCTGCTAAACTATGGGTAAATTGGAGTCAACTGAAAGAAAATTATTAAATACTAATACAGATGATACATGGATATCATGAACATGATACATAAATAAATGAAGTTTTAGAAGCACCACTTCAGACAGTATTCTTACACCTTCTTATCAAATACTAATGGTGTCTGTTGATTCTATGAAGTGGCTGAATTCTTTAACACATCCAAATGTATACATCTAAATGAGCTGTCACTTTAGGAGGGTGTGTGTGTGTGCGTGTGTGTGTTCAACAATGATGCATTGTTCAAACTATGTTTAAGCATTGTCTGTTGGCGTTTATTGACTTCAACAGCACTGGAAAGGAGTAATAACCAAATGAAATTTAATAAGTATAAATATCAAAAATACTTTGGGTCCAAAAAACAGCATATGTAAGCAAAAGACTGATGATGAGACTACAAGTAGCTGCCAGAGAAGCTGATGCAATCGGGGTAATATAAGTTACACAGTGTCCAGAAGAAGGTAAGTGGTTGTCTTGCTTTACTCCATCCAGGCTGGTAAGAGTACTGCTCTGTCATCTTGTAAGGAGCAAATTCTTAGCAGCCATAGAGTCAGGCCTGTAAGAACTGGAACATCATTTATCCCTTCTCTGGACACGACAGGGATTCTAGAACTAAAAAAGCAGCTACACTTTCTCCTCAGCAACACTTAATGGTCTTGCTCTCAGGAAGAGGTATTGATTGCTACTCTTGTGCTCTGTTTCATGGTGCCATGGCCTCTGCTTCCTCTGAGGTAATACTACAGCATTTCAAAGCATAGCCTCTTGAGTTTGCCTGCCTGGATGGAGTTCTGGCTCCTACACCTATTGTTTAACCTCTCCATTCCTCAATTTCCTTATCTATAAAGTGGAAACAAAAATAGAACCCTCCCCTTAGAGTGGGTGCAAGAATTAAGTAAATTAATCTGTGTAAAACTACTTGGTTCCTGGCACATATAAATGCCGAATAGTGTACCTTGTGTTAGTATTACTAGTCCTGATACTACTCTGCTCTTCTGTCTCTCGTGTACAAGATCCCATATCCTTTTGTCTTTTCAAAGACGTATTCCTTTAATTATCTCCTTTCTCCAACATCATCACCTTTTCTCTCTAAGAGTCCTCCCCGCTGGCATATAAATGTCCCTTACTCTTTAAAAAATCAAATAAATAACTTTCTTTGACCATACGCCCCTACACACTATTTCCACAGCTCTCCTGTCAAACCCATTGCAATTAAACTTTCATCACACCACTCTACTGAAATAGTTGTTGTCAAAACCACCAGTGGCCTCCACATGGCTACATCCAGAGGTCAATTCTCAGGCCTTTCTTCTGTGGCAGATCAGCAGTATTTGCCACATTTGATCACTCCTTCCTTGAAATACTTTCTTCACTTGGCTTTCAGGACATCAGCCTTCCTGCTTCACTGGCCACTCTTTCTCCTTCTTTCCTTCTTGACCTCCTATGATTGGAGAGCCCTAGATCCCGATCATCAGATCTATTCTCTATCATAACTTAATTCCTAGGTGTTCTTGTCCGATCTCGTTGCTTTATATACCGGGGGTGTCAAAAAAAATGTATACACATGGCTTGTATTTTCATTTTTTGTTATCAGTATATGTTATTACAATTTTAATAGTTTTTCCCTTAAAATGTGTATACATTTTTTGGGCACCCTCTGTATTATCCACATGTGGAAGATTCCCAAATGTGTATATCCCTAGCCATACTTTCTCCCTGACTCCAGGTTCCTGTGATCCCGCTGCCCACGTGACAGCTTCACTTGGTTGTCTTAATGGACGTCTCAAACATAGCATGTCTGAAGTAAATTTTGATTCCACCCTTCCAAACACCTACACCTGCTCCCAATACTCTTTCCAGATTCTTCCTCAACTTAGCAAACGGAATGTCTACTCTTACAATTGCATGAGCCAAAATACCTTTTAAGGTTTTTAAAATCTGACCTAGATTCAATCCATCATCAAATCCTGCTGTTCTGATCTTTGAAATATATCTAGAATCCCAACAACTTCTCAACACATCTATTGCTATCACCCTGATCGCAAAACATGTGTTGCCTAGATTGTCACAGCAGCTTCCCAACGATTCTCCCTGCTTCCATCATTGTCCCTTATACTTGATTCCTCACATACCAGGCAGAATTAAATATGTCAGATTATGTTACACCACTACTCCAAACCCTGCAGTGACTTCCTATCTTTACATCCTTACTGTGCTTCTAAGGCCCTATGTGATCTGATCCCAGCTATGTGACCTCTCCCTCTCTTCCTTTCTCTGCTTTAGTAACTTCTTTCTCTTCCTCAAACATACTGAGCACGCTCTTGCCTCAGAGGTTGGTACTCACGTAACTCCTGCCTGGAGTGCTCTTCCTTCAGATATCTACATGTCTCATTCTGTCACTTTGTTAGGTCTTTACTCAAATGCAGTCTTATCAGAGGGGTTTTTCTTGATCACTGTCTATAAAACAAGACTCTTTGTAGCCCATCGCTCACCCTCCTAGTCAGCTTTCTCTTCCTAGCATTGATCACCACTTGACATTATTTGTTCATCTTGTTCTTCTCTAGGATGCAAACTCCATGAGGGCAGGAACTTAATTTTGTTCATTGCTGTATTCCTAGTCCATTGATTGGATAAATCTGAACAAATCAGGCAAATCAGAATAAATACTGCCCTTGGCATTTGTTTACTGCATTCTGTTTTTCTTGATGTCTACACCACTCTCTTGGATCTCTTTAAATGTCCTTTAAGTTCCCTGAGAGGATCTTCATCAGTTGTTCCATTACCATTCAGTATGAGGCAGACCTGTTGGGCATACTCTGAAGCCAAGTCCCCTTATAAGCTTCTGGCCATAATTTATTACTGAATCCTCTCACCCTGTTTCCCCAGTAGATTCCACTTTTCTCTGAATGCCTCTTTCACCAGCTTCACTGAAACCAATGAGTGTGGGTCTATTTGGTAGAAACGGGTTTTATTTCATTTGGAACTTTCAGAAATTTACACAAAATTGCAGTAAGGATGAAGGCAAAAGAAAATATTTCCAAACTGAAGCACTAAGCCATCTGTCATTGTGGTTATTGCAGAGGGAAATAATACCCAGTGCCGGTGGGCATCTAGCACATGAGGTTCTCCGGCCTGACGCCATCATTTCCTTGGCAGGTACAAAGCTATTCCGTTTCAGGCAACCTTGCTTTGCATCATTTCTTGTGTTTTCTTCCAGTGCACCACAAGAGGGCAGATTTCATCATATTCTTGAGTTATACCAACAGTGGGTGGAGCTGCACTTCAGCAGTTTAAATGGGAAGTTAGAATATCATGCCAGAATTGTTTACCAAAGTGAATGAAACTCTAGGCTTACAGTTTTATCCCAAAAGGGACCATGGGACCAAAACATCTTTAAAAGGAAAGTTGTCGGTTTAGTAATGATACAGAAAAAACCTGCATGGAAGGCTGTTTTTAAGTATTGAGGATACTATTTCTTTTTTTAAAAAAGCAACATTTTTTTGTTCTGTTTTGTTTTCCCCCCTCCTGTTTCTGCCTCCCCCCTTCGCCCCCACTTTGGTTCAAGCCGTTGTTTCTCAGTCTAGTTGTGTAGGACACAGCTCCCTGGCCCACGCTGGTATGAGCCTTGCGCTCCCCCAGCTGAGGCAGTCGGTTGTTGGTCGTCGGTCGGCTGCAGTGGCTCATGGCAGTTCTTGCTGGCTGCCGACCGTGAGGCACACGGTAGCCCGCGGCAGCTCATGCCAACCTCCGGCTGCTCACGGCAGCCCAGCTCCAGGGAGAGCTGTTATTCACAATATTAGCTGTAGAGGGCACAGCTCATTGGCCCATGTGGGACTCGAACCGGCAACCTTGGTGTTAGAAGCACGGCGCTCCAACCACCTGAGCCACCGGGCCAGCCCTATTTCCTTTCTTGAATTCATTCACTGTAGCAGATGTATATAGATGTGTTGTTTTATTTCTGCAGACTTTAAATTAGAAGATTGAGGTAAAGACTTTTATTAGCTTTTCATTTCAAGGTATGTGTGTACTGTATACAAACAACAAAGTTGAAAAAGTAACACTCATATTAGGCGTATTAGTCACTGTATAGTAATTAAAACCAACATATATCATAAGCACAGATTACTAACTACAACACAAGTCCCTTAGGTCAGACAAGCTCAGTCATTTTATCCTCTGGGCAATTCTCTTCTGCCATAAACCACAGAGAAGTAGTTAAAAGAAAAATAGATCATTGAAGAAAGAGTTGGATGCTTTCCAGCCAGATTTAGCCCTAAAAATGTATCCCTAAAAGGAGGAATTACGTTACGTAGAGGACTTTGGAGAATATTGCCTGGCTTCTTTCTATACCTTTCCCTGCTTTACATCTTACATGGCTCTTGAGCTGAATCAGATTTTGCCATGATAGCAATTGTAAAACTCAGTTATGTTTAATAAAACTCCAAAAATGTATGACTGCAGTCTATTCTTTCTCCTATTCATTCTTCATGGAAAAAGAAAAACACAAATCTTAAAAACTAAAGCAAATCATGGAAGCCTGAAAAATAAACCTAGATTTAGCTACATTTTAGAAGGAAATCAAGTCTTGTGACTCTTATTCTCTGGCTTTGATCTGGTTGTCAGCCGGGATGGGCTTGCCCAAGTGATGGCCCACAGAGAGGCCAGATTTCTTGTTTTTCTGCTCTTCCTGCACCTCCTTTTTCATTAAGAATCCAGCCTGGAAGTTTAGGTCAAAGAAACTACTTGGAACAAAATAGAGTGGAGTCTCATCCCAGATATTCTCCAGGCGTTTCTTCCATCCTTCCAGGATCTGAATTCGGGCATCCGCGGGAATGTGCCCAACACTATATGTCAGTTGAGGTTCCAAGACTTGGAAGCCACAGAAATGCAGAGTTCCACTCTGGGGATACACACAAAGGACACAGGTGAGTCACAGGGCAAACCCTGTACAGCTTGTACCATCTGCAAACAACAGCAGTTCTTTGGGGCTTCACAGTAAGGCACTGATACAGAGGTCTGAGGCACTCTGGAGAATCAGCTCAGAGCTGTACTCTCTCACCTTTGCTCTCCAGACCTGGTTGTTACCTAGCTTAGCCTATTCAGTTCTGTTCTTCGTATAAATAAAACCTTGAAACTATGCCAGCCAGTCAGGCATCCTCTGCCAAAGGTGCCAGGAGTTATTACCTAGGGGAGAGTTTCAGCTTCTTGGCAGCTGGCTCTCTTACCAAGGCAAGCAGATGTGCATTTCTCTGCCTCCCTATATAACTAGATGAGTCTTATTGTTTATTCTCCAATATTCATATTAATTCTCCAGTATTATAAGTGGCGACCTCATTTGTTCTCTCTCCAACCCTCTTCCTTAGAAAAGATTATCTTGAAAGTCCAGCGACCACCAAAAAGCATACGTCAGACTTCAGTTTTATTAGCTGAACTAAATCATTTCCTAAATTTGGGGGAACTAATATCTGTGAGGCTGTAGCAGCAACTTGGAGAATGACAGGATTGGACAGAGATGTCAGTTATCTAGAAAGAATCAGACCACGTAGCTACACATATCTAGGGGATACCTGCCCCAGTCCTTGGTCAGGAGAGAGTGGCGTGTGGACACGTACACACGGCTTATTCTGTAAGCACAGGGGCCTGAGAACACAGGTAAGTCGTAAAAGGAAGCTCTCTGTAGTTCTGAGTCATTACTAGGCTTTCACCTCAGGTCTGTTTTCAGTTGCTATCTCGAGGATTTGGGACCCCACCGAAAACTCAACTCATTAATCCCCCAGGAAGTTCATTGAAAATGAGGTACCTGAATTGGCCAGAGAATGATATTCATGTCCCCGTGGATACCCTGCAGAGAGTACATGGAGCCGCTGCCACCAGTGGTGACGGAGAGTACTGCCTTCTTATTCTGTAAAAGAAAAGTCATTACCCTCCACGCTCTGTGGTAGCAGGAAGCTAATGACACAGCCCCAGGGAAAAGAGCACACACTCCACCCATCTGTTTCTGCTACTTCACATATTGGCCACACAGGATGACTCTGCAGAAGTACCAGCCTGGAAGATGGTACAACAGACAGGTAAGCAGGGCCAGCCAAGGATTCCACACTCTTGGGCATGGTAAACCAGGTGAAGGTTGTCATGGAAATGCAAAACCAGGGTTGACTGCTGATGCCTAGGTAGAGTTATTGTTTATTGTTTTATTCTGTCTCCCCATAGTGCTAGGCATGTGTTTAGGCATGTAATCTAGAAGGTCTCAGAATGTTTCTTGTGTAGTATTTGGGTCCCTGGAAATGAAGACAAACTGTTTCTTTTTACGATGGAAAATTTCAAACATGAAGAGAAAATGGTACAGTTGACCCTTGAACAATGCAGGGGTTAGGGGCACCCTCCCCCCCACGCATAGTTGAAAATCCACGTATAAATTTTGATTCCCCAGAATTGAACTGCTAACAGCCTACTGTTGACTAGACGACTTACTGATAACATAAACAGTCAATTAACACATATTTTGTATGTTATATGTATTATGTACTATGTTCTTATAATAAAGTAAGCTAGAGAAGAGAAAACGTTAAGAAAATACACTTACAGTATTTATTGAAAATAGCCACATATAAGTGGACCCATGCAGTTCAAACCTATGTTGTGCCAGAGTCACCTATATCATGAGGCATCCACCACCCAGCTTCAACTCTCAGTATTTTGCCATTCTAGTTTTATCTAATCCCCTTGCC
This sequence comes from Rhinolophus sinicus, assembly GCF_036562045.2. Lineage (NCBI taxonomy): Eukaryota > Metazoa > Chordata > Mammalia > Chiroptera > Rhinolophidae > Rhinolophus > Rhinolophus sinicus. The sequence goes on along the minus strand of NC_133760.1, from coordinate 31,623,206 downwards.
CCCTTTTTTTCCTGGAGTATTTTAAAGCAAATCCTAAACGACATGTCAAAATAACTATTTAAACTTTATTATGCATCTCTCCCAAAGGGACCTGGAGCCTGATCTTAGTATCTAATTGTGCTCAAAACTCTGCCTCAGACAGAATCCACCCAGAACCCAGCTAGAAAAAGCAGAACCGTCCACCTACCCGGAAAGGTCCCTTGTCATACATGGCAGCATACGTATAAGCAAACTCCCCGGTAAGCACTCGCTCAAACCAGCCTTTGAGGATAGCAGGGGTTCCAAACCACTGCAGTGGGAACTGTGGGACAGATGACAATGGGGTCAGATCAGGAACAGCCCCCGCACAGGAGAAGGCTGAGGGTCTGAGCTGCTGCCCATGACCTTCCCAAGGGGCAAACCTTTCTTCAGGCTTTTGTCATTGCTTCTGGAGGAGTTACGCTGTTTCCCTGAAAATAAGACCTAGCCGGACCGTCAGCTCTAATGCGTCTTTTGGAGCAAAAATTAATATAAGACCCAGTATTATATTATTTTATTTTATAATATTATATTGTATTATTATATTATGTCACGCTGCACCTTTGAAGTAACTACCTTTGTTTATAGAGAATGCAGTAAAGGGGGTAAGTGATTTTCTAAGCTCACAGACATAGCTAATTAGCTGACAGGTCCAGGACAATAAGAATTCAAATTTCCCAACACCCCTTCTGATGTCCTGCCACACCTGAAAAATCACAAGGTCTGCAGCTTCCAGCTTCTTTTGTTCAGCCACAATATCTAGGCTCAGACGGCCGTCTTTATAAGCTAGAACGGACTCGGCAGGATACTTAAAGTTCTCAGGGTCCTTTGGTTTACCTGCAGAGAGGAAAAAGAGAGGCTGAGGCCATGGGGCCAAGGCAGGACCAGAGAACCCACAGGCGAGAAGTTCGGCAAAGACCTAATTAAAGGGGGGAGCTGCTCCTACCTGTGATGTCCTTTCTGGAGATGACAGGATTGAAGTTCATGGCGTACAGGTCCGACACAGTGACCTCCCATCCTTTCCCCTTCAAAGCTTCTACAGCAGCCTCCTTCATGGCATAGTTAAAGGACGTCCTCTCTTCATGAGCCAGTACAATCAGCGCTTTTCTGGCTATTTAGACACACACAAAGCACATGGAGAAAATCAGTTACCAACCAGCAAAGCTTCAGCTACGGGGGAGTTCAAGTGGGATCTACAAGGGAAGAGGTGGCTTTGTTAGACATCAGGTTATGCAACCCAGCCATTGCAGCCGGAAATAGATATTTATTCTTAAAAGTACCAAAGGAGGCATTTTAACTCAGTGGGGAAACAGTGGCTAATTTAATCAATGGTTTTGGCATACTTAATCAGCCACCTGCACGAAAATAAAATTATCCCCTTAGAAAATTAACATAAGGTGTTAGAAGTCAGTATAGTGGTTACCCTTGTCGGGGCAGGGTAGGGCACAGGAGGGGTGCCCCCCTTTTGGGGTGCTGGTAATGTTCTCTGTCTTGATCTGGGTGTTGATCACATAAGTGTGTGCTTAACTTGTGAAAATTTACTTAGAACTTGTACATTTTTCCACGTGTCTATTGTAATCAAAAGTTTTTGTTTTTAACTATCCACTAACACACCACATATAGCAATAGTTTACTAGCAGATTAAAGATCTAAATTTTTAAAAAATTAAACTATTAGGATAGTATGGGAGGAAAGGGAGAATTTGTATAACCTCAGGATAAAGAACACTTTTAAAGAAAGACTAGAGATTCAGAAATCATGAAGGAAAAGCTTGACAGATAAAGCCACATAAAAATAAAAAATTTGTATTTACTAAAAGGCAACATAAACAGAGACAAAAGACAACCAGCCAGGAGACGTTATCCCCACCTCTTACCACAAAGAGTTAAAATCCCAAAGAATGCCTACAAATAATTAGAAGACAGATGATGCAACAGAAAAACAAGTCAAGGATATGGACACACTCTTCACGGAGGAGAAAATGCAAATGACAAAAAGTGAGAAGGTGCCCCACCTGGCCTGTCATAAGAAAGCAAATTAAAATGAGATATTATTTACCTATCAGATTGGAAAACAATTTAAGACATCAAGTGCTACCAAGATTGCAGGAAAACTGACACATCATTGCCAGTGGGAATATAAATTGCCTCAACTTTGGGGAAAATAATCAGGCTGAATCTCTTAAAATTTTACAGGCACATAAATCTTTGCTCTAGCTGTCCAATCTGGGGGAATCTGTTCTGTAGACTAAAAGCATCGGGATACAAGGACGTATGAGCAAGGATGTGTAATGTACCATTCTTTTCACTGGCAAAAATTAGATACAAGCCAATTGTCTATTTATGGGGGGTATTTGAATAAATTACGATATGTACATACTACAGAATATTATGCTGTTAACAATGAGTTAACTATTCACAGTGACCCAGAAAGATATCTATGATATATTGTTATAAGATAAAATGAAGTGAATGTGACTCCATTTTTATAAAAAACAAAGAAAGTACATACATGTAGGTAGATTTGCAGTATATTCATAAGGGGGAAAAACATGTGGAATGATCATATGAAACTATTAATAGTTTTCTTAGATAAGTCAGAGATGGCAAGAGGGTAGAGGCAGGAAAGATGAACTTTTTCTTGGACCTCCTCGCTATTAATAAAGTTGTTAGAATAAGCATACTTTACTTTCTCAATAACAGCATTTAATGGGTGCTCAGCATGTGCTAGGCAGCGCTCTAAGTGCTTTGTATTCCTTTTCAATTGTCATGGCAACTCTATGAGGCAGATGCAATTAATATCCCCGTATTATGGATGAGAAAACTGAGGCACAGAAAAGTTAAGCAAGTTACTACCTAAGTTTACATAGTAAGTGGTGAAGCTGGAATAACAAAGGTATACAGATGTAGGTAAGTCCATGCCACAATGTGGAAGGAGTGCCAGAGACAGCAAACTAACCACCACCATTTCTCCTAATAATTGGTGCCACTGTTTCCTGCATTGCTGCTAACTTTTAACAGGGGTGACTGGGTTGAGCTGGGAGAGAAAGCACCTGCAACTTTTTTGTCTTGTCTGAAGAAAATTAATGCAGAAAGGCACATTTACCGTGTTTCCCCGAAAATAATACCAGGTCCTATATTAATTTTTGCTCCAAAAGACGCATTAGGGCTTATGTTCAGGGGATGTCATCCTGAAAAATCATGCTAGGGCTTATTTTCCGGTTAGGTCTTATTTTTGGGTAAACACGGTAAGTGTGCTTTCATTTCTCTGCCTGCCTTAACCACACCTGGCAGAGGCAGCTCCTAGTAGGTTAAATTCAGCCAGGTGCAAGCTTCAGGCCCCTCCCTACACACCAAAAGAGAGGATTTCCAAGCTTGGTCCTAGTGTTTCTGACTCTATAAACTGATTTGGTGGAATGTAAGTTTGATGAGGATTTCAATACTAGAGAAGCGATGTATCTGCTTCACAAAGGCCTGGGAAGAGGGAAAGGAATTCCTGAGGCTGTCTCAACAAATGCCCACCGCCTTTCTTAGCAACTCAAGGACTTAACACTACTGGAAGAAAGGTGAGTACAGTAAGCTCTGACATGCATTTGCTTTGTGATCTACTCTCGCATTAGTTATATCAATGTTTGCTGAATATGCTTTATCAATTTTTATTCTCTTGGCTTACTTGTTATCATTTACTTCTCACCAATATTAACAAGCATTTCCTAAGCAGTAAAACATAAAGGTGCTTCCCAGAAAATGAGAAAGTTCTGATAGCTATGCCTTGCTTTCGAGGAGCTCACCATCTACTAGCTATAGGCATGCCTGTTACCTTAAAGGGGGGTGGGGGGGAGAGAGAGAGAGAGAGAGAGAGAAGAAAAAAACAAAGACGAGACACAAACAGAAAGAATATATTTGCAAGAAATACAACTAACAAAGTCTAATATCCAGAATATATTAATTCCTAAAAACAACCCAGTATAAAAATGGTCAATGGTTATGACTAGGCAATTAACAGAGCATTCACTTGCAATTACCTGACAGGCACGCTTATTTGCCAGAGGTAAGGGATAAATCAGATTTATTACCCAACCTAATAATACCCTGAGTCACTTATTTCTGGGTCATTTTTTCATGGACAAACCTGAGTTTTTCAGACTTGAAGGGTTCAATTTCCCTTTGTGCCACTTAATGAGCTACATGACAAGTTAAACTTTCTCAGAATTTACCTGAAAAGAGGGGGTAGACACATACACAAATAACTAATGGCATTAGCCTGATAGGAAGGAGAGGCAAGGGACAAAGTCCCGCAGAGGAAAACTGTTTACTTTAGGGCTGGCCAATGAGGAAAAACCTTCTGAAGGAGCTGCCACTGGAACTGAGTCTTGAAAGACAAATGCGATTATCAGTACCTATAGCTTAAGATTCTTTTCTGCATCTCATGCGTGTCATTTACTTATCTGCTAGAAGTGACCGTATCCAATACGTGAGTACATTTTGTTAACGTTTGTCTCTCGGCACTGGTTCACTTTCAGATCTCAGTCCTGAAAGCCCTCATTCCTTCCCCACCATTCTGTGTTTTCTATTTCCACTCCAAGTCCACACCAGCCAACTTTTCTTTCTCCCTTTGAAGTGCACATGTTCTCTCTAGTCCATCCTCCCAGCCTCTCTGCCATGGTGTTTATTGAACACGTACTATGCACAGGCCCTGCTCTGGGCCTTTGGGCTATGCCAGACACAAAGCTTTCTCTTCGCGGAAAGTACACTCTGGTGGCTGAAGCATCCTGACTGTCCCTTGGGAGCTGACCTATGTCCTCCTCTGCTGTGCTGACATTCTTACAATTCTCAGGCCAGTCTGAAACCAGGAGTTTTCACTCATCTTCCAGATTAAACTCTACTCTGTCAACCTGCAGTTTCATTGATGACCAACATAGAACAACATAACGACAAAAAAAGATAAAGCTGGCAGAGAAAAAAAGGGATTGTGGTACATCGCTTTGATGTAAAGTGTGTCTACATATCTTTAACAGTAAAATGTATATTACCCACATGATTGTTTTGTCAGGAAGAATAAGCAACCAAGGAAAACCTGTTTAATATATAAGGGCAGGCCCTCGAATCCATTCCCTACATCCTGCTTCTGCTCTCTGGGCTCACCAGATTCCTCAAGGAATGTGCGTGACAGATACATCTGTTAGTTGCAAACAAATGCTTTGGATGCTTCAGTTAACCTAAGATTTGGTTAGCTGGGTACAGGTAATACTATTTATAGAAGTCCCAAATCTTCCCACTTTCCCTCAATGCCCCTCCTTTATTTGATCTAAGTTACACATAAATACTGAACATTTTGTAGCTGTGTCTTTTCAGAAGGCAGAACTAGGTGCAGAGGGAAGGAAATTACAAAAGGGTTGAATTCTGCCCTCATTGAGGAAACAGCTTTCTAAATGATAGCGCTGTCCAATCTCACTCAGAGTGAGGCTCTCTGGGAAACAGGGCTCTCGGCCTCTCCAGGTGTGTTAGAGGCCATTCATGCATCAGATAAAGTTGTGGTGACATCTATGGTCCCACCAGGTTGATGGCGGAGAGGGGAGGCTCTGTCCCTCGAAGTGGACCCAATAACCAGATCAGGTGTCCCCAATCCAAGGGCTACAATCGTAAAGGTCTCCTGGGCAGGCAGCCTGGGTCTGGGTCTAGACTGTCCAACAACTAGTGGAAGCAGCAGCTTCGCCAGCTCCATCCGTCCAGATCATTGTTTTACTGCAGAAGCTGGGAATCCACATTTCTAAGTGAAATCACTTACATTAATTAAAAATATTGGCAACTTATTCCAAAATGATTTAAATACTATAAGGCGTGGGACAGTGGGCCACATCAGTACAGTGGGCCAGATGTGGCCTTTGACGCCAGTTTCCGATCTGTTCTGCAGGGAGTCTTTAGCTTCCAAGGTCAAGTCTGTCCTAAACATCCACCCGAATTTGTCGGGGTGGGGTAGAAACAGGAGCTCCCCTGTCCTGAGGCCTCATCAGGACTCATCCTGAGACCCTAATGCCTTCACTTTTCCCGTTTTGAGTCAAGGAAGAAAACGGCCGAGCCCTTCCAGGCTTGCGTGCGCTGCAAGCCCCAGCAGAGGCACTCACCAGCCATGGGTCCCGCGGTGCGCTGATTGGCTGGATTGCTGTGGTCCGGCAACTGTGGCGGGGCCGAGGTTTTGGGAGCCTTGCGGTGCTGCCTGCTGAGCTCTGGCGGCTTTATACCTGGCCTGGCCCCTCCCGGCCCACAGGAGCCTGGTGGCCAGCAAAGGCGGAGCCGGCCACCCGAGCCCTGGGGCACAGGGCGGAGCTCGCTGTGGCGGCAGTTCCAAGAAGGAAGGGTTGTCTGGGGCGTGGAATGGGTACACCCCAGACTTGGAATACAGGTTTCCTGTGAGGGTGAGAGGGCATCTCAGGGATCGGGGGTGGGGTGGGGGGACTGGGATGAGAGGCATGCCCATCTGGACACTGTACTGAAACCACCTGAGAGCACAAGGAGGAAGTTTCTGATGGAGCCCGGAGCTCCCAGCCCCGGGAAATTGCCTCCGCGCGGGATGGGGGAAAAAGAGGGGTGTGCAGAGGGCTGCAGTCCTTTATGCTTAGATTCGCTGAGTCATTGTGACTCTGGATTTAGATCTTGAGGGCCGAGGCGAACAAGTCGAGAGAGACGACGTGGCAGACTTGTTCCCAGGAAAAGTGTGTTTTGTGGAGGGCGTGTGTGTGTCCCATAATCTGGGAACTAATTGGTTTTACCCCCCACGAGCTAGTCCAAGGCTGGTCCAGGGTTAGTGGAGGAGAGATCGCAGTAACGGGAAAGCATTTAAAGAGCCAAAACACATTAAAGTTTAGTGGCTTCACACAAAGTCCTACTTAGGGCAACTGAACAGAAGAGTAAAAAGTTAAATCTCTACAAAGTAAAAGTTATAGTAAAGTCTTCATCCTACAGAACAGAGAGGAGACATACTGTCAGAAGGTGAGGAAAAAGAACTTCAAAGAGTAACCATCAGAAAAGTTACCAATGATAATTAAGAAATTTCAGAGGGAATGGAGGTGGGAAATGCACAAGGTCCTTAGGTTGAGTTACTTGGGGGACAAAATTTAAGGGAGTGCCAGAAAACTCAGTAATCTGGGTAAATAACACTTTAATGTAATGTTTTTAAAAATCAATTTGCAGGACAGAAGTCAGATAGACAAAATATAAAAATGTTAAATAAAGACAGGATGGGTAACAGTGCCAAGTCAAGCTATATTGAATCTAAAGCAAAAGAAATCAGTTAATACTGATTATTTATTTATTACAAAACAAAATTCAATTGAGTAAATTTTAAAGATCTTATTCGCTTTATTCAACAATTCATGAATCGAGCAGCATCCAATCTATAATAGCAGGTGGAAAGGAGCTCTGATGCACTGCCGGGGGACAAGGAAGTTATACTAGACAAAAAAGCTGGTTGATTATTGTAAGGTCACTTTCCATTAGGGCATGACAGGGGTCTATCAGGCAGATTACCTAATTAGTGCTAATTGGGTGATTCCTGACTGGCTGGTTTAACATTCCGCTTCCGGGACCAGAAACTGTCATTACATCTCAATTTGGTGCTGTGGGGCTTCGCGTAAGCGACTCCGTTTTGGGCCTGCTGTCTTGTTTTTAACAATCACCCCCCTTTTGATCAGACTCTCAGCCTGAGACATGTGATTTAAAAACAACAACAAACAAACAAAGAAAGGCTTTAGCACTCCTCCCAGCTATGATCTGGTGTTCTCAAAGTTTTTGCTTTGAGAACCTGGGACCTGTGAAGATCACGTCTGTGATCTTCACAGGTCACAACATGTGTTCACATTCTTTAAGTCAGGCATTCTCTTTGATCCTTTTCCCATGTTCTAGTCTTAGGCAGATCATTTGCTTGGTGATTACTGGCTGCAAATATGCATTTAAAGCTTTTGAGAGAATGCAGAGAACCAGGGAAACTACTATGATTATTATAAGCAGGATAATTCCCAGTGTCTGGAGTATACTCCGGAACCATGCTCCTCAAGACCCAAAGCAATCAGAATTAAATAAGTCAAAGAATGACTCCATCGAAGGAGTCACTTTTAAAAGGTAACTGGCTTTTCATTCTCCCTGCCTTTCCCGTGTCCCTGCCAGGACCCCTTTGGCCTTAGGGAACCACACATCTACTTTCTGTCTCTATGGATTTACCCATTCTGGGCATCTCGTATAAGTGGTATCACATATTATGTGGTCTTTTGTGACTGTCTTCTTTCACTTAGCATCATGTTTTCAAGGTTCATCCGTGTTGCAGCAAGTATAAGTACTTTGTTCCTTTTTATGACCAAATAATATTCCATTGTATAGATAAACCACATTTTATTTATCCACTCATCAGATTATGGATATTTGGGTTGTTTCTACTTTGGGATATTATGAATAATGCTACTATGAAGATATGTATACACGTTTTTGTGTGGACCTGTATTTTCATTCCTCTTGGGCATGTACCTAGGAATAGAATTTCTCAAATGTTTAACATTTGAGAAACTGCCAAACTGTTTTCCAAGGCAGCTGCACCATTTTACATTCCTATGAGCAATGTATGAAGGTTATAATTTCTCCTCACCAACTCTTGTTATTGTCTGTCTTATTTATTACAGCCATCCTAGTGTGTGCGAAGTGGTATCTTATTGTGGTTTTGAATTGTATTTCCCTAATGACTAGTGATATTGTACAAGTTTTCATGTAATTGTTGGCCATTTATGTATCTTCTTTGGAGAAGTGTTTATTCAAATCCTTCGCACATTTTTAAATCGGGTTGTCTTTTTATTATTGGGTTGTAAGAGTTCTTTATATAAGTTCCTTATCAGATATATGATTTGCAAATATTTTCTCCCATTCTTTGGGTTGTCTTTTCACTTTCTCAATGGTGCCTTTGAAATCATCTAAGTGTTAAATTTTGATGAAGTCTAACTTCCCAAACATTTTATTGCCTGTGCTTCTGGTGTCATATCTAAGAAATTATTGCCTAATCCAAAGTCATGAAGATTTATAGCTTTTGTTTCTTCTGAGGATTTTATAGTTTTAGGTCTTATATTTAGGTCTACGATCTGCTTTGAAGTAATTTTTGTGTACCGTGTGAGGTAAGGAATGAAATTATCATTTTACAGATAAGGAAACTGTGACCTGTCCACAGCTTTATAGTTAGTCAATGATGTAGTCCAGATGGAGACCCTCGCACTCCAGCGCCAGCCCTCAGCCCCTATTTGCTATCAGAATTATGGAGCCTAGCTCCACGTCAGTTGCTAATGCTCTTCTCTCTGAGCCTTGGTTGCCTCATCTTTAAAACTATGGGTTTAGACTGCATTGTCTTAGCGGTTCCTCCAGCTTTAATTTGCTGTCAGTTTAAGATTGTGCAATTCCCATGCTCTTCTCTGAGCAGGCCTCTGTCCCAGGAGTATGTATGTGCCAGGCTTTGTGTGTCGACTGAAAACAGCGTCCTCAAGGCCTCTTCCAAGTCCCCAGGGAGCAGGCCAGCACCGTGGAGCTGTAGGAAGCTCTGTGGATATCCTTCATTATCTAGAAACAGAAAGTGCGGGTAGGATCAAATATATGGTGATGGAAGGAGAACTGACTCTGGGTGGTGAACACACAATGGGATTTATAGATGATGTAATACAGAATTGTACACCTGAAATCTATGTAATTTTACTAACAATTGTCACCCCAATAAATTTAAAAAAAAAAAAAAAAAACGGATAGGAGAAGCCTCAGGAGTACCGTCCCCTCCTCCCAGTGAAAGAACACAAACAGCCTCATTAGTCACCTGTTACGGCACCACATCCACACATGTGGCTGCTTTTTTTGTACGAGAAGTCCCCAAAGCCCCCTTGCTTTTCTCTGGGCTGTGGATGATGGACTAAGCACAATAGATCAGAGTCATGCTAGGGCCTGTCTGGGGACCGGGCATCTGTTGTCCTCCTTGGTTCCCATAACTACCTGCCAAGTATCCCTGGAGGGAACAGGTCCGTGGGTATTGGAGGAGAAATGTTTCTTCTACTGTAAACCCCATCCTGTCCTGTCCTCCTGTCTCACTGCCACGATCACTGTGGCCCTGGACACAGGCCGTTATGTTGGACTTCCTGCGTGCCTGTGTGTTCTGCTGGAATTCTGTCATGTTAGCTATTGTGTCAAGTAGGTCATCCTTTGCGGGGCTTAGACCGCTCTGGTTAAACGGAAATTGCTCTTGAAATGGCATGCGTTTGTTACGAAGAGATTTTTATCTGATACAGCAGAACGAGGTTTGGTGGCAGATCACAGAATTTAAGGTATAAAAGGTCCCCATTTTATGCCCTTATAAAACAAAATTTACCTTTTTCTGAGTTGTTCTCTTATGTGTGTCTCACATGGGCCCGAGGACTTGAATTTGCCTGTGTCCTTTGGTGGTAAGGCAAGCCCAGGTTTGGCATATGGATAAACAAAACTCCCCACAGTTTGCTTTTTAACAATATTTACACCTTTCTAGTATGAGTTTTGCTTCTTTGCATGTAAGTGAAATAGATGGGTTGTCTGGAGGAATAGAGTTAAGTAAATGGCTTGGGGATATGTGGATCATTGGTCTCGTGTGTGGCCATCACCTGGCTGACGTTACTATAATCAGGGAGTTTCTGATTTGCGGTGTTCCTGGGGTAGACTCGAGGCCACTGTGTCCTTCTCACCTTCTTGATGAAGTTCTCATCCTCTTCTCTTTACTTGGGTGCTCTCATTCTTTCCAGCATTAGATCATAGTGGTGTTTGCTGTCTGAGCCTTAGCTCATCCCTCATCAACGGAAAGGAGCCTGCAGCCCAATGATCAGGGAACTAGGAGACGGTTCCCTCCCCTTCTGCATAGTAGAAGCTGTCAGCAGGTGAAAGAAAGCAATCACTTGGAAGTTCGTAAGCTTGTACAACTTCTAGTGCTGAAGACTAAAAAGCTGGACTCAACAATTTCCTATGCATGCATTTACAACCCCCTTTTTCATAATGCTCCTGCTCATGAGTGTGTTTCAAAGCCACATATGTGCCTCTCTACGGTTGTGTCTGTCACTAGTGCTGTTCGCCAAGTATTTCTAGCACCTGCCTTCCAGACTCAGGGATTGCATTTCCTGGTCCCTGGTGATTGGGTGGGGCCACAGGACTAGTTCTGGCCATTGAGCTATGAGCAGGATCCCTTTGAGGTTGGCTTTGTTGGGCAGCCTTTGGTCTAGAGAGAATCGTTTCCCACCCGAGTCCTCGCTGTATGCCTATGAATTACGAAGTTTTCCACTCTGTTTGGTGGGAACACGAATCATTCCTGGCCTTGTGTAAGCGCCGAGGATTATTTCATACACCTTTTTTTGGAGGAGGGTGGGGGCAGAGATTTCTACCCCCAGCCTCTGGAAGCTCTCCACATGATGTGCTGATGAGTGCTTAGCTGAGGACCCCCCTGTAGCTCTCCAGAGCGTGCTCTCCCTCTGCAATGCTCTCTCCTCTCCAATACCGTCCCGTAAATGAAGTCTAGCCATCTTGGCCTCTGGCTCTGTTGCTTTATAACTCAGGAAGACCTCCAGGCTCCCCTTCCTCCTTCTGGAAGTTCTATCTAGACAACAAACTAGTGCAATTGTGGTGTTCACCTCCTTTGTTTCTCCCTCTCAGGGATCACCATGCTGTACTGCCTGACCTCCAAAGGCTGAGAACTGTTGTTTCATGTATTTTATCTGGTTTTTAAGTTGTTTCAGGGGAGAAGGTAAATGTGACCCCTATTACTTCATCTAGGCCAGGGGTGCAACTGTATGACTTATGAAATATTTTCTAAGTTTAAAAGACAATCCTAAAGTTTTTCCACAACAAAGGTAGTATTTTGGCTCTGTCTTTAGTCACTGAAAATGGAGTTCTTAAATCAGTTGGTAGAAAAAGGAGGCTTCATAGCCAGTGAACACTTTGATGCAGCAGATGGTGATGTTATACCTACTACCTTTTAAAGTTAGTGTGAAATGCCAAATACGTGCAGCAGTGAATGTATATTGAACATCTACTATGTTCCAGGCACTGTTCTGTGTGGTGAGGATAGAGCAGTGAACAAAATGAAGACCTGTGCCCAACGAGCTGACATTGTAACAGCAGGAGACGGACCATGTAGCCAATTCTTTTCCAAAAATTGCCACAGCAGCATTTCCAATCTCATTTGCTCTTCCGAAAGTCTTGACACTTCTTCCATCAAAATATGGATTCGAATTCCCCTTCCCTTTAATATGGGCAAGATTTTGTAACTGCCTCAACCCATAGCATGCAGCAGAAATGATGCTGCATGACTCCCAACACTGGGTCATATGAAATTAGAGGACTCTGCCTAGGTCTCCCTCAGGCTGCTTGACCTTGGAACCCAGCAACCACGCTGTGAGCAGGCCCAAACTATAAGAGGGTAATGCAGTGTTATGGCTGACAGGTGCAGCTAAGGTCTCTGCCTACAGCCATTTGTCAACCACCAGACACTTGGGTGAATGAGTCTTCAAATAAATATAGCCCCCCAGATTTCAAGTCTTCCACCCAAGCTGTCCTTGACCCACACAATCTGTATGCAAAATAAATGGCTGTTTTCCACCCCTAAGTTTTACGCAGCCATAACTGGAAAAGCCACATCTAGTTATGTCAAATGGTGATAGGAAGAAAATGAGAAGGGGAAGAGAGATGTGGTTTGGGCAGGGGTTAGCAAACTATAGTCCGTGTGCCACATCTGGCCCACTGTTTTAATCAAGTTTTATTGGAACGCTTAGTAATTGTGTCATCACAGACCTTTCATTTATGTGTTGTCTTGAATTGCTTTTGTGCTGCAATGGCAGTTGAGTAGTTGCAAGACTCTTTTCTTTACAAAACATTTTTACCTGAAATGTTTGTTAATTTGAAGTAAACATAGAAAATGTTAAAAGACTTGACAAGGCTGGGTGCTGGGTACACGGGTGTTATATTATCCCGACTTTTCCATGTGATAGAATGGACTGTGATGAGGGGGAGAAATGGCAAGGGCATGACTCTTACCAGGCTCTGCCCACTACTCACCTGTCCTCCATCCAGCATCCTGGCCTCTTGTTGTGTTACCCAATCACCCAGCACCCAAGTATGATGGTGGGTGGTGGGGTGACACAGTGTTCAGAGCATTTCCTATGATCTCAGCTGGGCCATCTGTTACATAGAAGCACAGATGGACTAAGTTGAAAACACAAGCTGTATGACTGGGCAAGTCATTTAACGTCTTATAGCCTAAGACTGGAGATAACAGCACTGGTAGTTCGTAAGTGTCCTATGGATTAAATGGGCTAATGCAGATTATGCACTTACCAGGGACCCTGTAATATGGTTACGTGCTTGAATTGGTAGCTCTTTATAATGAAGTACTAGGCAGCTGACAAAAAGAATAAAGTAGAGCTCTATGAGTCGATACGGAGTGATTTCCAGTGGGGGAAACTATAGTATCCTACCATCAGTGGAAGAAAAACGGAAATGTCACACACAGAGACACACACTTTTGCCAAAAAACATAGGATAAATCAGAAACAAATGTATCCAGAGGTTAAGGGGAAATGGGAGGAGAGGAAGTGACAAGTAGCTCTGTGTACCCTTTTTGTTTTGACCTTACAAAGAACTAAGAAGCCTTGGACTCAGCAGGTTCATTTCCAAGTAATCAAGGTTAACATCACTTGTGCGCTGAAGACCTAACAGCACTCACGTAGCATTCCTGCCCAGTGATAACCTCAATCGAATTAGGACGAAACTGTCAAACCCAAGTAGAGGGACATTTAAAAAAACCTGGCTTGTATTATTTAAAAATGTCAATTTCACAAAAAGGCAAAGGCTGAGAAACTTCAGACTTGGAGGAAATACTACAAAGGGCAGTATTGGGACAATTTGGTAAAATTTGAATTGTATAATAGTAATGTATCAACGTTCCTGAATTTGATCATTGTACTGTGGTTACGTAAAAGGCCATCCTTTCCCTAGGAGATACTGTGTGTCCTTGTAGGCATAGAAAGATAGGCGCAAATGAGGAGAAATGTTCATGGTGAATGGCTCTGTGGGAGTTCGCTATACTGAACTTTTCTGAATGACTGAAATGTTTTCAAGTTAAAAAAAAAGAGAAAATGGTAGCTCACAGTTTTATTACAACAAACCTACTATATACTATTTTCTCAAAAAAAGATCAATTTAAATGCTTGATCTTGGTGCTTACCCTGTTAGCCTTCAAATTACCTAAGATGCAAGCAAAACTTTGGCTTATTTACTGAAAATGCACAGAAGCTTGCAACCACATTTATTAGAAAAATATTACTTGGAAGTTCCCTTCTTTCAAGGTCAAAGATTTGCTCTCGGGCTGTTTTCTCTGTTTCCATCAAATTCCCCTCAACGTGGCAGGATGCGCGGCTCTGGTGGCGCTCACAGGCTGAGGCATGACCGAGTCCCTCCGCAAACCCAACCCAACACTCCACAGGAGGCATGAGGAAGCAGGCAGGAGCCGGGCCTGTCCTGTCCCTCCACAGCTTTCTGGAGCTGGCATAGCTGGGGAAAGGACACGCCAGAACCCCTCGGCAGCCGCAGCAGCATCTGGTTTGCCTGTGGAACTTGCATTTCACCTTTTCTTCACAAATTTCTTTCTGGAAGCATTGGGATTTAACCGTCTCCTCCCGGCTCCCAAGGTGTTGTCTCGGACCTGCAGCATCGCTGAGCGGCTGGAGATGTCGTTCTCTGCAAAGGGAGATGCCCCAGCCACGTAGTCAGGGGCAAACACATCAGTTTTCTGTCTGGCCTTGTGGGAGAGTCGCAGCTGAGGGAAACGCTGGTCCTCGGTCAGATGGGGGTTGACGGCGTATTTGCCCCCTTTGGGAGTGGGAAGTGAGTACTGCAAATAAGACCAAGAAAGGCCATTAGGAGGACGGGGATCCACATTCATACATATCAGATCCTGCTAACATCAAGCTCGTCTGACAGCTCTGGATGCAGGCAGACGATATCAATGGAGTATATCATTCATAGCCTACTACGCACTAAGCACATTGTGCATTTTCCCCTTTGATCCTCACCTCAACTCCAGGTGAAAAATGCAACACAGCATTTTGACTACATACCCTCAGCTAAAGACAGAAAAAATTATATAGCAACATAGAGCTCTAGTAAGCAGGTACCATTTTCACAATGGTATGGATATTAGCAATTCTGAAGCAGTAACATATTCTAGGGTTGAGCAAATAACTATGGAAAATAGTATTAATAAGGGTGTTATAAATATGAGGGCTAGAATGAACTCTGTTGAAATTAAGGTTATACATTCAATTTTTTAATACAGATATAAATATAAAACATTCTTGTGTGTATTTATACACACACATATGTATTTCCTGTCTGTGTCCACTGTGGGCAGGGAATTAATGATATCCTAGGACAATGAGCATACCCAGTGCCCATGTCTTTGCTTCTAAAAACCATTCTCCATAAAGACCCAAAGCTGCTCAGAAAAACAGCTGATTCCAGGACAGGGGCACTATAAGAAGAGTCGGAATATCTTGCTGCGCCACAAAGTAAGAGAAGTGTTCAAAGGATAACGGGAACACGTCAAAAGGACACAGAGGCTGGCTTGAAGGGCCTCCATGAACAGTCTGAGAATCTACTGTGGTTCCCCCAAAATAAGACCTAGCTGGACTATCAGCTCTAATGCGTCCTTTGGAGCAAAAATTAACATTAAGACCTGGTCTTATTTTACTATAATATAAGACCTAGTCTTATATAATACACACTCACACACACACCCCAGTTCCCCCTTATCTGCTGGGACACTGCAGACAGTAGCGATCCCTGTATACGCTATGTTTTTTCCTGTACATACATACCTGTGATCAAGTTTAATTTATAAATTAGGCTCTGTAAGAGATGAACAATAACTAATAATAAAACAGATTATAACAATAGACTGTAACAAGTTACGTGAATGTGGTCTCTCCCTTCCAAAGTACCTTATTGTATTGTGCTCACCTGTCTTCTTGTAATAATGTGGGATGACACAATGCCTACATGATGAGATGGACTGAGGTGAAGGATGCGGGCAGTGAGGGAGCGTTAGGTGGCTCTAAGGGTGACCTGGAACACGGCACTGTGATATTGTGACAATTAATCTGATAACCGAGCTGGCTACTAAGTGACTCATGGGCGAGGACCGTATACAGTAATGAGATTTCATCACGTTCCTCTGAATGATGCACAATCTATGGGTTGTTTATTTCTGGAATTTTCCATGTAATATTTTCAGACTGCAGTGGACTGAGGGTAACTGAAACTGCAGTAAGCAAAACCAGACGAGGAGGGGCTGCTGTATATAAAGTGATAAAGCAAATGTGGTAGAAGAATGACAGGGAAATCTAAGGGGAGGATAGGTAAGAACTACTTGTACTATTTTTGCAACTTTTCCATAAAGCTAACATTATTTCAAAATGGAGAGTTAAAAGATTCTTCTCATTCACGTGTGGCGGTGTCCACGGCTGGAGAATCAGTGAAAGGCTGCCTGCATCTCATACTTACCTGTCTGCCCTTCTCTCCTGAGTCCCAAAAACAAATACAGGGCTGCTATGGCTCCAGCCCAGGCCTCCCTTCTGTGCTGTGCATTTACACAGCTCTTTCCCTCTGGTTTGCGAGGCTTCTGGAAATCCTGCCCATCCTCAAATTCTTGCACAAATGTAACCTCCACCCTATTGTAAATGACTTCCCTCTTTGTGACTCCACGTGCATTTGGCCCTTATTTTTTGCCTAGAATTACTGGTTCCTTCTCAGTAGACTGCCAACCCCTCAAAAACCTCACATTGAGGCTCTGTTGTGCCCTTTCCCCCCATCTACCTTGGTACCTAGATTACGGGCTTTCCCAGTAACTATCTTGAAGTTTTTTTGTCCTCTGTTCGTCTTGATGGCGGTGCTAAGAGGTCTCGCTCTCCCAACCTTAGGCCCTGCTGTTAGGGGCGTGGGAGACGCCACTCACCCGGAGACCCCGAGCATTCAGCACCTTCGGGTTGCGGGAAAAGTGCATGTGCAGGGTTCCGTCGTCGCTGACAGTCACTGACACCTTCTTCAAGGTCTTGTTGCCACAATGTGAACAGAAGACTCGGCTCATGTCAGATGTTGTCCTGGAGACAAAAAAGGAGATGCTCTGTCCTGGAGCCTGAGGCAGCAAGCCCTGTCCCTGGAGCACTAGGTGAGTCACAGGACTGGGGGGGTGGGGAGGGGACAACGAGGCATGGGAAAGGCTGAACTACACTGTACATGTCACAGACACCAAGGCCACCCGGCCTCATGAGGACAACATAAGCAAACTGCTGATGGCAAAGGGAAAACGACAAGTAGCAAGTATATAATTACGAAAATTGGAGATTGCTGTTACATTAATAACAAAGTCTTGCTGAAGTTTGTCAGGCATTATTCTACAAGTTTCACATTGAAACAATCCTATGAGGTTGGTACTAGCTCCGTCTTACAGATGGGGAAGCTGAGGCAAGGTAAGGTAGCTGGCTCAAGATGACACAGCTAGTAAGTGGTAGATACTAACAACTCAGGGAGACTTGCTCCACAATCAATTCTCTTAGCATCCGTCCTTTCTCAAAGGGCACGTCATTACAGTTCTAAGTACCTGGCCTCCATATGTGAGCTTGGGCTTGCAGCCAGGAGGTGGTTCTGGAGGCGTCAAGAATTTATTAACAAAGTACGTAGGAAATACTGTAAAAGCTGCTACGGTCAAATGGGTGTGGGTACGGAGAGCAGACCCTCTCTATCAGCTCAAGCCCCGACAGTAGACACCCCACTTGTATCTCTAATGCTTTGCATTATTTCAAAGCAAATCCCAGGCATAATTCCATCCATAAACATTTTAGTACTTACTGTGAAACAATGAGGGCTCTTTGCTCCAAAACCCACACCCCAAATCCTGTGACACTAAGAAACAGACTAAGAAACACTTTCCTCAGTTTGTCAGGTGGGCAGTCACTGGCCCCCGTCCCGGGGGTTTCAGTGCCCGTGGGATGAGGTATACTTATGAATGAGGTATAGAAGGCACGCTGTCTTCCAGAAGGTTACAGAAGAGACAGGAAGGGGAGGAGAGTGCTCAGCAGGGGACACGGGGTCCAGACTGTCAGCCACGTACTTGAAACAGCCATGGCAGCGCAAGATGTAGCTCCGGGCCTCGCGTATCAGCATGCCGTTCACCGCCAGCACGTGCAGTCCCATCTGAAGCAGGACATTCTGCAACCAACAAGTTCAAGGAGAACTGAACTCAGAGTGAAACTCCATCTCCTTTTAACATCTGTACAGTTAGTGCAAGGAGCTTCACAAACCCTCGTTGGGCTCGTAAAGGGCTTCTGTGAAGGAAAAGTAAGCTTAGATGCCTCTTGTCGCAAGTGCTGGGGTGTGCTCAGCCTTTTGCCAAGGCCCCTCATTATCTCTCTTAACAGAAACACTTATGTTGTCAGAGCAAATACCCTCATTTCTGGGCTGGAAACCTTCTTCTTTTCTCCAATTACTTAATGAAGCACAGAACATTATACACACTGAAAGAAAAGCAGCAACACATCATGAACAGTAAACAGTACAAATTTAATATACTATATATTAAGTTGGTGCAAAAGTAATTGCGGTTTTTGCAATTATTTTTAACTTTTTTTTTTTTTAATGTTCATTCCTTTTATTTTTTAAGGAGGGCGCAGCTCAGTGGCCCATGCAGGGATCGACCCGGCAACCTTGGTGTTATCAGCACCATGCTCTAACCAACTGAGCTAACTGGCCACCCCCTATCTTTTAACCTTTTAAACCACAATTACTTTTGCACCAATCTAATACATTTTGTCACTATATTATGGTTCTCTAGCCTCCAAGCAAACTAAAAATTACCAAAGAGCACAAAGTTTCTAGAACCATTCAACAATAGCTCTGTATATACCTCCAAATCTCCAAGGGATCACTGCCCAGGACAGGTATGACACAAAGCCCAGGGCCAGCCGATGGCCCATTCCACCCACCTGCATGGCAAAGTCTGTAGTCACACAGCCGACCCGCACGTCCTTTGGGATGGTGCACTGTTCCAGCTCCCGCTGGATCTGCTTGATGTTGCTGGGGGTGATCCACCCCTCATCATCATTGCTATCGTCATCTTTCCTTTCTTCAAGTCCATCCTCTTCCTTTTCTTCCTCCTCTTCACCTTCGTCAATCTGAAACATAATAGACTTCACACACTCCCAGCCCACAGAAGCAGCAGGGAGAAGCTAGTGTGTTGTCATCAGGAAGAGGTCATAAATCAGGGCCTTACCAGCAGCTCCTGCAGGTCACGATCGATATTGGGCAAAGGGTTTCTCCAGAACATAAAAGAACTGAATTCTAGGTCCTCAGGCTCACCAGCTGGGGGTCCATGTTCTACTGTTTCTTGTGGGGGTTTAGGCTGAGGTTAAAGGAACAATAATTTTAAAGCATGAGAATTGAGAGGGTTATAGATGAAATAGTACAATGATATTCAAGTCAGATCAGACAGGGCTAGACAAACTATGGCAATAGTCTGTAAATTTGGTTCACTGTAAACAGTCTCTTGTAGCAGAAAGGGCATGAAGAACATGACTTGTCTAAGGAATTACCTTTGAAGGCAGATGGAAACCAGAAATGTGTAGAGGAGTTTCTGGGTGTTGAATCGATGAGCTCACTTTAACCTTTAAAAATAAAAAAAGTGACAACTCTAAAAACAGAAATATAGTTTGAAAAGTCAACAAGGAAGAGTAATTTAAAAAACAGGAAACAAAATATTTACTCCCCAGTTATTGAAGTAAAAAATATTCAATGTTTTCAAAAAGATGGAAAATATATACGAGTACAGTGCTGCTTAACAACAGGGATACGTTCTGAGAAATGTGTCGTTAGGCGATTTCACTGTGGTGTGAACATCACAAGCTGCACTTACACAAACCTAGGGGGTCTAGCCTACTACACACCGGGGCTCTGCGGTATTCACCGCTGGACATGTTGTTGACCCAAATGTCGTTATCTGGCGCATGACTGTATGTAAAGAATTATTCAGTGATTCCACTACCAAATAACCACTTTGGGACATTTCTTTTTTCGTCCTTATACATAAAACTGTAATGAACACCATTATTGATAAAACTTGGAAGAATCTTTGGTTACATCCTTAGGATCAATGAATGCCTAAGAGTGGAACTGCAGGGTGAAAAGACTTCTGATACAGAAATTTGAAAGCTTCTGATACAAAGTCTCTAACTCCTGCCCAAAAGGCTGCAGGAAAAGACAATTTCTAAGAACCAGAAATTGATGGATGCCAAACAAAAACCCAGCTACCAGCTACAGAGTCAGTTTACATACAACCACTCCATTCACCCCTAACCCCCCAACACATCCCAGTGACATGTAGAAGTCTGTATTTTAGGCATCACTTTTAGACTTTTTGGACTGGAGGATTCTAAACCTAGTGAAAACAAGTTGAGGGTATTTCCAACATGCACAGGAATGTGACATAGTTTGATGACTTCAAGCAGAGAAGGACCACGTAATCCTTTGTCAACACTATTTGAAATTAATTATTATAAGGTTAAATTATTTGGCTTCCAAAATCCTCTGGCCTGGAAACAGCCAAAGGGTCTCAGGCACAAATTCATTGGTCTCTTCAACCTAGCCAAGGTGGGCAAGTCCTTAAAAGCACAACAGGAACCCAGAATTCTGAAGGGAGCATGGGTTAAAAAAAGGCAAGTACTTAGTGTTCCTTCTTTCTTGCTTCTGAAAAGAATTCTATTAAAAAAAAAAATATATATATACATATATATGTATATATATATATATATATACACACATATATATGTATATATATACATATATATATGAATATATTTGTTTTCTACTGTTTCTGCATTTTCTAATTTAACCAACCTTCACATCCTAAGAACCTACAGATCAAAAGACTGACACACATTTGCTAATTGCAATGTATGACCTTTATTTGGATTCTAATCCAAACAAACAATTTTTAAAAATTTATAAAGTAATTGGGAAACATGAACATTGACTATTTGACATTAGAGAATTATGTTAATATTGTGTAAATATAATAATGGTTTGTGTTTTTTTTTTTTTTTAAAGAGACACACCAAGAAATATCAGTGAAATATGATGTCTAAGTTCAAAATACTCAGGGCTGTGGGTCCGTTTTCGATGAAAACTGACAGATCATGAATTGATAAATGTGGGGGCAGAATGAAGGGGACATTGGGTCCATTATACCACACCCTCTACTTTTGTATATCTGATAGGCCCCATAAAAAAAAGTTAAAACAAAACAAATAAACGCAGCAATCCTCCTGATTTACCTTTTCTGGTTCTTGTTTTAGGTGAGACACTCCAACAAACTCTGCTTCCAACTGGTAGGTAAGTGCCAGTATTTGGATATCCGTGGCAGAGAGGCTGGGATAGTCTCCAGTTTTCTTTGAAAACTCAGTTACTGTAAACAAAAGATGCTCAACTTCAGTTAGTGGCAAAGAGCCATATGACCTTAGATAACCACAATGAAAGTATGAAAACAACGTAGGATCAATATCCCAAGAAAAACCTCTTAACACTATCATCTATTTCCTGATCTTTTTCTAATCATAGTTGAGATATTTGTTTTCTCTATCACCAAGATTCATGCCAGTTAGGTTTACTGTGACATCCTTACCAAGTGCAGGTGAAGGAACAGAACAAAGTTAATAGAAAGTCACTCAAAGTTAGCATAATATTTGCAAATAGTAAGTTACTTGTCAAAGCTTTGGTATTATGCCAGAATAGGTTTCATCTCTCCCTGTTCTAAAAGTCTTTGATTCTAACAATCCAGATTAATAGAATGGACAACCAGATTCCAAAATGGGAAGGAAAGTTAATCTAACCAGTAACTGTTGTAGTCTGTGATGAAACAAATTATTGGTTGCTTTGTAACAAATATTGGACAGCTTTTGATATTAAAAAAACAAAACAAAAAAAAACACCCATATTTAACACCTAGTAAATGCCAGCGGTTACTATTATTATTCTCCGGAGACACCAACAGTAAACATGTACAATAAAACTTTCTAACACATTAACAGAAAGATGTCTTGTGCTATAATGCCACAAGGAACAACTATACTGCTCACATTGCCTAAACAGCACGTGTTAATTAACAGCAGCGATTTTATTGGGTACCAGGCACTGTGTTGTAAGCTTTTCCTTTCATCCTTCAACCAACTCCTATGACTTAGTTCTAAGTATTTCTTCAGATTAAGTAACTTGTCAAAACAAAGATCACATAGCTAGTAAGTTGGTGGAGAAAGCTACAGAAGTCACAAACAAATAGTGTAGCTAACAACACGTCCACTATCAGCCTCTAAACCCTAAAAACATTTCCAGTCACCTAGGACCTTTCCTGGGCATCATCGCCTTGATCCCTAACAAGAGAACAATGCTGACTCGTAAACAAAGTGGTAATTGTTTAGTTTTCTTTCAGGACTGATGTAAAGCCTGTAGACCAAAAAAAAAGGGTTCTATGGAAAGTAACCTCACAGGGGGATCTGATCATAAATTCCTAACTGGGCAGGTCATGGTGGGTAGTCACACCCCAGGCATATAACTTCTTTAGAAAAAGGCTTACCTTACGCAAGCTCTGTTCATTGTTTCTATGCATCTAAGTTAACACATCTTTGAAATAAGCCCTAACCATCCTCAAGAGAGCACATGATCGCGTTAACTATCCTATAATCCAACCCCCACCTTGCCCTTTCCCACCTCCATGCAATCTTCCCTACATTCCCCTCAATTTCAAATGCATAAAAGAAGCTGCCAAAACTGTTTTTCTCCAGAGCATTTAAGATCTTGCTCCTCAGCATATGTCGTCAGTTCAGCTCAAATAAACTCTTATAAACCAAAAAGCCATCCCGTTTTCTGACTTGAGATTGGCCTCCGTATCCAAAACAATTATCACTTTGATCTACGAAAAAGAAATGGGTGAGAGTGACAGATCTGGGTTCTATTTTTAATCCAAACAAATTTACTGAATGCTTGCAAAGTGCTAGACAGTGTACTGAGTGACAAAAGCCTCATTTAATGATCCCAGCAACCTCCCATTTCACAGATGAGGTAACTGAGGCCCAGAGTCTGAGTGATATACCCAAGGGTGTATATATGGCAAGGTCCCACTGTCTGCTGACCCAGGGAGCGTCTCTCCCACCACGATCTCCTAGAACGTGCAGTTTCTAAATCAACTCCTAATAAAGTAGCCAGACCCCAACTCCTACCCGAGCCGGTCCCATTTGCACCCTGGGACCCAGCTTCGCCATCAGCACCGGGGCAGAGGCACTCACCCAGTCGCACGTATTCCGGGAAGGGCTCCTTGAAACGCAGCTCGTAGGGCAGAACGGCGAGTCGCCTGCGCGTGGCCTTGTCCCGAATCTCGCTGACCACATCCCGGATGGTGTAGATGTTCTTCCCAATGTCCTGCAGAGAGACCGGCCCGTCTCACACCCGCCTGACCTCCCGCGCTCCAGCCCACACCCTGCTCCTCTCCACCGGAGCTCCCAGTACCTGCAGAGCCGCGTCCCGCAGGAAAGCCCCCGCATCAGCCACAACATGCTCCACCGGCGCCATGTTGGCCGACCCAGCCCCAAATGCGCATGTGCATGGAGGTGGCGCTCACCACTACTTCCCATTCAGGGCCTCCAGGAGCGGGGAAGAGCGGCTGCGATTTAGCAGCGCCGCCTGGCGGCCGCACCCGCATCCCCCGACTCAGGACTACCCGCGCGCACGCGCGACGACGCCGGCAGCCCAACCACGGGATGCGGGCACGGTAAAACCTTGGGGTACATCTAAGGAAATACGCTTCAGCATTCACTCCTTAGCACCTTTTCCACTTTTAAGTGTGAAAGTTGTATATATTCTCATTGTTGAATCAGTCAATACACATAACCCAATTTGATGATCAAGGGGTAGCTACAAGGGCTAGGCCCAGCTTAAATGGTTGTGACTGAGATTAATACTCAGACAAACCAACTCGGAGCCTCTTTTTTTTATCCGTTATGCTATACCGACTGCTGCTTACGTACCCCCACTTCATTTTGAGTAACTTGAGGCCAAGTTACCTTAATATCCTTATTTACCTTAAAATCCTCGTTCCACTTTCCTAAGCAAGACACGTAATTTGCTAGCAAATAATTCCTTGCTGAATCGAACTGAGGGGGGGTATTAGATGATTTCTGAATTCCCTTTCCAATCTGAGATTCCATCATTAGGCGAACTGGCCTATTATAAATTCATGCTGGTGAATTTCAGCTGAATATTGACTTGAGTTTTCAGTAATCAGTCTTCAGAGATGTTGAGTTATTCCAAACCTCTGTGAAGTCTTCGCTCCAGTCTTAACCCTCGCTTCTAATTTATGCATCCTACTTCCAGAAATCCCTGAGGGTCCCCTTCAGTAGTTGCCCAAACCCCTTTTCCTTCCCTAGACATCTGTCTGAACTGTTCTTACTTAGTCTCCTCAACCTCCAGAGCCACTAGTTCCTGCCCTACCTGCCCTGCCTAAAATAGCCTGATAGAAGGCTTTCTAATTTTCGAGTTCATCATGTCAATTTTCTGGTATTTTTTCTTGCCTTCTCAGTTTCTCTGTAGAATTTCACATTGCAGACCATCTCCTCTTTCTGGACTGTGTCTCCTTGCCTGACTTGGGTGACACTACAAGATTCTGGTCCCTTGCCTCCCTGAGGGCTTCTCATCCCTCTTTACTGGACTCCCTTCTTCTGCCTTGCAAACCGGAGCCCCTCCACAGAACTGTCTGGCCCCTTTGTCTCTCTAAACGCTCTCCTTCAGCAACACTATCTATCCTCAAGGCTTCAGCTATCACATTATAGGAATGCCTCCCAAATCTTTAGGTCTAATCCCTGTTTATTCCCCCGCCTAGCCTTCTGGGCATGTGCATCTGAAAACTTTCGGCATCTTCACTTGGGAGGAAGGTTATGACTGAAGTAATTATCTCTCCCGCCCCAACTTAAACTTTGTTCAAACACTACGGTTTCTATTTTTATTAAAGGCATTACCAACAAAGACATTCAAGGTAAGCATCTGAGTCATCTGCATTTCCACCCTCACTCTCAACCTGGGTTTCTCTTGCTAAACCTTATTGATGTCACTTCTGAAATGTATGGGGCGCCTGGGTCCCCTCTACATTCATTACTCTAATCAAGCTTTTTATCGCATGCCTAATAAATATAATACACTCAATGCTAGTATTCCTGTCTCTAATTTCTTTTTCAATTGATTGCTCCTGTAGCCTAAAAAGTGAGGGAGGAACTAGAATCTGTAATAAAGAGATTCATTGAACTTGGCAGCGATAATTGAGTAAACCCCACAAGGAAGAAGAATGATTTAGATCAGTGATTCTCAGACTTGACTGTCAGAATCACTTGGGGAACCTGCAAACACAGCTTGATGGGTCTCACTCTCAATTCCTGATTCAGTAGTTCTGGGCAGTGCCTGAGATTTCGTATTTCTAATACTTTGCAGGTTATATGGATGCTGCTCCCTTGGAGGGCATGTTTGAGAACCACTGATTAGGGAAAAAGGAAAAGAATGATCAGGCTTTGAGCCATTTATTTTCTAGTAAATACTAAGAATACTTACTAATACACAGGCATATCTTGGAGATATTGCAGGTTCAGTTCCAGATCACTGAAATAAAGTGAGTACCACAATAAAGTGTCCTAATTTTTTTGCTGATGGAAGGTCTTGCCTTCAATTTGTGAAAAATGCAATATCTCTGCAGTGCAACAAAGTGAAGAGGAATAAAATGAGACATGCCCCTAAAAGGTTTCTTGACACTTTGTAGCTTTTGTCATTTTTTTAATCTCTCTTCTGTTTCTTTAGAACATTAGTCTCCAAGCCCCCTAAAGCCTTAGGAGGACTCTCATTTATTTAACAATTGTGTATTGAGAACTAACTTATATCACCATAGGGTGGGTGATATGACAGCTATGAACAAAGTGATATTTCGTGTACCATCTAGGGACACCTTCAGAGTTTTTGACTTTGGAGCTGGATCTGGAAGGATGAATAGGGCGAAGCCATCAAGATAGGAAAGTCCAAGGGGTGTTCATGGAATTGAAGGTAGAGCCTATGGTAGCACATGGTGACTGGGGATGGGGTCTCTTAGAGGTGAAGTGAGCCCTGAAACACTTCACGGTTTTGAAGCTCCCGGTTTTTTAAAAAGCAAAGAAATCTCAGACACTATTATGAAAATTGTGTTTACATGAACAAATGAACACTTTCAAGTACATGTAGAAGGAATCAATGTGTAACTCATTGGAGATGTCAACTTTTACATGTGAAACCCTTTATGAAAGAGAAAGTATTGCTTGTGTGCCAGTGAAGATCCGAGTTCATTTCCAGGATTGAAATATATAGAGGCTATGAGACTAAATGCTTAACAGGAGAGAAAAGAACTTGATGCAGAAGAAACACTGTGAAATCAATAAATGTTCTGAGAATTCTTCTGGACTTTCCTGTCTCTGCTTTGCCTTTGTTTTTTCTTCTACTTGAAAATTCTGCCTGCCAATCGCGGCTTAGTTTCCAAAAATGGCTCATTGTCCCCTCTGTAAATTGGTCCCTGATTACCCAAATTAGATTTTTCCCCAAGGCCAGATTTGAACTCTGCTTTTCCACCACATTTAAGACATTTCAGTTCTGTCACTCAGTGAGCAGTTATTATTTATGCTTGTGTGCCTTCTTTAAGTAGGTTGGAAGTCAGGGAATGTGTTTTAAGGATCTTTTTCCTTAAATGAAAAAAATCTACACTGTAGGACCTACAGCAATGAGTTCAGTGCTCAATAAATATTGAAATGTATTCATTCAACAAATTATTTCAAGAGGCCTCCCGAGAGAGTTTGGAAGGTCTGTGGAGGGGGCCATGTCTCAGGGACCTGAGAGCAGCCTCTAGGAGCTGCATGTGGCCCCAGACAACAGTTAGCAAGACCAAGGGACTCCGGTCCTCTGGCTACAAGGAAGTTAAGTCGGCCAACAACATTAAGGAGCTTGAAAGCAGATCTTTCCCTAGTCAAGCCTCCAGCTGACCACGCCACCTTAATTTCATCCTTGTGAGACGCTGAGCAAAGAACCTAGCTGTTCTGGCCTGGACTTCAGACCTGTGTGAGGTAAAAAATGGGTATTGTTTTAGCCACTACACTGGGATATAGCTCCTGCCTTCATAATTCTTGTAGTGAGAAATAAGATTTTACATACATATTTTATGTACATATATACATACCCTATTTAAAGTTATTTAAATAGGGTGATCAGGAAATTTAAATAGGGTGATCAGGAAGTTTAAATAGGGTGATCAGGAAAGGATTTTTGTGTATCTAGAGCTTACAACAGTGCCTGACTCATAGTAGGCATAGGGTTGCCAGACAAAGCAAGCAAAAATACAGTATGTCCAATTAAATTTGATTTTCAGGTAAACATTTTGTGTGTGTGTATAAATATGTCCCATGCACTATCTGGGACACACATATTAGACGGTTGTTTATCTGAAATTCAAATTTAACTAGACGTCCTGTATTTTATCTGACAATCCCACTAAGGAGCTCAATAAATACTTGATGACTTGATTGAGCGGCTTCCTCTCACCTGTATAGTGGGGCTAATGACAGACCCGCCTCCGGGGTTGTAGGTAGGAGTATATGAAACTCCTGACACTCAGTGAGCCCTCAATTTATTTGATTGTCTGGGAGCCATCCAGCGAGTGGTAAACGCTTCCACTTACACATATAAAAGGGGTAAGAAGTTCTCTCGGCCAAAGGCTCCCAGGCCAGGCCTAGGTTGCCCGCACCTGCGAGTCCGGCCAGCCTCTTCCGGGTCAGGTGACCGCAAGCGGGCACGTGACCCAGCCCGAGTGCGGGCGGTGGGAGGCGGAAGTGGGAGAGGAGTTGGGCGCGGATTCTGTGGCCTCGGCAGGTAGCGAGCGCGGGCGCGGGGGGCGAGGCGGACCGGCGGGGGGTGCGGGGCGGGCCAGGGGCTGCGGGCGGCTGGGGGTGGGCCGGGGGCGGTGCGGCCCGGGCGCCGGGGGGCGGTGGCTTCCTGTGGGAGGGGCCTGACGCGGCGGTTCCGGCCTCCGAGGAGGGGTGTCCCGGCTCCGGCTCTAGCGCGGTGGGCGCGCCGAGGGCTGTTCGCGGGGGTTGCTCTGAGATGGGCGCGGAGGCGGCCAGGGGTGCGGTGGCGGACAGCAAGTCCCTCCGGAAGGGGAAGGGAGTTTAGGTGCCAGGATTAGAGAGGGGTGACCTTTGTGGAAGGGTCGGGACAGGAGGAAGGGGCAACTTGCGACTGAACTGGAAGGGGGAGCCTGCTAATGGGCATAGGACACGGAGGGAAAGAAGGAGAATTCAGGAAGACGCTGCTTGAACCCCAGCTGAGTCTCTTCCTTCTTTCCTCTTCGGAAATGGTTGCTACCCGAGACTTTGATTTCGGTCCCATTCAGTTTTTAAACTTTAGGATGGGTCACAGAATCTTTTCTTGCTTTCGTCACACCCACTTAGTCCTGCCTGGATAGGGTTTCTGCTTCCTGGGAACCTAGCCCTTATTATCATCTTTCTTTGAGATTTTCCCAGGTTAGATCAACTTCTAGGCTGAAAAAAAAGAGTGTGGGCACTTTGGCCATAAAGTGGCTTTTAGTTTAAACTGTTGCTCAGCAGTTACCTCAGCAACATAGCGACTGCTGAACCCTTGGACAGTGTCTACCTCTACAGCTTTATGACTTTTCCTCTCTTCAGTTTAAATTATTCAGCTTCTCTTACCATGTGACTGCTTATCTTGACAAGCTGTAACTAGGTAGGGTAACTGAAAGGTCTGTGTTGTGTTCTTCAGAACGATGACCTAGATCGTGATTTTGAGATTAAACTCCTGTGTGAAAAGCTGTTTATCGTCTTTTTCTTCGGGTTTACTAAAACTTGCAGGAATGAAATAAATTTCGTGGATGTGGTATCACTGGAGTGAATGTTCAAACTGGGCATTCACAGGAGCCAGAGTCATTTTGGGTGACAAGTAGGAAAAAAAAGTACTTTGCTAATGTATTACGATTTCAAGTTTTTGGAATATTTCACAGTTTAAAATTGATTTTTGTAGCAGCCCTGTGAGTTAGGTTGGGAAGGTGTTATTCTCATTTCACAATGAACAAACAGACCTAAGAGATGACTTCTTTTTTTTTTTTAAACAATTTATTTCTCTTGTTTATTGGTTTCTTTCTCCCTGCTAGACTGCAACCCCTCAAGGGCTGGGGTCATCTTATTCAGCTTACTTGGCTACTAGCCTGGTTCCTGGCATGTTGTGAGCACTGGGTAAATGAATAAATTAATTTATAAAGGTTACTTAGCTGTAAGTGGAAGATAAGGGATTTGAACTCAGGTCCTGGCTCTTCTCTTAGACAGACTTGCCATTTTCTGTTATTGGTCCATCTGAAGACCATAGGCCTGGGGAAAAGGTTTGGGTTAGCTCCTCAGTCTCTTAGTGACTACTTTCCATTTACAAAGACTTATAACCAGCATCTCATTTAATTCTCACCATGGTCCTGTAAAGGTCGGTATTGTCCCTATTCTACAGATGAAGAGACAGAGGCTTAGCAAACTTCTTGCTTTAGAGTCCAGAGCTACTGAATGAATGAGCAGGGACTCCAGCCCAGGGCTTTTATCCTTAGACCCACTCTTTTCCATTCATAGAAGCAATATAAAGTTTTATTTTAAAATATTTTTTAAAGTATAAAAGCATGACATTTTAAGGAAAAAAACAGTATGTAGATCACAGCAAAAATTGTGAATGCACAATGCAATTAAGTTTAGAAAACTCTGTGCAATGCTATAGCCGCCTTTTCCTGGGAAAGCATTCTTTAATTCAATGAATATTTATAAGTGCCTACTCTACGCCAGGCATTGTTCTAGAGTTGCCTCGTCCAGTATGGTGGCCAGTAGCCACCTGGGACTGTTGAGCACTGAAAATATGCTATGAGTAGAAAATACACACCAGATTTTGAAGACTTAATATGGAAAAAAGATAAAATATCTCATTGATATTTTTTATATTACAATAAATATCAATATAAATATAGTATAAATGATGACATTTTAAGTTTATTGGGTTAATCACTATTAATTGAAATTAAATTCACCTGTTTCTTTTTACTTTTTAAAATGTTTTCTAGAAAATTAAGAATTGTATTGCACAGTGCTGTTCTAAACACCGGTGAAAGAATATATGAGAAAGTCAAAAATCCCTGCCCTTGTGGATAGTAAATTTTAATGGGGAAAGGCACAGTAAACAAAAGAACCCAGTAAAATGCATATTGTATTGTAATAAAGCAGGGAAGCAGGATGTGGAATGTTGGCTAGGGTGGCAGTTTTGAATTAGGGTCCTGAAAGAAGACTTCTTGAGAAGGTGATGGTTGAGTGAAAATCTGAAGGAGGTGAGGGAAGGGGCCATGTGGATGAATGTGGACATAGTGGTCCAGGCAGAGGAAATAGCAAATTCAACAGCCTGAAAGACACAGCACCCCTGGCAGGTTTGTGGATCATCCAGGAGGCCAGCAGCTGCAGGGGTATGAGCGAGAGGGGACGGGGAAGATGAGTCAGAGAGGTGTTGGGGGTAAGGAAAGAGATGGGCGGGTGGGGGAGGGCCTTGCAGGCCATTGTAAGGATGTTAGTTTTCACTCGGAGTGAGTTGGGACCATTGGGTTTTGAGCAGTGGAGTGGCCACCATCCATCCTGCCTTTTAACAGGTTTACTCTGGTTGCCATGCAGAGAAGGCGTAAAGAGGAGCAAGACGAAGTAGGGAGACACGTTCAGAGGTATTGCCAGGATCCAGGTGAAGGACGGCGTGGGTCGCAGTGATGGAGGTGGTGAGGAGAGCTTGGGCTCTGGGTATATTTTGATGTACAGCCAACAGGGTCTGTGGATGTGGCATGTGCGGGGAAGAAAGGATTCAAGGGGACTCCATGGTCTTTCGTGTGAACAGCCAGAATGGAACTGTCATTAAATGAAATGGGGAAGACTGTTGGAGGAACAGGGCTTGGGCCTCAGTTTCGTTCACAGTGATTGTGAAATGCCTCCGGAAATCCAAGTGGAAGTGTTGTTGGCAATTAGGGAAGTCTAGACAGGCCTGGCTTGGAGACGTACCTGTGGAAGTGGTTAGCTGGGGACAGCATTGAGAGTTACAAGACTCGGGGAAGTCACTTACAGAGTCGTGTGGATACATATCCAAGAGGAATACTTCCGATTAGAAGTTAAATGTTGAAATAAAACCTCAGCTCTTACTGTTCCATGGGAGGTATTTTCAGTAGAGCACAACATTGTGTTATATCTCGGGGAACTTCTTTTCACTCCTTTACGCTTTTCATTGAGAGACCCTTTTGAAAACCATGAGCTAATGGGTTTGTTTTTTCCTTGAGGATGCGGCTCTTCCAAGTGTTCCTCTTTGTAGTGCCGCTGAAATCAGTTTGAGCGCCAGTTTCTGGAATGAGTCTGGCTTTCTGGGTTGGCGACTGATTTAGAGACTTCCAAGAAGGACGGGGAAGAGACAGTCTGAAGGATGGGTAATGGGTTTTTAATGTTTAAAATATTGGTTTCACCTAACATGTATTGAATGTATGTTGTTCGTCAAGCCTCCCATTGTTTTATACTTTTGAAACAAACAGATCCTCAAGGAGGTGGAGTGACCCACATGAGGTCATGTAGCTAAGACATGGAAGAGCTGGGGTTTGAATCTTCGTCTTCTGAATCTAGATCTGGTGCCCCCATCAGTAAGACATGTGGTAATGAATGCATGAATATAAACTCCAGTGGAATCAAATCAGTGAGCTGCTTTCGAGTGATGTTGAGTCACGTAGCACTATTATAGACTCTAGAATTCCTGAGAGGTAGGAAGAAACGGGAAGATCTTGTTTCCCTTAAAAAAGAATCAACTGAATCTTTTTTAGAAAGTTTCAGTTCTCTGCTCCTGCCCTCCCCCCACCAGCTTATAAACAAACATTCAGTGATTTAAGTCAAGTGTTAATACCTACTTATGGGAAAACACTGACTACTGAGACTTGGCAGTCCTGACCTAGGGCAGGTCCTCTCCCTCTGTGTCACCCATGCCTTTTGCTTCCTGTTTTGTCATGAGATCCTGCTGTCCAGTCTCTCTTATTATTAGCCTGCAATTCCACTGTGCATCTCATGAATGATACGGCCTTCCCTGTCCCTCGCGCTCCCTCATTTTATGTGCTTGGTCTTTGTAGGGATGTCATTGGGCAAAGTTCAATTCCATTTGAGTGTTTTTCAACATGAGCCCTTGGAGAGTGGAAGGTAATTCAATGTGGGACAAAGGAAGGAGGCCAGGATAGAAGCATTAGTGTTGGAAAGAACTGGAAAAGCATGAGGGTGTGAAGGAAAGAAGGAATCTTTTGAACACACCCTTCTCTTCCACATTTTTCACGAAGTTGATTCAGGGTGGGATCTATAGTAGTAATTAAGAAGCTCTGCTTGTTTCTACAGCTGGCTAATTAAAAATAAAATCTTGGTGCTGGTGAGTAGTTTTGCTTTTCCCTGGCTCATTTGCTACACAGGCCTTTTCATCTCTAGGTCAGTGTTCAGTGGTTTCTTGACTCAAAGCTGGGTCAAGAATTTCAGGAATCCCGGAGCCTAGAATTACAGCATCAAGAAGAACTAGTTTAGCTTGTCATTAATAATTGAAGAGCTCTTACTGTGTGCTGGCTGCTTTATCGCAACTCATTTAATCCCTACAGTAAGCTAATAAGGTAAGTACTATTAGTAGGTTCATTTCACAGACGAAGGATTGAGATTTAGAGAGGGTATGTAGCTTGTCCAATAATCACAGGCTAGTGAGCAGTTAAGCGTGTTTGCCTCAAAAAGATTGACTGGTCTGCAGGGTTCTTATTGAAGTTGGGTGAGAAGATACTGCAAGAGCGATCACTTGCTAAATCTGATATGTGGTTGCTTTCTCTTGCCGAAAGCTCTTCCAGGATTTATTTAACAGGAGTCTCTCAAAGCAAGATACCTGAGCTCCCAGAGGGCCGGGGCCCCATGGCATTCGCCTTTGTATTCCAGGGCCTTGCACAGACTGGTGTCTGTAAGCATTTGTTGAAAGACTGACCCTGGCTCAGGACGGGTCAGAGTGAATACAAGGGGCCTGGAAGGGGTATTATCAGAATGTTGTCTGCCTTTCTGCTGAAGGTACCCTTGACTGTTACAGTCCTCTGGGTTCAAGAATCAACCCATCCTAACCCAGGGGTTGAGTTGTCCATCGACTGATGCATGGATAATCAAAATATGATGTATCCATACAATGGAATATTAATCAGCCATAAAAAGGAATGAATGACTGCTACATGCTACAACATGGGTGAACCCTGAAAACGTGCTATGTGAAAGAAGCCAGACACAAAGACCACATATAATATGATTCCATTTATTTGAAATGTCCAGAATAGGCAGATCCATAGAGACAGAAAGCAGATTAGTGGTTATTAGGGGGTGTGGGGGTCCAAGATTCCTCTGTCACTGTCCTTCGTCTCGTAAGGCCAGCGCACCAAGTTACTCAGTTTCCTCTGATGTTCTCAGTTGAATATGATAAAAGATGTTCTTCCTGCTTTTGATCTCAGGTATTTCAAGTATTTCAACCAAAAAGGACTATGATAGATCTTTATTGTTTTTCTGGATGTCTCTGGAAACACTGAGCCTGTAGGTGGACCCTCGACATGCTTAATTTGGCTTAGGAATTACTACCCAAGCTAATCGTTTCTTCTCTTTTAAATAGCCAGTGGGTTACAGATAAAGTAAGCTGGCTTTTTGTTTGTTTGTTTGTTTGTTTTTTTGAGTTTCTTCTTTACAATTAAAGGTATAAGGGCACTCTGTTCTCTTCAGGGCCGAGCTGATAAACGCCTGGGAGCTGGTAGTTCATGCTGTACCACAGTCTAACTGAGCAGCTGCCCTTTTGGTTATGAGTCCAGCAGTGATAACTCACGCAGGGCCTGGGGCATGCCTGCATCACAGTAGGGAATTGGAAGAACTCAGAGAGGGGGAAGGGCCTAGCAAAGCAGAAAAGGA
Organism: Rhinolophus sinicus; assembly: GCF_036562045.2. Taxonomy (NCBI): domain Eukaryota; kingdom Metazoa; phylum Chordata; class Mammalia; order Chiroptera; family Rhinolophidae; genus Rhinolophus; species Rhinolophus sinicus. The sequence goes on along the minus strand of NC_133760.1, from coordinate 31,589,011 downwards.
AAGAGGTAAAACGGAGGAGGAAGATGAAAACATAATGATAGGTGCAAGATTCTGTTTTGTATTGGAATCACGATTAAGAAACAATTTCAGTAAGACCACGCCCCCATGACTGCAGGATTATTTCTTAAGGAAGTTACAGCGGGGCCTGGATCCAGGTGGACCTGGGAGTGGGGCTCCCCAAGGATGTGTTGCTGATGTGCTAGAAGACTTCCAGCTTCAGCCTCATGACAGTTGAAATCCACATCGTCTAAAGCCTTTGTCACTAATTGTGTTAATTTCCTATTCCTAATCTGTGTAATGAACTACCACAAACTCGATGGCTTAAAACAACGGAAATTTATTCTTTCCTGGTTCTGGAGGCCAGAAATCTGAAGTCGAGGTGTCATCAGTGGCAGTAGGGCCACTATCCCTCTAGGCTCTAGGGGAGAATCCTCCTCGGCTTCTTCTAGTGGCTCCAGGCATTGGTTGCCTTGGGGCTGTGTGACTCCTCCCCTGTGTCTCCTATAAGGACACTGGGCCCTCCCTAAATCCAAGGTGATCTCATCTCAAGATCTTTAACTTAATTACATATGCAAAGACCCTACTTCTAAATACGGTCACATTCACAGGTTCCAGGGGGGTTAGCACTTAGGCATATTTTCTTGGGGGGGGTGTGTGTACAATTCAACCCACTACACTATTTGAATGTAGATGGGATTTTCTTATTAAACTGAAATACGAACATCATCTTATGACCTGATTTGAAGAGCAGGCTTTTCCTTTTTTGAATTTAAATGTTATTTATGCACAAAATAACATATGCACATAGTTTAGAAAGTCAAATAGCATGATAAGACTTAGCATGCAACAGCAGTTTCTAGCTTCACCCCATTTTATTCTTGATTCTTGTTGTGTGGGATCAGTGATCCTTACCTCCATTAGGTCTCTTCTGGCACTGACTTCTGCATTTCTAAATGAGATCCTTATACTGTTATTTCTTAGCTTGTCAGTTTTATCTGTTGTCTTTTTAACCATTGAAGATGAGGATTTAGCCCTCTTTGCCGCCAGTCTCCACAAACATGCTTCCCCCCCATCTTCTGATTACACCCATATCACAAGTTTTGATTAAATTGTGCTATTATGATTATAAACCTTATTCATAGCTGAGCCATGTCGTGTATTAGGATTTTATTTCCTTTCTTGTACGACTTTTGTTTTCACTAGAGTTAGGTATTTTCTGATTTTTTTTTTCCATTTGCTTAATTTTCTGTTTACCTGTCCCTGGTTCAGCCCCCAGACATTCTGATGGAGCTAACATAATACTTTTTTCAATGTAGTCAGATATATCACATAAAACTGTTTCTTCCATTTTCTTTCTTTCATCTAGAGATGACAACTTCCTATAAATTGTCCAATCTGGACTGGCTGCTCTCCAGGCTGTTGCACCATAATTAATGCCTTGGGACTTCTCTTCGTCACCATTCTAGGAATTTCTTTTCGCCTTTCTCATGTGACTACCCAGGATCCTCCATCTTTTTCATTTACTCCCCTGGAGCACATTTTTCAGTAGCTTCCTGTGAAAGCAGGTTTGGATGCAACTTTTTTGAGACTTTGCAAATCTGAAAGTCTCATTGTTTTCCTGTCATACTTGATCGATGGTTTTCTTGGTTATAGAATTCTAGATTGGAAATACCTTTATCTAAAAATTGAAAGCATTTCACTGTCTTTGAACATTCAGTATTGCTGTTGAGAAGTCTGGTGACAGTCTGATTCCTTTTCTTTGTAAATGTGATTTGAAGCTTGTATACTCTTTATCCTCATGTTCTGAAATTTCATGCCATTGTGCCTTAGCGTGGTTCTTTTTCCATTCATTGTTCTGGGCACACAATTGGGTTCTTTCTGTCTAGAAATGTATTTCATTTCTAGAAGGATTTCAGCTTAAGAAAAATCTTTTGTGACATTTCTTTGATGACTTCTTTTTTTCTCTTTTCTATTTCTGGACTTAGTATAAGTCAGATATTGGACATTTTAAAGGAATTCACTATTTAAAAAAAAGTATTTTCTCTCCTGTTTACCATCTTTTTTTTTTATTTTTAGTATGTGTCCTCACTTTGTCATCTTTGTTTTTGCTGTCCTTTCCAACAGCACTTTTCTTAGTCTGAGTCAAGCAAGCAAGCAACCAACCCCCCTTCTTTCCTCCTCTCCCTCCCTGCCTCTCTCTCTCCGTTCCAAATTCCATTCTGTTCTTGTTTCCGGGGTAAAATATTTTATCTCTTTGAATTGTTTTAAGGTTTTCTTTGACCTCTGTTCATTTAACTATACGTTTTACTTTTACTTGATATAAAATATATGCACCTTAAACTTTTTAAAGGTGTGCAGTTTTAAAAAGTGCAATTCAGTGGATTTTAGTATTTTCGCAAAAGTTGTGCAACCTTCACCACTGTCTAATTCTGGAACATTTTCATCACCCCAAAAGAAAACTTGTACCCATTAACAGTCACTCTAATACCTCAATGCTCTCAGCCCTGGGCAACCACCAATCTACTTTCTGTTTCTATGGCTTTGCCTATTGTAGACATCTCATATACATGAAATCATGTAATAATTGGACCTTTCTTTTTGATCTGGCTTCTTTCACTTAAGCATAATGTTTTCAAGGTTCATTCATCTTGTAGCATGAAATTGTACTTCATTTCTTCTTATGGCCAAATAATATTTTATTGTATAGATATACCACATTTTATTTATCAATTGATGAACTTTTGGGTTGTTTCTATTTTTTGGCTATTATGAATAATCCTGCTATGAACATCCATGTACAAGGTTTTGTGTGGATAAATGTTTTCAATTCTTTTGGGTATATACTTAGAAATGGAATTGCTGGTTCTTATGGTGGTTTGATATTTAACTTTTTGAGGAACTGCTAAACTGTTTTCCAAAGCTACTTACCATTTTTCATTTCCTGCAAGCAATATATGAGGGCTCCAATTTCTCTAAATTTTCGCCAACACTTGTTGTTGTATATATTTTGATTTTGGCTGTTACAGTATGTGTAAATTATCTCATTGTGGTTTTACTTTACATTTCTCTACTGACTAATGATGTTGAGCATCTTTTCATGTACTTGTTGGCCATTTGTATATTTTCTTTGGAGAAATGTCTGTTCAGATTCTTTGCCCTTTTTTCAGTTGAGTTATTTGTCTTTTATTGTTGAATTGTAAGAATTATTTATGTATTCTAGATACAAGTCTTTGATCAGATACATGATTTGCAAATATTTTCTCTCATTCTTTGGGTTCTCTTTTTACTTTCTTTTAAAAATTTTTTTTATTGGGTAATAGTGTGTTTTTTCCAGCACCCATCAACTCCAAGTCAAGTCGTTGTTCTTCAGTCTAATTGTGGAGGGCGCAGCTCAGCTCCAAGTCCAGTCCCCGTTTCAGTCTACTTACAGGGGGTGCAGCCCACCATCCCATATGGGAACTGGCAACCTTGTTACGAGAAGATGCTCTAACCAACTGTGCCATCTGGCTGCCCACCAGCAGCTCAGCGGCAGCTCATTCATTGTCTTCAATCTAGTTGTGGAGGGCGCAGCTCACTGGCCCATGTGGGAATCAAACCGGCAACCTTATTGTTAAGAGCTCGTGCTCTAACCAACAGAGCTAACCGGCCACCCACTTATTACTTTCTTGGTGGTGTCCTTTGAAGCACAGATGTTTTAAATTTTGGTGAAGTCAAATTTGTCTAATTTTTATTTGTGCTTTTTATATCATAGCTAAGAAACCACTTCCTAAAGTTATAGGAAGACTTATACCTATTGTTTCTTCTAAGAGTTTTATCGTTTTTGCTGTTAGATTTGATATACATTTTGAGTTCATTTTCATATAAGGTATGAGGTAGGGGTCCAACTTCATTCATTTGCACATGGATATCTAGTTGTCCCAGCACCATTTGTTGAGAAGGTTGTTACTCTTTTCCTATTGAATGATCTTGGCCTTCTTATCTAAAATCAGTTGATCATAAATGTATGGGTTTGCAGCTGGACTCTCAATTCTATTCCATTGCTCTATGTGTCTGTCCTTATGTGAGTATCACGTGGTCTTGATTGCGATAGCTTTGTAGTAAGTTTTGAAATCGGAAATTGGGAATCCTCCAACTTTGTTCTTTTTTCAAGATTGTATCGGTTATTCTGGATCCTCAGCACTTCCTTACGAATTTTGGGATCCACTTGTCAACTGAGTTCTTTTTCTCCCTTTGTTTTGATGTCTGGCCTTTATGTCTGAGGCTTTCCTCAAATAGTTGTTTACATTTAAGTGAAGTACCAACAGGCTGATCTGTGTGCTAGGACCCAAGTGAGGGAAGGTGAGGGGTTGGGGGGCAGTGACCTCTCCCAGTTCATGATGTGGACTTTTACTATCCCCGTGGATCAGTACTCTGTCTCATCCCTACCCTCAACTGTGTTGAAAGTCCCCAAGTCTGTGTTAGTCTAGCCAAAGACTAAAATTGAACTCTCCTGCTTGGGATTAGGGAGGGGTGACTAGGGGAATTGGGTGGGGAGGGGAGTCTAGGGCTCTGTTTCCCATGTAGGCTTCTCAGTCCTCCTGTTTTCAGCTTTACTTACACGCTCACGTTCAGAAGTACCGGTGCCACCAATTATTGACCCCTTCTGGGATTCCTTGATGCCAGTCAGCTTGTTTCTTGTTGACTTCCCCCATAGCAGGTGGTTTTTCAACCCACTTGTCATTTTCCAAAATGTTGCTGCCATCTCTGTTGTTTCCTTTTCCATTCTTCTTTAGTGGGTTTATATGTTTGTATTGCCTTCTTGTCATTTTGATGGGATTTGAGAAGGGAGAAGAGATAAATGTATGTGTTTAATCTGTCTTGTTTATTGAGAATCCCTGGAAGGGAAAAGTTGGTATAAGGGAAGGTGGTACAATACTTAGTCTCCTTAGAACCACTCCTGACACAGTGCTCCTTTACTGTTTTCTCTTCCTAGAGTTATATAGTTCCCCATTTTTTCATTTGCATATTCTATGCAAATATTTGGTATAATTTTAGTTTAGCCTTAAACATTCTGATAGAGCTAAAGTCCTGCTTTCAGTGCTGTCAGATTAGTTGAGGCCTAAATTGATCCAGTAACACAGTGGTTCTCACCCCAACGTTATCTTAGTATCACCTCGATAGTAGGAACTTTTGAATGACATATCTGTCACCACGTCATTCCAGATCAGTCAAATGAGAATCTCTAAGGTTAGGGTTTAGTTGTCAGTGTTGTTGCTGTTGTTTTAAATGCTATCCAGATAATTCAAATGTGCAGAAAGAATTAAGACCTACTGCTCCAAAGCATTTCATTCTCATTACCTAACAAGATCAATTTAATTGCCTCTCTTTATGGCTGTTGTTCTCCTCCTCCTTCACTGCTCTTCAGCAACGCTGGCCCCTTTTAGTTCCTTACATTCCCAAGACATGCTACCACCTCAGGAGCTTTTGCTCTTGCACTTTTATCCGCCTGGAGTGATCTTCCGCAGATCTCCTCAGTTCCTTCCTTCATCTTCTTCAGATCTTTGCTCAAAAGTCACTTTCCCAATGAGACTCCTTGTCCACAAGTTATAAAATTTCTACTTCCAACCCTCACCCCAAATTCCTGTCTCCTTCACTGCTTTGGTTTTTCTACACTTGGCACCTGTATTGTTAGTTCACTTGTTTTCGATTTGGCATCCCCTCTCAGACCACGCCCTTTCCCTCTGTTTCAATCTTTTAGTGTATGAAGAAGCCAGTGGGTGGAGCTTCATTTATTTCTTCTCCCATGCTCTTTTCTGGGTGTAGATACAAGTTTCTGACCTACATCATTTTTCTTCTCCCTGGAGAACTTTTTAAAAACATTTCCTGCAGGGCAGGTTTTGTTTGAGAGATTTTTTTCTCCTTCACTTTTGAAGGATACCTTCACTGGATACAAAAATTCCAAGTTGGTTTTTATTTGTTTTTTTCTTTCAACACTTAGAAACATTTCACTGTACTCTCTGCTTGCTTGTATAGTTTCTGACAGGAAGGCTGTTATAATTTGTATCCTTATTCCTCTATAGGTAAGGTGTGTGTGTGTGTTTTTCCCTCTGCTTTCTTTTAAGATTTTCTCTTTATATCTGGTTTTCTCCAGATTGAATATGGTAAAATGGTTTAGGTGTAATTTTTAAAAATTTATATTATTAGTTGTTTTTGGTATTTATCTTGATGTTCTCTGAGCTTCCTGGATCTGTGGTTTGGTGTATGTCATTAATTTTGGAAAATTCCTGTCCGTTGCTTCTTCAGATATTTTTTCGCTCTGTTCTCTCTTCTTCTGATATTCCAATTATATGTGTTTTGCACCTTTTGAAATTATTCTACAGTTCTTGAATGTTCTGTTCTTGTTTGTTTGTTTTTTAACTCTTGTTTGTTTGTTTTTTAATTCTTTAGGGGTTAAGTTCAGAGGGCAATATGTTTTTTATTTTTTTAAAGAAATTTGGGGAGCTCTACCAGACTTGGTTTTGGCTTCCCCTTCCCAATAAATGCATTACTCCTTTCAATAATGAAATTCTTTGTCTATAACCTTTGGTGATATTTTAAACATTGTTCTCCTTCTTCCCCCTGCCTGCCTCAGGCTTGTGCTAACTCAGTTGTTTTGTTTTTTTTTGGAGTGATTTACATGCAAACACTTCCCTTTGCTATTATCAGGGGGAAAAATTACTTGAGTCCATGTATAGTTTTGCTGAGAGGGGTGCAGAGTAAATTCTGGGTCTCAGGTTTCATGAGCTTCCTGTAGTGGGGGTTTGGACCTCATGCCCCTTAGGAATCCTGAGTGGCCCTGAAGCAGAAGCTAATAGGTTGAAAGTACTTTGACCAGGATGGGATCTGACTTCCCTTCTATAGTAATGGTTATTTTTCTTTATACATGGATTAGAAAGGTTTTCCAATTCAAGATAGCTACCTTGTAATGTCAGAGTGGTGTCTTGCTACTTGGATCTGGAAAGACAAAGTCCCACATAATAATATAGATTATGGTTGGTAAATTATGGACTCTAATTATGAAAGAAAGCTGTTGGAGGAAGAAAACATGGTGGTCTTATCTACTCTGTTTCTCCTGCTTTTCCAGTTGGTTTTGTTCTGAGCCTTCTTTAGAATGTATCTGATTGATTTTGTTTTGGGGCCATGAAGTATATAGATCAAGAGGTTTGGTCTTTCTCCATTTAGGGGGCCACGTGGAGACTTCGAGTTTCACTCTCCTGGATTCTCTCGAGTTTGGACCAAAGGCTTAAAACAGCTAAAGCTCAGGGAGAACAAGCTGGTTTAAAAACTACCCTCAGTCGAGTTGCCTTTGGAAAGACAGCATCGCAGTAGATATAAAGATTTTTTAAAAGATTCTTTTATTTTTAAAGTCTATAAATAATGGATTTCCAGCTTTTAGTGCTTTAACCTCTGTTACTAAAAGCCTGTAGGCTTAATTTATAATCATTAATCTTTTCTTCATTATTCTAGATATGATCTTTTTTTCCCCTTAAAATTATTGTTAAATTATGAAAAAGATCAAACATGAAATGGTTCAGGGAATAAGATAACAAACAGTCATTAAAACCACCATCTGGATTTAATGAATATTAACATTTTGCCATTATTTGCTTCAGAACTTTTTTCTTTAAAAGATAAAATGTTTCAGATACACTAGAAATTCCCTTCATCTCTCCTCACTCCAATTCCCCTGCTCCCTCTTCTGCTACCCTAGAGGTAACTTCTGTTCTGAACTTGGTAGTTTCTTCCCATCCATGTTTCTATACTTTTATTCCATTTATATGTGTCCATAACGTTATATTCAATTGTTTCATGTGAAGTCAAATGTATGCCAGTGGCATCATACTGTACTTAGGCTGCCACTTGCCACTTGCTTTTTTTCATTCTTTCTTTTTAGTATTATAGTTTGAGATTTGTTCGTGTCTTTTGAATTAATGTATTTCAAGTAGTATATAGCATTCCATTTTATAACTATATCATAATTTATCCATTCCCTCATTGATGGGCATTTGGGTTGTTTACAAGTTTTTGCTGTTATAAACATTGCCGTCATGACCCTCTTTGACCATGGCTTCTTCTGCATGTGTTGGAAGATTTTCTCCTGGCAAATACCTAGGAGTGGAATCCTGGGAGGTACAATATACTCTCATGCATCTTTCACTCTACCTGTGGTTGCCAGACACCATCTGATTTGCGTGTGAGACTTCTAGTCTCTTGCTAATCTGGTGGGATAGAGAGTTGATCTTTTTATTGCTTTACCAGAACAAATTTAGTCTAAGGGAGTCAAAATATCATCCTTTTAATTTTCAGAAAATCGATGTGCAGATTCATTCATTCGATAAATATTTATCGAATGAATGAATGAATGAATGAATTAATATTATGGAATTCCTACTAAGGGCCGGGCACCATTCTAGACACTAGCACTACAGGGCTAACAAATGGGGCACACATCTCGGCTCTCATGAGCTTCCATTCTAGGGGAGGGAGAGACAACAAATACAGTAAATCAGTACAATAGGAATCATGTCAGTGGTAAATGCTAAAGGAGGAAAAAGAAAATAGGGAAGGATGGGTACTGTGTGTGGAGAGGTGGGGCTGATAGGGTGGTCAGGGAAGTCCCCTTAAGAAAGCAACGTTTGAGTAAATGCTGAGGGAATAAGTCATATATGTGGACAGCTGGGGAAGGAAAATTCTAGATGGCGGGTTAACAGTCTGGTGAGGGGAACATGTCTGGCATGTTCAAAGAAATGAGGAGGAGGCCCATGTAGCTGCAGGGGAAGGAGTGAGGGGGGAGAAGTGGGAGAGGAGGTCAGAGAGGCGTGTGGTAGTTGGAGTATAGCACGTGGGACCTCCAAGGTCAGTTTAAAGACTTTGATTTTTACTCTGAGGTACACAGGAAGCCGCTGGATGGTTTGAACAGCAAAGTGATATGATCGGACTTAAATATGTATTTTTAAAAAACACTCTACTGAATTGAGAGATTAGATTGAAGGGGCCAAAGGGCAGAATAAGCAGGAAACACAATAATCCAGGTGAGAAATCTTGGTGCTTTTGATCAAGGCAGTGGTGGTAGAGATGGAGAGGAATGTTTAAACTTGGGCATATTTTAAAGGTAGAACCAATAAGATTTACTGAGGTTGAATGTGGGGTATGAGAGGGAAGGAAGTATGAGCCCCAGAGTTTTGATCTGAGCCGCTGGATGGAATGAGTTGTCATTAACTGAGCAACAGGTTTGTGGGGGAATATCAGAAGCTCAATTTTGTCAATAGACAGAGAGGATCTGAGGTTCAAGGGTGAGGTTAATACTGGACACACCCATTTGAGATTGTCAACAAATAGATGGCATGAGACAGCAGGAGATAACCAAGAGAAGAGGTGCAAGGCCTGTGCTATGGGACGTTTCCACGGTTAGACGTTGAGGAGGGGACAAAGCACCCTGAGAGGCAGGAGGAAAAGCAGGCAGGTGTGTCCAAGAAGCCAAGGCAAGAAAGCATTTCAAGGAGGAAAGGTGATCAGTTGTGTCAGATGCTGCCAATAGGTCATATACGAGTAAAACAAGGACAGAATTCACTGTTGGATTTAATAATGTGTCTCTAGAGATCTTGATCAGAATAATGTCAGCATTATTTTCCTGTTCTAGATAACATTTCAGAGGGTTCCGCTGCTACTCCACATGGAAAATTGAAGTATAATGCCTGTTATGGAGTAGTCCAGAAAGAAGTAGTCACTCAAAAAAAATATTTTGGACTGGATATATCTAATAAATAAGGCAATTTTGTTTTTGGCAAAAATCCTGAAGCATAAAAATTATTTGACTTTAGCTATGAAAAATTTCCAAATCAATGTCACTTAGCAGTAGCTACACTTAATTCTCATATTCTTAGAGTAATATGGTGAGTTCACAACCATAGTCAAGGCTGAACAACTCTTTGAAATAGGAAGTTAGGAGATCAGCTATAGATAGGATGAAAGAGGGTATTAATGCTGTTGAATAGAATGGGAATTTTATAGTGTTTTTGCAGCGGCACTTCTCAAGTGCGGCCCTCAGACCGCTGGTGGCCCCTTGAGACTTTTAGGGTTCTGCAAGATCAAAACAATTTCATAATAACTTTATTTGCCTTTTTCACTGTGATCACGTTTGCACTGGTGGCACAAAAGCAAAGGTGAGTAAACCTGTTGGTACCGTACCGTGAATCAGGGCAGTGCCACCAATCTGTGCTATTGTCATTGTATTTCTCACCACAGCACACACAATAAAAAGAAAAGAAAAAAAAGCTTCACTGAAGAATGTGCTTGATGAAGCAGTAAAAGTTAATTTTATTAAGGCTTTATGCTTGAGCACATGTCTTTTTAATATTCTGTGTGAGGAAGTGGGAAATATGCCTAGAGCACCCTGCTGCAGCCTGCAACACAGGGTTGTGTTGAGAAAAAGTACTTGTGCGATTTAACGGAGAGCTAATTTAGTTGCTTTTTTTGTGAAATACCATTTTTTACTTAAAGAACTAACAGGCCAACTAAAGTTACCAGATTTGAGTATTTGGCAGTATTTTATTGAAAATGAATGAAGTAAGCCTGTCACTTCCAGGAAAACAACTGACGGTACTTGTTGCCAATTGTAAAGTATGAGTTTGTAAATGAAAATTAGAATTTTGGAACACTTACACCTACCACCAAGAGCTGACAGCTTCCCAGTACTGACAGGCTTGATGAGCTCAGTGGTGACATTCACAAATGTGATTTTTTGATATTGTATAATGAAATGAATACAATTTGATGTTGTATGATGGCATTTGGAATAACTGCATACCTCAATGAACTAATGTTTTCCAAATGACAATCTACAGTGTTGCAAAATAATGTATGAGTAAAAGATCCATTCAAAGTGCAAGATAGATTTCTGCTTTTAGCCAAAATGGAGTGACAGGGACGCCTGATGGATCTTTTCATGTGCTTATTGACCATTTGTATATCTTCTTTGGAAAAATGTTTATTCAGATATTTTGTCCATTTAAAAAAATGAGTGGTTTTTTTTCCCCCCTTTCTTCCGCCTCCCCTGCAAATCTGGTTCAAGCCGTTGTTTCTCCGTCTAGTTGTGTAGGACACAGCTCCCTGGCCCGTGCTGGTATTATGAGCCTTGCGCTTGCCCTGACTGAGGCAGTGAATCGAATTGGTGACCTCCGTGATAGGAGCTCGTTGCTCCAACCACCTGAGCCACTGGGCCGGCCCTTTTTTGTTGTTGTTGTTGAACTGTGACTTTCTTTTTTGGAGATGTTGTATTAGGCCCTCCTTCCTCCAGATTTTGATATAACAATGCTATGTTCTTCTTAGACTCTCCAAGACCTATCCAGGTTCCCTTATCATTGTAAGGCAGGCACACACCACTTGGCCAAAAGTAGCATGGCCACAATTGCTTCCATGTTTATATTTTCTTGCTTCTGTCTCTTTAAACTCAAATAGCAAAGTTGGGTCCAGTTCCTAAATCTCTTCTCAGATATTCTGTAAACATACTGCTGTGTTTGTCTTGCAGTTTCCTGGTGATGACATGGCATCTGCCAGCTCCAGCCGGGCAGGAGTGGCCCTGCCTTTTGAGAAGTCTCAGCTTACTTTGAAGGGTGAGTGGCACTGTGTGAAGTGTTTGTCACTTGAGGTCCAGTCTAGTCTATGGGGAAGAGGTGGAATGATACCACACCTTGGTCTGGACAGCTAAACTTTATGAAGTATTTTAAGAGTGTAAGTGTAACATTCATTCTCATAGGGTTGTCATATTGTAGCTGGAATTCTTGAAGAAGAAATAAAAAGGGATTTTTTTTTGGCAAAAATTGTCTAAAACAGTGCTTCTTTCATTCCCCAGTGCTCTTCTCTGTATACTCTTTCCCTAGGTGATCTTATCCACCTCATGGCTTTAAATGCCACCAATATAAGATCACTGCCCAATTTGTATCTCTAGCCTGACCTTCCCTCTGAACTCCAGAAGCCCACTTGTCACCTCCACTTGAATATTTAATAAACATCTAAAATGTTATATGTCTGGAAGTGAACTCCTGATCCCCACCCCCCCCTTCTTGTGTTTAACTAATCAGCAAATCTGGTTGTGTTTATCTTCAAAATGTATCCAATATTCAGCCACTTCTCGCCATCCTCACCATTTCACAAGCTGCCATCATGTCTACCCTGGGTTAAGGCGGTAGCCTCCTAACCTATCTTCCAGATTCTGTCCCTCTCCCTCCTTTATTCTGTTGGTCACACAGCCACCAGTGATCTCACTAAAATGTAAGCCAGCTCTTTGAAAGTCCTCTGCTCAAACCCTCTCCATCTCACTCAGAGTAAAAGCTGAAGATCCCACTTGATATGACCCCATTTCTTATCTTCTGTTGCTCTTCTACACTCACTCACATCTAGTCGCACGGTCTCCTGGCAATTCATTGACTATACTCGGCACATTCTCACCTCTGGCCCTTTGCACTTGCTGGTCCCTCTGAGTGAGGTGCTTTTGGCCCAGATATCTTACCTGCTTTGCTTCCTTACTTTCTTTGGTCTTTACTCAAAAGTCACCCTCTTCAACCAGGCCTTCCTGATCTCCCCATCTAAAACGTCCCCCCACCCCTGATGTCTATCCCCTTCCCTACTTTATATTTTCTTCTCAGCCCTTGTCACTATTTAACATACTACACAGTTTTATCTAATTCGTTTAATAACTATCTCCTTCGATAGAATATAGGCACCACAATTACAAGAATTTTTGTGTGTGTTGGTTACATTTGATATCCCAATGACTAGAACAGTGCTTGACACATCGTAGGCCCTCAGTAAATATTGCTGGAATGAAAGAATGTTGCTTCAGAAGCTTTAGCTCTGCTAAAGGGTCCCAGGACTGAGAGATGCCCGGGGACAGGGCAACAGTACTCAGTATCTGAGTTCAGGCTTCTCCACATGGTCACCCTGAGGCAAAATTACATCTCTTGGCAATGTTTATTATTATTTTTGAAACGTAAATGTTATTCATTTCTTTAATACATTTATATACTTTAAAATTCTTTCTTTCCTTTAGCCCCTCAGTGCCTCTGCTTAGAGGAAACCAGTATCATCAGTTTCTAGTATGTCCCTTCCAAGATATGTCAGAGGGGATGTATTTTTGTAATTTTGAGAGCCAGATGCCTTCCTTGGAAGGAATGCTCTTTTTGCAGTGTATCAGAGAGCCTGTTTCCCCACATCTTTACCAACACAATGTATTGCCAGACTTTTATCTTTTTTTTTAAATTGAGGTTTATTGGGGTGACAATTGTTAGCAAAGTGCAAAGTTACATAGATTTCAGGTGTACAGTTCTGTAATACATTATCTATATATCACATTGTGTGTTCACCAGCCAGAGTCAGTTCTCTTTCCATCACCATATATTTGCAGACTTTTATCTTTGCCAGTCTGATTGATAAAAAGTTGTTCCCTCAACATAGTTTTATCTTGTGTTTCTTTGATTATAGCGATGTTAGTTGCATCTTATCATATGTTTCAGGGAAATTTATATGTCCTTTTCTGTAGATTGCCTGTCTATATTCTTTGCCTCTTATTGAGATATTGGTTTTTTTTATAGTCTTGATACTTTTAAATTATTTTTCTTGGCCTCTCATTGCTGCTCCAGCCCTTTTGAGGAAGGAGACAGATTAGAGTGAACTGATAGGGTTTTGAATGTGGGATGACAGCCTCCACTACTTTACCTATAATTAGCTAGCCTAGGTTAAAACAGAAGACTGCCCATGGAACCTGGTGACATCCTGAGGTCCTTATTTTGGGTCCATATTATTCAGGAACACACAGATTTCCCTGTTGCCTTCCTTCAACGTGAAGTTTCTTACTAGTGTAGAAAGAGCTAACTTGATAATATAAGTGCATCTCATTATATATGCATTTAATCTATCGAGATTTGACAACCCCATCCAGGAAAATGGTGGGGGAGAAAGAGAAAGAGAGAAATAACAATTTAAATAGTGTGGGTGGTTCTTCCTCCCCTGTGTTTCATTGATGGAGCCTGCGGTGTAATTTGGGAGATGTTACTGTGCTTTTCCCTTTGCCTCTGTTCCTTTGTGCATCTTCACAGTGCAATCCTAGCATTTTAAGATACACCTTTTAAATACAGGAAGGCCCTTAAACGTAAGCCAACTATTTTAGCTGATATTTAACTCAAGCAATACTGAAAAACACAGTACAACAGAGCAAAAAACTGGCTGTTTGAAACCTGTTGAAAGATATTATGCCAGGCTTGATTCTGGTGCCTTCCTAAGAGCTTTTCAATGGTATAATTTTGGCCATATGTGACTTTTTTGCCTTATTTGTTGACTTTAAAAGCTAAATCCTATGTGAAGATGTGACTCCATGTGTAAGAGACTGGCATTTATATTTCATCAAACAGTAAATAAACTTTCTAGATAAACTTGCTTGTATCTTAAAGCCTTTATTTTGGCATGTCTTTTAGAAAAAGAAACGTTCAATATATCACCCTGCTGATTAATTATAAATTACAAGCGGGGAAACTGGATCTTTAGAGTGGAGAGATCTGGCTGACCCTACATTAACCAAAGGATCAAACTTAGCATCTACAATAGGACAACCATGCTGGTGTGTGTAATAAGTATCACGAGTACGAGTACAACGTAATCTATATAGTAGTCTTCATAAAAATATTCGGTGTGAATCTAATCATAAGGAAATAATCAGAAAAATGCAGAATTTGGCCCATTGTAGAAGACAGCTGGTAGAAGTCTTTCAAAATCAATTTTAATGGAAAAAAAGAATAAACAAAACAACAACAACAACAAAAAATAACTAAAAGGAAAAAAGAAAACAAAAATCATTGTCATGGAAAAAGAAGGGCTAGTATTCTAGATTTTAAAAGGTTAAGGAGACAAAAACCAAGTGTAATTTGTTCATCTTGATTGGGCCCTGAGTTGGGCAAAAAACAGCTATAAAAATATGTTTGGAACAAGTGGGGAAATTTGGATATGGAATGAATATCAAATGATAGAGGAATTCTTTTAGGTGAAATAATGGTGGTGTGGTTAGGTGAGAGAATGTCCTTATTCTTAGGAGTTGTATTCTGAAAGTATTTAGGGCTGATCTGTCATGATGTTTACAATTTTCTTTCAAATAATTTACAAGAAAAAGATAGTTTACAAGAAAAAAATAGTTTACATACATACAAACATTGACATAAATACCACATATTTATATCCTGGGCTGTCCAATAGGGTAGCCACTCTAGCACCATAGAACTATTTACATTAAAAGTAAATTACATAAAATTTATAATTCAAATCTTCAGTCACATTAGCTATCTTTAAAGTGCTCAGTAGCCACATGTACTCGTATGTCATGGCAATGCCTCGGACAGCACTGGCACACATTTTCATTATCACAGAAGTTCTCTTGAATCGCACTGATATAAACACACATGGAGCTGAAAAAAAGCAAGTGTGGCAAAATGATGACAATCGGCGAAGAGCATACAATTTTTTATCCTATTCTTTCAACTTTTCTATGAATTGGGAACTTACTTCAAAATATGACTATTAATTGCAACATGTGATCTTAGACTGGGTCCTGGACCAGAAAAAATTTTCTTTTCTTTTTTGCTATAGTGGACAACTATAGGACAATTTGAATTTGAATGAGTTCTGTACGTTGGATAATAGTATTAAAAATATTACATTTCCCGATGTTGATAGTTATACTGTGGTTTTATTAGAAAATGTCTTTGTTCTTAGAAATGCACACTGAAGTATTTACGAGTAAAGGGCACAGCATCTACAGCTCGCTCCCAGAGTTTCAGGGAAAAAACATGTGTATGTGTATGAGAGAAAATTGGGAGAGAAAGAATCATAAGGCAAATATCGTAAAAAGTTAATATTTGGTGATTCTGGGTGAAGGGTTTATAGGAATTCTTTGTATTATTCTTGCAAATTTTCTAAAAACTTTGCTGAAATTATGTAAAAATAAAAAAAGAAAAAGGAAAAGGAAAAAAGAAAAAAACCTATGGAATAAAGTTAGAGGACAGAAAAGGAAATTCAAAGAATTGCCCAATGAGCTGTGAGACGTGCTTCCAGGCTTAGCTCTGGCTCTGACTAGTTCCAGGATTTTGGATATGTTATTTCACCATCCTGGATCTTAGTTAGATATTTATTAAATAATAAAGGGTTTGAACTTGTTCATTTCAAAGAAACTGTGTAGCTTAACATTATAGAACCCTCGTAATAACTAGTCCATATATATAGTATATAAAATCTTTTTTTTTTTTTTTTTTTTTAAGTGAAGGGCCTGCATGCAAATCTACCATCACCCCACCAGGTGGCCTCAGTTAACCTTGGTTTATGTGTAAAGTATTAAATTTTTCTACTCTGAGCCACATTTCCCAGCACCACAACCTTTTTTTCCCTAGTACCATCCCCTGTTGCTCCTGAATCTTAGCCACAACTTTTGTTGTTGTTCTTTGACTTTCTCTTTACTGTTCTTTTGGGCCGGGAGAAGATTGGTATTGCTAGCAACAGTCCAGAGGTGGGTTTGCCCTTTGCCAAATTGTGGACCCTTATAGGACTGTCACCTCTCAGAAGGGCCTGGGAGGGAGAGGTTTGCTAACTCTGGACAGAGGGGATCGCAGGCTAGGACCATCTTGCCATCATGGGTAAGGCATATGGGCCAATCATATGCTCTGATTTGGGGCGTAGAATAGAAGACGTCTGGATGTGTTTCATCCATGGCTAATCTAAGCTCTAAGAGGGGCTGGTCTAGCCCCGGGTGGCTCCTTGCTTAGCTTGTGCTGTCTGAGTCCCTGGCTTGCCGGTGCCAGGTGAATATCAGAAATGCTGCCTGCCACATAAAGGATGTGACACAGAAGAGGAAATGCCGATGAGTAACAAGCCCGTGGACAAAATAGTCCATCTCCCTAGTAATTGAAGAAACGCATTAGGGCAAATAAACAAAGTCTGGTAATGGCAGACAGCATGGTGTGGAGACAGGCTGCCTTGGTGCACACCCTGGCTTGAAGCAGCCTGGCTGTGTAGCCTGGGGCACTGAGCTGGCTTTCCCAAACCTGTTTCCTCCTGGGCGAAACTGGAGTGGTGATATACTCCCTGCCACATGGGTTTGTTGTCAGGATTCAGTTAGATAACGTGTGCTTAAGACTCATATAGTGTTTTGTAATTAGTGCTTATTAAATCTTAGCTATTTATACGTTTCATTTTTGTTTTTGTTTTAACCAATGTGATTTGCAAAGAGTGAAAATTGTAGTACTCAGTGCCAAGCAGTGTTTGGTGTGAACTGGATATATTTCTACAGTGCTTATGGGTGTCTACATGGGTTTACCTTTTTGAAAAGGAATTAAACAGTTTTAAGAACTTTAAAAAATGTTCATATTCTTTGGAAGAATACTCAGAAGTGTATGCAAATATATACATTCATGGTGATTTTCCCACAGTAAGAAATTGGAAGCAATCTATTCATCGGTGAAAGAATAGTTAACTAAATTATGGCATATCCTTATAATGGGTTTATATTGCAGCCTTTTAAAATAGATTTTAGGGGAGAAGAATTTTTAAAGCATTGGGGACATAAAAGATGAAAGTCTAGAAAGTCTGAATTTACCAACATTTTATTTTTAGATTAGGAGTGATTTTTGTTTCTTATGCTTTATATATATATATATATATTATATCCTCACATTTACAAAAATAAGTTTTCTTAGAATCAGGAAAAAACAAAATTTGTTTTTTAAGAAACAGCAAAAATGAGTGAGACCATCTGCCACAGGGGGGCAGCTGGGAGCCCCTCTGACTCAACCTTGACTTTTTCTTTCTTTCCCTTCCAGTGGTGTCAGCAAAGCCCAAGGTACATAATCGCCAACCTCGAATTAACTCATTTGTGGAAGTGGCAGTGGATGGACTCCCCAGTGAGACCAAGAAGACTGGGAAGCGAATTGGGAGCTCCGAGCTTCTCTGGAATGAGATCATCATTTTGTAAGAGAAAGTCCCTTCTCTTTGAATGCAGTAACATGGGGGAAAGAGAGAAGGCGCTCCAAGGGGCTTGTAGGAGATGCAGGGCTCCTGAGGAGCCTCTAACTCTTCTGTCTTTGGTACCCAAGGCACCTTTCTTTAGGCATTTCCACATCATTGAGCTCACAGTGTTCATTATTAGCTACGTGGTTACAGGGTCAGCTTTGTGGGGGAAAAGGGATATGAGAGTGTCTTCCTGTTTGGGGTTTTTCCCCCTTCCCAGATGTCAACAGTATAGTTTTTTGGTTTTCTTCTAAGTGATAGGAGAGACTGTACTGCTTGGATGTGATGCATCAAGTATTTGTTTTCCAGGAATGTCACGGCCCAGAGTCATTTAGATTTGAAGGTCTGGAGCTGCCATACCTTGAGAAATGAGCTGCTAGGCACCGCCTCTGTCAACCTCTCCAATGTCCTGAAGAACAATGGGGGCAAAAGTACGTATGATGAAGGGGGGGCTCACGGCATTCATTTGTTGGGGAGGGGAGAAGGCTTTGGAGGCATGGATTTCTCTCAACATGGCAGATCAACCTGGTGATGTCGTTTCCTCCAGGACCAGGGGCTGCAGTGACTGCCTCCCATGGTTGCCGTCCGTCCGTGGAGTTTTAGGAAGGCTGGGCACTTCTCTCTGCCTCCACTAGGGAATTCAGTTCCCTTTGTCCAGGAGTGGGATGCAGTGCTGTGTCCCTTGGATCCTCCTTCAGGGGTCAGTGCTTTCCCGCTGCCCCTCTTTATTCCCAATCTAGGAAATATGTGACATGTAGAATCAAACTGTCAAATGCCTCTAGTCTACCTTGTTACTTTCCTAGCCTGAGTCCTGGAATAGAACAAAGGAGTGTGCGTGTGCGTGTGTGTGTATGTGTGTGTGTGTAAGAGAGATGGTGTTACAAGTAGTGTCCTGTGCTTAGTAGGCACTCAATAAACATTTACTGGATGTTGGAATGTCATGGAAGCTGTTATGATTATTCAGGATGCCTCCGCTGCAGGGAAATCTAAACCCTAACGTCTATTTATTGTTGTTTGTTGTCAGTGGCATAACCGTGGCTGCGGTATCTGGACCCTCCCTCATAAAGCCTCTATTCAGAGCAGTACCATATGTGGTGAGGGAATGCCGCAGAAAGAAAGGCTCCTTTTTCTCTTGCAGTCAGCTGTCTAGAAAATATTTTCTGAAAGTGGATTTAGCTTAAGAGAGATGTGGGGTTGGGAGAGTTGAGTTCCAGGGAGAGCGCTACATTGATTCGAGCCTTTTCTTTCTGAGCCTGTCCTTTCTGACGGGCCACTCAAGAAGTATTTGAGGCTGCCCTGGTCTTTTCCTTTCTGCTGGGCACACAGAGATGTGGTGAACCCACCCTGTCCTTGGGAATTGCGTAAAACCAGGCCTATGCTTCTATTTTAATCTGCAGGGTATGATGCTTTATCTTCTGAGTTGATCTTTATTTTCCCAAAGCCTTGCATGATTTGGTTCTCAAGGAAGATTACATTTATTATGTCATTTGGAAATATACTTGTGGGCATTCTCACATTAGGATCTGCAGCCAACCTGAGCATCTTTTTCTTTCCTTCTTCATTTGTCCAGTCAACCTACTTTTGCTTTTGATTATAAAAGTAATTGTAGAAAAACTGGAAAGTACAGGAAAGCACACAGACGCACTAAGAAAATAAAATTCTCCTGTAAGCACAGCACCTAGTGATAATTATTAACATTTTGGTATTACTCTTCTGAGCTTTATTCCTGTGTGTACATAGTATATATTAATATTTAAGACATCAATGAAACAAAATTGAGATCATACACGAGCATATTATTTTGCAACATGCCTTTTTCTCTTTAAAATGTGTGTTTATTTTTAATTGTTAAAAAATAACATCGAATTTACCATCTTAAGCGTTTTTAAGTGTCCAGTTCAGTGGTATTAAGTATATTCGCATTGTCATGTAACCATCACTACCATTCATCTCCACAACCTTTTTATCTTCCCAAACTTAGACTGTGTGCGTATTAAACTATAAGTCCCCTCTGCCTCAGTTCCCTCAATCCCCCCATCATTCTACTTTCTGTCTCTATGAATCTGACTACTCTAGGTACCTCCATATGATACTTAGCAGAATCATACAGTATTTGCCCTTTCGTGACTGGCTTATTTCATTCAGCATAATGTCCTCAAAGCTCAGTCACATGTCAGAATCTCCTTTGGATTTTATTTTTTTCCCCTTCCCCACTTCCATCTCCCAGTTGTTTTCAGTCTAGTTGTGGAGGACGCAGCTCACTGGCCTATGTTGGTATTATGAGCCTTGTGCTCTACCCAGCTGAGCCAGTTGGTCGCTGGTTGCCAGCTGGCTGCTCATGGCAGCTCTCGCCAGCTGCCGGCTGCTCACACTGGTCACTGGCCGCTCACGGCAGCCCAGCTGCAGGTCGAGCCATTGTTCTCAATCTAGCTGTAGAGGGCGCAGCTCACTGGCCCATGTGGGAATCGAACCAGTGACCTTGGTGTTAGGAGCACAGCTCTCCAACCACCTGAGCCACCCGGCCACCTCAGAATCTCTTTTTTACAGCTGGATAATATTCCATTGTATGAATATACCATATTTTGTTCATGTCTTCATCCATTCAAGGACAGTTGAGTTGCTTCCACCTTTTGCCTATTTACATAGTGCTGTTATGAACATTGGTGTGCAAATATCTCTTCAAGTCCCTGCTTTCAATTCTTTTGGGTAAATTCCCAGAAGTAGAACTGCTGGATCGTGTGGTAATTCTATTTTTAATTTTTTGAGGAATCACCATACTGCTTTCCATAGCTGCTGCGCCATAAAATATATCAATATAGCCTTAATTATTCTTCCAAAATTCAGATTTTGATGACTGCCTGGTAGTAGTCTATCAGATGGCTGTGTAAAAAAATAAGGTTGAACATTTGGGTAGTTTTCAGGATTTCACAGTCACAATGCTATGCCAGACTTGAATGTTTTTAAATCTTTATGCCCATTCTTGAAAATTTACTTGAGGTAAATTATTGAACATGGACTTGCTGGGTTTAAACATTTTGCAAGGATTTTGACACTATTGCCAGCTTACCCTCCAGAAAAGTTACACTAATTTACCCTTCTATCAGCAGTGGCCAAGATTGCTGGCTT